>NC_090268.1:45436127-46173627 GCF_040414725.1 Anabrus simplex
TTCCCATTACTTTCAGCAGTGGAGTAATATCTGCATAGCTCGGTCAATTTAAGCGCAGAATTGTTAATGTTTCAGTGAACCAAACTGTCATCTTTGCAAATTTGAAAATGGCTGCTGTTTCATTCAATCAACTATTCTTCAGTCTGGCCACTTGATGTATTCTAATTCTTCTTCTGCCACTTTTCCACGTGAAAAATGGCAGAAAAATTCTCAGGACAAGCAATAGTGGGATTTGAACCCACGCATCTCCTGATTGCAGAGTTTGGCTCCATGGCCATAGTATGTTTATATGCACGGCCACTCCGCTCGATACTTACATTTTTTTAATAATAAGACCATTAGCCTATTTCAGAAATGAAGCAACCTTTTCTTGATTCAAGCCGGTCTTGCAGTCTAGGGGTAGCATGTCTGCCTCTCGCCTGGAGGCCTCAGATTCAACTCCTGGCCAGGGCAGGGATTATTTACTGGATCTGAGAGCTGGTTCTGAGACCCACTCAGCCTATGTGAATTACAAATTGAGGAGCTATCTGACTGTCTGGAAAGCCAAGATTAACGACCAAGAGGATTTGTCGTGCTCACCACATCATAGGATATAAACTTCATGGTTTTGATCCATATTGAATTATGAATTGTGATCACAGTCTACAGGCTTTCAGGGTGAGCAGCAGTCACTTCATCAGCCAAGGCCTGTCAGAGCTATAGCACTACACATTTTAAAATAAACTGATAAAGTGTCTTATTGCAAATAAAACCAAATCCATGGCTCTATTGACCTCATAGGTTTTTTAGGTGCTTATGGCTGCTTTCCTTGGGGCAGAATTGAGTTTTCCCACTACCATTAATGCAGTTTGCTTGAGAAAGGGCAATAGGCTTATCAGATAACTTTTCAGTTTTCCTCACAGTGCTCAATGTCATCTGTTTTCAGTTTTCCTCACAATGCTCAATGACCTCTATTTCCTGTTTTGAATTCTTGATAGAACCTGGAACCAAACCAGTGCTTCAGATGCTAACCACTTAACTCAGGAGATAGCCCTTATAACATAGACAAGAAACACACAAAGCCATCTCCACACTGGCCTCGAAGCACTGGAGGAGTGGAGGCTTCCACTTTCTGTAACCTCTGGAATAGAGTGGTCAGGTGTGTGCCCCCCACCCTTGGAATTGAAGCCACATCTTCTGGGTGAACCAAGCATGCGATCTTGGGTAGGCTGCCCCTATATGTTATAGTTTTTATCAAATCAGAAGTAATTTTATTAATCATCTGTGCTCTATGTATATGGTATAGTATGACAAATAATCAAATTTCGTGCATAATTTTTAATTACTAGTAACTGAGTTTTGATTAATATCAGTTTTAAGAATATGTTTGTCTTCCTTAGTAGATGTGGAATTAACTGGAAGGCTTAACTTACCTTAAAAGTATTCCTCAAAAAGAAATAAATGTTTATGTAGAAAATTATGCATTTAATGTAATGTGTGCATGAATGATTAGTTTCTTCCGTTATTCCCTTAAGTTTTCTTCATTTAGTGACTGGAAACATTTAAATGTGCTTCTTATATTATCTATGATATTATGCTGTATGTTTATTCCTGAAAGTATAAACAATAATAACTAGTAACAGAAACTAGCGATAGAAACTAAACTCCTAAAAATGCTGTGAAATATCTAACATTTATTTCCTCAAGTTTTATTCACTCCATACACTTGATAGATTGATCCAGAATCAATTCTTGACTTTTAACTTCTCAACAAGTTTCGCCAGGCTATCATATACAAGGTATGAAGATAAATTCAAAATTCTTTGTTAATCCATTAATGACAATGATATACCAGTTTTCTGATTTGTGTTATGTAGTAAGTGTGTTCATAATGGAATGTTCATTATAACTTGACGTAAACTTCCTATGGTTATTCTAGCTTATCCTTTTCCATTTAAGGTTGCAATAGGAACATTAATGTGTATATCTTTCATATAGTATAGCTGAGAAACAATTACCGTATAATCCCGAATACCACCCGCCACCGAATAAGACCCGCACCCTAAATTTGAGATGGCAACATACGGGAAAAAAAATTAAAAATAAAATAACTTACATGCCTATTTAATTTTCTTCAAAAAAATATAAATTCAAACAGCTTACAATTAATGAAATCAAAATAAAATCAGTCCAATACTCAGATCATTCACAATTCACCGTCATCTTCTGAAGTTTCACCATAGGAACTTTCATCACTGGTATCTTTCCACAAATAGTCGTCCTCACTACCGTCCACTAAATTTGAAATTCCACATTTGTTAAAGCTTTTGGACACTAGATCGTTGTGAATGCATGCCCATGTGGTCTTGATCCAGCTGCATAATAGTCCCACTTCAGGCCTCTTCACTTGTCCGGTTGGTGTTATCATGTGATCACCATCAGACATCCATTCAGTGTACAACTGTTTCATTGCAGTTTTGAAAGGCCGGTTCACGCACACATCCAACAGCTGTAGAATAGAAGTGACTCCTCTGGGAATTATCAAAAGATCGGTTTTTCTTTTCCTCATCATATCTTTTACAGCGTCAGTTGTATGTCCTCGGTAACTGTCCAACACAAGCATGTTTCGTTTTTGTAACAAAGCTCCCGTGGGATGTTGCCATACGCACTTCACCCAGTCCTCAACTAACACACTGTCCATCCAGCCGAACTCACATGTTCTAACAATAACACTGGACGGGAAGTTTCCTTTCGGAAGTGTTTTCCATTTCAGAACCATATATGGAGGGAGTTTGGTTACATCTGCTAAAACACACAACATTACCGTGCATCGTTGCTTTTCATTACCACCTGTTCTGATGGTTACACTTTTAGAACCCTTCATATCCACTGTATTCTCCAACGGCATTTCCCAATTTTCAACAGCAAAAAAGAATTTCGCTTCCTCAAATGAATAATGTGATGCTGAAAGGCCGTTCATTTTTCTTCATACGCCCCAGGGAGACGTTAAATAGATGTATGTCTCCGAATGCACAATCCCTTTCTCCGATAAAAGTTTCGGATCCATCTGCGGCTTGCAGTAAAACCCTGTGTTTTGAGATCTTTTGAGATCTCTAGTACTTTCAATTGACACATTTCACTAGAAACACCATATCCTAACGCACATTTTTCTATCACAAATTTGTGGAGTCGTTCTTCAATTTCCAGAAACACTGCACTCTGCCCGCGGAACGCTCTGCGATTGCCATTAATTTTTAGACATTTTTCTTTCTTCTTCCGCCAATCACGAATACATGATTCATCAGTATCGAACTTTCTACCAACAGCACGATTTCCATATATTTCAGCTTCGCTTACAACTTTAAGTTTCTCTCGCACAGTAAAGGACCACAGACGCCGTTTTGAATCCATCGCCTACTATCGAGACAGCACTTTCACAGGACAGATATGGAACTCGAATGTGAGCGAGTTAGACTTCTGTAACCAACAGTCTAGAATCTCACAAAGTATGATATCCCATGAGATCAGCTATTCACGCACCCAGCATGCCAGCAACACTTGTGAAACAAATGACGATCGAGCATCCGCAACGGTGGCTTTCATATTTACCACATATTTACCCATGTTCTTTGATTTACCGTATTTCATTACCTTACATTTCATGTTTACATGCCACTGTAACCGTATTGAAAAATAATCAATCCTGTTTTCTAGAACACAACTAAAACACAGTAAGACCTGAATGCCCGTTTACATGTGGTATATTAAGTACGGTAACCGTATTCAAATCTATTTCAATACTCCATGTAAATGTAGTAAATATTTACGAGAATGAATGACTTGAATACGATACAGACCCAAGATTTAGAACCAATATTTTGGGGAAAAAAGTGCAGGTGGTATTCGGGATTATACGGTACATTTTTGTAACTTTGATATCCTTAGAACAACTCTGGTAAATACAAGTACAGAAATGAAAATATTCAAGCTTAATTTGACTTTAAATATACCTAAGTATCCAAAGAAGAATAAAGTGAATTTATACAACAAAAGAAATCTTCCAGGACTGGAGAATTACTGAGCTTTGTACAAAGAGACCTATAAATTTCCAAGCAGCTAATATTGACTGTCAGTTCCAGTGGAAGAGAGCAAGAAAGTAAGAATTACTATTGTCTATTTCATTGATAAATTATAGTCACTCCATCATCTGAAAGTAATTTGTATGACTAGCGGTGCGCTTCTATTAAAGACAGATGACCTGTTTGAGTTATATACCATTTTTATTTGCTTGAATAGTTGTAATGTGTTCAGTAAACACCTGTGGAAGACTATCAGGGAGGAAAAAGGAAAAGGAGACTCCTTGGTGGAACAGCAGGGTAAAAAAAAGAAGTTAAAGAGAATCAAATGGCTTGGAGGAAGTGGATAGGCAGCAATAGTACAGAGAATTGGCAGAAATATAAAGAAGCCAAAAAGATATGTAAGAAAATAGTACAAGAAGAGAAACATAAGAGCTGGGAAAGTTTCACCCAAAAAAGGTTTTGTATGGTTTGGTGAAGAATAGTTTAAGAAATAGGGAAGATGCAAAATTTGTAAAATCTGAAACAGGGCAGATATTGATGCAAAGAGATGACATACTAAAAAGATGGGAAGAATAATTCTCAGAATTGCTAAATATTAAATACAGTGAACTGGTAGATGAGAAGGAGCAAGAAGAAACAATGGGAAAAGAAGAAGAGTGATAAAGCAGCAGGAGTGGATGAGGTAACTATGGAAATGATAAAAGCAGCAGAACCAATAGGGCTACAGTGACTGTGTAAATTATTTAGAATAATCTGAAGGAAGAAAGAGATCCCAGAAGAGTGAAGAAAAGGTTTAATTATCCTGATATTTAAAAATGACAAAAAGGAATGTAATAACTAGAGAGGGATCACTCTTATAGCCCATGTAGATAAGATATTTGGGAGAATATTGGAAGGAAGACTGAGGAGAAAGCTAGAAGGAGAATTGGAAGAAGAACAATATGGTTTTAGGAAAGACAGATCTACGTTTGACCTGATCTTTCCATTAAGACATATGATGGGGAAAAGATGGGAGTTTGGAAAAGACATGGTGATGACATTTATTGATATTAAGAAAGTTTATGGCAGGGTGCCCAGACAGTTGGTATGGGACACATTAAGGAAAAGACAGGTTAACAGAGTGGAAGTGTAAATGATAAAAGTTGTGTACAAAAATTGTGTTAGAAGTGTGAAGACTAGTATAGGAAAAAAAAAATGGTTTAAAGTTGAAACTAGTCTCTGGCAGGGAAGTGCACTATCCCCCATACTATTCGTCATAGTCATGGATGAAATTCATAAGAACATTAAACAGAGGTTGGGAAGACAGGCAACAAAAGCCATGTTGTTTACAGATGATATAGTGATATGGGGTGAGGATGAAACGGAAGTGCAAAAACAAGTAGATGTATGGAATCAAGAGATACAAAAATTGGGGATGAAAGTAAGCACAGAGAAAATTAAAACAATAGTGATGACAAGGGGAAGGAAGAGGAAAGATAAAACTGAATGGCAAAATTCTGGAAGTGGTTAAAAGTACTTGGGAAGTGTGATCACAGAAGATGGAAAGATAACCAAGGAAATTGGGAAAAGAATACAACAAGCAAACAGCTTCTACCAGAGTGTAAGAGATATTTTGTGGAACCAAGACGTGCCATAGAAATGTAAGAAAGTATTATATTCAACCTATTATGAACCCATACTATCTTATGCAGCTGGATCGTGGACTACAACAAAACAAGAGGAGAGTAGAATACAGGCAGCGGAGATGAAATTCCTAAGAGGTATTGAGGGCAAGACCAGATAGGATAGAATTAGAAATGAAGAGATAAGGAAAAGGACAGGAATCCTGAAACTTCAAGACAGGATAGAAACAACAAAGCTAAAGTGGTATGGGCATATGATGAGAATGGGAGAAGAGAGAGTGCTAAAAAAGTATTTTCAGAGAGGTTAGCAGGAAAGAGACCATGAGGAAGACCCTGAAAGAGATGGACAGATGCAGTGTAGGAGCGCATAGAAAAGAAGAGAGGAAATCCAGAAGATGTACTTATAAAAGGGGAAGAGTGGTGGAGAGACAGGCAGCGATGGAAGTCCTTGATTCACAACCCAATCTGGGAAGCTGGAAATGGGAAATGAAGATGATGATGATGATGATGATGATGATGATGATGATGATGATGATGATGATGATGATGATGATGATGATGATGATGATGATGATGATTTGGACATGTGAAAAAAGTTAATAGCAATTTTCTTATACTCCTCTGAGAGTTTATCGCTGAACTCCACAGTAATCACACAGATTATAAATCTGATATTCTGTACCGTATTTACTTTTCTTAATAAAGTCAATCATTAATCAAAAACAAATTAATGCAGTAGCTGTTACAAAGAAAACTAAACTTTAAAAACTCTTTTCTTAGTTAATATATTGAAGTATTGATAAATTGAACTGCAATAACCAATTCTAGCTGTTATGAAAGTATTCAAGCTCTTTAGGCTTCTTCAGTCTGCAAATAACCACCACTTCACCCCCGATGTGGCATTGCACTCGTTAGTTGGATTGCCGCACCTCTGCAAGACATTGATGGCTATGCACCGTTGAGTTACCACTACAAGCTTCATTTGAAGTGCATGCAGCATCAGTACACTAGGGCAGCGTTTTTAAGAGGTGTGGTAATCTAAATGATACTGGGATGAAATGCTAGTGATTTATAATTGAGAAGGTCTAAAAGAGCTTGAATTTGCAGTCGGTGAAATTAAATTATGGTTCTCTTCTGGTAAGTTAATTATTGATAAATTTTAGTTGTTACTAATTGCAACAAACATTGGCAGACTCACGTCAAGTTATATTGAATACATCTTCAATGTTGTTTTAACTGTAATGTTCTGTGTTGCTATTTCTTCTTACTACAGTCTTCCCTGCTTTACATGTGGCTGAAACAATGTGTGGTGTTCATTGTGCAATAATTCATGTTCCACTCTTCTCTGTTTATTCTATCTTGTTGTTTTTACAATTTATGGTTGTCAGAACTTGTATATATTTTTAGAGTCTGATATTTATTGGTACTACTACATATAAAATGAAATTCTCATTGTCCTTTTCATTGACATGGAATTGTATAAATCAATGTTGCATGTAATTATAGATTACTGTTAAGGATTGAACACCTCCAATATCTTTCATTAAAATTGTGTTTCCTTTTTTAAAGCTTAATATTTAGATAGACATCAATTCCAATGAAGTAACATGCTTGATAATTGGAAATTTCACAGGTTCTCCTCTTTAAGAATTTTATTCTTTATAATGTAACTTAAATACAGTAATGATTGGTAGTGAAAACTCTTTATTGCAGCGCCTTCAATAGAAACAACTGGAGTTGGTGACTCAGGACAATGTCTCAAGGACAGTTCTCCTTCTACGTTAGCACCTGATGTTGCAATTACTGGAAATCATCTAGATGTTCCCAGACCTGGTGATCCTAATCTACTCAGTCCAGAAATACTTAGCCAAAGAAGAGGTAAATATTTTTATATCTCTTTCTATGGTTCAGATCTTCTAGCTGTGAGCATGGAAAATGGTGGATTTGGACTTGACTATTGGCAATCCTGACGACAATTTTCTGTGGTTATCAATTTTCAAACCAAGGAAATTCAAATTATTTTGGTTCACGTGGAATTTTGTCATTGTGGCAGCCCATCCTTTCAAATAAATAATATAAATAAAAGATAACCGAACATATTTATGCGTCGTTCTATTGATATGATGTACACAATTCCAACTGTTCTTGGGATTGACACCAGTCATCCTAGTGAATACAAAAACTGTGGATTCAACACTTGAGCTTCCATTCAGGAAATAGTAGGTTCGAACCACACTGTCGACAGCCCTGAAGATGGTTTTCCGTGGCTTCCCTTTTTCACACCAGGCAAATGCTGGGGCTGTATTTTAATTAAGGCCATGGCCACTTCCTTCCCACTCCTAGATCTTTTCCTATCTCATCATCGCAATAAGATCTGTCTGTGTCGGTGTGACGTAAAGCCAACTGTAAAAAAAATTCAACATTAATCTCAGTCATTTTGGACATTGTATTTTTCATCCCTTCTGACTCCTATGCTGATGAAGGCTGAATGTTGACTTAAATGGCATTCACATTGTCACAATTCATCTCAACGAAGTATAGATTTGACATGACTATATCACTCCCTCCTAACCCTCAACCGTAGGGGTGATAGTGGTGTCTTACCTCTACAGTATTTTCCAGATAAGTCATAAGTCTGTTACCTCTACTACCGTGGTAACACAAAACAAGGCACAAACACAGTTAAAAAGGGAAGGTAAGAGTACAATACACAATATAAGAAAACACTACACACTCGGGGAAAACAGTAGCTAGCATTACGCGGATCTCCAACAAAACAAGTACGTAACAATCAGTGGGGCGAATTAGTGAATGACAAAACAGGAAGATGGAAGGGCTGGGAACCTACCAAAGGCATGGACATGGCTTAGATAGGGGATTCCGAAATAAATAGCCGTGATCCTTAGATTTTAAAAATATTATTTAAAAGATAATTTTACAAATACATTTCAAATACAATTCCAAGTTACGAGCTATAAGTTCAGTGATATACATAGCTTTTTCATAGCAGTGTAAATTCAAATTTCAAATCAACTATACATCTATTTACCAATGTAGTTGTACAATGCAACATATAGTGATGTGAAAAAGGTTATCCAAAACTTAGCGTACCTAAAGTGATACAGAACTACCAGAGGCAAACCCCAAGGGAAATAATATGAAACTACAATATACATATTTTAGTGAAACAAGAAAAGGGAATGCCTTGGAAAGGAACAGGTAAGTCCAGCTGAAAAACTAAGGCGTCATAAGTAACTAATTTGGTGAATCTAGGCGAGGTTAGGGCAGACTCCTGTATGAAAAGCAAATTGGAACATTACGGAAATTTTAGCAGGAACGGAATTCAAGAGTGCTTACCCGAGGAGAGTGCCATTCCGGAAGCCGGGGGACGTCAACCAGATAGGCTGCTCGCAGACAGATAAACCGAGACTGACAGAATTCAGGATACAGAATTAATTCGAACACTGCCTCGCTCACTATATATAGGAATTACTGGCCTTGGAGGCAACCAATCAGCGTGCACATGTTCCCTATCGCCACCTAGACTCACCAATCACAACCTTACTTTCGATCGAGAACTTTGACTAACATTCTAGAATACGCATGATCGCGAAAGTCATATTTTTCCAGAATAGACAGAACACACTTTCTAGAACATATACCAACAAAGTAACACACCCTGTATAAAAGTTATGTAACTTTCTAGATCTTTCCAGGAACTATAGACAGAATTCTACTATTTACAAATGCCTATGTTACAACATTATACAGTACAGGTTAGGTCAATAAAAATAAAACATCATATTGTATTTTACAAACAAAGACTTTAAAAAAAAATACATTCCACTCGCATTACATATTTCACTTGTAACATCTTCCTCCCCCCGAAAGTCGAGCCCTGCTCGACCAATAATATAACCTCACTGGGGAGCAAGCGATAGAACGTTTTCACACAGTACCGATAGTAAAGGTACATTACTTTAACACACCTGATTTCTTGAAGTTAACTTTGTCACAACCAACAACACAAACTGTCACATAATTTTCAAAAATAATATAGATCCACCTCTTGAATAAATATCACAAAACCCACATGGATTGCCACATTGCACTTCCAAAATGCCTTCTTTCACAGATGATTAGACAATTTGTAGTCTGTCTACCAAATCATGTACACCATACTTTCTTCAAATGTTAGAAATACCAAAACTTCTCATTTGTTGCTAACACTTTTGCACTACTTTCCCCACAACAGTCACAGCACAGCTAGGCCACAAGTTCTTGCTGATGACGCGGCTGCCGACACGGCCGTTTGCCGCCAGCCTCCATTCAATGTCAGTCCAAACCCGACACCTAGGTGAGATGCAGTTCAGTGGTCTCTTGCACCAAATAAGCAGGGGTGAGACACTGTCCAGTCCGCCTGCCACCAATAGGATGATCCCCTCAGGATAGTGGTACCGGATGGTGACGCCCAAGGCACACAGTGTGCCTCCCAATTTGGCACTTCAGGTTGCTGCCCGAAGAAGCTGGTCACTGCAGCCGCTGTAACACAGACAAACTGCAGCAGACAGGAGAATACTTTGAGGGGAAAGTATGCTGTTGGGCTCAAGATCGCGTAGAGTCACCCAATGGGTGGCTTAATAAGTATGCGGGAGGGATTCTCCCTCGCACACCAGGGATATTAGGGCACTAGCCCCGGGGTAAGCACTGCTATCTACAATTCACGTGACAAGATTATGGTAGGGGTGAAAAGAGACTACAGGAGGGTGCCCTAAACTTGACCGTAAAAGGAAGAAAATTCCAAGTAGTGACCCTAAACTAAAACTCATCTAACTTATAATACTAAATCGATTACACTAGAGGATACCTAAAGTATTCACTTACACAATTACTTACAACTAACTTACAATAAAACTTATTATCTTATAACTGAAACCTTATAAATAACCTTACAATAAACTTATTTTATAACTAAATTCTTACAAATAACATACAACTAAATCTACAAGGTCACCAACAATGGTATTTACCCTTCCCTACCAGACTTAAGGTACCTTGATCTGGGAGAGATGTACTCTGCTGATCCTTTTCCTTTCGGGATCGCTCACCAATAATGTCACCGGGGTAAGGAACTTTAAGATGGTGCAGGGACCTCGAAATCTGGGGGCCAACTTACTGATAACATGGTCCGCAGCACTACTGACGGGATGTGTTCTAATAAACACCCGGTCACCCACAGAGAGATTGTGCGGTCTTCGCCCGTGGTTGTAATTACGCTGGACCTTAGCGTAATAAACCTTCAAGTTCTTTCGTGCACGGTGCCAATTAGCTCGGATCTTTTCTGGGCTGGCATCGTCGGGCAGAATATCATTAATTGACCATAGGTTAGATAGAGGAGAATTTGGAGTAAAAGCCAACATTAACGAAGCAGGGGTTTGCTTGTGGCTTTCATGGACAGCAGTGTTAAATGCAAATGACAACCAATTCAGTGAGGAATCCCACTTGGAGTGGTCTGAGGAGTGATAAGCGATGAGGGCAGATCGCAGGTTACGATTCACTCTCTCAGCATAATTGGGCTTCGGGTAATACGGAGTAGTGGTTACATGAGCAATGGATAGATCAAAACAGAAATTCCGGAACTGGGCAGAAGTAAAGGCTCTTGCGTTATCACTTACCAAGAATTGACAGGGTCCAAACGAGGCGAATATCTGTTTCAAGCACGAGATGGTGGTGTTGGCGTTAGCCATCCGAGTGGGGAACAGCCACGTAAAACGCGAAAAGGCGTCAACACACACGAGTATGAAACGATGACCATTCCGAGATCTCGGGAAAGGACCAATATAGTCTATGAACAGTCTTTCCATGGGGCGAGAAGCTTGCTCAGAAGACAAGAGACCTAGACGAGTATTCGGGGCAGGTTTTTACTGATGTTGCAAATCTTACAGGATTTGACAAGGGTACGGATCTCACTATCCATGGATTTCCAAATAAAGTGGTTACGGATTTTTTCTCTTGTTTTGAAAACGCCCAGATGACCGCCCACTGGGGATACATGAAAGTATTTGAAGAGAGCCGGGACCAGGTTAGTTGGGACTACAATTTTGGGGTCTCTGCGACCACGAGCAGGACAACACAAGATACCATTCTTAAGAATATAGGGCTTAACATGCTCACCGGATTTAATCCTGTCGACAATGGCTTTTAACTGAGGATCATCCTCTTGATGTTTGGCAATATCCTTGAAAAGGAAGGGAGAGTCGGTGAGAACTACATTGACAAAAGCTGATACTTGTTCGGGAGATGAGTCTACTGGCTCGGATTGAGGGTCAGAGCTGTCTGGATGGAACATTCTACTGAGGCCATCAGCCACAACGTTTTCCGTGCCACGAATGTGGCGGGCTTCAAATTGGAAGGCTGAGATGCGCACTGCCCATCGTGCTAGACGACCGGTCTTTCGCAGCTTGGCCAGTACCCAACTCAACGCCTGATTGTCAGTTTCCAGATCGAAAGGGAGATGTTCCAGCAAATGTTACCTCTACTACCATGGTAACACAAAACAAGGCACAAACACAGTTAAAAAGGGAAGGTGAGAGTACAATACACAATATAAGAAAACACTACACACTCGGAAAAACAGTAGCTAGCATTACGCGGATCTCCAACAAAACAAGTACGTAACAATCAGTGGGGCCAACTAGTGAACGACAAAACAGGAAGATGGAAGGGCTGGGAACCTACCAAAGGCATGGACATGGCTTAGATAGCGGATTCCGAAATAAATGGCCGTGATCCTTAGATTTTAAAAATATTATTTAAAAGATAATTTTACAAATACATTTCAAATACAATTCCAAGTTACGAACTATAAGTTCAGTGATATACATAGCTTTTTCATAGCAGTGTAAATTCAAATTTCAAATCAACTATACATCTATTTACCAATGTAGTTGTACAATGAAACATATAGTGATGTGAAAAAGGTTATCCAAAACTTAGCGTACCTAAAGTGATACAGAACTACCAGAGGCAAACCCCAAGGGAAATAATATGAAACTACAATTTACATATTTTAGTGAAACAAGAAAAGGGAATGCCTCGGAAAGGAACAGGTAAGTCCAGCTGAAAAACTAAGGCGTCATAAGTAACTAATTTGGTGAATCTAGGCGAGGTTAGGGCAGACTCCTGTATGAAAAGCAAATTGGAACATTACGGAAATTTTAGCAGGAACGGAATTCAAGAGTGCTTACCCGAGGAGAGTGCCATTCCGGAAGCCGGGGGACGTCAACCAGATAGGCTGCTCGCAGACAGATAAACCGAGACCGACAGAATTCAGGATACAGAATTAATTCGAACACTGCCTCGCTCACTATATATAGGAATTACTGGCCTTGGAGGCAACCAATCAGCGTGTACATGTTCCCTATCGCCACCTAGACTCACCAATCACAACCTTACTTTCGATCGAGAACTTTGACTAACATTCTAGAATACGCATGATCGCGAAAGTCGTATTTTTCCAGAATAGACAGAACACACTTTCTAGAACACATACCAACAAAGTAACACACCCTGTACAAAAGTTATGTAACTTTCTAGATCTTTCCAGGAACTATAGACAGAATTCTACTATTTACAAATGCCTATGTTACAACATTATACAGTACAGGTTAGGTCAATAAAAATAAAACATCATATTGTATTTTACAAACAAAGACTTCAAAAAAAATACATTCCACTCGCATTACATATTTCACTTGTAACAAGTCATATGTGTACCAAGTTTGGTAGAGAGTTATGCTGGAACATACACATATGCATCAATAGTTTTGGTCATTTTGGATATTTTCTTTTTCACCTCTTCTCTCCCCCATACCAATTGTGGCTGCAACTTTGACTTAAATGGCATCTGTAGGCAGGCCCCGATTTACAAATGGGCGAATTGAACGATGAGTTTGAAGTTGTCCAGCAGCCGTTTGGAACTATTTCACAATCACAACCTGAGGTGAAAATGAAAACCTACAACCTGTTTTCCAGTCATTGACCGGGTTAGGGATGTAATGAATGAAGCAGATATAGGCTGTTAGTACGATGAGTCGCCACTCCCAAAGTGATATATTAATGAATGATAGATGCTATGAAATGGGAATGGAGAGTGTTGCTGGAATGAAAGATGACAGGGAAAACCGAAGTACCCGGAGAGAAACCTGTCCCGCCTCTGCTTTGTCCAGCACAAATCTCACATGGAGTGACCGGGATTTGAACTATGGTATCCAGTGCTGCCGTCTGAGCCATGGAGGCTCCTACAACCTGAGGTAACCTTACCTAATTCATTTTCTATAGATGATCCTGCTACTTGGAATATCAAGTTAAATTCAGTAGTTGAGAATGTTATTAAACATTGCCCAAAACAAGACGTAATGGTGAATTTTTGAAATCTCTGTGAACTTACAATGATGGTAAAAGAACATTGTCTCAAAATATGTTTAAGAGTACTCTTCCTAATGGAGACATTGTTTTAAGAGATTGGTTATTGTAAAGTATTCTGTATTCAGTGCTGTTTATTTCAACCAGACAATGAAAAAATACATTTTTCTACCGGTTTTAATGACTGGAAGCACAGCTACGAACTACTGAAGCATCATGAACAATCTCATGATCACAGGCGTAATGTTCCTACGCACATGAAACCAGACACAAACAGTTAATGCAGGTTGATAAAATTCTGTTTACACTGTATGGAGAAGAGGTAAACTACTGTCAAAGTGTAATCTCAAGAATATTTTCTTTCCAAGGAGACAATGAGGATTTAGGATCAACTTCAAATGGTTTGTATCTTGGATGCCTCGAGTTGATCAGTGAATATGACCCTTTCCTTGCCCAGCATATCAGAAAATGTGGTCACAAAGGTCAAGGGCACACCTCATACCTGTCTTCTCAAATTTGTACTGAATTTATTTAAGTTATGAGGTATTGTGTGGTTAAAACTGTAGTTGATGAAGTAAAAACAGCTAGGTACTACTCTCCCATTGTAGATTCGACGCCAGTTGGTCACACTGACCAGTTGGCTATTGTTTTACGATATGTACCTCAAACAGAGCCAAAGCCTGTAGAGCGACTCATTAAGCTTCTGGCTGAAATATCACATACATCTGCTGGGCTAGAAAAAGCTGTAGTTGACTGTTTTGAGAGTTTCAAAATCAACATAAAGAATTGTAGGGACCAATGTTATGATAATGCTTCCAATATGTCAGGAGTTTACTCAGGTCTTCAAGCCAAAATAAAGCAGCAAAGTCCCCTTGCTGTGCAGCACATTCATTAAATCTTGTTCGTTCGGCTGCCGCAGAATGCTGCACTGCCACAGTGGTTTTCTTTGCCTTCGTCCAGGAGTTGTACAATTACTTTTCTGTGTCAACGTACAGGTGGAATATTTTGAAGCAATTCTTGGCAAAACACGGTACGCCAGTGGTAAAATCTTTATAAGAAACCAGATGGTCTGCAAGAGCAGACTCTGTCAGAGCTTTGGTAAAAGGTTATGAAGAAATATGACATTTTGGAATGCATTGACAAGTGTTCTAAAAACTTGCAGTATGAAAATCTTAATCTTGAGGGAGGAGTAAAAGAATGAAAACCCTGGAAGTATTCGTCAATGTGAAAAGGAATGAGTTTGGCATATATGAGCAATCTGCTTTGAAAATAGGTGGATGTGATGATCCAAGCTACTCAAGAGTGAGAAAACGGAACTTTCGTATTTGCAGATGAAACACATGGGATTGAAGGAGACCTAGATGCAAGAACAAAGTTCAAAAATTCCTTAAAATAATGGACACACTTATAGGAAACTTAGCAAGAAGGAAAGAAGCATATAAAGTCGTAGCTTCCGGATTTCAAGTGTTACCTCTACCACTGACTTGCTCATCCGATTCATCAGAAGTGAAGAACGCTGTTTTGAAACTTGTTCGCTGTACCCTGAAGACATCAGTCAAGATTTTGTAAATGAGTGTGTACACTTTCAAATGTGTGTTGAAATCGAGGGATTCCAAAACTTGCCTAAAGTGTATTCTTACATTAAACAAGACAATTTGTCAAGTACTTTTCCCAACCTTGAAATTGTAGTTAGGATGTTTTTGACCTTACCAATAACCAACTGTACTGCAGAAAGGGATTTTTCAGTTTTAAGCAGAGTAAAAAATGCTGCGAGGGCAACTCTTTTTAATGAAAAGTTAAGCTCATTAATCTTTATGTGCACAGAAAAAGATTTAACTTTGAAAACCAACTTTGATGAATTGTTCAAAAGTTTGCCAGGAAAAAAACAAGTAAAAAATATTTTATGTAAAGTAGTATTATATACAAGGGGCTGCCTGGCCGAGGCGGTAAAGGCGTGCTCGGTACGCCTGGAAGGACGTGGGTTCGATTCCCCGTCAGGAAGTCGTGAAATTTAAGAAACGAGATGTCCACTTCTGGAGGTGCACATAAACCTGAGGTTCACTCAGCCTACACCAAAAATAAGTACCAGGTTAATTTCTGGGGGCAAAGGTGGCCGGGCGTAGAGCTAACCACTCTACCCCATCAAGTGCCGAGGTTACGGGTAGTGGAAGCCTTTACCTTCCACCCCTCCAAGGGCCTTCATGCCCTGTATGGAGATAAATTTGCTTTGCTTCCTTTGCCAGTATTATATACAAGTAGCCTATAAACAAAACTTATATTTTTAAATGTGATCAAAATAAATTACAACAAAATGATAATTTATATGTCTTATTTCTAAAGTTATTTACTTACACACAAACTATCAAACTGAACCAACAGCTTTATAAATAAAAAAGAAAACAGCCTAATTCTTATTTGGCTGTTGACTTTATTTAGCTTAATAAATTTAATAATGAGAATTAACTTTATTTTCATAACGTGCTGTTTTAAAAGTCATAATCTTGAAAACTGTAATTTTTAATTTGTAAATAATTAATTTTTTTGAGGAACAGAAAAACGAGCAGGGTACGGGGGGTTTTTCGGCTAAATATTGTTTGCCCAGGGTGCTAACTACTTGAAATCGGGGCCTGTCTGTAGGGGTGCTAGGTGTCTCTTGACCCCACAGTATTTTTTTCAGTATTTTTTATTTTGAACTCTCACTGCCCATGCCAATGGTGGATGAACTTGGACTTAGATGGCATCTAGAGTGTCACTATTCATCTCAGCTACCCCAAAAAGTATGGATTAAGCACTAATTATACTGTATTTTCTCACATAATTAATGCCCTTGCATAATTTATGCACCCCAATATTTTTGAGTCCAAAGTGGAAAAAAAAGAAATGTTCATGTATTTGACTTCTTCGAACATCCATCACACAGCTCCGGATGAGTTTTGAAATGAAGATGTCAACTACACAGGTAGCAGCCTTACTATTGTGAAACCAGGCATTCCAAATGCCAGGCAACATGCTGTTATCAGCTAGTAGGAATTACCACTGCACTAGTTCAGTGAGAGAATCAGTGCAGAAATGACTAGTGATGCTCTATTCCAGGCTGGTACAAACATATTTTACGAGTATTTCGGGTACAGGGAATACATTTTCTCTGACATCAAAATTGTTTGTTAGTCCACAGTGAGCAAGTATTTGAGTAATACTGCATCATATAAACTTGTGGTGATCAGTTACGCCGTAACATATGGGAATAGGACAGTGGGCCGCAAGTATTCAGTGTCCGAATGCAACGTGCGCTACCGTGGTAACTGAGAAGTGCACTTCAAGCGGCCAACAAGTTTCGCAAAGCTTATTGTGGACAAAAAAGTGGCAAGTTCCCGAAAGTAGGGGAGGATCTGCTTAAATATGTGATTTTGTTACACAACATTAGATATGCCGTTTCTCACGAAATTGCTGTATTTTAAAAGGCGAGAAATAGCTGCTGCACATGGAATCAGTGTTTCAGATTTAAAGGTTAGCCAAGGCTTGATGATTAATTTTGTGAAGAGAAATGGACTTTCTCTTCAACGAAGAACACCATTATGCCAGAAAATGCCGAATGATTTCAATAAAAAAGTAATTGTAATTGTTCTCTTGTCTTTTTTCAGACTGATGTGTAAATTATGTACGTAGGCTTGGTCTTACATCTTGTTAAACTGACATCTTTTTTTCTGAACATTCTTGCTTTTATATATCCAATATGTGTTTTCTTGTATATAGTGTATGTAAAAATAAAATGTGATGTTTTGTTGAAAATATGCTTTTAACTACCTTTTGGTGTAAGTTTTATTACTGAAATGTGGAGATAAAATTTAGCAACATTATTGATGAACCCACCATTATCTCTGAGTACCTGCTGCTAAGCATGGTTCACAAGTTTAAATGTTTATTATGTTACTTCTTGTGGAAAAACTAGTTTTGGAGTAACTTGTATGCATGCATGGTTCGAATTAACAAGGGATGTGGAAGGGATATCCCCCTTTCATCAAAGAGTTTCCCCAGCTTGTAAAAGAAGAATTCCTTCCTTGCAGCGAAAAGTATTTGTCCAATATTATGAATTATCACCACGTAAACATAAATTTCTTCTTGCATGAATTACTTCTATAATAGACTTCTGCATTGCTTTATAAACCATGCAGGCTAACAAGCGTTTCTGCACTAAACATGTGACCGAGATGTAATGTTAAAAATAATGGTTTTTTTAACATTTTATAAGGTTCATATTACTGCTTTGTGTCCATAAATGTTCAAGCTAAACACTTCATAAGTGACAGGAATGCTAATAAAGTATGTTTTTCTGATTGAAATGTGTGCAAGTCTCAGTCGTTCAGGAGCTGTCAATTCAGTTTTTCTAAAAAGAGTGGATCAGTGAATGTTAGGCTATGTTAAGATATACTGTAATACTTAGCCCCAGCCCTGAGTTCTGGGAGTAATGAGCCTGTCTCTTACCCAAAGGGCCCGGGTTCGATTCCTGACCAGATCAGGGATTTTTGCTTGGATCTAAGGGCTGGTTCGAGGTACATTCAGCCTACATGAGAACAATTGAGGAGCTATCTGATGGTTCTTCATAATGCTGTTATACTCTACTTTGAAACAGAGCCCTGCATTTGGAAGGCAATAGGCTGGTCCCACCGTTGGCTGTCCTGAGAATGGTTATGAATACCATGGATGGCACATGGCACCATTGAGTCGATCCTAAGATGATATGGCATGAAAACAAGGCTGTTACCATTGTAAACCAACCATTTATGCAACACTTCAGACACATTGCCAGGAGACCAGAGACAATGGAAAAACTGATCATTGTGGGAAATGTTTATGGCCAAAGTTCCAGAGCACATGTACCATTGTACTGGGCATATGAACTCAAGAACTTGGCTGGAGAAACCCTAAGTTGCAATCCACCATGTTCAGGATAGAGAATCTCGGAGGAGACCCATCAACAGTCTTTCACTTCATAAATGTCACCACAACCCTACGTAGGGTTAGAACATGAGAGGAATCTGATAGTGAGAGAGCAGCCCTGTTCTAAATAGCCGAGAATAACAGCTGAGATGATTTGTCATACTCACCTTGCATCACCTTGTAATTTGTAGGCTTTCGGGATGAGCAGTAGTCACTAGGTAGATCAATACCCATGAATGCTGTAGCACCATGGGAGGTTAGGTGTTGAATGTCAAAATGGATAAATTTTGATAAATAAAAAATGTAATGTCATAGAATTGAAGTGCATCTGAGTCTCAAGAATCAAGTAACAGGCCACCTCCTTTACTATTCATCAGACTCATTGGTATTAGTTTTATGAGAGGTTAAATATAATTATGTTAGGATATTGCACTAATGCCAGTATTTGAATTTCTTCACCTAGTCTAAATGTTTAATTCAAACTCTGTACATATATATGCATATACAGGTTTTGATTTTGGTTTTTGGTTTGTTTCTTATATTGAAATTCATTCTACATGCTCCATTACAACAGTTTTATTGCATGTAAAGGCATTTTCTTAATCTATGTTCTATGAATATTGTTTCTTTACATGGGATATGTACAAATAATGCTAATCTTCTTCTTCTCCTCCTTCTTCTTCCTCTTTCGTTTTGGCCGACTATGGACCACATCAATTCGATTTCAGCTTCACCTGTTTCTGAGCTTTAATCCTCATCCAGTTCTCCTTCATCCTTTCACTCTGCAATCTCCTCCTATCTTCTGTCCATGGTCCTTGGTTACAGGATCTTTTTCTACCGGGCGAGTTGGTCGTGCGGTTAGGAGCGCGCAGCTGTGAGCTTTCATCCGGGAGATAGTAGGTTCGAATCCCACTGTCGGCAGCCTGAAGATGGTTTTCCGTGGTTTCCCATTTTCACACCAGGCAAATGCTGGGGCTGTACCTTAATTAAGGCCATGGCCGCTTCCTTCCAACTCCTAGGCATTTCCTATCTCATCGTCGCCATAAGACCTATCTGTGTTGGTGTGACGTAAAGCAACTAGCAAAAAAAGAAAAAAACTAACTTTTCCTTGAAACCTCTTTGTGGCCTTGATCCTTGATTTGTAAGCATCCCTGTTGCTGATTTCCATTCCTTGTATTCCCATTTCTTCCAGGTTCTTCACCTCATGGTACCAGTGCACTGTAGTTTTCCCGATCTCAAAAAATCTTATTATGTATCTGATAGGTCAGTCTTTCTGGGTTCATTCTGTAGATACCGTATTTTCTCACATAATTAATGCCCTTGCATAATTTATGCATCCCAATATTTTTGGGTCCAAAGTGGAGAGAAAGAAATGTTCACATATTTGAAGCACCCACTTCTTCAAACATCTATCACGGAGCTCACTATGCAATTCAAAATAAAAATCTCAACTATTCAGGTAGCAACAGCCTTCCCATTGTGAAACCAGACATTCCAAATACTTGGCAACATGCTATTATCAGCCGGTAGAAAATACCACTGCACTAGTTCAGTGAGTGAATCAACGCAGAAGTGACTAGCGACGCTCTGTTCCAGTCTGGTACAAATGTATTTTACAAGTGTTTCGGGAATGAGACATGTGTTTTCTTTGATCTCAACATTGTTTTGTTAGTCTACAAGGCCGTTAGTACTGTATTCAGTGTCCGAATACAATGTGTGCTACCGCGCTAACAAAGAAATGCACTTCAAGCGACCAACAAATCTCACAAAGCATTTTGCGGACCAAAAGATGGCAAGTTTCCAAAAGTAGGGGAGGATCAGCTTAAATGTATGATTTTGTTATTGGATATGCCGTTTCTCATGAAATGCTGTATTTTAAAGGACAAGAAATAGCTGCTGCACATGGAATCAGTATCTTGGAGTTGAAGGTTAACCGAGGCTTTTATGAAGAGAAATGGCCTTTCTCCTTGAAGAACAACTTTATTCCAAAAATGCTGAATGAATTCAATGAAAAAGTTATTAATTTTCATCGCTTTGTCATTGGAAAGCGTAAAGTGAAGGAATATTTGCTCTGCAAAATAGGAACCACAGGTCAGACCCCATTCAATTTCCATATGCCACAAAGTCGAACAATCGATAAGAAGGGAACATCGAGTGTTATCGTACGCACTACCGGAAGCGAAAAACAGCTATGTACTGCAATGCTTGCTGTAACAGGTGATGGCAGAAAGCTTGCACCTTACATTGTTCTAAAATGAAAAACAATGCCTGAAGTAAAATTTCCGTGAGGGATCCATGTTCGTATTTAAAAAAGTGGATGGACACGTCACTCGTACAATTTTAGATACAAATTGTTTGGGGTCCCTCCTTTGATGCCCAGCTCTTCTTGTGTTGGACAGTTTTCTGTTTTTGCCACCATGTCATTATTATGCACTTACATGAATGGCACTTTTATGAGTTCATGTTTATTTCACTTCAGGTCATATCGCCAGCTCGTAACTGGAAGAATATTTTCCAGTGTCGATGAGTTCATGTTTATTTCACCTCAGGTCATATTGCCAGCTCATAACGGGAAGGTCAATACTTGAAATCGTGTGTCCAACTTACCTCACGTTGGAATTTTACTCCAAATTACAGTAACAGAAAATGAGTTGAACCAATTGTGTGTATATTATATTTGATGTAGCTTTTAAATGTAAATAAATTGTAAATAACTTTTTAAGTATTTGAATTCCTTGAATAATTTACACATCCCAAGTTTTCGTCTGTATTTTTCGTCAAAACAGTGTGTTAATTACGTGAGAAAATACGGTATGTCCGAAGAACCTGGCTCTCCTCTTTCAGATGGTATCTGAGATCTTTTCTATCTTGAGATATAATTCTTGGTTTCCTTTCTTTCTGTGTGATCCATCCTCTGTTCTTTAGGGTCCCAGTATCTTCCTCAGAATCTTTCCCTCCACTAGTTCCAACTTCTTGATCAATCCTGTTTTTATCAGGTTCAAACTTTCAGCTGCATATGAAGCCTCTAGGCAGATCACTGTTTGGTAGTGTCTAAGTTTTGCATTGATCAAGATATTCTTCTTGTTTTAAGTGTACCTAGTTAGTTTATATGCCAAGTTCATCTTGCTGATTCTTGATACCAGTGCCTCTCTTTCTGACAGGTTATTATTGTGTATCCACTCCCCCAGATATTTGAATTTCTCCACTTTCTGAATCCTTTTTCTCTCAACAGTCACCCATCTGGGTGCTCTTTTGATGTTGATCATGTATTGTGTCTTCTCGGAGATCCATAAGCCTGCCTTACTTGCTTCTTCCTGGAGTTGGGCAATTTGGTTCTGTGCCTCATCTGCTGACTCTGACAGAACCACAAAGGCTAAACAGTCAACTCCAATTCCTTTGTTCTTGAATCCCTTTCATATACCACTGCATTTTGCGGCATCACTCTCTAATCACTTTATCAAGAACACAATGCTAATCTATTATTTAGTTAGACATAATTTTGTCCTTTAGTCTAGTTACAAATTTTTAGAATTTCTCTTTTTTATTTACTCATAAGTCTATTTTGATTTACTGGCCAGTTTTCTTCCTTCAGTATTATTCCGATTAACATGTCTCTTTCTTGATCTGTTAGTTTACATTTGAAAATATGGTCTATTGTTTGCTCACCTGTAGTACAAGGATACATTGGATTGTCTATAACTTTGAACCTGTATAAGTACGACTTAATATGACCATGTTCTGTTAGCATAGTTGTTAAACATGGATTTAAATCTAACTTTATATGCAGTATGTGTACGCATAGATGTACTT
The DNA here is from genome assembly GCF_040414725.1 of Anabrus simplex. Taxonomy (NCBI): domain Eukaryota; kingdom Metazoa; phylum Arthropoda; class Insecta; order Orthoptera; family Tettigoniidae; genus Anabrus; species Anabrus simplex. The sequence goes on from NC_090268.1 coordinate 45,458,980, forward strand.
GAGAGTGCTTACTGCTCTTTTGGTTCTAGGGAGTCGCCGTCCTAGTATTTTACCTGTACCAGACATGTTCACCAGCTCATCTTTAAACATAGCATCCGAGCCACAAGATGAAGGTGATGAAAGTGATGACGAAATGGATGATGATGTTCCATGGAGATCTCCAAGTGAGAAGATAGCGTGAGTAAACTCTTGTTTCAAAAGTAGTAGAAAGAAGCACCCTTTGTATTCTTTGTAGCATGTTATGTCTGAACAATGTTGAAACACACATCTGGTATGAACCTGTAACTAGGAACAGACTCTTTAATGTTCCTCATTAAAGCAAGATATCAGGATTTTTTTCCTTCTCTCTCTTTAATATTGACCTTTTGCTTCACATGAAATGTAATGCAAGATAAAAGTGATATTTAAATAATGGTACAGTAAAGTTTCTTACTTAAATTTAGCATGGACAGTGATACTATATTCTTCAGTCTTGCCATTTTCTACTTTTATACATATATATCAAGCATGGACGATTCTTTTCTATATGAACTCTACTTAAATATAGAGTTGAAAAACACAAAATCTTTTGCTTATTTATTGAATTTTCTCCATTGCATCAGAGTCTTGAACTTACCATGTTTATTCCGACAAGCTCTTATTACTGTATGACAGTAGAAAAATTCATAGTTTGCGCATTATTTCTTGTAATGCATACAAACAACTTATAATAGGATGTAGTATACTGCACTTTTAGAACTTATAAATGTAGAAGTAATACAATTGTTTTTAAATATAATATTTGAACCAGGAAATTATATATGAAAGAAGTCATTTTAAATTAAATAAAGCATTAATCTTTTACCATCATGAATATTATTTGTTTATGCTAAATATGCAAACACTTCAACTGACAATAATAAATTAAATACTTTAATCCTAATTAAGACAGATTTGTTTTCATCAACAGTGCAGGATGAGGTCTACCTAAATACATGGAACTCTATTTTTTGGATATCCATACATGGAAAACAGCATTTTATTTGAAAGAAGTATTTACTTGTTATGGTCATTCACTTTGCCATTCATTTCATAGGGTTGGCTGATTAAGTAAAACCACACAAGTTGTTTCTCAACTAATTTATCTTCTAAGTATGATTTTACTGCCTGAAATATTAACCATGAGTTCATGTATTCTTTTCTATCCACATGGTGAGAGCATGATAGCCATCTTCTACATGGATAACCTTTAGAGTTCGGTTAAGTTACACAGGGTGGGTCATAAGTCACTGTACCCCTTATAAATCACTTAGGTGTTATTGTCAATATTGCTTAAAAATACCTGGAGGATCTTAGTGAAATTTAGTGTGATTTATCAACAGTAAAAAAGAAGAAAGCAAAACCAATTCTGTACAGGCCATGAGAATGAGTCGAATGTAATTACTTCCATTAATCATAACCTTGGCACTAAATGGTTTAGAGTAATTAGACCTTTGCCCAGTCACCTTATGCATCAGGAAGTAGACTGGTACGCATTTCTGGTATGGGTCGAGTGAACCTCAGGACCATATGTCTCTCCTGAATTGAAAGTCTTGTTTTTCAATTTTTCAACTTCCTGATAGGAAAATGAAGCCATATCCTTCCAGGAAAACTGAGTGCACCTTTAACACCCTAGAGAAATAGTTTCTCTTTCATTATTAATAATAAGAACAACAAACTGCTAATGGTTGGTAACTGTGACTTATGAGAAAAACTTTGTGTCATGATAGGAAGAAGTTTCTCAGTTGCTCAGGATCTTGGACTGTGGAGATTTTGAGATAGCAGAATCAATAGCTTTGTGACTGAAGAGCATTTTAAGGATTGTCTTTGATATCATCAGAACCAAACACTTGTTTCTCTCTAGCTAAGAATGTGATATTCTTGGAAGTGATTTCCAAAATTTTACCTGAAATTCCATTGCTTTGCAAGCTCAGTGTGCAGTCTGTAACAGCCGTTACATTTTATATTAAGACTATGATTATCTGAAAATAAAAAGTGACACAAAAGTGTTGGACATATGTGCAAGAGACATCAATTTTAATGGACTCATATGTAACCATAACATTTCATCAATGCTTCAAGACATGCCAATAATGTTGTTATTTTAGGTGCTGGTGTTTTCAAGTTACATTTAATGTTCTTTTCCTTTTATCAATCAATCAATCAATCAATCAATCAATCAGTCAGTTAATACTGACGACTATTGGAATTAGAAAATACGTGCTAACAAGTAAGCTGCTGCTTGTAAAACATCCGCGAAAATAATCGCTGTTTCATACCGATTTTAATGTGTTTTTGTGCAAGTTTGCTATCTTTCCTGACTTTAATGGAAAATCATGTATAACGTTATAAGAACCTTAAAGTGAAGCGGTTTTGTATTCGTTGACAAAAAACTGTCAAAATGAAGCACAAACCATAAAACAGTACAGTGTGTAGGGTAGGTATCTCCTTGTTTTATTGCTGTCACTGTGTAAATAATGTATTTATGTTAATACAAGCTAAGAGCTCTGGAAAAGGTGTGCTTTTTACTGAAACCTCATTTTAAGTAAACCCCCATTTAAGGTTAAAAAGATCAGGTCCCTGTAAAAACGTTAAATAGGGGTTCTACTGTATATAAAGCAGGCACAAAGCTTGGAATGTTATATAGTACTGAGGTCTGGCCAGTAATATGATGCACAAAGAGAAACTTCACACAGCAGAAGTGTGCATGTTGCGATGGGCTAACGGGGACATGCTGGGACAAGGTGAGTAGTGAATATTCAGCAGTAGTGTAAACTCATTCATGACAGATAAACTATCAGAATCATATTTGAGATTGTTATGAACATGTGATGCGCAGACCTTATGATTACATCATGAAGAAACGGTTAACCATTGCTATGGGAAAGAAATTGGGGCAGGCCTGCAACTACCTGGATGATGACTATCCACAAGGACACAAAAATGTTGGGTCTCACAAAAGAAGATGCCCTACAAAGAAGAAATGGTGCCTCAAAATTATGAAAGCCGAACCTGTGTAATGAGAAAAGGATAAGAAGAAGAGGAGGAGGAATTGTGACCTGGAGTAGTGCTTGTACTTGGTCTCCAGATATATTGTTCACCTCCAATAGAATCCTGCCTTTTGTAAAATGGATCTGTCACTACTGGTTTTTGGCATAAACATCACACAGCATTTCAAGCATCTCATTGTCATATTTCCCCAAATATTGAACAAATTTTTGCACAGACTGTACCTGAAACTAATTCTGAGCAGTCAAGGTATTCTAATTACATGTTAGTACTATTTGAAATGATCTAAGGTATATATGACTTCATTGATAGACCAAGGACTAGAATCAACTAGGCATAAATGCACTTGCTCCACATTGGTAGTCTGGAGAGAGATTTTATGGAAATGAATGGTGAATAAATGTTCTTATGGGAATATTTTTAATTTTCTGTATTTTATGTGAAATACAAGAGAAAAATTTTAATTTTCTGGAGTCTAAATTAAATGGTTGAGAAACAAATTGTGATGATTTTATTTAATGGACCACCCTAGTAGTACAGTGTGTCCCACTCCCAGCGGGGCCGGGAGACAACACGCATGTTCTGAGTGGTATATTCTTAATCTCCCGCCTATTCTATAACTGATATTATTACGTTTATTGCTTATTTATGCACCCAATAGCCTTTATCATGAGTACTGACTTCTTTTACAGGTTTTTGTTACCACAAAGACGCATAAATAATAACCATCACACAATAGATGAACTTAAAAACAATATAACAACAGTAATTAGAATAATTATGCAACAGGAACTTAGGCATGTGAACAGCAATTTTGTTAGAAGATGCCAGGAATGTTTGAATGCTGAAGGAGACCACTTGCCCTCTTGAACAAAACACTACTACAAAGAATAAGAAGAAAACTGCAACACTTGCATCTCAACCAACTACCAACCCAACAAAATCACATCATAAATTCACGTACTCGATTAACGACTTGCACTCGCAACCCTCGCTAAAATAACTCCACTCAACTCTCAAGCCTGCCTCTTTATATACGTTGCCTGGCCAGCCTTCTAGAAGAATATGATATAACATGTTTTCTTGTAATTTCAAGAGTCTCCAGTAGCCTATTTACAGTGAATGGATTTTCTATAACTCTCTAGTGCCAAAGATACGTTGTTCTGGACTATTACCATGTGTTGCACAACACTGCATTGGATTTATTCATCATATACACAGGTAATAATAATTTATATACTATTAAATACGGGTTCTTACATCAAATAAACTCTTATTAATATACATACAGCAAATGTTTCATGACATAACCTCACAAATAATATAATCACGATTTATACCAAACAAAGTCTGGACATAACTACACGAATAATAATCATTCAAGCCCGATATTACGGTACTATTATTTACCCACGGGTTAGAGAATTGTTTCCAAGATATACTAGTCCATTACACTTGCATCAAGGTGGTATTGAAAGTGGTCTCCTTCAGCATTCAAACATTCCTGGCATCTTCTAACAAAATTGCTGTTCACATGCCTAAGTTCCTGTTGCATAATTATTCTAATTACTGTTGTTATATTGTTTTTAAGTTTATCTATGGTGTGACATTTATTATTTGTGTACATTTTATTTTTTAGTGTTCTCCCACAAATGAAAGTCGCATACACTAAGATCGGAGGAACGGGGCGGGGGGCATAACTCTTTTGATTTTATCCTATCATCAAAAATCGCCTCTATGTATTGCAAAGAATCATGTGCAGTATGAGCTGTGACAGAATCCTATTCGAAATAGCCATATCTTATCTCATTATCTCTCAACATTTGAAAAAACGTTGAGAGAATATTTGTGCAGTATCTTTCAGAATGTATGGTATCAGTGGAAAGTATGGGGCCTAATATCCATTCTGCAGTTACAGTGCACCATGTAATTAATTCTAATTAATTCTACTGTAATTCAGCCACACATGCTCTTGCAACAAACGTATCACTTGCACGGCTTCACGGCTTTCCACAACTCACAAACTGACCACCTCATGGTTATACAGTGAGTCAGCATGAGGTTATGAATACACCACTCGAGCGTGCATGTGCATGTCAACTGCCGACCTCACTAGGAGCAGGAACACTGTATGACTCTTACTACAAATTTGTAAAGTTTGATTTTAAAAGTACATTAGGTGACATTCCTAACTCAAACTCCATATTACTCTATTCCCTTACACATCAATTTATTTTATGTTTAAAGTAAATCTAATAATAGGAAATCATACAATGTCTGGTTAATACTAGCAAATAAATTATTGTTTGCCATGATGAAAGATCTCATAAACATTTCAGAACACTTACTCCTTCTTTCTCTCTATGTACTGTTGTTATGTATGAATATATTATGCTTCCTCTGTTATCTGTTTTCCCTGCTGTATAAGATTGTCCTTCACTGCTTCTGATCATCTTGTCACCTTAATGCCACTGTTATGATTGCATGTTGTGTTATTTGTTTTCCTTGTTCTCACCTGTCTATGGCACAAATTTACTATCTTCTCAGATCTGACGTTACAGAGGGGCACAATGAAGAATGTGTTAAGTCAGCATGGCATGGTGAATGCAGTCGGTAAGTGGGCTACCACTTCTATGTATAAAAGAAAAATATTCCATTGTATCTTATTTTCAGGGAAACTTTGAAATGAATAGATAATTCATAGATAAGATCGATACCATAATATCATATATGATTATATAATCTTATTGCTTAATTATATTTACCCAAATATGAAGCAAAGAAGGAAGATAAAAAGCATTACATATCCAGGTTGGAGACTAGCTAATAGCACACTAAAAATAAATAAAAACTAGGTGATCTCTAGCTGGCATCGGTTGTCAAGTGGTAAACATGCTTGAAATGTAAAAAATATCATGGAATTGATCTTGGCCTAGTCTGGAGAATTTTTTAAGGTGAAGAAACCCATTAAATACCATGTTGTTCATATTGGCATGTAAGAAGTCCTAGGTGAAATACTTCAAATAACCTTTTGTTGTGTACTTATTTTCAAACGGATCTTACTTAAAAAACATGCCTCATAACTGGAGAAGTTCACGTAGGAATGCTAAAGCAAAACAAAGTAATGCATAAATGAAAGATCAAGCCCTTTCACAGCTGTGCATTTCACATGTTGATTATATATCTAATTTCAGTCTTTAAATAATAATCTATTAATTGATTCTTCTTTTATTTATCCAGAATTGCTTTAGCAATTTTGAAGTTAATATCTTTATAACACTTTCTTTCTAGACGTAATTTATTTATCCATTTCCGTATATGAATTTCCATTGATATTTGAATTTAGCGCAAATTTCCAGGTCATGCCACTAGGAGTGCCTCTTTCGAATTGTGTCCCGTTTTAACAAGGCTAAATCTGGAAGTGTCTTGTATTGTCTATAGTGTATTTGATTGAAGGGAAGACTTGCCATTGAGTGAAACAAGATAAACTTTCCACTGGCTAGCAAGATGTGGTCTGTTCGGCACTGTCTGTGTGACTTTAAAAAACCAATAACTTCATTCTATCATAGAAAAAATGTTATATCAAATTTTCAACTGTTGTTCTTCAGCATTTACTTGTATTAGTTACTCCAATATTAAGGAAGATATTTAGATATTTTCATTTTATGATTCCTTATAACATAGTGTTGGATTGGAATTTGGAAACAAAATGTACACAAGTAGTGAATGGTAAAAGCAAAGCAAAGCAAAGTCATCTCCGCACAGGCCATGAAGGCCCTTGGAGGGGTGGAAGGTAAAGGCTTCCACTACCCGTAAGCTTGATACTTGATGGGGTAGAGTGGTTAGCTCTACACCCTGCCGCCTTTGCCACCAGGAATTAACCTGGTACTCATTTTTGGTGTGGGCTGAGTGAACCTCAGGGCGATATGCCCTCCAGAAGTGGAAATCTCATTTCTTAAATTTTACGACCCACGTCCTTCCAAGCGAACCAAGCACACCTTTACTGCCACGTCCAGGCAGCCCCTGTAGTGAATGGCAGTCTAGTTTAACCCAAATACCAAGTTTCATGCACGATGGTAAAATTGACTAAAAAATACAAATCAACTTTTTGCTTTCAACTGTCCAAGATATGTCTGAATGAAAAAAAAAACTCTTTTTTTGGTGCAAAAAATATCTTAAGAATAGACAAAAGTTATTGTTTTATTTATATAGACATCTTTTCAGATGTCTTGAAATATAAATTTTCAGAAAGAACCTTTTCACTGCAATGACCTTTTGAAAGCCCCTCACTCTTTCCAAAAGTAGTGTACCCTTTCACACCCTCTACTAAACGATCATTATTCCTTGCTTCAACTGACTATGCGCAATATCATATTCATTTAAAGAAAGGAGTTATTGATTTTTTTAAAGAAATATATAGGCTAATAAAAGCAGACATATTTATAGAAAATACAGCAAATTATTCAACGACTAAACAGCACATCAAGTGGTAGGATGTATGAAGATCTTGATTTTTCAGTAGACTTTATTATTTGGCATGAATATCTTTAACAACTGTAAATCACTGTATTAATAAACTAAAGCTAAAATTGAACCAAGTAAAAAACTCATTCCTTTTCTCAACAATAAAGTGAAAAGTGTGATAAATGTGAATAGCTAAGCAAAACACTCAATACAACAGATCATGAAGGTATCTAGAAGAGTAAAGGGTAGAGACTTTCACTGTCCATAATCTTGGTACTGATTTGGACTGAATTGTTAGTTTTGTACCTGACTGCTTTTGCCTTCTGGTACTGGCTGAAGTGGATATCTTGTTTCTAAATTTTTCAGTTTCCTGATAGGAAAATGTCCTTCTGGGTGAATCAAGCACTCCTTTATTGCCTGGACTAGGCAAACATAAGATTTATCTTAATAACTCAGATAAAAATGATTTTCCATGTGGGTATAAATTCAGACATTAGAAGCAAAAGACAAAAATTGCAGTGTTACATTTAAATACTTTCGTATACATATTTAACTGATATTGAGTCTAATAAAGAGCTGGTTAAATTCCTCATTCTCACATTTTACTCTTGGAGCTTGACTGACTCACTGAGACTTTCCTACCTTGAAAGAGAACTAGGAAAACAAAAATGTTTGAGAATAGAATTATTTTTAATTATTACTACTATGCTGTTTCATTACTATATGGTCAAGAAACTTCAGCTCTATTAGGATCTTAAAAATTGTAAAATTAGAATCAAGTGTACATTTATAGATTTTCTGTGTATAATCAGTGTTTTCCCTTAGATGTTGTATCAGGACCTCTGGAACATAGCTGCTGTATTTGTTAAAGATCTTGTAGGTTATTTGCAATGCTGTCTCTACGGTGTATAGTATTGATTCTGTGTCATATGTAAAGCCTTATATGTGATAGCTCCCTTGTGCAGTGTCTTGTTCCCAATAGCTGTAAGAATTGCTTTATGTTACATGGTTGTACGGTGTTAAAAAAATGTATTTTTAATGAGATTAAATTTGTTTTTCAGAAGTGTTCTATGTAACAAGATAAGTAATTCTCGTTGCAAGATGTTTTTCTTTTTTTTCCTTTCAATTACTGTAGAAATTCATTTACTCGCAGCACTTTCTAGATAAATGCTTCTTTATCTTTTAATTTTGTATGGCTCATTATTTGCTTACAGCTTATTTTAATGCCTATGAAACTGACCATTACTTTGCTTGAATGATTTTATTTTGTAGTTTAAAGCTATTATATGACTTTTGTTCATTATTAAATAAATATCTGGAAATAGTAGCTGAATGTAAGTATAAGTATTGTATGACCTGTTTTACTAAAACTGTTTTCTTTTCCAAGATGTATAAATAATGCTCATAATGCTATCTGATTCAATTACTTTTATATTCTGGATCTGAATCATTATCTAAATTCAGCAAAAATGAGTACTTATAGAAGAATAATTCAGTTGTTTTATTATTCAGTAAATATTGATGTCAATGTCTGGCCAGGGTATCCTGGTGTAGTAATAGAGTAGACCGTACAGCCAATGTCTCAACACCGAGTGTTGGGCAGCGGGAAATAACTCTACTCCCTAAAGGGGCCAACGGCTTTGAGCGGATGAGCCCCTTTGAGTGGGGTGATGGTCCCCTCATTGTAGGAAATGCCACTGGAAGCCATCATGCAGCATCTGTTCTCCAGGTTAGGGGTAACCTAAAGAAAGGCTATGGCTCACAACCATAGTTTATTCCCTTGAATGGGTTTGCCTGTTCAACCAAATAAACATTTAGCAACTACAGCATTATGGAATGTCATTCCGGAAATATAACTACCCCAGGTGGTAACTCTTGCAAGAAATCTACCTTCGCAGTAGGCAATGCATGCAGGTCTATGGATTCTGGGGAACCTGCACCACAATGCTTAGGTAAATCTGAACCATCTCGTCAAAAACTGAAGACAAAACAAAAATACACCTTTGGAACATTAAATGTGAATTCGCTACTCAAGACTGGAAAACAAATGAAACTAACCAGTCATGGAAGAATATTATATCAAAATTTTGGCAGTGCAAGAAACAAGATATCTGGAGGAAGACGTATCGGAAACTGAAAAACAGGATTTTTAAAAGAAAACCGGCAATAAGAACCGGCAAAGGAACTCCAATACTTGGCACAGCCTTCTTTGTCTGTAAACAGGATTCTGTGGTTGATTTCACAAGTCCATCAGAGAGGCTATTCCTTCTCACTATACATTGTGGGAATAAGAGATATACACTCATCAGTGCCCATACTCTAAAAAGTTATGATAACAGAACTATACATCAGAAAGTAGAAGAGTTCTGGGAACTGTTGAAAGATGAAATGTTAAAGATGCCTGACAAAACTATCGAGATATTACTTGGAGATTTCAATGGACAAATTTGGAAAGAGAGGAAATTCAAGAAGGTAGTAGGAGAATATCCAGCCCATAATAGAACTAACATGAAAGGTGAGAGACTGATCAATCTTTGTAAGATGTACAGCTTAAAATTAATGTCAACTCATTTTAAACACCTACCACGAAAACAGTAAAACATGCAGATCGCCTGGTAAGATAGTTGGAGGAAAGCAGATTGATCACATTGCAATTTCAGGGAAATTGTTTAAGGAAATAATGAATGTTAAGGTATAAAGGGGTGCTAATTTTGATTCTGACCATTACCTCACTAGAATTAAGATAAGGTTCATTCCTTTCAACAAAAGACAGAACAACAAACAAAGATTTCCTAGATATGATGTCCAGAAGCTACAAATCAACAAAGAAATCCAAGCTAATTGGACAGACTTAGCAACGAATATTCAGGAAGCAGCTAAAGAGACATCTTACTGGTTAAACAGAAGAAGAATATTTGGTGGAATGAGGAGTGTGAAGAGGCTTTAAACTAGTGATTGGAAGCATGTAAAAGATGGAATTTTTCAAAAACTATGAATAATTATGAACCCTTCAGCTGTGATGTAGATGTTGATTCCCAATGTTCAATAATGGACCATTTATATTGGTATTGCCTTCAGCTGTGTAAGAAAGGAAGCTGTGAAGACATTTAGACATGCCAAGAGAACTTACAATAACCAGCAACTATCACAGATAAAAAATTATTTTAAGAAGAATAACATGAGGAGTTTCTATCAAACCTTCAAAACCAGACGTTCTGGATATCAAGCACCAAGTTTGTGCTTTGCAGATAAAAATGGGCAAATAAAACTGAACAATAAAGACAACTGTCAGATTTTAGCATGATATTTTGAAAAGCTTATAAACAGTAGTGAACCAAAAGAGAGGTTAATGACAGAAGAACCGAAAGTCAAGGATCCAGATTCTCAACCACCAGATAAGTTTGAGATTAAAGAGATTGTCATGTCAATGAAGAATAACAAGGCAGCAGGGGAAGATTCAATCATGGCAGAATTGTTGAAGATGGGGAACGAACAATTATTTTAATCCTTAGATAGGTTGTTTCATAAAATATGATCTGAAGAGAGAATCCCACCTGAATGGCAGATGGCCTTGATGAGATGACAAGACTGATGTGATAAATTACGGAGCCGTTTCACTGTTGTCCGTAGCATACAAGGTCCTATCCAAAGTGCTGAAGAATAGAATTGAACAATGAATTGACCAAGAAATTTGAGAATATCAGGCCGGTTTCAGAAAAACAAGATCATGTGCTGAACAGATCCTGAACTTCCAGAACGAGGATTATGTAGTAGTATTTGTAGATTTTAAGAAGGCCTATGATTCTATTAACAGGGAAACCTTAATGAGGATCTTGGAAGAATTTGGTGTGGACGACAAATCACGGAACCCAATTAAACAAACTATCAGCTACACTGTGTCGAAGGTGAAGATCAGAGGGGAAACTTCAGATTGCTTCAAAATTAAGACAGGAGTTAGACAAGGGGATGGGTTATCACCAATGCTCTTCAACTGTGTGTTGGAAAAGGTCATTAGAGAATGGGAAGGACAACTAAGAGCCTTAGAGGGAGAGAAAGAACAATTCAGAGTTGGGGCACGGAATAAAGAGGTGAAGTTCAACTTCCTTAACTTTGGAGATGAACTGGCTATCTTTGCGAATAGTGTTGAATCAGCAAATAGAAGAATCAGTATTCTTTGTGAAACTGCTATGAAGACGGCCTTGCAGATCTCTTTTGAAAAAACAAAATTTATGACAAACATCCAATCAGTTCCAAAAATCATGAACACAACAGAAGGCAGTCAAGGCGAGAAGCAAGAATCAAAAAGATGGAATTAGCGTACCAGTTGACGAAAGATGTGTACAACAAGAAATGATTAAGGCTGAGAACAAAACTAAGGCACTATAACACCGTGATCAAACCAAAAAGGACTATACACTGCTGAGACCTTGGTTTTATCAAGCAGAGGGTTGCTGGAACAACTGGAGAAGAAAGAAAAGAAGATCTTGAGGAAGATTCTGGGACCTATATATGTTGGTGGACAATGAATATTAAGACGTAACAAAGAGATATAATGAGACTCAGGGAATCATAGAGTCAATGAAGAAGAGACGAATACAATTTTATGGACATCTCCGATGTATGAATCAAGAAAGGCTGAATCGAAAACTCAATACACATTTTGAAGGGGAAAAAAATTTTCGTAGGTGGTTTATGGAGATACATGCTGATATGGAGAGAATGGGGATTAGTCATGAAGACATCCAAAACAGGAACCACTTTCGACAATTTGTTTCTGACTTCAGGGGCTTCCAAGAAGGAGGAGAAAAGAAATCTTCAAAAGTGATTTTTTCAGAAGAAGGAAGCAGATCAGTCAACGAATGAAGCTATATTGGCAGAAGATCAAAGGCAGGGGTGGGAAAATATGCTCCAGGATATCATAGTTGTTACTCTGTGGTCCATAGTGGCCAAAATCGAACAGATTAATAATAAATATTGATGTAAGCTGCAATGTATTTTCTTTACACCAAATGTTTCCCATTAACAAGACTTGCTGTGATAAGGAGGTAAAAGTTTGAAAGTATGTTTATTATAGTGTAAGAAATTAGAATCAATAATCATGAAGTCCACTTGGGATTGGACAACCTCATTACTAACAGTGAGATTTTCCTGCAAACATCTGATATTTCTTGAATGACTTCATCTACTTATGAATATTACCATTGTTCAGTATTGGGACCGTACACTTCACAGATCTGGCGGCAGTGAATCTTCAGATAACTGACCTTGTTTCCCACATAGTAGACCTTTCAGACACACAGAACGAAGTGCACACACTGCCAATGTGGTTACAGATTGCATTTGTTTGTGAGCAAGGGATGCTGGGAGTTGGTGCACATGAACAACATTTGAAATATGTAGGCTTTCATAAGATATGGTAAAAAGTCCTTGCTTACAAAATATCCTTCACATTCTGTTGTACTTTGTAATTTGTTACATCACTGACTTTTTCTAGTGGCGCTAAATATTTCAACAGTTTCCTGGGAAACGTTTAAGTGCAGACCTTATAAGAGAGAATCCAGAAGTTCACTAGTTGTCAAAAGTATCCAGATATGTAGTCAAAACTGATCTTCTACCATAAACAATATGCAAGTTGGTCAAGTGTTCTTAAATACGTCCACCATCAATGTGCTCTGTAGTATTACTGGAGGACCAAGTCCCTTCCATGCAAAACACCCACACTATTACTCCACTTCTGCCAAACTTTACTGTGGGCACTGTACAGTCTGACATGTATTGTTTGTCTGACATGACATCACACCTGTACCTCCACATGGTGTAGCATGACTCGTCACTCCAAATCATACATCTCTAGTCGTCCATGGACCTCTGTACACAGTTAGGCAAATTTGGAGGAATGGAACTAAAACCTGACAAAAACAAAACTAAGACAATGGTGATGATATCAGGAAAGAGAAAAGGAAATGAATCAGGAGAAATCAGAGAAGAATATTTGTAGTAGCAGACCTCTTCAGGTTCTTGAGAAGTGAACCAATGGAAAATTCCAAAACTTGCTATGAAAATAAACAGGAATATTCAGCTTGGGAATGTTTTAGTGGATATGGAATCTAGTTTGTAGTAGAGATTATAAAGACCTGTCTAGTGTCAAAGGAAGACAAAATCTAACCTCAGCAATGCATTCTTCCTGTTTTAACATATGGTTGTGAGACTTGGACACTAAACAAGTTTACAAAAGGAAAACATAGGACAGCTCAGAGAGCCATGGAAAGGGCAATACAAGGAAAGATAGGAAAAGAGCAATTGACATCTGATCAATTATTAAGGTTAAGAACATCTTGGAGAGAGCATGCTCCAGTGGGCTGGCCATGTTTTGCATGATATAATGATGAAAGATGGATGAAGCTAGTGTTGGAATGGAGTCCTAAAGAACATCGGAGGCCTAAAGGAAGACCACCAGACAAATGAGACAGAGATATCAGGAAGAATGCTGATATCATCTAGCAGACAACTGCACAAAACCATACCACTTGGAGAAGACTGTTACAAGCCTATTTTGATCTATGACTTAAAGAGGCCATATCATTTAATGTTGATTTGGCTGATAGTGATGCAGTACAGAATTTTAAAAAGAGAGGGGAAGAAAATTTAAGTAACAAACACAAGAAAACTAGACTGTGATGAATTGTACACAATAAATAGATGAATGAAGAAATAATGCACAAGTAAAAGAAAAGAAATGGTGTAGAAAACTCAGATTACGTGAGACATATGTCAGAGAAACAGTTAGTGATTGTCACTGCCATTTGCTCCATGTCACTGGTTACCTGTGCTGAGTCACATCCCTCCACCTCACTTAAGACGGAAGCAAGCTCTACTAAGGGAAGCTAAGAAAATCTTTGCATCACCCTCTTTGCCACTGCACCAGGAATTCTACCATCCATCACTGCAGCAACTGCAATCAAGAAGACAGCAAGTGTCACTACAGAGCAACTCATTGCGAATGGATTTGACCTAACTGAAAGCTGGAAGCATGAGTGGCAACAAAAACATTGGGAACAAGTGCCCACCATCTTGATCCCACAAAGAAGCCAAACGGTTTTGACCTACCGAGGAACCTCTGGTGCCGTATCAAAAGGTTAAGGACTGGACATAGTTGTTGCAATTATTTCAGGTACAATTGGGGTTGGATCAGTTCACCAATGTGTGATTGTAACGTGGAAGAACAGACGATTGAGCACCTGGTCCAACGCTGTCCTCTTCATTCGTACCCTGGCACTCCTGATGATTTGTTCGCTCTCACTCCTGGTTTATCTGAATGGCTGAGAAGGATGGACTTTAAAGTTTGATTTTGCCTTGTGTATATAAATATATATTGTATAAAATCACCATACGATTAAATAATAAAATTGCCATTTGCAACTTCTAAAGAGGATATAGATCTGAAAGAAACAACTTTAGTCATTTTAAACCATTACATTTTTATTCACTTTTGTACTTAAAACTATACAACTTCAAGACAAGTTTTGATTTCTTTGGAATGCTGGAATTTTTCAGAATTTACTGAATTATTTGATATAAGCATATAAATATAAGCATAGTGTAAGTATAATCTGGTGTTGAAAATGTTTCACAAAGGTTGTTTATCTCTGTGTTCACTAAATTGAATTGTTTATAAAACTAGAGAGTATTGAAGGGAATGCAGAAAAAATTGATCTTGATAAAACAGCTGTTCATCCTCCACAGTATAGTTATGTTTGCATCATCTTTTAATTAATGTATTTATTTTAATTTTATGGTCTACTTTTCTTTTATTGTGTGTACATAAGCTCACCGGACAAAAAATTATTCATCCTAATGCGCACACACAGATGGATCTTTAAGTCTGTACAGATGGCGCACCAAATGAATCCCATGCTCAACCATATACACACTGCCTCTACATGAGCATAAGGCAGCAGTGATCAGTAAGACATTGATATTTCAAGCGGACAGTGTACATCAACGTGGGTAGATTTAAGAATGTGACAGAGTGACAAAAGGGCAATCGTGTTTGGCTGTGCCCATGGCCGTGCAGTGCGTGAAGTTGCTGGATTTGTTGGTGTTTCACAGCGGACTGTTCAACATGTCTACAAGCAGTTGTGTACTACATGTGGCCATGAAACATGATGTCAGAATCGTGATCGGAAAAAGATCCTGACTGACTGAGAGGGACCAGAGATGTGTTTCAAGACTTGTGAAACAAAATCGCTTCCAAACCTGACAGAAATTACTCCAGTCAGTGAATGAAGGTCCATCCCAGCCTGTTAGCAAGATAACTTTGTAAGAAATAAATTGACAAGAGGGTCCACCTTTTCAATACAATATATCAAGTAAATGATATTACATCAGTCTTGGTACTAGTTTCAGCCACTGATGTAATATCATTTGAAAAGGTCAATTTATTTCTTGTAATTGCACTTCAAAATTGAACAAAAATGAAATTTATAGCTTATAAGATAACTTTGTGATGGGAACTGCATGCAGTGAACATTAGGAGTCGGTCACCTCGCAAGAAGGAAGGGGAGTTAGGGATTGGAATAACTTACCAAGGGAGACGTTCAATAAATTTCCAATTTCTTTGAAATCATTTAGCAAAAGGCTAGGAAAGCAACAGATAGGGGATCTGCCACCTGGGCAACTGCCCTAAATGCAGATCAGTATTGATTGAGACCATTCCTCACACAAGCACATAAAGCTGCACATCTTCAATGGGCTAGAAATCATCAAGCATGGACAGTAGCTGACTGTCGGAATGTAATGTGGTCTGACAAATCGCATTTTTACCTATGTTCCAATGACGCACGTTGTCGAGTGCACTGAAGGTCAAATGAAGCATTTCATCCTGGATAGGTGCAAGGTCAGGTTCAAACCAGAGGTGGCTCTATGATGTTTTGTAGGTGTTTTTTGTATCATCCATTGGGCCCACTCACTGAGGTGATCACTAACATGAACCAGCATGTTTATTTAAACATTCTGGATGATCAGATGTTGCCTTTCAGACAAAATTGGCATGATGAGGAAATCGGCATGATGAGTATGCTACTGATACCCTGATTTTTCAAGTTAACAACAGCAAAGTTCATAGGGCTGGACACATATGTGACTGGTTTTACGAACACTCCCCCACTCTATTACATCTCAGTTGGCCTGCAACATCGCCTGACTTGAATCCCATTGAAAATCTGGGACATGTTGGGACAACGGGTAAAATGCCTACATCAGCATCCCCGCAGCTTGGGGAATTGTGCGATCAAATCCTCAGCGAGTGGCTTAACCTGAATGCGACATACCTGCATAACCTTCTGGACTTACTTCCTAACCAGATCCAGGTGGTTATCGAGTCCAGAGGCGGAGTTACATGGTATTAAATGATGCTTATAATTATTTCTCCAGGGGTGACTAATTTTTTGTCCAGTGAGCTTACGTACAGTATAGGAAACAGGTGGAGACCAGCAGCTTGTCATGTGAGCATGTGAGTTTTGTAGCCATTTGTTCCTTTTATGTGTACTCTATCCACAGCCACTTACATGGCAAGTTACTGCTCTCCATCTGTTTTTTTGTATGCTGTATATATTTTACTCCTGTTAGCTTTCTTACCTATGCATTTACTTATTCAAATAATTATACTACTGATCATTTTCTTAATTCTTATTATTTTACAAACGGCGGGGATCTGTATTTCATAGTAGCTAATTGGGAACCACCGATCATCCCGTCTACTTTCTAAACAATAGCATGTAACATCCTTAGAGAATCTAAGTTTCTCCTGTGAACCTCAGCCTTTATTTATGGAAATTGTTAGCATACTAAAGCTACCAGGAGCTGTTACAACCTAAAATGGCAGCTGGGAGATTTTTTTTTTCATATTTCTTAAAGGTGAAGATGGGTGATGGTGATTATTAGTATTATTTTATTATTGTTATTATTATTATTATTATTATTATTATTATTATTATTATTATTATTATTATTATTATTATTATTATTACTAACATATTGTTCTCATTTTTACAGAATTGTAAAAGGTTTTCCACCCGTTTCACCCTACATTGGTGTGAGTCCAACGTTATGTTACCTCCTTAAAGAAAAGAAGCCTCTTTGTTGCCTTCAGTTAGCACAGGTAAGGAACATACCTTATAAACGCTCATGTTAAGATCTAAGCGTACATGACATAAAATGACATATGAGGCGAGAATACCTTTCTACATTCTTTAAGTTATTAATAGTAAAAAAAATTTCTCTTCAGTTTTATTGTTTCTTCAAAACGTGCAGCCTCAACTCAAGGAATAGCAAACAGAGGCAAGGTTGGTACATTCTATGCTAGTGAATGGACATCAAGACATGGTTGTTTACCAGAGTGTGGCTGCATCAGACACGTGTAACTAGAGTGCAGTGTTGGCTTATGTATTATGGTTTAGAAGAATGCCATGGATTTCTGAAATATACCGTATTACCTCCCTACATGTTTTCTTTCCCGTTTATGTTACAAACAAAAGATAGGTAGCTAATATAATTGTAAGAATAAGAGGTACGGATGTCGAATTGTTATTGATGCAAACATACATTTATTTTATTACAAGATATTAGTTTCATTCCGTATTGCCTGTTTACACTTTATTTTCGAGAGCATCCATATCAACATTGACCCATTCAAGAACCCTTCTCACAATTTAAATGAGATTAATGAAAGAAAGAATACATTACTTGAAATGTTCATTCCATTCATTTGCCAATAATTTTATTATAAGAACAAACCCTGCTTCCAGCTCATCAACATAACACCACCCCTCCCCCTCCCTTTCCTCACCTGCTTAGCACCACCCTCCCTCCATTCTTCCCCCTATCCATACCAACACAGCTGACCCAGCCATACACACGTCTAGTGGAAACAAGACATCCAGACCAACAAGGTAGGTCAGGCTGTTCGAGAGGGAAGCCACTCAGTAAGTAAGTCACACGTTTATTTCACTATTGCTTCATGTCTCTTAGCTTCAGCTTTCTACACACATTCTTACACCTTTCCATTACAGATCACATCTGGACTTTATAAGATCAACATATCGACGGTGTCCACTAATTGAGTACCAGGCCTTTTTCCACATATTCTATATTCAGCGGCTTCTGTTGCCCTCCATATCATATGCTTACATTACACATTGAAGATGGACAGTTCCAACTTTATAATGGAGATTTTACCCTCATTTTAGAGTGATAATATTTTTAGATGCCGGGCTGAATGGCTCAGACGGTTAAGGCGCTAGCCTTCTAACCCCAACATGGCAGGTTCGATCCTGGCTCAGTCCAGTGGTATTTGAAGGTGCTCAAATACGACAGCCCCGTGTCTGTAGATTTACTGGCACGTAAAAGAACTCCTGCGGGATAAAATTCCGGCACCTCGGTGTCTCCGAAGACCGTAAAAGTAGTTAGTGGGACGTAAAGCAAATAACATTATTATTATTAATATTTTTAGACATAGAGGTTTCCAGCCTCACTATAACCCTGCTTGTTTTAGATATTTTAATTATGTTCTACTCTGTTTTTACACGCTCCTTCACATTCTTTATAGTGTTACTTATCCAACATTAATTCATATATTTCATTGAAGATGGCTCAAAGATGTGCTGAAACATGTTTGGCTAAAAATCATTCTGTCAGTATACAGTGTGATTCAGCAACCCCTTTCAATATCTTTTGCTGCAGCCCAACTAATGTGTACATGGTTATAGGGGTGCTATTCCCCAACAGGCGTACTATATGGTACTAAGGTTCAGCGAGCACATTTTGCACACGATTCTGAATCCTAGCGAAATGTTATATCATCCATTCACAAAACATGATGCCTTGAAATCATGTAGCAACCTTTTTTTTTTTACCATGTAACTATGTTAATTTGCCGTGCCTCGTGACCGGGTGTAACGAAGAGGGGAATTAATGCAAAAAACTAAGTAACAGTGCAATAATTAATGTCTTAAACACTGAACCGGATGGCGTATGTACTCTGCTCTCGTTGTACTACCAGCATGTTTCCAGCAGTGTAGCGTAGCAGATGTGGTTAGGCGTTCGCCTGACAATCGACAGTATGTGTCAGCGGCAATTCAAATCCTGCATCATTCAAATGTTTTTGCGTCGGTACGATGTTTGAATACGTAAACACAGGCCCAAGTTTTCCACATTCAAATAGTAGAATGACACTGTTATTCATCTTGTGCCCTGCGCACACTCCTCTGGTTATAATGTACTATAATCTCCGCTGTTATTTGGCATGTTTTTCCACAGAGGAATATGTCGACATGCTCCTCATTTATGGGGAAGCAAGACAAAATGCATGCAGGGCACTACTTCTGTACCAGGAACGGTATCTCGACAGGCAAAACCCGGCTGCTACGACATTCCACCGTGTTGAAAGATGCCTACGGACAATAGGCATGATTTCCAACCAGCCACCAGTCTGTGATAGGCCCGTTACAGATCACTGGATTTAACGCCGTTAAACTTCTTCTTGTGGGGACATTTGAAGAACGCTGTTTAAGCTCAAGCACCGGAAAACCACGACCAGCTCCAGCAACTCATCACGATCTCCTGTCGAGCAATTACACCTGAAATGCTTCAGTGTGCAAGACAATCTATTGGACACCGGGCTCGAATGTGCATAAACCAAAACGGTTTAACATTGTCAGGGCAGTTGAGTTGCTATTATTTCTGGTCTGTATGTGCCCGACCTGCTAACTAATCGGCCCACCTTAGGGCCACAAACACATTCATTGACACACAATTTTCATGGAAGTGGGTATTGAACTTACATTGCGTACGGTACGTATCAAACAAATATTTCAAAAATTCATAATCTTCGCTCCGGACTCGAACGTCCCACCTGACATGCAAGCCCGCTCGCCCCGCCTTCACCAACTACACTATGGTTCCGTACGGCACACTGGGCAGCTTATAGCAAGTATTAGGTTTACTGCAGTAACAATATCAATTTAGTGTTTTGCCAGCTTGTCAGGTTCATATGATCTAGAAGGCATACGCACGCCTTCCAGTGTTTAATACAACTATAACATTATGGCGTCCTGTCATGGTGAGGAGGTAAATACCAAGATAGACAGTTGTGTTGTCTGAGCATACCAGTAGGGCAAAGTTTTCAGGACGGAATGAATATTGTGGGTTGCATAAAACTACATTGGAAGGGACGGCTGAATCACGCTGTATGTATTGAATAGGAGGAAATAATAAAAAGCTTTTCTATTGTAAAATATATTTATAAAAATTGTTGAATATGTTTCAAAATATAATTGGTATAACAGCAGTCAATTTAATGAATTTACTGTAACTGATATTGAAAATATTTTGTTTGCAATCAGTTGATTTTATATGACTAATATATCATGCATGCATTCATTTTGAAACTTCCCACACTGAATAAATTTAATGATTCTTATTTTAGTGTTTTGGTTCTTATTAAAGCTATCGATCAATTACAAATTTTGATTGGCTGACCTAATGACTTTAATTGATTAATCAGCTGATGAATCAAATTTTAATCAGATTCACACACTATAAGTTCGAGAAAAATATCTGGCACAATATAATTTTATAATTCAATATGCTGTAAAGTAGATGTATTTTGCCTTGTGGTGATTTTTCTACCTGGCACACTAGCAAAGTCAACAGTAACTTAGAGGACAAAATACTGTGTAGTCGACATACTTTGTCCTTGTGGCAGCCTCCGCATGGGGGAAGTTGTAATGATAAATAAAATAATTTTAAATTTTAAATGTATTGGTAGCAGGCAAGTAAAAAAAAAATATTAAAAGTCAGATAAGTTAATATTTTAAATATATTTCAATATTGATGATTTAATGGTTAAAAAGTTTCAAACTGTGAAGTTAACAATTATTTACAGTCACGCCTCTTTGCTCCAGGACTTCAGACATGTCAGTGTGTTGACATGTTCAGAACTAAGGGCCGCCCTTCTCTTAGTAACAATATTTCCAGCACCACTGAACACTCTCAAACAAGCAACTGAAGTAGCTGGAATGCAAAGCAAGTTTTTCACTATGCATGCGAGATGTGGAAGTTGGACTAAATGTAGTTTCCACCATTTCAGAGGGTCTGCAAAATCATCTTCTAGTTCCAGCAATGACTTCTAGACTGCGATCTCCATCATAAGTGGTGTTGAACTCGAAACCGAAATGCCATGACCAGAATCCTGTTCGTCTTTGTCAGTTTAAAATTCGGTTTCCTCTCTTCTTGTTGCATTGTTTTACTGGAACGTTTACTCCATCCATATCTCTCTCCAAAATTCTTCTCCACCTGGATTACCGGTCCTTTTATTCAATACATCTAAGATATTTAAATCTTGGGATCAAGAGCAGTAGCTTCCTGGTATATCTTCAAATTACACTGATCATTTATCCTAGCCATTAAATCTTCTACAAGAGTCCTTTTTAACCTAGCTATATATCCAGTATTGACATCAGAGTAACGAAAAGATAATTTTAAATGTGTTACTGCAGGCATTACAACACTACCTGTCACATATTTGCTATCACCAAGGAGGTCTGATATTTCTAAGCCTGGCTTAAGACACACAATCACTTTTTTCCTGTCAGCTCCCATTCAATTGTTGTTAGAGATCTGATATTAAAATTAAAGGTCTGGGTCAATAGGACATCAATAATACCCCTTTTATGAGAATCGGGACTTCAAATTTACGACGTGCTAAGTGAGAAAACATGTTAATGAGGAATACACCAACAAGGTTTCACTGCAATAAATATTAACGTCATTTGAGAATGTAATATCAGTTTACTATATTTACTTGTTATTATTAAACTTCACTATCATGCATTAAAATGAATTACACTGTTCATTGCAAATTGTGTTTCATTATCCATAGATGTGATTCTAAAATTTCTATGTTTTTAGGTGTGTGAACACTGTAGTTATCGTAATGCTAAGGAATATAATTGGCAGAATAAGACAATCATCTTGGCTGCTGATTATGCATCCAATGGCATTTATAACTTCATAATTCCACTAAGAGCTCACTTCCGGTCAAAAACATCTCTAAATCCTATCATACTACTGTTAGAACGGCGGCCAGAAATTGCATTCCTCGATGCCATCTCCTACTTTCCACTGGTGTACTGGATGCTTGGATCAATAGACTGGTAAGATGGGTACATTATATTTTTAAAGATATTTGAGAAATTATTTATTCACATCATTCAAGCACACTTTATCATTTCTATGTTACTGCTGTATGAGATGTATTTTATTTTTATTTCAGCCTTGATGATCTTCTGCGAGCAGGGATTACGTTAGCTGAAAATGTTGTTGTTGTTAACAAAGAAATGTCCAATTCTGCAGAAGAAGATACTCTAGCAGACTGTAATACCATTGTGGCTGTCCAGACCATGTTCAAGTAAGAAATATGAAGTCTACTTAATTTACAAACAAATATAAATGTTGAAATGTAAAATGTATTGTAGAAAATTTAGTAGAATAATTTCAATTATTTTTATGAAATCAGCTACTGGCTGATATTAGCTCTTTGCTTTCTACCCAGACTGCCAAGGTTTGAATCCTTGTTGATCCTGGCATGGAATTTTCATCTGAAAGTCCAAAACCCAGAATGAACTGAGGCAGCTCCAGAAGCCTTAGAAATAATTGGGATAAGTTTTAAGTTAATAAACATTATTTATATGTTGTAAATCTGTTCCACTTGATTTATTTCTGAACAGTGACTTTTTGGGTGATATCTAATCTTAAGCTAGGGTCCAGTTTTATAAGCTCTGTCATTGTCTGGAATACCACTTTCAGTGGCCAAGGAGTGCTGAAAGTGGTATTTCTGCACTTATTGTATGAGGTAAAATATATTACATTTGCTTTGGATGCCAATCAATTTTTAGATTGATCAGGGGAAAAGTTTGATGTGTGAAAATTCAGATTGCTTCAGACCAATGTTAATACTACTGCAGCATGGAATATTGATCATCAAGATGGAGAAGGGGGTGTGTGCAGAATCGTAGCTTGTAGCTTGCTGGAAGGAATCAGGAGTCCTGGGAACCAAGGAAGCAGCTTGAAACATTGAATAAATACATGTGACAGCAAACAGTTGTTTTTTTTTTTTTTTTTTTTTAACTATACTAGTAACTAAAATTACTGTACCACAACCTACAATATTATGGGGTGATTATTTTACCACATTCCTTTCATTCTTAGTATTGACATCTACAATGACTTATAGTGGATAAGATGTAGAGTTTCAGCTTCATGATTCCTGGGTACAGGTACCAACTGTTCTAGTCAACAAATTAAATTTCTTAAGAATATGCACATCAACCTTTAATGAACCCTCATGGTACATAGTCAACATCTACTCAAATACTCACTTCAATCAATCAGTCAGTCAATCAATCAATCAATCAATCAATCACTACTGATATGCGTTTAAGGCAATCGCCCTGGTGGCAGATTCCCTATCAGTTGTCTACCACCGAGCTCGATAGCTGCAGTCGCTTAAGTGCGGCCAGTATCCAGTATTCAGGAAATAGTAGGTTCGAACCCCACTGTCGGCAGCCCTGAAGATGGTTTTCCGTGGTTTCCCATTTCCACACCAGGCAAATGCTGGGGCTGTACCTTAATTAAGGCCACGGCCGCTTCCTTCCCACTCCTAGCCCCTCCCTGTCCCATCGTCGCCATAAGACCTATCTGTGTCGGTGCGACGTAAAGCAACTAGCAGTTGTCTACCCACTGTCGTGGAAAAAGGTATAGACACCCAAGTTAATACGTTAATCAGAAGTTTATCCTTTGTCCCACATAGAAACAATCTGTACCAAAATTTACCTTATTTTGTTCTACATTTACTTATGTGGAGTAGAAATTTTTATCATAGCCAGTTAAAATTTTAAGGTAGGTTGAACAAAGAAAAGTGCTGGTAATTTTTTTCATTTCCAACAGAGTGCTCACTTTGAAAATTCATATCTTTAAAAGTATTGATCTGATCATTACCAAACTTCAATAAGTCTTAAAGTACTGTATTGTTTATCTTTATACCAAGCTGTCATTTCATATGATATTTGTGAAAAAGGTTGTTGTAAATTTTGTGAAACATCATTTTCTCATTACTGGGTGATCATAGCCGTAAAGTCCGGCTCCATGGCTAAATGGTTAGTGTGCTGGCCTTTGATTACAGGGGTCCCGGGTTCGATTCCTGGCAGGGTCGGGAATTTTAGCCTTAATTGGTTAATTTCGCTGGCACGGGGGCTGGGTGTATGTATCATCTTCATCATCATTTCATCCTCATCACGACGCGCAGGTCGCCTACGGGTGTCACATCAAAAGACCAGCATCTGGCGAGCCGAACTTGTCCTCGAACACTCCCGGCACTAAAAGCCATATGCCATTTCATTTCATTTCGTAGCCATAAAAATTCAGCTTGCTATGAAGCTCATAAGAGCATCAGACTAAAATTAAAACTGTTTTTTGCCTGCATGCAGTTGTTGATTTTATATTTATTTATATTTAAATGAGTGGTTTTGAGAGAAATAAGCACTGTATTGGCCAAGCGGTGTTACCCAGTTGGCTTATTTGCCGTGCCAGCTGAACTCTGTCACTGCTCTGTATCAGCTTTGAGTCATGTAGAACTACTTCACAATGAATATGTTGTGTTGCAGGGTGAGAAAGTGGAATAAGGGAATAACATGCTAGAGAAATACGAGATATACTATGCAATTCTATCATCGATATATCAAGCGCTAGTGTGGTACTTACCCCCCCCGCCCCAATCGCCCTTAATAAATACGAGACCTTTCAAAAGTTGAACGCATCCCACCATTACTATTGACACCTTGAAGAGAGGAAACACTTTGAATAAGCCCTGTCACCTAGCCCCAAGTGAAGATAAATTGTATTTTTCTTTAAAATATTAGAGAAAACACTGTTTTTGACCTTTACCTTGCCGGGCTGAGTGGCTCAGGCGGTTGAGGCGCTGGCCTTCTGACCACAACTTGGCAGGTTCGATCCTGGCTCAGTCCGGTGGTATTTGAAGGTGCTCAAATACGTCAGCCTTGTGTCGGTAGATTTACTAGCACGTAAAAGAACTCCTGCGGGAGTAAATTCCGGCACCTCAGCGTCTCCGAAAACCGTAAAAGAGTAGTTAGTGGGACGTAAAGCAAATAGCATTATTATTATTATTGACCTTATTAATTACGCTCGTGCTATGAGAGTTCACTGTGGAGGGAATGCTACTGTTCTGTGTGCTCAGCTGACCACAGATGTTAGCAACAGCATAATCTGTATCCTCTTACTAAAGTTCACATGGAAATGGAACATTTTGAA
Source organism: Anabrus simplex (assembly GCF_040414725.1). Taxonomy (NCBI): domain Eukaryota; kingdom Metazoa; phylum Arthropoda; class Insecta; order Orthoptera; family Tettigoniidae; genus Anabrus; species Anabrus simplex. Next base: position 45,484,855 of record NC_090268.1, read on the forward strand.
GAGACGATGATTTCTTCTCTACTTCTAAGGAAAGTAAGTTTCAAAATAATTCCGCCAAGTGCACTGATGCATTAATCACTAACGAAATGAAGACATCCTTCTCATAAGCCGGATCTTATGGAGAAATACGAGATATACTGTGCAATTCTTCAATCAATCACCGGGCTGATTGGCTCAGGCAGTGGAGCCGCTGGCCTTCTGATCCCAACGTGGCAGGTTTGATCCTGGCCCAGTCCGGTGGTATTAGAAGGTGCTCAAATACGTCCGCCTCATGTCGGTAGATTTACTGGCACATAAAAGAACTCCCGCGGGACTAAATTCCGGCACCTCGGCGTCTCTGAAAACCGAAAAAGTAGTTAGTGGGATGTAAAGCAAATAACATTATTAAAGGTTTTGAACAACTGACAAAACAACAAACATCCACTTATTGTACAGCAGGGAACGTCACTAGGATTTCCAGAGCCAAGTGCATTCTTCTTCCCGGTGGGTAGTCTGCTTTCTTCTCACACAACCACCCAATTAAGTATAAAACAATATAAAATCAACAATTGCATGCAGGCAAAAAGCCGTTTTAATTTTAGCCTGACACTTTCATGAGCCTCATAACAAGCTGCATTTTTTACAGCTATAGTCATCCAGTACTGAGAAAATGTTGTTTCACAGAGTTTGCAACAACCTTTTTCACTAATATTAGATGAAATAAAAACTTGGCATACAGATCAACAATAAGTTATTTTAAATGAACGTTAGAAATTTCATTATGGCCCGTATTGAACTGGGATTAACTAACGACTATTTTTAAAATATCAGATCTCCAAATATGAGTTTGATTTTTCACGCCATGCGCAACACACATCCCCGTCAGTTATCCACACTACTTCAGCCCTCAGCTCCACCTTAGCCCCATTCCCCTGTTGTTGCTCCTCCTCTATTCCCTCCCCTTCCTACTTCCCTCACCGTCACTTGGCCTCTGCTCCTGCACTCTTTCAGAAGCTCAGCTCCACTCCATTCACTAACTGCTCCAACTTGCTGCTTAAGGTGAGTTTGAACCTTTTTCTACTCTTCTTTCTGCGATTGTAATTCCACCATGCCTAATTTGGCTTTCGTCATTTTTTTCATCAGGTTTCCATGGTCCCATATCGAACCTGAGTTAAGACCATCGAATGCCACAGCTTATATAAACAAGGGTTATTCTTCACATGAATGACATATGTTTTCCAATTTTCTTTTAACAAGACAAAGATATAAACATTTTATGACATATGCTTCAGGTTGGATCATCTCTCATGTGTGAATGGACTTAACAACTGCGTTTCTCACCTCAGATTTTAAAGAATTCTACTTCATGGTCTGATGCACCATATTCTCATTCCATATTTTTGTACCATAATTTTAACTTATTTTAAATTACTATTGTATATGTGTCATGTGTTTTATAATGTTTTTTGGATGTTTGTATTCTGCTTAATTGTATCACTGGCTGATGATGACACATAATTAGTGTCAAAACTAGTACCACTCTTTTATGAATGGCATGTGATATAATTCATATCAATAAATTATAATTGAATTGAAAAGGTGGAGCTGAAATACCTTTAAGATGTATTAAAGTTTGGGAACAATCAGATCAATAATTTTAAAGTTATGAATTTTCAAAGCGAGCTCTCCCTTGGAAATGGAAAAAGTATCTGCACTTTTTCTGTTCAACTTGCATTAAAATTTTAACCAGATGCGATAAAAATTTCTACTCCATGTAATTAAACGTAGAATAAAATAAGTGAAATTTTGGTGTAGCTTGTTTCTATGTGGGACATTTATTAACGTATTAACTTGGGTGTCTATACTTCTTTCCACGATGTTTTCTTAAATAATTTCAAAGAATTTGGATGTAGGAAACTCGGCCAGGTTCTTGATTCTCCTGTTAGGTCGCATTGAAAGCAGAACATAGAAATTTTTATATGTTCAGATTTTCAGGCAAAGTTTATTGAGGTGACTGGCAGCTTCTCTTCTTTTTCTCTTCTTCTTCTCTTCTTTTACTATCTGCTAATTGTATTACTTGTTTCAGGTTCTTCCCAAGCATAAAAAGCATCACAGAGCTCTCGCAGTCTTCAAACATGAGGTTTATGCAGTTCCGAGCACATGACAAATATGCACTCCATCTCTCCAAAATGGAAAAGGTATTGGGCATTACTCCCCAGCTCTTCAATGCAGATGAAGGTGGAGACAGGGTGCTTGTGCTGGTAACCCTCTTTATTTCACTTACCCTTTCATTTTTATTCTTTCTGCCTAATTTAGGAATGTTCTCAGTTACTTTTCTATCCTGTGCACAAATTTAGTTAGTCAGCAGTGAATCAGTGGTGGCCGGTGGAAATATTTCTCTTACAGAAACCTATAATGTTAGTCAATCAAATATTGTTTTCCTCTGTGTTAGACTGTATATATAAAAAATGTTTTTTAAGAACAACAAACTGCACTGTAAAATAAGTGTAAAATATGCAATATGGTAACATGACTTAGTATTGGTGAGTGTAGAAAATAAATTGGTAAATGAATGTGCTCTGCAAATAAAGATAGACTGTAATTATATATCCGGTCTAGGAAGCCAAGAATAACGGCCGAGAGGATTTGTCGTGCTGACCACACGCCGCCTCGCCTCGTAATCTGCAGGCCTTCGGGCTGAGCAGTGGTCGCTTGGTAGGCCAAGGCCCTTCAAGGGCTGTAGTGCCATGGGGTTTGGTTTGGTAATTATATATGTCCTATTCGGCCAATGGCCGTAGTCGTGTTGAAACACCGGATCCCGTGAGATCTCAGAAGTTAAACAACTGTGGGCATGGTCGAGATTTGGATAGGTTGCCACGCGTTGTTGGTAGGAGGGTAAGAGAATGGAGGAGCGGAAAGGAACTGGCCACCCTACCGTACGTAAACTCTGGCTCAGGCACACCTCTGCGGAGGTTCGGACCTGCCTTCGGGCAGAATACATCCTTACCTTACCTATAGATTAGCCTAGTTCTGCCAAGTATGGAATACTGTAAGGTAGGCACTGCTGTACTTTATAGATGTGGTTGTAAGATAGGGCTTGTTGGTGCATTTCAGGCTTGCAAAGATAAAATCTCTCACATCATAAGTATCTAAAAGAAATTTTAGACAAAAAATGTATAACATAATGTTAAATTATTGTCAAACAAATAATTAAAGGCCATTCCATTTCTACAAGTTATACTTAACAGTATTATAGTTTGTTTACTGTCTGACTCCTTGGCTGAATGGCCAGCGTTGAGACCTTATTTTCAAAAGGGTTCAGGGTTCAATTCTGGGCTGGGTCTGGGATTTTAATCGCATCTGATTAATTCTTCTGGCTTGAGGACTGGATGTTTGTGTTTGTCCCAATACTCTATTCTTCGTGTTCAGACAATAAACCTCCTACTCTATTCTTCATGTTCAGACAATAAACCTCACTACCAACCACAACAGAAACACGCAATATATAGGATTGGTGTCAGGAAGAGCATCCAGCTGTAAAACAGGGTCAAATCCATGTGAGCAACACAGTTCGCATCTGCGACCCCAGAAGCGGTAGGTGAAGAAGAAGAAGAAGAAGCTAGTTTGTTTATCATTGTCCAGTGCATTCATGTTATCCTAGCAAAAGCCCAGCAAACAGGATTGTTTGTACTTAATACACTGACTGACAGAGCAAATGCAACACCAAGGAGGAGTGGTTCGAAAGGGATGAAAGTTGGGGAAAAAACAGAGACGGCACGGACGAATAATTGATGTTTATTTCAAACCGATATGCAGGTTACACAATGCGCACGGCATCGACTCAGTAGGATGTAGGACCACCGCGAGCGGCGATGCACGCAGAAACACGTCGAGGTACAGAGTCAATAAGAGTGCGGATGGTGTCCTGAGGGATGGTTCTCCATTCTCTGTCAACCATTTGCCACAGTTGGTCGTCCGTACGAGGCTGGGGCAGAGTTTGCAAACGGCGTCCAATGAGATCCCACACGTGTTCGATTGGTGAGAGATCCGGAGAGTACGCTGGCCACGGAAGCATCTGTACACCTCGTAGAGCCTGTTGGGAGATGCGAGCAGTGTGTGGGCGGGCATTATCCTGCTGAAACAGAGCATTGGGCAGCCCCTGAAGGTATGGGAGTGCCACCGGCCGCAGCACATGCTGCACGTAGCGGTGGGCATTTAACTTGCCTTGAATACGCACTAGAGGTGACGTGGAATCATACGCAATAGCGCCCCAAACCATGATGCTGCGTTGTCTAGCGGTAGGGCGCTCCACAGTTACTGCCGGATTTGACCTTTCTCCACGCCGACGCCACACTCGTCTGCGGTGACTATCACTGACAGAACAGAAGCGTGACTCATCGGAGAACACGACGTTCCGCCATTCCCTTATCCAAGTCGCTCTAGCCCGGCACCATGCCAGGCGTGCACGTCTATGCTGTGGAGTCAATGGTAGTCTTCTGAGCGGACGCCGGGAGTGCAGGCCTCCTTCAACCAATTGACGGGAAATTGTTCTGGTCGATATTGGAACAGCCAGGGTGTCTTGCACATGCTGAAGAATGGCGGTTGACGTGGCGTGCGGGGCTGCCACCGCTTGGCGGTGGATGCGCCGATCCTCGCGTGCTGACGTCACTCGGGCTGCGCCTGGACCCCTCGCACGTGCCACATGTCCCTGCGCCAACCATCTTCGCCACAGGCGCTGCACCATGGACACATCCCTATGGGTATCGGCTGCGATTTGACGAAGCGACCAACCTGCCCTTCTCAGCCCGATCACCATACCCCTCGTAAAGTCGTCTGTCTACTGGAAATGCCTCCGTTGACGGCGGCCTGGCATTCTTAGCTATACACGTGTCCTGTGGCACACAACAACACGTTCTACAATGACTGTCGGCTGAGAAATCACGGTACGAAGTGGGCCATTCGCCAACGCCGTGTCCCATTTATCGTTCGCTACGTGCGCAGCACAGCAGCGCATTTCACATCATGAGCATACCTCAGTGACGTCAGTCTACCCTGCAATTGGCATAAAGTTCTGACCACTCCTTCTTGGTGTTGCATTTGCTCTGTCAGTCAGTGTATATACAGTATCTCTGTATTTGCATTAATTTCATTATTTTACATGTCCCGAATGGTTAGCATAGCAGACTTTGGTTCGGAGGTTATCAGGGTTCAATTCTCATCTAGGTTGGTAATTTCAGCCATATCTGGTTAATTCCTCTGACTTGGGGACTGGGTGTTTGTGATTCTATCAATACACACATCACACCACATGACACCACACCATCAACCATTGCAGAAACATGTAATAGTGAACACATCCCTCCACATAGCATTGGTGTCAGAAAGAGCATCCAATTATTGTAAAACAATGTCCATGTGCAACATAATTTGCATACACAACACCATCAGGGTGTCGGAAAAGCAGCGGAAGAAGATAGGCTTTATATTGGCATACCGTAAGGTAGCTTTAACTTTCGTTAACCTATTCTAATACACAGACACCCACATTTCGTCGCACCTCTAACCTGGAGAGAATTCTCTGCATGATGAAATTCAGTATCAGTTCACAATTTACCATCACTCAACATTAAGCACTGAGTGACTAGCTGTATAGTTCCCCCCATACTAGTCCAGAGATTGTAGCCAACATTCAGTGACCCTCAGCCAGAATAAAAAATAATCCAACACAAATAAGATTTCTCTTCAAGAATAACTAACTCCCTAAGTCTACAAATATCAGTGTGGATTCTTCCCAAATTCAGTACATATTATTCAATTGAAGATACAATTACCAAATTACAAGTAACTTTAGACTTGGTAACCTTAGCCACAGAATTATTTATTGACCTCAGGAAAGCATGTGTCGCTGTTGACCATGATCTTCTTATCAAGAAACTAGAAGAAGCTGGAGTTAGAGGTATAGCGTTAAACCCTATGGATAGACAGGAATTTTTCTTTTGCAACAGTGTAAATACTAAATCACTAACCATAATAATTAGTGTCCTGCACGGGTCAGTTTTTCGACTTATAATTTTCCAGCCCTAACTTCGCCACCAATAAAGGCATCATCTATCTATCTATCTAGATTTTTTTAAATGATATAGAATCTCTAAAATTGCATGGGCAGCTATCTCTATTTGTTCAGGGAATTAACCATTTAAAATTAATATCCCTAATGGGAATCAAACCCAGGATTCTGTGAACCAAAGGCCACAACACTGAGCATTCAGCCGAGGAGCCAGACTGTAGCATTTTATAAGAAGGAACAACTTGATAACTTACTCATGGACTATATTGGCATTGTTTCTATACACATTGCAAAGCTGAAAGAAACAATGTGGCATTATATCACTCACCTACAGCCCTGTATTTTACAAGCGATCATTGTGAAGCTGAGTAACAACTAGATTACTCAGGCCAGTTATTCCTACATCATATGTTATTTCAGTGAGATGTTGCATATAAAGATAAATCAGTGGTGTGACACCACTGGACTAGAAATTCTACTTATGTACAGTGCATTAAATTAATTAATTAACATATAAATAAATAAACAATTTGTTTGTTTGTTTGTTTGTTTGTTTGTTTGTTTGTTTGTTTGTTTGTTTGTTTGTTTGTTTGTTTGTTTGTTTGTTTGTTTGTTTGTTTGTTTGTTTAATGGAAATTTCCAGTTATCCTTTTTAGATGATATATATTCTTCATTAACATCAATTTTTCTGTAATACCTAACAAGATAATATTTCTCTCAATAATGTAATAAAAAAGACCTAAAAATTTAGAACTGCAGAGACCTTCACCAAATTTAGGAAATGTCATAGTGTCCACATTCTGGAAAGTCAGGGGAAAAGATTTTGATCAGGGAAAGTCAGGGAAATAGACAAAAATTCTGGAGAGACAGAGAAATCTTTCCCAATGATGGATTTGAGGGGATATTTTTAGAGGCTATTCTAGCATTTCTTTTTCGGGTATATTTTCCACAAGAAGTGCACAACAATTCTACAATTTTTTGTTGTGCCCTTGTGTCATTTCTTTCAAGCATTTTTATGTTATTTTTTTAAATTTCAGTTCTGGGATGCTTTCTTGAAACTCTTGACAATGGCTAAAAAGTAGTGTACATTTAATAAACTTTGGCTAGACAGTAAAGTGTTTCCCGAACTGAGTATGGTTGGACATATTGGTAAATGATGCAACTTCAGCATATTGTAAAATATATTGTAAAGCGTTCAAACTTAGTAATATGGGTAAACAAGCAGTCACTTCTCATGCTAAAGGACTTACCTACTCTTGTAAAATGCATAAAAGCTAAGTCTTCCCAGTCAACAATTTCTTTCTTTGCAAAGAATATCTCTACTCCATCTCCACCTGAAGATACACAGCCAAGAGTCAGCACTACATCCACAGCAATGCCAGGAACAAGTCAAACGAGTTTAAAGACTTTCCATGTGAATGAAGATGATGTTACATGGGCTGAAACTATATGGGCTCTCCAGGTTGTCACTGGAAAGATGTCTCTCAACTCTTGTGATGAAACCTCTGCAACGTTCAAAACAATGTTCCCAGAGAGTAAAATTGCTCAAAACCACAAGTCTGTTTGTCCTTTTTGGACAAATTTGTTTAACAGTTCATCAAAACAAACAACATAGTCATAAAGTCATTTTTCAAACATAGGAAGCATTAATCTTATCCATAGTAAAGTAGCTGATGTGAATCTTGAAAAAGTTGCAATGAGGTATTTGAATAGTGTATTTTTAAGCAGGGCAACTGAGGATCACTTATTAGATGGGTTTATACATGGAGTCTCCTTACCTTTAGGAAATATTTTGCAAGTCTCATTGGATGGGCCAAATGTTAACCACAGTTTTATTTAAAAACTTGAAAATCATTTGCAAGTGCTAAACCCCAAGGGCAAATCTCTTCTTGATATAGGCATATGTAGTTTTGCATACTGTGAATGGAGCCATGAAAACTGGGATCTCCAAAATTGACTGGGACCTTTTTCATTTTTTCAGGTCTCTTTACAATCTTTTTAAAGATAACCCTGCTTGACATGCTAAATATACAGGCATAACAACAAGCACCACATTTCCTTACAAGTTCACTGCAATAAGATGGTTGGAAAATGCAAGCTCTTAAGATATATGATCACATTGACAAATTTGTGAAAGAGTACACTGGAAAAAAAAACCTTAAATACCATAGAGAAACTGTGAAGAATCCACTACTTAAGGCAAAATTAAGTGCTGTTAGAAGTATTTTGTCAGATGTTGAACCTTTCCTCAAAGGATTTCAAAATCAGAAACCTATGGTACCTTACTTTTTTACATCGCTTGAAGAACTTAAGAAAAATATAATGATGAGATTTCTTAAGTCTGAAAAGATAACTGAAGCAAGTACTTCCTAAAAGTTAAAATATTTAGACTTACAAGATAGTGCCAATCTGCTTTCAGTAGAAAAAGTGTATATTGCTTATGCTGCCAAAAGCTTACTCAAACAAGTTAAATGTTCTGAAAAGGAAAAGGTTAAACTTACTTGTAAGAATGAGTTCAAAAATCACCATGTTAGAAAAAACTCAGAGAGAAAAGTCCTCTAAACTCACATTTAGCAAGGGGTCTCACTGCCCTATACCCCAAAATGATATTGCTCAAAACCAGTTTCTCAATGAAAAGGATTGATGTCGTTCTTGAAAACTTGCACAGCTATACAAGAATATGTGATAAAAGTGTTGAAAAGATCAAATGACAGTTCTGTCTACTAACCGAGGAAGCTCAGAACAATGCGGGAATCAACAAACAAATTAATGACTTTATTTCTAAAAGAACGGATGACTTGGGTTTGGATGAATTTTGCTACAATCTTTTAGGAGAAAATGAGAAATAATGAAGATCTCTGGTCTGTAATGAGACTTTGTTTCATTTTATCTCATGGTAATGCATTTGTTGAGACAGGCTTTTCTGTTAATAAACATTTATGAGTTAAAAATCTTTTAGAAGAACCACTTGTGTCCCAGAGAATAATTTTTGATAGTGTGAAACGTTGGTGGTTCATTGAATGTTACTATCAACAGAAGTATGCTGACCTTGATTCGAGCTTCAGGAAGAAGGTATCAGTCATATGTAGAAAAGAAAAGCAATCAGAAGAGGAAAAGAAGAAAATGGAGAAAAGGAAAACTGAATTACAATTGAAAGATTTGGAGGAAAAACAGAAAAGGTTGAAAATTGAAAGAGAAAAGCAGGATGCTGAAATTGAAAGGAAGAAAATAGTTCTAGAAGACATAAAATGAGAACAGTGATCTTTTTGATAAGTACAAACTTTTCTTTTTCATTTCTATGTTTCCTGACTGATTTGTTTTCAAATTTGAAAACTGTTTTGAATATAGACCTAGATTAATTGGCATTCATTATATTCACCTAGATTAGAAACACTGCTTTCGATCTCAAGAGTGCTTTAAATCCACATGAAATAGTATTAGACTGCTGTGGTGAAATAATTTTATTTTCATATTTGAATTACTTTATTAATAGTTAGTTGTAATTTGTTCCTTGGAAATAATAAGTTAAAGGTATACGTTGCATGTTACCATTAAAATATTTGTTTATATGTAAAGTGCCATCAGTGTAATTGTTTTTCCATAAATAATTCACAAAAAGGAAGAGAATAGAGAATTAGGCCAGCTATGGAATGGTGGAGACTGGAATTTCCTATTTTGTTCCTAGTAAAACATGGTGTTCAGCGAATTAACTTGTCACTCAGTTTTCATGAGTCAGGGAAATTTTTCTTAGTAGGCCAGGGAAAGTCAGGGAAACTTGAAAGAACATTTCTGTGGACACTATGAAATGTGCATGAATTTCAGGCAGGATGAAAACTAGAATTATAATTCAAATCTTGTACTGTATCACCAGATTTTTTATTTTATTTTATGTTTTACAATATTGGTTTTACGTAACACCGACGCACCTACGATGAGGTAGGAAAGGGCTAGGAGTGGGAAGGAAGTGGCCGTGGCCTTAATTAAGGTACAGCCCCAGCATTTTCTTAGTATGAAAATGGGAAACCATGAAATATCATCTTCAGGGCTGCCGACAGTGAGGTTCAAACCCACTATCTCCCGAAAACAAGCTCACAGCTGCATGCCCCTAACCACACATGCAACTCGCTCTCACCAGAAATTAACCTCCCTGTGTATGTTAGCATCAGTACTATACCATTATTTATTTATTTTCTTGATCAGAATTCCTAACTCCACAAAAAGTGCATCATTCAGGACAAAAATTCCCTCCAGCCACCATTGCAATGAATCGCTGAATTTAGACTTTATTAATGAAGCTGCTGAAAGATTTTTTTGGTATTTAATTGTTCATAAAAACAATAAATACTATGTACATTTCCTGGTAGTAATCTCAATAGAGAACTGTTTAATTTAAAGAACTTCTAAGTTAACAAAGTAGCTATCTCTTATAATTATTTCTATTCTTATTGTAATGTGTAATTCTTTCTTTCTCTTGGGGCTACTCCTCTGTCTGCTGCAAAGGAAGAAGCATTTTAAACTCCTAATTGCACAATATCCATTTTGTTGTACTTTAACCTAATTTAATTTTTTCCCATAATCCGGCATATTACTTCCACTTCCTTTGTGACCCATCTAGCTCTTTCTTAGAGTAAGTGCTATTTGAACAAATAGACTAGCAAAATAGTGCATACTGCATTTACGATGCGTGTTTTTTAAGTAAGTACCGTTTTGATATAGAAAAAAAGTAGCGCACTTTTTAAACAATTCTTATTTTACATGTAAGCCTGTACCTTAAACTACCTCTCAATGTAAATTCCAGGCATATTAAGCAATTTTCAAATCATGAAACCAGCTTCTGAATTCCATCCACATAGTAATCTGCCACCTGATGGGCTAGCCGCTGCCGCACGGTCCTTTTTAGGTCATCATCGTCGTCATGGCGTTGACTTCCTAAAGGCTTTTTCAGGTACAGGAACTGGTAGTCACTAGACTCTAGATTACGACTATATGGAGAATGATCAAATTGTCCCCAACCAATTGAAGCGTTGAGGTCTCGGGTTCGATTAGCTGTGTGAGATCGCACATTGTCATGAAGCAAAAGAATCCCCTTTGTGTGCATGACAAGCCGTTTGTTTTGGATTGCGTGAGCACAACTTCCGATAATCTAAGCATCCTGACACCATTTCATAAAGAATACTCCTTGAAATTTCAGACAACTCATGACTTAATGACAAAATCTTAAAGCATCTGTTTTCTCGAACCTTTGCATCAACAAGTCTTCAGTATTGACAGATGGTCGCCCACTACGCTTCTTGTCGTGGACATTAGTACGGCCTTCTTTAAATGCTCGGACCCATTTTCTTACAATTCCTTTATCCAGAGTGTGTTCTCCATATACTTCACTAATCTGCCGATGAATTTCAACAGTTTTCATGCCTTTTCCATTTAAAAATCGAATCACAGCATGTACTTCATACTCGACAGGACCATTAATTGTCAGAGGCATTTTCAATACGCACAAACAAACATATAAGCTAATGCTTCCATAATGGCATTTGAGACTAGCCTACAGATGTGCCTACTGAGCACACATGCTCTGAACGACAATCGAAGCGCTGCAGAGGCCATATTAAAAAATGGTACTTTCTTTAAAAACATGCTTCGTACAATAGACAATTAGAATATAAATCTTTAACTTCTCTTTTACTCTTAGGCAACAAAAGGGACACTTCTCAAAGCATAAATGTAAATATCTCTTTCTTTTGGCTTTTGCTGCCTGTCTCTTTACACTTACTTGAGGTGGTTGGAGCATGATGTAATGCATACATTATATAGCAATCCATATATGCAGAAGAGCATGAAACATTAAGTACTATTATACTTTTGATATTTAAGAGATTTATCATGTAAGTACAGAAGTAATTAATTGAAAGGAAATTTAAGGTTTATTACCGTATTTTCTCGCATAATTAACGCCCTTACATAATTTATGCATTACGATACTTTAGGTCCAAAGTGGAGAAAAAAGAAATGTTCACGTATTTGACGCACCCACTTCTTCGAACATCCATCACACAGCTCCAGATGCGTTTCGAAATAAAGATGTCAACTACTCAGGTAGCAGCCTTCCTTTTGCAAAACCAGCCATTCCAAATACTGGGCAATATGCTAATATCAGCTTGTAGGAAATACCACTGCATTAGTTCAGTGAGAGAATCAGCCCTAAAGTGACTAGTGACGCTCTATTCCAGTCTGGTACAAACATATTTTACGAGTATTTCGGGTACGGAACATGCGTATTCTGTAATCTCAGAATTGTTTATTAGTCCACAGTGAGCAAGTATTTGAGTAATACTGCATCACATAAACTCGCAGTGATCAGTTATGCTGAAACATATGGGAATAGGCCAGCGGGCCGCAAGTATTCAGTGTCCGAATGAAACGTGCTCTACCGTGGTAACAGAGAAATGAATAACAAGTCTCGCAGAGCATTTCGGAAATCAAACAGCAGCAAGTTTCCGCAAGTAGAGGAGGATCTGCTTAAATATATGATTTTGTTACACAACGTCGGATATGCCGTTTCTCATGAAAGACTGTAGTTTAAAGGATGAGAAATATCTGCTGCACATGGAATCAGTGTCTCGGATTTGAAGGTTAACCGAGGCTGGATGATTAATTTTATGAAGAGGAATATACTTTCTCTTTGACGAAGAACAACATTAACTTATGCCAAAAATTGCCGAATGATTTCATCGCTTTGTGATTGAGAAGCATAAAGTGAAGGAATATTTGCTCTCGCAAATAGGAACCACAGGTCAGACACCAATCATTTTCATATGCCACAAAGTCGAACAGTCGATAAGAAAGGGACATTGAGTGTTATCGTACGCACTACCGGAAGCAAAAACAACAATGTACTGCAATGCTTGCTGTAACAGCCAACAGGTGTTGGCAGAAAGCTTCCACCTTATGTTGTTCTAAAATGAAAAACAATGCCTGAAGTAAAATTTTCGTGATGGATCCAGGTTTGTATCCAAGAAAAAGGGTAGATGGGCACGTCACTCGTACAAAACTGGATACGAACGGTTTGGGGAAATCTAGCAGGGTCCCTTCTTCGATGTCCAGCCCTTCTCATGTTGGACAGAATTATTTTGATTTTTTTCGGTGTGCCATTATTATGTACTTAAACCAAACCCCAAACCCCATCGCACTACAGCCCTTGAAGGGCCTTGGCCTACCAAGCGACCGCTGCTCAACCCGAAGGCCTGCAGATTACGAGGTGTCGTGTGGTCAGCACGACGAATCCTCTCGGCCGTTATTCTTGGCTCTCTAAACCGGGGCCGCCATCTCGCTGTCAGATAGCTCCTCAATTCTAATCACGTAGGCTGAGTGGACCTCGAACCAGCCCTCAGGTCTAGGTAAAAATCCCTGACTTGGCCGGGAATCGAATCTGGGGCCTCCGGGTAAGAGGCAGGTATGCTACCCCTACACCATGGGGCCGGCTATTATGTACTTACATGAATTATACTTTTATTAGTTCATGTTTATTTCACTTCAGGTCATATTGTCAGCTCGTAACAGAAAGAGTATTTTTCAGTGTCAGTACTTCAAACCCAAGTGTCCAACTTACCTGATTACCCTATTTTTTTCAGAAAAAATCTTATGCCAGAATTTTACACCAAATGAAGATAACAGCAAATGAGTTGAACCAATTGTATGGATATTATATTTGATGTATCTTTCGTATATAAATAAATAAATTGTAAATCATTTTTTTTAAATATCTGAATTCCTTGAATAATTTACACATCCAAAGTTTTTGCCTGTATTTTTCATCAAAAAAGTGTGTTAATTACGCGAGAAAATACAGTATTATTATACATCATGAGAGTTTTAGCATGGCATCATAAATGAACAATAATGTAGAATACTTGCATTTTACATGCTATATTTAATATATGTACAATAGTGAGTTAAATTTTTACTCTCATCATAAATAATTATTTATACAATAAGGATGTCTAGAAATAATTTCTATAATATTTTACAAACAGAAAGGGATATAAAGTTGTTGCATTGTTAAATAAAAATATTGTTCTAATGAATTCTTTCAGACATAATGCAATGAACATAAAATACATATGTGTATTTATGCTGTATTTTTTTTTTTTTTTTTTTTTTTAACTGGAAAATTTCAGGCATCCTAGTCTTCTACATTCTATGAAAACTAAAGTGTAGAACTATAAAATCTTGGCAGAAACTAAGATAAGAATATGAAGTATTTTAAAATGAAATTATAAATATTATGACAATAGTGGCCCTGGCCTCCTTCAAAACATTTTTCCATCCCCTTGTGGGTGGGGGTCATAAAATATAATCCTGCCATAAAAGGCAACTAAAAGTGGGGCCATGGCCTCACAACTTGGGAGCGTCCCCACTAGCTGAGTGTGGTACTGCTTCCACTTACTCGTGACAGGCTCTTCACTTTCATCTTTCCTATCTGACCTCCCTAGGTCAACTCTTGTTCTTTTCTGACTCTGACTGTAGTAGTTTACTGAGGCCTAGAGAGTCTTTTATTTTCTCTCCTTTTGTGGCACTTGTCTTCCTTTGCCAATTAATTTTTTTGAAATGTTGGATCTCTTCCAATTTTTCCCTCAGATTAATGTTAATAGAGGGTGGTTACCTAATTGTACTATCTCTTAAAACAATAACCACCACCACCACTCTAAATTTTCCATGTAAATTTTGTCTAGCTATAAAACAGCTTCAATAATAGCTCCTTGAGATCTCCAGATGTCTTCCCCCTGTGGGTGGGGGCGGTAGAATAACACCCACGGTATCCCCTGCCTGTCGTAAGAGGCGACTAAAAGGGGCCCCAGGGGCTCTGACTTGGGAGCGTGGGTGGCGACCACGGGGTCCTTAGCTGAGTCCTGTCATTGCTTCCACTTACTAGTGCCAGGCTCCTCACCTTCATCTATCCTATCCGACCTCCCTTGGTCAACTCTTGTTCTTTTCTGACCCCGACGTTATTAGGTTTGCGAGGGCTAGGGAGTCTTTCATTTTCATGCCCTTCATGGCCCTTGTCTTCCTTTGCCCGATATCTTCATTTTTCGAAGAGTTGGTCCCTTCCATATTTTCTCTCTGATTAGTGTTATATAGAGGATGGTTGCCTAGTTGTACTTCCTCTTAAAACAATAATCACCACCACCACCTCTCCAGATGTCAATTTAAAAATTAGCCTCAAAACTTACTCAATCCACCTTATGGACAGGTCCTCTCATTCATATTAGACATTTTTAGCACACTGAAAGGTGATTAAAAAGGAGGCAATGGAAGGAACTTTTCTCACTTACTCTGTACATCTTATGCAGTTGATAGTGACATTTATGCTTCTTGAATTATTCTAAATTTGAGAAAACAAGTTAAAACCTTGGTAGGAATTTAATTAGAACCAAAAATAAATTAGCTGCATGCAGATCTACACCTTCAGATATCAAGATACATAACAAAGTCATCAAAGTGATAGATAATTTTTGTTTGCTGGGTTGGACCATAAGTAATACAGTAAAACCTCGGTAAGATGTTTCTGCAGGGCAGAACAAAAAGAATGTGTTAAGTGAGAAAACGTACTCCTGAATATACGAATAAAACTAAACAACAGGGGTATGGAAACATTAGATAGATTTTTTCCGACATGAGGGCATTTTACATCGTGTATCTGCAGGTACAGTGAAAACTGTACTGTATCTACCATTTCTAAAGATAAGAGGAAAGTATTAAAAGGTGTGGAAAACACAACAGAACACATATGAAAACTTTTTTCCCCTGGGGCTTACAAAATAACAAGTGCATTGAACAGCGTAAAAAAAGAAAAGAACACCAAACATGAAAGCATGTGCACAGGGGCCAATAAAAATATAAAAGTATTATTGCAGATCGTACTATTTCTAAAACAAATGTTAGTAGAAGCCTTTTATTTTGGAGAAGTGGGTTATTAAACACTCTTAGACAGTGAATTGGAGGTTACACTCAACCATGTGCGACCGGGAGGAATGACTTTGGCTGCCATTTTTAATAAACTTCGACCAACTTGAGTCAAAACTCGAAGGTGCGAGTTCAACATTCGCGACCTCTGCACACTTTAAGATGTGGATGCCAGTCCACTTTCTGACAGGTTTTAATTTTGTCTTCATTAATAATGGATTTCGTGGCTTATTTCCATATCCATAACTAGGCTGTCATAAGACAAATATGTACCACGGGTAAGGAAAAAATGGGATGAAAAGCGACAGAAAAACAACTTACATCCTCCCTGGCTTAAGTTGGTTTATCCATGTCTTGCTGTAATCTGTAGGCCTTCAGGCTGAGCAGTGGTTGCTTAGTTGGCCAAATCCCATCAGGGCCGTAACACTGTGAGGTTTGTTCATTATTATTTTAACTGTAGAATAGGATACTTCTTCCATGGCTCAGACAATTAAACACTAGCCTTGGATCACAAGTTTTAATCTTAGGTACTCCTTATGAAACTTTTGGTACCAAGGTGCAAAGGGCACAGGTTTTCTTTGGGACCTGAAGTTTCCCTTTCTAGTATCATTCTATTAACATTTCATAATCATTTGTCATTGTTCTGGAGATGTGCTACAGGCTTTGCCAACCACCTTGATGATTCTTGCAGCTTCATTACCTGACCCAGCTGAAATTAGGTTTAGTATTAGATTGCCAATGTGACAAACTCCTTAAGACATTTATTTTCCTAACTAGAAAGAAGTGGTGTAATCTAAGCCAAGACAACCTTCAGCATCCATCTTGAGTGTGCTAAATTACTTCAGGTGGACTTGGGGAAGGAATGTTTTCTAAATTCCAGTACTTCCTGATTCATTTAACTTGAAGCACTCTACAAAGGGGGGAGATAGGAAGAGGGCAGCAGTATGATGCTGTGCATATGCTCTGCTGGTGTACCCTGCTCATAGAAAACATTTGGCCATAAGTATCGCTTATTTTCCTTGAGAGAGCATTAACAGTGGGTGTTGATAGTGAGTGAAAATCTCCTTGCAGGAAAATACAGAACATGAAAAGAGAGAGAGAGATCATCATGAATAACATTAAGTAATGTGAGGAAGAGAATATGTGCTGGAATCTTCAAAAAATTCACTCAATGGAGCAGTGAATTAATCTTGCAGATGTCTGAGTTTGAGTGAAATACTGGTAATTCATACCAATATTGTAGCTTGGTAGGTAGCAGGTAGGGACCCTCTTCGGAGGCAGCCCTACCCAGGGAGTGGCGCCCCTGCCTATTTGAGTCCCAGAGCACACTGACCCAGTGTGTAACATCTGGTATGGGTCCCAGCTCAGGGTTACGAGTGAAGACCTCAACGGCATCTACGGCAGAGAAGGTGGACTTTGGTATGGTGGAGATGGTGGAAGGGGCAAACCCATAGCGTCTGTACTCCAGAGTAGTGTCTACGAAAGGCGTCTGTTTCCATGTTAGGGGCGGTCTAATTTTTAACCTGGCAATAGGTATAAAATGCCTTTGGGTGTGGCGAGCCCATCGTAACAATAGCCTATATGGAAAAAGCAGATATGGTGCCTCGGAAAAGGTTAGGGCGTCCCCTGCTAAAAGCGATGCGCAGCTCTTCAGGTGCTGGGGTAACTGTGAGAAATGGGCAACCAGCACCAAACTTCATCAAGATTGCAACAACAAATGTCCTGACACTGACAGGAAAGACCGAGGAACTGGTTGACTTTATGAAAGAAAAATATATAGCCATACTTGGACTGTGTGAGACCAAGAAGAGGGGGACAGGAGAGATTCCTCTGAAAGAAGGATACAGGCTGTATTACAGCAGAGGACCTGCAGCAAACAATGGAGTGGCCATCGTACTTAGAAAAGAAATCCAAGAATATGTGGAATATACAAAATCCGTCAGCGAGAGGATGATGGTGATGAGACTCCACTTTGAAAATGGTGTGAAAGATCTATTTCAGTTGGATGCCCCACAAATGGGTTGCATATATGAACATCTGGAGGACTTTTTAGAGGAAGTGGAGAGACAGATAAAGAAGTGATAGTGATGGGAGATCTAAATGCACAAGTGGGAATGGAAAGACAAGGAAAGGAAGATGTTGTAGGGCCCTTTGGATATGGAAAAGTAAACCCAGAAGGTGAGGTGTTGGTGGATTTTTGCATGAGGAACCAAATGATTGTTGGAAACACCTGGTTTAGGAAGAAGAACAGTCGGAAGATTACAAGGTATGGCTGGGGAGACAGAAGAACAAAGACCATGATTGATTATATAATCATAGAGAAAGAACACCGGAAGAACCTTTTAGATGTTACAGCTGTGCCTGAAGAAGCCTTTGGTGGAGATAGAGTTGTGGTAAGAAAATTGAAAGTGGGAAAGATTGAAAAACCCCTATCAAGAAGAGAGAAAAGAATTAAAGTATGGAAGTTGAAAGAGAAAAGCATACAAGAAAAATTTCAAAGGGAAATAATACCCTTTGGTACCCAGGACGGAGGTGGGAAGTGTGTCGAAGATGAATGGAAAAGATTTAAGGAAGCACTGGTTGGATGTGCAGAAAAGGTATGTGCTAGAACATCAGGAAATGTGAAGGACAGAGAGACACAATGGTGAAATGATAGGGTAAAGATTAAAGTGAAGGAAAAGAAAATGGCATGGAAAGAATGGAAAACATCTAAGACTGAAGAAAGTAGAAGAAAATATGTGGAGTCAAAGAATTTGACAAAGAAAGTAGTGGAGGAAGAAAAGAGAAAGAGCTGGGCCTTATTCACACAGAAATTGAGAGATGATATGCTGGGCAGCAAGATATTATTATATGGAATCTTAAGAAACAAAAAGAGAGATCAAGTAAACACCAGATTTGTGAAGGATGAAGACGGCATAATATTAACAAAGCCAGAAGAAATAAGGAATAGATGGAGAGAGTATTTTCAGAAGTTGCTGAACATAAGAACTGATGACAGTCATTCAATGGACGACCAGGAAAGGCAATTAGTTGATGAAGAAATGGATAAAGAAATTACAATGAATGAAATTGATATGGCAGTAAGAAAGATGAAGAATGGAAAAACTGCTGGAATAGATGAAATTTCAGTGGAGATGATAAAGGCAGCTGGAGCTGTAGGCCTGCAGTGGACGTATCGAGTTCTCAGGATTGTCTGGGAGAATAAGGAGGTCCCTGATGATTGGCAAAAATGAATAATCATCCCAATTTTCAAAAAAGGTGATAAGAAAGTTTTGAAGAACAACAGGGGAATTACTATAATATCCCATGTGGCTAAGATAATGGAGAGAATACTGGAAAGTAGGATAAGGTTGAGGGTTGAGAATCAGATACTGGAAAATCAGTTTGGTTTCAGAAGGGGAAGGTCAACAATGGAGCCCATTTTCATTATGAGACAGCTAATGGAAAAGCAATGGGAGTAAGGGAATGATATGGTGATGACATTCATTGACACTGAAAAGGCAAATGACAGTGTCCCCAGGACTAAAGTTTGGGACAGTCTGGTGCAAAAAGAATTGGACAGGGATTAATAAAAATGATAATGGCAATGTACAAGGAATGTTGTAGTTGCGTGTAAACACAAGTTGGCAGGACAAGTTGGTTCAAAATAACTAGTGGGCTGAGGCAGGGAAGTGTTCTATCGCCAATCCTGTTTACAATAGTAATGGATGACATCATGAGAACAGCAAAAGCAGAATATGGTGGAAGCGAAATGAACATGTTGTTATTTGCAGATGATATTGTGATTTGGGAAGAAGACAACAGGAAGGTTCAAGAACAGTTGGATGTGATGAATGGGAAAATAGAAGAATGTGGGTTGAAAATAACTGTAGAGAAGAGTAAAACCCTTGTTAGGGGAGAAAGAAGGGAAAGGTTAAATTAGACTTGCAGACAAGCCCCTGGAAGTAGTGGAAACTTTTAAATACCTGGGGAGTGAATTAATGGAGAATGCTCGACTGGATGCTGAAATTAGTAAGAGGATTCAAGCTGGAAGCTGTTTCTATCATAGTGTAAGAAACATGTTATGGGACAAAGATGTGCCACTGGAAGCAAAGGAAACTATGTACAAGATGTATTACGTACCCATAACTACGTACGGGGCAGAAACTTGGACAATGACAAAGAAGGATGAGAGTCGAATACAGGCAGCCGAAATGAAATTCTTGAGGAGTATGATACAGAAGAGTAGAAGAGACAAAATAAGGAATGAGAAAATCCGGGAAGAAATTGGAATGGAAAAAATGAATGATAGAATTGACAAGAGCCGACTAAGATGGTTTGGGCACATAAAGCGAATGAGTGATGAAAGAATGCCAAAAAAGGTGATGGAAATGAAAATGCAAGGAAGGAGAGGCCGTGGACGACCACGGTTGAGATGGATGGACATAATGCAATGCAGTATTATAGGAAGAAACCTGGACTGGGACACAGTGTTGGAGGAGGAGTGGTGGAAAGACTGAAGAAAATGGAGAGGAGCCATATTTGCCCCTACCGGCTACAGCTGGATAAAGGGAAATGATGATGATGATGATGATTGTAGCTTATGTTCACTCTTGAATGTTGTTACTTGAGCTTCCTTACTTCAGAATTTAACAGTGAAAAGATTCCGAGAAGTCACATGATTAAAAACTGCATGGGGATAGAGCTTCCTTTTTTTTAGTGACTAATGTCATTGCTCCTAATTTCTGATCAAGAAGATAACATCTGTGTTTTTATTATTATGCACAGTGAATTACTACAGTAGAACTCATCTAAAGTTTATTTAGAAAGCTCTCTGAAGAAAATGTGTACCAAACGTTCATAGCAAACCAGTCACCCCACCGAACTACCCATGTAGTTATTAAGTGAACCAAATTTCGTCACTACAGTGCACGAGGTTCAATTTATCTGATGCTAGCCATACCTACCTCCAGTTAATTACAAACTTGCTTGTTTAGGATGTAAAGTCATATGTTATTTTTATCCTAAAATTGATTTAATGATAAATAAGCCCATAATGTTATAGCATAAATGATCTAGCCTGGCAGTGTACTCAAAAGCACTTCCATATGAAAAATAGGAAATCAAACAGTGTTAACACATTGAGGTCTTGCTCGCTTTTATACATTTAAATCCTCCAGACTGGCCATTTTTCACTAGTTTTGGATTTTTAAATTAAATACTAATTTTGAATTTAAGTATTTTTTTTATTTCACTGTATTTGAGTTCATACTTTCTACTTCATATCTGTAAAAACTGTAATACAACTGATAGTCCCCTTACCACCAAAATGGTGGATTGAAATTACTAGGTTTTTCATATTGTTAAAAAGATCAACGTTAACCTTAACTACTAAGATATGGCTGATACTGAGTTTATTTGGTTTTTAGGCCGTTCATAATTGTTTGCACAAGAGATAAATCTACATAATAATAAGTCTGTTCAGTTGGTATAAATCACTTTTGTTCAGTCTGTGTTCCCGCGTGGCTGCTGTTACGTGCACACTTCCGTTGAGTCGACAGAGCTCTGACACAATTTGAAAAGAAGAATATAACATGTAGAGTTGTAGTTTGTTACCATCTATATTTTTTTCAAGAACTATATGAACGAAATCTTATACTGCAGTACCAATCAACACACATAGTGTGTTCGTTTCACAGTTACAGCAATGAAAACCAGAGAATGTACACCGTACAGGTTTCGTTCTCTGCAATAAATGACACAGCCCGTATGGTGTATGACCTTTGACTGCAATGTGTTAACGTAGAGAGTAAGAAAAGGGCTAATGATCATCTTTCACTATTTCTCGATGGATGCAGTATTTTTGTAATTTTCTCTTGGTACAGTGTAGGGAAAAATGTAGTTGCTGCTGACATATAGGTGGTGCTGGGTAACACCATTCAGAGCACAACTAGTACATATAGATGTTGTAAAAAGTGCTACTCATGAAACAAGTCATACTACGATAACACTTTCTGGCCCAGTGAGGAAGGCAACAAAAATCTTTCTCACTCACAACGTCTAGTATGCCTCATTATGGAACCACCATTTGCTTTGTGATTACTCTCTAAGCACATAACCTTTAATGGCACTTTCTGAGTATCCAACCTGCCTTTGATCAGAAGACTTAACAGGTGGGCAATGGGCTGATATCCAAAACCACACTCTGAGAAGGAAAATTTTAAATAACTTTTAAAATTCACCTGTACCTACCTGTCCAATACAATGGTAAAAGGAGAAATGGTTCTGAACTAAGCTATACAAGACCTCAATATGAAATGAATTATACTGTTGCAGTAATAAAATTGATCTTTACTGTATATTCCATGTGCCCTCCAGATCTCTGGGTAAGTTTTAGGTGGATTTATGTTATATGGATTAGAGAATTCGAATTCCAATTTCATGAATAAAATGCAATGTTAATTCTTTGTGGATTAAAGAAGAGGCATCATTCAACTTATTACACAGTTATATTAATGCAAATAATAATTATACTGTGTATTGAAATATCAGTAACAATCTCTGTGGTTTTCTTTTTTTTTTTTACAACCACAAACTATAGAAAACATACAATATACAATAAGATTAAAAATGGATTGTGTAAAAGTTTGACTCACTATTACAATAATACTATCATTTGATCAACAAGTGTTCTTGTAAACAGAATATTTCAATGAATTAACTTGTTCCAGCGTGAGAAAGAGAGAGGTTCACACATCTCGTATATGTTCCGGTTACCATTTGCTGCTGGTAGTGTCTTCAGTGCTAGTATGTTGGACACACTGCTGTATCAAGCCTTTGTCAAGGACTACGTCATCACATTTGTCCGCTTACTCCTTGGTATTGACCAGGCTCCAGGTTCTGGCTTCCTAACATCGGTAATTTGAACTTTATATTATTTATATTACAGTATTTATATTATTTATGATAAATGTGTTAATCTGGTTCAACTAAATAAATGAGACTTGCCAATATATTAAATGACATGTTTTAAATTAACCTTTGAGAACACAGATTAGAGTAGAATAGTTTCAATATGAAATAAATTTCATTTTGGATCTATATTGATAATTATGTTATATAAGGTGGACTTTCTCCTTTGTTGTTCGTAATCTATATGAACAACATAATGTAGGAATGGAGGCATGAAAGGCATGGATCAATCCCAGTTAGCAGATATTTCAGACATCTAGATGCCCTACTCTTTGCTGATGAAGTTGCATTGGTAGCATCATAAGATGATCTTCAAGTAGTCAGTATTTAATCTCCAGAAAGTCTCTTCAAAATTCGACATGATCATTTCACCAGAAAAGAGCAAAATAATGGCCTTTAAGGTCAATGAATTCAATTATCTGGGATACAGTTTATCTTACCAAGGGGAAACTGATATCTCTGCAAAATTAACCACGTTTACCAGAACAATAGGAATTATAAATCACATTATGAAGCCATCTCTTGTCCAAAAACACACTCGCTTACGTCTTTATAACACTTTGGCCAGACCAACCCTTTGCTACGGCAGTGAGGCATGGACAAAAAGAACTCAAGACATTTCCAGAATTACAGCACATGAAATGACGTTCATGCGCAGAACAGCAGGCTATACAAAATGGGATCATAAAAGAAATTAAGATGTGCTTAAGGGATAGAATGTGAAACCAGCAATCAATTGCTTCAAAGGATGGAATCTGGAAGACTACCAAAGGAGATCCTACGCTACCAACCAAGTGGACACAGATCTATAGGACATCCAATGAAGCAATGGAAAGAAAATACAAGACCGTAATGGGCCACATGACCCAATACTTGGAAGGATGATGATGATGATGGTGATGATGATGATGATGATGATGATGATGATGATGATGATAAAGTTGAAAACCTAGTATATTAGTTCCACCTAGTCATACCTATAAGTTTATTTACAATTCTAATTTGTAAAAACATCATATTAAAATAACAGGACATGTTTCAGCCACATTAGGCCATCTTCAGCTGTCTAGAATTAACTTACAATGAATATACTAAAAGTTACAAAAACATGAATAAAATTCACACTCGTATAGTAATTGATACTTTCACGACTGGCGCTATAAATCATGCCCGTGTTTTACGGGCTTGTAGGCCATGGTCCAGGAGCAAGTGATGTCCCAATGTTTCATCAAAGACTGCATTCGGCATTGTTAAGGGTTCCGACTGACTTCGATAGCAGTGAAGCTCTCAGTTGAATGAAGTGGTGTTTTAATTCCACCTCATTATATAGTGCAGGCTACGGTACACTGTTCACCTATTGGTCCGCCATGCTGGTGGGGTGATCGCTGATGCTCAGTCAATGGTTGAAGCATTAAGGAGCCCGATGTACATCGACCTGCCTTGGCGGAGAGAGGCAACTGATCACTCATTGCTTTTTCTGTTCTGCCTCGGCCATCGTGTCATTCCGGATTTAAGGTTCTCAGGACTGGAAACTAGGCTTTGTTTACCTGAAGCTGTTGGTATCCTTCAGAATTTCAATAGCTTCACTCTGTAGCCGGGCGTGATAAAACACAGCAGTTGACAGTACTTTGGTGTCACTGTACTGTATGTCATAGCCTGCTAGCAGCGAGTTTTCCACGACTGATGATCTATCTGCTTGTTCCAGCCGGCTATGTCTGTTGTGCTCCTTCAATTGTGTTGCAATGCTGTGTCTTGCAGTGCAGCTGCAGCTGCACGGGATCTTGTAGATGTCTGCTGTGGAGAGAGGATGGCGCTTGTCTTTGGCAGACCTCAGTAGTTCCTGGATTGTCTTTGTTGGCCTATATATGGTTTTTACCCTGTGAGACTCCAGTTGCCTCCCTATTCTCTCACTCATATGATATATGGTACCTATAAATTAATTTTTTGCTATTGGCTTCACGTCGCACCGACACAAATAGGTCTTGTGGCGACGATGGGATTGGAAAGGGCTAGGAGCGGGAAGGAAGCGGCAGTGGCCGTAATTAACATGTTCACTGCGTATTAGCAGAGCATGACATACCTGCCAATCTGAGCAAAATATTTGTATGGGACTCTTTAAAAGTTGTAATTATCGAAGTTTTGTACATTGGTAGGACGAGTTCTATCGAACTCGTGGACTTAACCCACTCACGCGCCTGTTGCGTGACCCGCATGGTGGTTGAAATCGAGGAGTAATACTGGTCACCAGACAGGTCACGCGCCATGTGCGTTGGTAGATTACTGTGCATTATATACCGCGGATAGCAACAAATCATAAAGTATGTTATTGGCATAAATATATTCATATTTACACTTCTCTATTACAGAATTTGACAAACAGAAATGAAATACTTTTGGTAATTGGGTAGGTCTCGTGATGTTGAAGGAACCACATTGCCGGCCATCAAAAAAAAAAAAAAAATGATGACATAAGCATCACGACGCAGTCAAAAATGATTACTGCACATTCTTTCAAGTTATTTATAAATGTGATGAGGAATAAATGACAGAAGTTCTTTCTTGTTATACACATATATGATGCAAGAATAAATGACAATTACAAGTTCAGTTCTTTTACTGAACATATTGCAATAGTGGAATTTATTTATTACAAAAGCGGAACCACTCGTAATTCTCCTGAAGAATTAATAAACAGAAAATGCAGTGTCTTAGCTCGCATTGAAGTGGTCTTGCTGCTCAAAGATCCCATAAATGAATGATGACGTATGGCGACAGCTCTGGAGAGGAAATACACGGGAAACAGAATACGCATGCGCAAATATGGCTATGGATGAATCTGCTAGTAGACTGGACTTACACGATGTGCGGGATGACAATTAGAGCCTTTCTTACCATGCGAGAAACCTGTGATTTACATTTCCCAGCAACCGTCCCATGACGCGCTAGGCACGTGCCCCGCACCTGCTTATAAAGTAGCGTCACGCGCCCAGCGCATGATCCGCATTGAACGTGTTAAGGTGTGAAATTGGGAAACCACGGAAAACCATCTTCAGAGCTGCCAACAGTGGGATTCAAATCCACTATCTCCCGGATGCAAGCTCACAGCTGTGCGCCCCTTGCCGCACAACCAACTAGCCCGGTACCTATAAATTAAAATAAGTACATGTTGAATCATCATCAGATGAAGAAGTTGCTAGATGTAACGTGATGAAGTCTGAACTGTTCTACATAAAATGATGATGATGTAATTACAAATTTCCTCTGTCCTTAAAATTTGTTTCATGCAAAAAATAATTACAGTTGATTTGGTAAAATTGTCGTTCCACTTAATATAAAAACTTCTAAAATGTAACAAATTCACAAATGTGGATCAAATTGATTTAATGCCAGTCAGACCATTGAGTGGAAATCAACTTCCATCCGGTCATGTTGTGCTATATGAAATAACAGCTCTGTGTTTACGTCATATCATATCTGTACACTGGCTAAGTGGCCTAATGCGGCCGAAATGTTCTGCTATTTTAATGTGATGTTTTTACAACTTTGAATTGTAAATAAACTTATAGGTATTGACTAGGTGGAAACAATATGCTAGTTTTTCAACTTATATAGTTCCAATATATCAAAATATGGTGCATACTACTTCATATTTACATTATTTCTATAAACCAAGAGTAGCGTTTGCTTCAACTGCAACTAATTCAAATTTTCCTGATATCCTTTGTAAAGGACACTGGATATATAAATTTATTATGAAACTTGTAATAGTATTCTATAAATTGCACCTTTTACTAATGTTCACGTATTTAATTTCAGTTACTGGTAATTGTTGTCTTGAGAAGTATTTGTAAATGATGCTTAAACTATGGAAGAATATATTTTTTTAAGCTATTTGTTTGGGGCGCCGACCTAGAAAGATCTTTTGCCCCTACTTGCACCATATGTTATGAATCTGCATGTATTTGGATATTGTGGAAGTGTAAAGTGTTGAATGTGAGGAAAGGAACGTTAAAGACGACACAAACACCCAGTCCCCAGGCCAGGGATATTAATCATTTACAATTAAAAACCCCTGACCCGGTCGGAAATCGAACCCAGGGCCACCGGGTGACAGGCGGATGCATTTCCCCCTACACCGCGGGGCCAAACAAGGAGATCCTATATTATTTTAATGCAAATAAATCATTAACATATCTTTTTAAGTAGGTAACTTTAAAAGTTACAAGTATTACTAAGTCAGTACATAACTTCTAACTGTTGTTTTGGGGGGATTATTATTATTGGCGTATGGCAACAAGTTAGATACATATATACAAGTATATAATATTTACAAATATACACAGACAAGAAACATGATTTATAGCAGAATGTCCAGTTGGGTGATCCACTGTATGGCTTCGTCTGTTGGTTTGGTGGGATTTTTTTTTTTTTTTTTTTTTTACATATCGTTTCAGCCTCTTAGGACCACAGTTAATACTTGTCAGCCTTTCTGGATTTCCATTACTCCTTCATCTTGATGGAAAATGCAGTTTTTCTTTGCTCATCGGACCACTTTGCATCAGGTTGTCTTCTCACTCTTTCCATAAGATTGTTTAATCCGCATACCCAGGTGCTGTGCTTACTTCTTTCTTGAACTGGTGTCTCAGAAACATCAGCTAGATCCTCTTTCACAAGAATTCCTTCTTGAATTCTTCCCTGTTAGGCATTCAAGACAGATGACCATAAAACATAAATATAATACGGGTAATAGTTTCGTCTGCCCCGTCAATATATTATCAAGTTCCTAATTTTGTACAATTATTTCAACTTGTACATGTTTCAGGAGCCACCACACCCTTCATCTGTGATTTCTACCTTACAAATCAAGATTCTCCATGTCTTAAGATCTAACAACATTCAGTTATACATAAAACTTCGTCAATATATAACCTTATAATACCAATATAATGGTCCGTTATTGGACATTATAAATTTTCCAGCAAACTCATTCTTGGTTGCCTGCGTTTCGCCCTCGTGTGCCAAGTTGGGCTCATCAGTTGGTACTTAGCACACCTACCAAGACACAAGGCTAGTGCATACCGTGGAGGCTTTTACTTTGCAAGTTTTCATTCCCCACCCTGATGGGGTGGGGTGGGCCACCTAGAGGGTGTCGCCTTCTCTGGCCAGGAGAGATGACGGGGTTGAGAAGGAGTGAAAAAAGAGGGAGATGGGGAAAAGGTGGTTTGAATAAGTAAAGGAGATGGGATAAAGGAAGTGTAGGTTCTCTAGTGCTTTATTGACAGATTTACATTTTCTGTGCTTTATTGACAAAGATACATACATATATACAGAGCTTTATGGATGTTTATGAGAGTTACATGAGCGATTTTACAACCAGGTTGCGTATGGTGGTGTGATGAAGTGACGGGTTTCGTGAGGTGGAGGGAGTATGTGAAGTGCTAGGATGTGATACAGGGATGAGAAATTTACCAGGGAGGTGAGTAGGAGACTTAAGTGGTTAGATGGAGGAGGGGGTAGTGGGAAGATTGCAGGTGGGGGTGGTGGATAGTTACTGGGTGAAGATGGTGGAAAGCGGAAGTGTGAACTGGGAGGTTGCTGAGGGGGTGCAGGCCGGGGGCGTGTGCAGTGGCGGGGTGATTTATGTTGGTTAGGAGTTGGGGGCGGAGAGCGGGACGATTCTATCCTGAGATGTCGGCCGTTGAGGTATATCCCTTGGGTGATGAGGCGCTGGACGTCTTCGGGCGTTGGTAGTTGCAGGCGTACTAAATATGTAGGGCCATCATCATTGTGGATCCTAATGGCTTTCTTCACCGGGATTCCTGCTTTTTGGAGTTCTTGGAGGATTGCTATTGGTGGTAGGTTAGGTTCCACGCCACAGGCAACACAGCTGTATAGGTTGTTCTGGCTGGGCGGTGAAGTTAGCGGTCGTACATTATCTGGTGTTGGTGGTTGTGTATTATCTGCTTGAATTGCTATTGCTTCATTTGGCGGCGTTGTTACTTCTTCCTGCTGGCCCTGAGTGTGGGAGGGTGGGGGGTGGTATGCCATTATGGGAGAGTGGTGGGTAGTAGCTGTGATGGTGGTAGGGGTGTTGGAAGTAAAATGAGAGGAGGTGGAAGTAGTGGTGGTGGTGGTGGTGGTGGTGGTGGTGGTGGTGGTCTGGGAGGTGTAAGGAGAGGGTGGCTGCTGTTGGTGTGATATGCCAGTAGTGGGGATGGCTGTGGCAGCAGCATATTCCTTCATTAGCCGGCTGAGTAATTTCCCTGGAGAGCGTGGATGTGTGTGGAAACCAGAGCTCCCGTGGAGGCCACTGCATAGGCTACTTGAAGCTACCAGCAGTGCCAATGCATTGAAGCCACCAGCAGTGCCAATGCACTGTGAGAGACTATGTCTCACTTCGAAAAATTGATGCCTGCCTAGCCATCAGATGATATAGATGTTGATTCTCATAGGGAACATGAAATATTTGTCCTGAATGAGTAAATTTATAATACCAATATAATGGTCCGTTATTGGACATTATAAATTTTCCAACTAATTCATTCTCTCTCATAGTGTATTGGCACTGCTGGTGGCTTCAAGTAGCCTATGCAGTGGCCTCCACAGCATCCCTCATACACTGTTACTGTCCACGCTTTTTTCGGCTGGGTGGCGCTCTTCTCATCGCATTCTCAGTCGGCCCAAGAATAATCAAACGGGCAGACGCCTCGTTGGCTGTCGCCTTTCCCCACCATTGATGGTTATGAATTTCATGTTTTTGGTCCGTATTGAACTGAGAATAATATATAAGTAATAATAATAACAACGTAAACGTTTCCACCTTTTCAATACTACAATATATTCACAAAATTACAAATTACACGGTACTAGTTTCGACCCATCTAGGGGTCATCATCGGCCGTATTGGAGCAAAGATCATTTGTGGCGAAATACTAAGAAAATGTTATTTTAAAGAATAACAAGTGAAATGAGATGTTATGGTAATAGTTAATAATACAAGGAATATACATACTAAGAGGTTTTTAACAAAGAATAAAGTATAAATGGGGTGTTGTAAAAATTATAATCATGGAAATCAGTAAGTTCTTGTATTGAAATGATATATGGCTTAGGAAGAGGGCTTAAGGTGGGGCTGAAGGGTGCGGGAGAAAGTGTAACTGTCTTGGAAAAGTACCTTTGATTAAATTTAGGATTGAGTTTAGGTTGGCTGCATTATTGTTTCTGAGGAAAGTGATAAATAGATCGAAGAGTATGTTGGGTTTCTCTGAGATTTCATTGAGATTGTGACTGGCATTAAAGTATTGGTCTAGGTGTATGTAGTAATTTTCCATTATGTTGAGTAAAGGGCCCTTGTTTGCTAATACGAGGATGTCCATGTCTTGTTCAATATTGGTGAAATTATGGTTATAATCTTGCATGTGTTGGCCGATGGCTGAAAACCTGTTGTATTTTATTGCGTTAGTGTGCTCGTGGTATCTGATAATGAAGTTTCTCCCGGTTTGCCCGATGTAGGTTTTTTTACAGGTGGTACATTTGATCCTATAAACTCCTGATTTTAAAAAACTGCTGGTCTTGTTGATGTGTGAAGTATTGTATAAAACGTTCATGTTCTTATTGTTGGTTTTGAAGGCTATTTTAACGCCTTGTTTCTTAAAGATTGACAACGAATTCGAAAACATTCTCTTTTGGGCCAGATATGTCGACGATGTCTTTGTAATCATGAATGAGAAATCAATTAACGCACCCACCACCCTCTTAAGACTCAACAATATTGATCCTCATATCAAATTCACACTAGAATCCGAATCAAATCAAAAAATCAACTTTCTAGATTTAACCATCACTAGAAACTCAGATTCTTTCAGTTATAAAATTTTCAGAAAACCCACTCAAACAGCCTCCACCATTCGCCAAGATTCAGTGCACCCCCAGTCCCACAAACGAGCCACATACAACAGCCTAGTTCATCGAGCCTTCGGCATACCTATGTCCAATAAAGATCTAAAAAACGAACTCAACACAATCCGCGGAATCGCAAAATTCAACGGCTTCAGCAATCATTTTATAGAAAGGATAATCAATAAACACAAACATCGCCCAAAAACTACCCTCAAAAAAGAAATAACCAAACCTCTAACATTTTCCACCTTCACGTTCAACAATGATATCTACAAGTTAACCAACATCTTTAAGAAACAAGGCGTTAAAATAGCCTTCAAAACCAACAATAAGAACATGAACGTTTTATACAATACTTCACACATCAACAAGACCAGCAGTTTTTTTAAAATCAGGAGTTTATAGGATCAAATGTACCACCTGTAAAAAAACCTACATCGGGCAAACCGGGAGAAACTTCATTATCAGATACCACGAGCACACTAATGCAATAAAATACAACAGGTTTTCAGCCATCGGCCAACACATGCAAGATTATAACCATAATTTCACCAATATTGAACAAGACATGGACATCCTCGTATTAGCAAACAAGGGCCCTTTACTCAACATAATGGAAAATTACTACATACACCTAGACCAATACTTTAATGCCAGTCACAATCTCAATGAAATCTCAGAGAAACCCAACATACTCTTCGATCTATTTATCACTTTCCTCAGAAACAATAATGCAGCCAACCTAAACTCAATCCTACATTTAATCAAAGGTACTTTTCCAAGACAGTTACACTTTCTCCCGCACCCTTCAGCCCCACCTTAAGCCCTCTTCCTAAGCCATATTTCATTTCAATACAAGAACTTACTGATTTCCATGATTATAATTTTTACAACACCCCATTTATACTTTATTCTTTGTTAAAAACCTCTTAGTATGTATATTCCTTGTATTATTAACTATTACCATAACATCTCATTTCACTTGTTATTCTTTAAAATAACATTTTCTTAGGATTTCGCCACAAATGATCTTTGCTCCAATACGGCTGATGATGACCCCTAGATGGGTCGAAACTAGTACCGTGTAATTTGTAATTTTGTGAATATATTGTAGTATTGAAAAGGTGGAAATGTTTACATTGTTATTATTATTACTTATATATTTTTCCCCACCATGTCGTCTACTTCCTTTCTCATTAAGAATTCTCCAGATGTGGTGGCCTTCCTAGATACTGAGCGGGAAGCGCAGCATCTTCTCTCATTTGGCGACATCTTCCTCTTCCATAAACAACATATAGTAACTCCCACCCCGGACCATATTTTACACCAACTGGCCTCCGATCCTAATTTCCCTATCAAAGTCACATCCCCTTACACTGCTTCGTCTACTACTACTATTACCCCCTCGGTCTCTCAATCCTTGTCCATCGTTACTACTCTTATCGCCACTCTTACTACCACTACTCCTGCCATCGACACTACTTCTGCCCATATTACCCAGACACTTGCTCCCTCCTCTCTTACATATAGTCATTCCTCTCCTATCATGTCCACAACCACTACCCCCCTCTCTACGAGCCTACCGAGACCCCAGCTGCCCCCTGTCCCTCTCACGGATGTTGCTGTCGGCACAGAAGGCTTTTCAACACCAGCTCATCAACAGTTTTCAACACTGAGTTGCGTCATCCGTGGAATTGACCCTGCTGTCACCGACCAGGAACTCCTGCAAGAACTACAACTAGCGGGCGTCACCGTCCGACGGGTCTTCCAGATCTTCAACACCGATGGTCCGACCTACATGGTTCGCCTCCGACTCTCCTCTTTCGCTGAAGTAGATCGTCTCATCACCAATGGCGTCCAATTTCGGGGGCGCACCCATCGTGTGGAGCACTCTCGCTCCCCACCATGGTCGGCTCGTCCCTCTCGTCCTCCCCCCTCTCCTCCTCCACCACCCACCTCGCCACCCACCCACTCGTCACCGCCTGTTAATCTTCCCGTCCCACAACCGAATTTCTTCCATTCGCCGCTCTCTACTTTCAAAATTCTTCGCCTACTTGCTACATCCATAACGAATATCACCACTACCCTCTACTATCTTATTTTACAACAATATCCGATCCCTCATACCACCTTTATGCCGAACTCACCCCACGTACCAGCATACTCTATGTAACCTGTTTCTATCTCTCTCTCTTAGATCTCCTCTGCTTTTCTTGTCATCCTTCTATGCTCGTACTGTCACCCATTTCCTACTCCAAACGCTCATTCAGTTCTTACTCAAGATGTGTAAACACTTTCAGCTCTTTGTTATGCATGTATCACTTGACTCTTTTCGATATTGCGTGCCCGAGATACGCCAGTCTCCTTTCAAAATAAATACACATGCCCCCAGCGGGGGTGGCCCTTGCAGGTATGGTGCGGTTCTGCCCTGGGGGTTCCTTTGCGGGTCGTGGTTCCCCTGCGCCAGACCTCTTACACACTATTTTTACGTATGTACTACACATACTTTCCCGACTATACGTTTTCATATAACATTCTAAATCAATCGGCCGAAGAGCTCCTTCGTTGAGCTGGTGGCCTGCCCCTCCTCTACTGAGGAGTGGGAATGAACCAATTTTGTGATGATGATGATGATAATGATGATGATGCCTCCACGGTATGCACTAGCCTTGCGTCTTGGTAGGTGTGCTAAGTACCAACTGATGAGCCCAACTTGGCACATGAGGGCGAAATGCAGGCAACCAAGAATGAGTTAGCTGGAAAATTTATAATGTCCAATAATGGACCATTATATTGGTATTATAAATTGACTCATTCAGAACAAATATTTCATGTCCCCTATGGGAATCAACATCTATATCAATATATAACCTTGTTTTTACACATACAATAAACATTACTTGATAATGTTTGTTATGTAATAGAACAATTTAAAACACTTACAAAAGTTTGGGTGGCTGTTCTTATGTACTATAAGTTAACGCTTTAAAACATGTATTAAAACATCACCTGGTTTCCTTGGAAAAAATCTGACAAAGTTACTGTATTTTCTCGCATAATTAATGCCCTTGCATAATTTATGCATCCCAATATTTTTGGGTCCAGGGTGAAGAAAAAGAAATGTTCACATATTTGGCGCACCCACTTCTTCGAGCATCTGTCATGTAGCTCCAGATGCGATTCAAAATAAAAATGTCAGCTACTCAGGTAGCAGTCTTCCTGTTGCAAAACTGGGCATTCCAATTGTATAGTGCCACAGCAAGTAGTTGAGACTTTGCATCTGCTATGAGGAAGGGTAGCAGGGGTATATTTTTTTGCCAAGGTAATGGACACTGATATGTGATTCACCCGCTTGGTGTGAGCATTCTCTTTAGCGTCTGTTAGTTTTTTGGTGTGTAGTCAAATACTAAATGATTTTTAATTGTATAATCACACCGTACTTCTACTTAATTGTTATACATGTGTAATATTTTTCTTTTGATGAAAGTTTTATTGTTACTGCAGTTCAGTTGGTAAATTGTCAACCTTTACCTCTCTGTCAAAATTTGCTCAGAGAGCATAAAGAACTTACCTCTTTGTAGGCTTTTTTTAAGGCTGTCATATTTGAGCACCTTCAAATACCACTGAAATGAACCAGGATCGAACCTGCCAAGTTGGGGTCAGAAGGGCCAGAGCCTCAACTGTCTGAGCCACTCAGCCTGGTTGGAATAAGAATGCAAATTGTATATTCACATAGACAAATCCTTCAAGAACAATCAAGCCATGTGTTTCTATGTTAGAGGAGACACTAAGAACAGACATACATAACATATATCATACCTATCATCATCATTTCCCCTTATCCAGCTCCTGCCGGATTGGGGTATTTATGGCACTTCTCCATCTTCCTCTTTCCTTTCACCATTCCTCTTCCACGATCTTGTCCAGTCTAAATTTTGTCTTCTTATGCCGCTCTTCACTGATTTAATCCACCTTTTTCTAGGTCTTCCTCTTGCTCTCTTGCCCTCACACTTTGCTTCCAGCATCTCTCTTGGAATTCTATTCTCCTCCATCTTTACATGTTCAAACCACCTTAGTTTATTCTTTTCAACTCTATCAGTTGCTTTCCTTTCATACTTTTTAGGAATTTCATCTCACTTGCTTGAATTTACTCTCATACCTATCTGGCCAGTTACTACCTACAATAAGGAGTAGACAGTACAGCGGGTGACAATACAAAGTGTAGGGCGGCAGTAAACAACCCGATCCTGTAAGGTGACTAACGGCTTGCAGGCAGATGAGTTTCCTTAGGTGGGTGATGATCCCCTCGTTGTAGGAACTGACACTGGAACCCATATAGTAGTGTCTGACCCCAGGTTTGGGGTGGCTGCAAAAGGCATCTGTACTCCATGTTAGGAGCAGCCTAATCATCTGCTGGTAGTAGGTCAAAAATGTTTTCGAGAGTGGCAAACGGCTTAAATGAAAAGGGCACTTTTAAATTGGCCTTGGAAAAGGCTAGGGTATTCCCTGGAAGCTCTTATGTTGGGGGAACTGTGAGAAGTGGGTGACCAGTAGAAAGGTAGCAATAATCAATCTCATCACTGACTGGAAAGTCAGAAGAGGTGATTGATTTCATGGACAAGAAGAATATACTGTAGCTATGATAGGAGAGAAAATCAAAACCATAAGATATGCTGATGATATTGTTATTTTATCTGAGACTGCAGAGGATCTGGAGAAATTGCTGAATGGTATGGACAGAATCTTGGGTAAGGAGTACAAAATGAAAATAAATAAGTCCAAGACAAAAGTAATGGAATGCAGTCGAACAAAGTCAGGTGATGCAGGAAATATTAGATTAGGAAATGAATTATTAAAGGAAGTGGATGAATATTTTTACTTGGGTAGTAAAATGACTAACAATGGTAGAAGTAAGGACATAAAATGCAGACTAGCACAAGCAAGGAAGGTCTTTCTTAAGAAAAGAAATTTTGCTCGCTTCGAACATTGATAGGCTATAGGAATTAGACAGATGTTTTTGAAGACTGTCATCTGGAGCATGGCATTGTATGGAAGTGAAACATGGATGATAACTAATTCAGAAAGAAAGAGAATAGAAGCTTTTGAAGTGTGGTGTTACAGAAGAATGCTGAAGGTGAGATGGATAGATCGAATCACGAATGAAGAGATACTGAATCGAATTGGTGAGAGGAGATTGATTTGGCTAAATTTGACCAGAAGAAGGGATAGAATGATAGGACACATCTTAAGACACGCAGGACTTATGCAGTTGGTTTTTTAGGGAAGTGTAAGTTGTGAGAATGGTAGGGGTAGACCAATGTTTGAATATGACAAGCAGATTAGAGCAGATGTAAGATGCAACAGTTATGTAGAAATGAAAAGGTTAGCACAGGATAAGGTGGCATGGAGAGCTGAATCAAACCAGTCTAAGGACTAATGACTCAAACAACACAATGATGGGACTGAGTGAGGTTAAGTGGGGAGGAAAAGGAATGAATAAGTTGAGGAAGGGATACTCTCTCTACTGAGTAGGACAGAGAATGGAGTCGAGGATTTCATCCAAGATTGGATGCAAAGACGAAGATATGGACAAATTACCGGAGAAATAAGGGATTTAGAAGTGACTGTCATGGGAGACTTCAATGCAGTGGTGGGATGCACCAGAAAAGGAATGGAAGAAGTAATTGGACCTTATGGATATGGAAAGAGGAATGGAGAGAGAGAGAGAGAGAGAGAGAAGTTGGTGAATTTTTATGTGTATTGTATTGTATTGTATTGTATTGTATTGTATTTTATTTCGTCCAACTGATCATACAGTGATATGGGACACGTCAATAATCATATTTACAGTAACAAAGGATAAAACAGTAATATACATGCCAAGATAAATAAAGAGAAATATACAATGTGGTAAAGAGGCACAGATTTAAGAAAAAAAAAGTGATACATAAGTTAATTTTCAAGAACTAAGTATTCTTCAATAGAATAAAAACAATGGTTAGAAACAAATTTGAATAATTCTTTCTTAAATTTTGAACATGGTTTTATCTGCTTAATGTAGTCTGGTAATTTATTAAATAAATGTACTCCTGCATAACTCAAACTTGATTCATATAGCTTAGTTTTGTGTGGTTCTATGTGCAGACTGTGTCTATTTCTAGTATTATACCTATGTACATCAGAGTTTATGGTGTAGCTGTTTACATTCTCCTTCATATATACAAGTGTATGGAAGATATAGAGGCTAGGCAATGGTAAAATAAAATAAGTATTTCTTGCAGCTTGTCCTCCTGCCGACACCGGCCATTCCTCTAATTATTTTCTTTTGTAACTTAAAGATGACTTTGCTATATCGTGAATTCCCCCAGTAAATGATTCCATAGGTTAGTATGGGATGGACATATGCAAAATACATAATTTGGCAAGCCTTTAAATTAAAAATATTTTTCAAAGATATTATCATGAAATAAATTCTACTAAGCTTTTTCCCTATAAACTCTGTATGTTTTTCCCAGGTTAATGATTCATCCATCCACAAGCCAAGAAACTTTGCTGATGATAAGTACTCAATTATGGTCTCTCCAAATGATATTGGACTAATTTCCATATTTAAATTAATCTTATGGTGAAATCTAATCACAGAAGTTTTCTGTTTACTTAAAATTAATTTATTATCTTCAAGCCAGCTCAGGATATTACTCACTATATTGCCTGCCTTCAATTCTAACCCTTCAGAACTTTCATCAGCTACAAAAACAGTAATATCATCTGCAAACAAAGTTAATTGCACTCCTTGAATATCATCGACAATTTGGACGATATCATTAATAAATACTAAAAATAATAATGGTCCTAAAACTGACCCCTGTGGAACACCATGATCTATGTTACTGGCACAGGAATACACATTCTTAATTACATTTTTGCTCAAATCAGTACCGGTATGTGATATTTCAACAATCTGTCTTCTATCCCCTAAAAATGATTTGAACCAGTCATAGACCATTCCCCGTGGTCAGTTATATCAAAAGCTTTTGTTAAGTCCAAGAAAATACCTAAACATGCACCCTTCCCATCTAGTGTGTCATATATCCGTTCAATAAAGTTAATGAATGCTGTGGTAGTTGATCTATTTTTATGAAAGCCATGTGAAAAATGGATTAAGTGTGGACAATACGTGGTTCAGGATGAAGAATAGTTGAAATATTACAAGAAATGGATGGGGAAACAGAAGGACAAAGACAGTAATTGATTATTCCTTGGAAGAAAGAACAAATCATTGACAATTGTTAGATATAACAGTCTTGCCAGTACAAGTGCAAGAACCTGAAGTACGTCAACATTTCAGCAAAACGATACTAAACTTGACACCCAGTGAAAAGAATTCTCTGTATTGTTTGTTGGGTCATCTAATTAAGAGCATTAAGAAGAATTCTAGGTGCTGTGAGAAATGTTTAAAGAGCTTAGGTGGTTCAAAGCTCTATGGGTTACCTTGTGAGCGGTTCAAAGAAAGCACATTATGGTTTGTAACTGAGCTTATATTTCAGTTAGTTTTCTACCTATATTGATGTATTGAAGTCACAAAGCAAGTCTATTGACATAGAAATCATTTTGGTATCTAAAGTGAAGAACAAAATTTCTGCAATTCTGGTGCCTGACTGTCAGGATTTGCTGTACACATTTGGGCCAAAAATTGATTTGAAAAGAAAGAAAAGTAAAATTATCTTTAGCAGCAAATCTGTGGCAGCACATGCATTCATAATTTGAATTGTGTCTGATACACTAAGGTGACGAGAATTCTTTTGACAACCTACATAATGTGGAAAACACAAAATAGTGTGGTAAATCAATAGGGATATTGGGGAATTGTATCAGATGTCCTGCATAACTTAAAATGGTATACACATGCAAGTAGTTAATAACATTGGGCACTCACTTTTAATACTTATGGGAGAATTTATCACATTCAGCGATTTGAGATACCCCTTTCAAATTGTCAATCTGAACACTTCATGGATCACTTTCATCTTACATTTCACTTTATTCACACGCCTCAGTATTGACTACAAACATTCCACCACACTTGTATAGGGAAAGAGTGTAAAGGAAGATTTGGGCAAATAGAGAATAATGCACAGTAACTAAACCCATGTAGGAGCAAACTGCAGTTGAAGATAATTCATTTGGTGACCATATGTAAAAGTCGCCAAACTCACTGAATTATGCAGTGTATACTGATGAAATTAACTCCAGAAACTCTTGTGCAATAACAGAAAAAGCTGACCTATTTCAATCACTGTGGATTATCCATGCCATTGCCTTATGATTGAGAAAACCAGATGTCTGAGATACTTTTTTCCATTCAGAGTTATCTGGTATCTAATAATTTGTGAACTAGTGGTATCATCTATTCAAAATAAAACATTTTCTCGTATAACTTACGTACATGCAGTATGGTATGTAGCCTACAGTAGATTCAGTTATAAGCTCATGCAGTCTCTGCAAACAACATGCTGTCAACCTAATAGAGAACTTGGATGTTATTACATGTGTCTTCTACAGTGAGTTTCTCTCATCGGTTGGTCGGCAGGCACGCTCGGCTTATCTGCCTTCTGTTGACACATCACTCCCCGCTCTGCGGCATAGCAACAACGAAAACACTTCTCTCACTTTATCTCTGTATGATTTGAGACAACAATTAAAATTTTAAAAATAAGAATTAAGAAAATCATTAATTAAGAATTAAGAAAAATAAGCTCGTACCTTATGACAGGAAATGTTGGAAATGTTCTCCTCCTGCATCCACACATTTCTGGCATCATCTTAGGAAACTCCAATTCGCACACATAAATTCGTCTTCCATAATTGAGGCTATTTCTCTCCGAATGTTCTTTCAGTTCATCCACATGTGAAGGTTTCTCGCATACATTTTATTTTTTAAGCTCCCCCATAAATAAAAGTCACAAAGAGTTAAACCTGGGGCTGTGACAGCCATAAGTCCATACTAATAATATGATCTTCAAAAATGTCCTCAATAGTTTAATGTGTCATTAGCTGTATGTGCAGTGGCAGTCTTGCTGAAAATATCCATTTCAACAGTTATCAGTTCCTCAAAAAAAAAAAAATGGTTTGAGTATATTATCCCTGTATCTTTGTGCATTAATTGTGCCCTGAAAAAAGGATAGGCCCTATAATTCTGTATCCATTCACTGCATACCATACTCCAATCCATTCGTCGTATAGAGGAATTTCGTATATGTGAGGAAGGCTTTCTGTACTTCAACATCTGGTATTCTGCATTGAAACATACCCGTGTAAATGGAACCATGCTTTGTCAGAGAAAAATATTAAGCATGGATCAATTATTTCATCATGAATGTTTTGCAACATCCAATTACTAAAATGTACCTGCTTATCATGATCACATGGATGCAGTTCATGTACTACAGTTACCAGTTTCAATTTTAACATTTTTTTAGCCCACCATGCTGAGCTCTTTTAAACCCTGGCATTTTGTCCAAGTCATCTTAGGGAGTTTGTAGGCATATGTTCTAATCTTCCTGCAATTTCATTTATTTTTTCCTCGTTAAGTATACGTTTTTTAACACGTCGCTTTTTATCAAGTAAAACCAGTCCATCTCAATTTGTTTACAAGTTTCCGCACGGTCTCTTTATGTAGAGAGCATACGAGTGGAAATCGTGTTACAAATCACCTAACAACTTCCCAAGATAGAAGGTCTTTATAATTGAGTGACTCCACATTTACAGTACTGTACAATGTTATCCCTTTCTATATTATTTTAAAAAGTGACATGTTTCATCTCTTCCTTGTGAGACATCTTCAGCCTAAAATATTATAATAATAAATACATAATATACTTGGTGACACTAAAAACCATGACTTATCCTTAAAATGTTAGAGTCATGACAACTCAATCTGTCATATGTAAACACAGTTATAAAAACAGTTCATGTTGTTAAAAATTGTCATAGGAACAAATTACTAAATAATAAAAGTTCCATTGAGTTTGATACTCAAAATAAAAATTAATGTGATGATGACAATGTTCTAAAAGCAGAAATAATCTTGAATTAGGTAGGTTGATGTCATCTCAAGTTTATGGATGCTTAAGTGTCTGGTAAAAAAGGGCTTATTTTTCTCAGTGGAATTTCTCAATATGCTGGTTATGTAGCCGGACAAGTTGTGTGATCCATATATTATTCGTAAATGAAAAGTTCTAGTTCTAGTTACATCGGGCAAACAGGACGCAGTTTCTCCATTCTTTATATAGAGCACGTTAACGCCAAAAAATATGGTAGATTCTCAACCATGAGTGGTCACATGTCTGACTGTAACCATTTACTTTCTGGCATTGAACAAGATCTTTCCATCCTAAAAATAATTAATAAAAGCGCTCTCCTTAAGATAGATGAAAATATTTTTATTATAATCAATCAAAAAATTAACCCCAACAGTAACCAAAATGAAATCTCTGAAACTTATAACATTCCCTTCAAAGAAATCATAAGAACATTTTTTCAGAATATGAACCATTGTAATGCTTCTAATTCTCCCATTCCCCTCCGCTCGACTCCTCCTACTACCGTTCCCCTCACCCCCGCTCTGGAACATGCTACTCCTAACTTACAATCAACAGTAAACAGCAGTCCCACACAAAACCGCACACAAGCTGGCTGGAGAAGAGAGAGATAAACAGGTCAGAGAAGTCAGTACTCAGATGCCATAAATACCTCATTTACCTTAGAATTTTGTGCAAGTCCCTAACCTTCTTTCTTCCTTTCTTCTTTCTAGAACTAGAGATGAAACATGTCCCTTTTTAAAATAAAATAGAAAAGAATAACTTCTGTCTTGTTGAGGCTGACAATACAGATTAATTATGAAATCTATTTTTTTGTGGTAATGACTTCCCTGCAAGACTCTTGTTTTCACATAATTATCGTACATAATTACCCTTTCCTTTACCGTGTACACATGTGGAGGCATTATGAGAATTATACCCCGAATCAACACTTTACAACTCGAGAACAGTTGGAATGACAGATCAACATTTAATACACGTTCTAAACATGGACCTGAACTGCAAAGTGCAGGCATTCCCATGCTGCCACTGTGCTGTGTAATGGGAAGTGATGAGTCAGTGGGAGGCAGCTAGGGCACGCCTGCTGGCCAATCGATGAGAAAAACTCACTGTAGTGTCAATATTTTCCTGTTTTGTCAAGTAATAAATATGTTATAGAAATTATAATTATGAGCTTCAATGTGTTAAATTAAGCTTTCTTTGCCTTTAACTTTGCCATGATACAGTCAACTGTTGGAGTGATTGGGACAAATATGACGGTCACACTGATTTGGCCGTACTGTATTAATATAGTCACTGTACTAATAACTAGAGTCTGGATTTTTATGTAATTACATATTTTTTGCCCTGTATGTACATATCTGGAAACTTTAAATGTTTACAAATTAGGCTAGTAGGACTGTTGTATTTAATTTTAATACTGCATATTTTTACACATTGTGTACAATGCTACATTAGCCTTTTGTTGCCACCAGTTGTTTTTGATTACTCTCATTTCAATAAGGGGGTGCCTGGCCAAAGCGGTAAAGGCGTGCTCAGTTCGCCCGGAAGGACGTGGGTTCGAATCCCCGCCAGGAAGTTGTAAAATTTAAGAAACGAGATTTCCACTTCCGGAGGTGCATATGGCCCTGAGATTCACTCAGCCTACACCAAAAATGAGTACCAGGTTAATTCCTAGGGGCAAAGGCGGCCGGGCGTAGAGCTAACCACTCTACCCCATCATGTGCCGAGGTTACGGATGGTGGAAGCCTTTACCTTCCACTCCTCCAAGGGCCTTCATGGCCTGTACGGAGGTGACTTTGCTTTTTTTGCTTTGCTTGCTTATTTCAATATGACTTTGCTTGTGCTCTTGATAACATGCTTTCTTCCCTACGGAAGACAGATCCTGAGTAAGAAACAGGTAGGCACCCCTTTTAATCTGATGAAACTGAGAATCTCTTCATTATTATCATCAAACCAGTCTTTTCTCTTCCTCACATCATAGCCAATGACCTCTGCAGTCTCTCTGATGGTGTTTCTTAATATGGTCCACTCTGATTCAACATATTTTGTGTTGTCTGGACATTTAGTTAATTGATTTAAAAGAATATCTTGGAAAGCAGTGCAAACAACTTCATTGTGAAGATTGGTCATGATGAAATTTTCTCCTGGAATAGTTCAAGAAGTAAGATCGTGGCTTATGATGTACGAGGATCTGTAGGCATTTAATTAGAAGGAACTAAGGAATTCCAAAATATATCTGATGCCAAAGGCTTATGGAACTTTTATGCTGGAATAAAGGAGCTGTACGGACCTGTTCATTCCTCATCGGGCACCCTGAAAGCTGCCAACAATACTACCATTTTCACTGATAGACAGGACATCTTGAACCAATGGAAGGAACACTTCACTTTGTTCTTAAACCACAGTTCTTCTTCCTCAAACATGTATCACAACATCCTCCACAACCTTAGATGGCAGTCCAACCTTCTTTTCAGGAATTTAGAAAGGCCCTTGATAATCTAAAACCACAAAAGACTTCTGGACCTGACAACATTCCAGTTGAACTCATCCAAAGTGACCACGGGTGGATACATAACGCTGACAAAATTATTTTTCAAGTTCGATTGCAGAACTATCCTAACAAGTTTGTTGCTTGTGTTTTAAAGGGGCCTAACACCTAGGCCATCAGCCCATTCTAACAAGTAGAAAGACATCAGAAATAATTCTTCTCTCTTATGAGAATTGGGAACCTCACATTAGTTCCTGAAACATCCTTGGACATCTTTATTTTTCACTTTAAGGTTATTGAATTTTCTGTATTATAGTTTTTTTTTTTTTTTTTTAAGTGTTGATACTGCATGAACTCAACTTCAGATTCAGCTTAATCTCATGTATGCTCAATTTTGAGGTTTTTTGTGGATCTATGCTATAATGTGAGTAAAGTTTAATAATCGTAGTTCAAGTTCCTAAGAAATGTTATTTCCCTGTTTCAGATGAAGATTACTAAAGATGACATGTGGATCCGGACTTATGGCAGATTATATCAGAAGCTGTGTTCGACAACATGCGAGATTCCAATTGGTATCTACCGGACCCAGGATACATCACTGGCCGACTCATCCCATGTGAGTAATAGCAGCACATCACGACGTTGGCCAAGCTGCGTGCGTGTGCCTTCATTGGTGAGTAACTCTCCGACAACACACTACCTAACTGTTCATTGATAGACTGTTATGCAGAAGTTCTCGGACAATATCCATTGCAACAGTTCAAGTATATTAAGTACTTATTATTAACTTAAAATTTGCAGTTATTCTAAAAAAGAAAAATTCAAAGCAGAAATCATAATTTTAATATAAAATTTACCAATAAAACTTTTATCATTTTGTTGGAAAAGAAAACTAAGAATATTTTGTGCTAAAGAAAATAAATAGAAGTGAAATGAAATAATTAAAAGGGAATTTTAATTCTTCAATAGTTAATGCATTTATAAAATAGGTTTGCAAGTATTAAGTTCTATATCTGGTTTGCAGAACTTTACTATGATGCGATACTTTTTTGAAACTATAGTATTGGG
The DNA here is from genome assembly GCF_040414725.1 of Anabrus simplex. Taxonomy (NCBI): domain Eukaryota; kingdom Metazoa; phylum Arthropoda; class Insecta; order Orthoptera; family Tettigoniidae; genus Anabrus; species Anabrus simplex. The sequence goes on from NC_090268.1 coordinate 45,529,373, forward strand.
CTATTTAATACTTTTGACATTGAATAAAATTCATTTTCTCATTAAAGTATTATGTTTCTGCCGAAGGAATTTAATATTATTAGGCTACTCTTAGAATCAAAAAGTAATTCAGGAATACTGAAGTTGATGTAAAATTGTATAAGAATATAAGGATTGCAAGTTTAAAAAATCAAATTTTTCTGTCTTGAATATTATGTGATGATATAGAAGATGGTTGCAAGTAATTATCAGTGGTGAAGACAGCTAACAAGTTTACATACGACTGGGTTTAGAGGATAGCTTCATTTTAGTAGTCAGTACTATAATACAAAAGAACTGAGAATAAGACCACCCTCGGGAATAAAACATGAATTCCTCTTCCTCAAACAAATGCATTAATCTACAATGTCTCTCTTATAAACCCTGCGCTACAGCAGCTACCTCAGCCCAACTTAAGTCGCATGCGGCTGCCCTGCTTTAAACGTATGTACAGTCTGATATGAAATCTTACCTTATAAAAGATGCTGGAAGTGTCATCCTTCATAATGACAGACTTCATAAACACCATTAGGATTTTCTGCACACCAATAGCGACAGTTACAACTGTTCACACGACCGTTAAGATGAAACCAGGTTTCATCCGAAGAGAACACAAGCTGTGGGTCGAATAAACGATCATTCAATGATGCTAGATACCACTCGCTATATCTCACTCTTCTGGCTGGATCAGCAGGTTTTAAACAATAGGCCCGTGTAAACCTGTGCGGTTTGATCTGTAACAGCTTTGTAGCTCTGTGTTCAGAAGAAACCAAAAACCCTACTAGATGTGCTAATTTTGTGAGTGATTTATTCGGTGACCGTTCTAGATTCGCACCAATGTCATCTAGTTTTTTCTCTGTTAAAACTGTTCGTGTGCATGCATTTTTTTTTTTATTGAGCACTGATCCAGTAGTTTCAAATTTATTTACAATTACATGAATCTGTGCTCATGAAGGTGGCACTTCACCAGGAAATTGCTGAACAAAGGCATCGTGTACCTGTAGAGCCGACTTGTACGTAAAATAACTTTTACATATAAAATACAGTGTTGCAATGATAACTGTCTCACCATGTTAACAGCTGAGATTCGTACTGGCTACTGATGCTAGGTCGAACACGTGCATGCTCCGTGCAAGGTCAAGAAATATGGACGCACCTCCTATACAGCTGCTTAGGTCTCGGAGAGTAAACACGCTGCTGGACGGTCTGGGTTTATAAGAGAGATCCTGTATTCTGCTAGGACCATCAACACCTGAAACACATGTACTCAACATGTTCAGCTGGCATTTTGGAGACATCTATCTGGCAAGGACTGGATTACTATTTTCCACAAACTTGCTGGGTCTATACAGTGAACTTCTGCATCCACTCTTCACTCATCAGCAATGAGAGTGGTTTATTCTACAGCTGATTACTGCTTCTCAGTATGAATAAACAGTCTGCATATCAAAAAGATAGATAGTATTGAATCAAATGTGCATTATCAACAGCTTGGTAAAATCCACTTCTCTCCTCTGGCTGCCCATACTTAGCCATGTAGAAACTCCTAGAATAATGGTAATGAACAACATAGTCTGGAAGTACAAGAAAATACCTATAAAGTTTTGCAGCACTTCAAACAGGCATCACTCTAAAAAACACTTGGGTATTCACTGTCCCTGAGAAATTGGTTATTGCATCCATCTGTAGAGTAGAAGATTTGAATTCGAATTCTGAGTATGGTCATTTGTCTTAGACTAGCTAATAAATATTCTGAACATGATTTTATTTCTCCCCATGTGATTCAGAAGAAAATGATCTGATTCCTGCAAGGAAGGATCAATTTCAAATTTGGTATACCTCCTAATAAATCAAATATTTCTTGTCTTACTCTTTAACGTACATTTGTCCAATATACACTTCACCAACCAACTTGCCTAACTCTATTTTGTTAATAAAGTGACAAGCAGCATTCAGGGCAATTTATAAGAAACTCATTCCAAAAGCATAAAAGTGCTCATTTTTTTTATTTTTTGCAAAGTGTAAAGTATGGAATCATCTGCACCATTGACATCAAAGTTAAGTTCCTTAAAATGCTTGTCATCATTAATGCAGAAATGTAAAACAAAGTACAGGGTAGGATTGCAACTGCTTGGTTTTTTTTATTAGAACAAGATTAAACTTCCCAGTCTTCTCCTATGCTTCTCTGCTGATAATACTTTTGTGATCATCAGAATGAAACTATACAGGATGTATCCGTGATGATATTGCAAACTGTCAGGGATGATGGAGGATGGTAAATGGATCAATTTGAGATAAGGAACCATATTCCAAAAATGATTAAGTAAAAGTTAAGCAAAATTCTACTCATTTAAGTCTGTTTATCTGCACAAGTTTCACAGGCTTCTCCATTTACAACAAATTTTTGAAATGGCATCTCCCTGTGTCAATGCAGGCTTGGCATTGTTGCACAAAGTTCTGTCGTACCCATTTGAATATCCCCGGTGTTGTCTGAACAGCGTTGCAGGCAACGAGAATTCTTGCCAAGAGATGTTTCATACACAAGGCTTTTCATATGGGCCCATAAGAAGAAATCAAGTGGAATGAGATCAGGTGAACGAGCGGGCCACAAAACAGGACCTATCCACTTTGCACGGAATGTCTGATCCAGGTGTTCACGAACCCCCCGTCCAAAGTGAGGTGGGGCTCCATCATGTTGGAACCACATCCGTTGACAAAGGGCAAGTGGGATGTGTTCCAAGAATGTGGGTAGTACATCTCTGAGCATCACTGTGTACACTGCTGCACTTAGGCAGGAAATAATAATAATAATAATAATAAGAAGAAGAAGAAGAAGAAGAAGAAGAAGAAGAAGAAGAAGAAGAAGAAGAAGAAGAAGAACGTTAAACAGCTTGGAATTATTAATAACTTTTGACTCAAACATTTCTGGATTATGATTCCTTATCTCAGATTGATCCATTTGTTGTCCTCCATCATCGCTGAAAGTTTGTAACATCATCATGGATACACCTGTATATTTTCTTTAATGTTACATATTTCTAGAATTAGAGTAGCTGAAATGTTTTAAAAAATAATGTATATGAAATTGCTACTGAATATCAAATAATGGTGTAGTCAACTCCCAAATGTTAATAATTTTGGTAGACTGTTATTAAATAGATATAAATCAAAACTTCTGATCATGAAGTCTGACTTGATTTTAAAATATTTTCAAGGTATTTTTCTCTCATTTCTGTAGTATTTAGTATCTTTCTCTATTAACTTAAATAAATAAGTTTTCTTTTTTTGTTATACTATTCAATACATTTTATTGCTCTAGAGTTATTGCTTACATATATATATGAACTAAACAGTGGATTATTGCCTTAGAGTCTTTTGTGTAAGAGTTTACATGAAATTCATCTTCCAGTTAAATAAAACACATTTCTATTTCTTTCCATTCATACATTCTCACTTTAAAGGCATGGCTTTGGATTCTGTCCATCTCTGAATTTTCTGCTATATAGCCATACAAATGAAAAAAAAATGTGTGAAATAACAATTAACTTTCCTCTTCTTGTAGTATATTGTTCTGAAAGTTGCTCCTTTGAATGCACACGCTCCACTTTCTGATAGCTTCTGGGTGAAAACTACGATACAGCCTTCTTGAGTTGAATGTTTAGACTACTCTTCTTCATTTTGCCAAGGGGAGCTATCAACATCTTGTTTGGGGTCTGTCTTTGTAGAATATTCCATTATGCATGTTTTCATTGTTTCACGTAGGTCTACTCATACATTTGCTTCTTCCTTATCATATTAAGAACTGCTCCATAAATCAAGCTACCAATTATCAGTTTCAAATAAACTATATTAGTATGCACAAGGGGAAAACAAAATAATAGTAACATACTCAAGAACAAATAGCCTTAACAGTTGGTCTGCTATAAAGAGGAAAGATTGAATCACAATAGATGACAGTAAAACCTAAATTAACATGGACAAAATGTTCTCATCAATTAATGTGTTTATTTACTCTTTTTAAAGGGATCCCCTTCTATGTCTTATTTACTCTCTGACATGTTCCCTGGTTTTATAAACATTTTCTAGCAAGATACTATCGACATATTGTAAAAATAAAATGTTCTGCTCTCTCTTCAATACTGTTTCACAGACTCACCTCTGACTTGTATTTGCAGTTATTCTTACCTTTAAATTATGATCATTTCACTCCTAATCTCTTCCAGATTTTATCTCCAATGCTTATACAAGGGCAGATCAAATATGAATGGGAATTACTTTTTTTAATTTATTGCATCATCCAAAAAATATGCATATAGAGATCACTTTTCTATATAGAAGAGAGATGTGTGCGGAGCCAGTTGCGCATGAACTCTTCTACACTTGCAACATCATTCCGCTGTCCTTCTAGGTCTTGTTTGAGTGCTCCAAACAAATGGTAGTCGCAGGATGATAAATTTGGACTGTACGGAGGATGTTCCAGAGGTATCCAGTGAATTTCCTCCAGTGTTACCCATGTTAAAGTAGCAGCATGCGTCCTTGCATTGTCATGCTTTGACTCTGGCATATAATGATGCAACCAAGTTTCATCACAAGCCACAATACGATGCAAGAAATCCTCTCCTTCCTCCTCGTAGCGACGCAAGAGTCTCGTACAAACTTCCTGGCGTAACGTTTTTTGTTCCTGGTTGAGGAGACTAGGAACCCACCTGGCAGACAATTTTCTGAAAACGAGTTCATCTCGGATGATGGTTTGAACACTTCTGTAACTTATTCCTATGGCTAAAATAATTTGCAAAAGTTTTACTCGCCGTCACCAATAATGTCACGAATGGCAACAATGTTGTCTGCAGTGATGCTTGTCCACAGTTTCCTTTCATGAGGTTCATTTTCCATAGCTTCTCTTCCTGCCACAAATTTTTTAGTCCATTCATACACTCAAGTCTACAAAAGTGCTTGCTCCCCAAACTGTGTGTGGAGCCGTATGAAAATTTCAGAAGGTTTGGTGCCCTCTTTAGTGAGAAATGTGATAATGTTGCATTGCACAACAGACGTGTGCACCTCTTGCTCACTCATGGCGTACTGAAGCAGTCCAGCTCTCCACCGTCGTTTGCGCGCACAAACCCCTTCTCCAGACACCCCCACCAACATGCTGGCAAAGCCCCGCCTCAGAATTATTGCTAACAACAGCGGTACATTCAAACTCTCATTTATATTTGATCCGCCTTCGTATTATATTAAATATATTAGCCTTAATTTTACAGTTCTTACCAATAGGTTTTCACAACATATTTTTCACTCCATAGAACCTCTATTCCTGTCTGGCTCCTTGGCTGAATGGCCAACATTGTAGCCTTCAGTTCAGAGGGACTCAGGTTCAGTTCTAAGCTGAGGATTTTAATTTTGTCTGATTAATTCATGTAGCTCAGAGCCTTCTTTCTTTGTGTTCATCTTAATACATCCCATAACATTCTCAGTTTTTTGCCAAATATCTTTGATATAATATTGTATACCATAGCATAGCACCATGGGCATATACTAATTATGATTTTCCAGACCTCATATATGACTTCTTACAACTTTATCTCAATACCTGTCATAATCACTTCAAGTGGTAGAAATGAGTATTCAATATGCATTCTTGAGGAGGTAAATGCCCCAGTAGTTGACCAGTTAAGGATCTTTTTTCAGCAAACCTTCATCTGCTCCATGGCCTTTGATAAAAGAATCAGAGTGAATGGCTAATAATATTTCTATGTATTCTGGAAATGTATTAGTCGCATAAAAATTGCATGTTTTATAAACATTTTTTTTTTTTCATCATTAATTGACCACCGTTGTTTGCACGCACAAACCCCTTCTCTAGACACCCCCACCAACATTCTGGCAAAGCCAGCAATTAAGAAAACAATGAATATAAAATGTATCTGACAAAATGATATGTTCATTTTAAGGAAATATTTACAACAAGGGTTAAAAACAAATTCTGAAAGAAAAAAAACACTTTGATTTCATAATAGTGCTCATGAAAATAATCATTGAAATATTGGTATCCACCACCTATTTTTCTTATAAAATCAACTGGAAGCTGAAGACCTTCTAACACCCCTGTCTGGTACATAATTTTGGAGGCTTTATTTTTGGTAATATTTGATCCCTGATATAAGTTAGCTTGTCCTCTCTGGCCATTTACATGTTGAAAGTCCTCTGTTAATCATGGAAGTCACTTTGTAAGAGTCGTCTAAAACATCAATGAATTTTTCAGGATAATAATATTTATTGTATTCAACAATGACATAATCACCTTGTTCTAGATTGAGCTCAGTATCTTCTTCTAGATCACTGGAATACTTACTGCAGTCATCATCGTCATTATTGGGGAGTTTTGGAATTGAAATGCATGGTTCAGAATCAGACTGATTGCACACTTTCTAGTTGTTTCCTTTGAGTTCTTGCCTTTGCTTGATCTCTTTTCTTCTATTAGTTATGCAGCTTTATTTCTGTCTCTCTCTCTGACTTGTTTTGTCAAAGAGGGATTAAAAACTGTTTCTTACATGGGCTCTGTGTATTATAAAACACTGTCATGTTTCCATTCTGCAGTCCCATTCTTCATTGGTGTCAGCTTCTTCACAGGGGATAATTTTTTTCCAGCTGATGTCCTTTGTAATTGGTCAGGCTGCATTTCGTAACTAATTTCTTTGCGAACTTCTTCTGGACTGTGTTGTGGCTGGACAAAAGTTGGGTTTTGGGGTTAATTTCAATTTCAATTCTTGTTTTCTTCCACAGAAAAAGAAAAAAAAAGGACTGATCACAAGGATTCTTGCCACTTCTTGATTGAATTTGAAAAGAGAAAAAAATATCTTCACCAATGCTGGAATTCAAAAATTCATATCCTTGGTTCAGAAATTTTAAACTGTGTTTTTGATCATTCTTTGGAGTTTCATTTTCTTTATTCTAGTATGTTAAACTCTGGCCTGGAATATTTACAGCAGCTGGATTCCATGGGAAAAAGACACATTTTTTGAAAGCCAGGTGGTGTGACATTTTTGTCCACTACTTCTGTCAAAAGCTTGGCAAAAATCTTTCTTCTTTAATGCAGGAGCACAAAGGTTATCAATTCACTATTCGTGAACCCTCTTCTTACAGCATTCTTTCAGTATTCAGGACACTGAAACATCCATGGAATGAAGGATGTGTGTTGCATTTGGAACGAAAGCCACCAAAATAATTTTCTTTTCATTGCGAAATTGACCTGTTTGAAGGCTCAGTCGAGATGAATGTCAATCTACAAACAGTACAAGAGAAAATGTAACACCTTTTCCAACCTACCAAGGATAAAATGAGGTTACAATGAATTCAGAAAATAGTTGGCATGTTTTCCAACAAATTTCACTCCTTCCAAGGGACCACTCTGGAGGAAATTTCATAGAAACTTTTTGTGGAAGCTGCTTATAGTGGTACACAACCATAGGACTGGCCACATCACCACTAGCATTGCCAGTAAGATGTACTGTTAAGCATTCTTTCTCATGTGCATTTGATTTTTGGTAAACAGATTTATTCCCTTTATGAGCCAAGGATTAGGGTTAAAATTCCTAGTTGGATCTTTAAGAAAGTGTGTAAATTATTTTCTTCAAAATACTGATGTACAGTACTTCAGCAAACCAGTGATATACATCAACATAACTAACAGCAGTCTTTATTGATGTTAAATTCTGGCTTATCCTCTTTGCTATATTACGGTTCCTCATCAAGATGACGTGAACCCAAATTCTGCCAGGCTGATCATTAACAGAAGGGTTGATCCATTTAGGATCTTTGATAATTCATTGAACACTGTCTTGTAGCTACATTACTGTCATAGGAACCTGATGGATTGAATCTTCATAACGTTTTTTTGGAAGACTATCCTCGTCTTCATCAGGCAGTATTGAATGTGATCCCATTGTTTGTGTTGATGGACACATACCTTCCACTTTATATTTTAAGTTAATCCTTGGGACCCTGTATTTTCTATCTGTTGTCCAAATAGGCATTTGATTGAGGTGAATATTCTCCACTATTGCTTTCATAGCTGCTTCTGTGTAATTCCAAAACTTGCCTTTGAAAGAAGGCATCTTCACAGGTGTACAACAAATGATAAAACCAACCCCATGAGTATGTTAGCACCAAAAATTCACCTCGTTACAAAAATATAAATTGATGATCACTCAGTCAATTAGTAATTAACCATGCAGTCATATACTGGATGCACAAAGTTCAGGGCCATAGGCAAGAGAACTGTATGTCTGTGGCATACTGCCAGTAAAACAAATGTATTTGAAGCATAATTATCTGATTTAGAGTAATATAGAAAACATTCAAGATTTTGTTTTAGTAATTGACCACTGACCCTCCTACTTACAGCTGACTACAAACAAATCATTCATATTACTTGAATTCTTTTAAAAACTTACCTTATTAAAGCTGATGTAAATAGCAGCATGGATCAATTGTTTACAACTTGTTAGTAAGAAAGTCGGTAAGGAATTTCAGATAAAATGAACCAGCATGAATATGCTGTCAACAAAACATCTGGCATTATACCGGTATCCCATGATGCCTTGCATATACCCTCCTTGCAGAAACTGCAACTAGATGTCAGGCCTATCCGTTCCAGGTTTTTAAAAATTACTTGATGCTCAGCACACTTACTTTTGTCTTTCTCCCAAATGGTCAACTACTGATCCAAGTTCAATTACTGATCCACTTAAAAATATGATCTTTCTGAGTAATTTACCACATAAAAGCAAAGTCATCTCCGTACAGGCCATGAAGGCCCATGGAGGGATGGAAGGTAAAGGCTTTCCCACTATCTGTAACCTTGGCACTTGGTGGGGTAGAGTGGTTGGCTCTACGCCCGGCTGCCTTCCCCCCCCTCCCAGGTACTCATTTTTTGTGTAGGCTGAGTGAACCTCAGGACCATATGCACCTCCGGAAGTGGAAATCTCATTTCTTAAATTTTTCGACTTCCTGACGGGGAATCAAACCCACGTCCTTCCGGGTGGGACGTTACCGCCTCAGCCAGACAGCCCCTTAGCTTACCACATAGAAGGAGTTTATTCTTGATTTAGGTGGAGTGAACTTTTGTGATCAATGCTGTGCCTCATTTCGCTTTCACTGTTCATGGTGCAAGTATAATATAAGTCTCATTTCATGAACTCTGACAGTGACCACTTTATGAAATGTAACTGCTATTCACATAGATTGTCCCCAATTCATAATCAAATGCCTTTTTCATCACTCAAAGGTAAGCTTTTCATTGCTCTCCAGTACACAAGGTTTTACTTTAGCAGCTAATATTGTATCACAAGTAGATGTCACATGAAACTTTCAATGATATCAAAAAAACTGTGCTTTGTCAGTCTCAAAGTGGGATAGGTTCCTCATTAGATTTTCTTTTTAAACTGAAGTTTTAATTGTAGAATCCTCAATTTCCTTCTCTTCTAAAAACATTCCTTTTTATTGGTCTCCTGCCTTGTAATAACCACAACCTGAGACAGCAGACATTTTGGAGAATTTTTGTTAATGTGTAATATTATTGAACAACTATGAAAGGAAAAAAAATTAATTATGAAGTCTCAGTCTGCATCAATTCTAAATGCTCATTTTCAAACCAAAATTTGAAAATTTACTTAAAGCAGCATTGGTTGCTGCAAGATGTATTTCCCATTCAATGAAACCCACTTTGCAGTTGTTTTTATGACCATTAAAATATATCCATTTACTATATCTTGCAGTTAATCAACAACAGTCAGGTCAGTTTTAGTTGAATGACCTTGTAGTACCTGTTTTTAAATTTTCTCCATAACTGATACAGTTATGGTATTTGATTATGGGACAGTTCTTATGAATGTTTTCCTTAATCATTTCATTTGCCATTGTGCTACCATGTCTGCATTTGTCAGTGTTTTGTAAATAAACCTGTGTGTTATTTGAGATTTCTTAACTCTTCTTCCTAATCTGTCTTTTTTACCTATTTCATTGGCATTATTTACGGATATCATTAATAGTTATGGCACTGTAAGAACATTAATAATTCAAAAGTATTGTCACATTTCTTAATAAAAATTTCATATCGAGTAATTTCACTTCTGATATTGCAAAGTTTTTCATTGTGGTTTTTCATTAGCATAGAATGTTTTTACAATAGAGAGGAAATATTTTTTTAATGCAAAACTTTGTTGGAAGAATATCACCATTAAAAATTAAATGTCTTTAAAGGGATAGGAACTAGTAATGAAAATATGTTTTTAATAAGATATAAGGCATGGAGAACCCTAAAGCAGAATTCTGTGTGTAAAATGTGCAGCATTATAAAATTAGAGGCAAAGAGGGAAGCTGACTCATCCACCTCTTGCTCCCAGCCAGCCTCACATGTCAGAATTTCTAAACATACCCTCTAAATAATGAATTATTTACAAATATAAGTATGGTAATTTTATCCATCCCAGCCTAGTATCATCAATACAAACAGCCTCTAGGTACTATACATAAACCTGCAGTAGGAGTAGAAATCATATTTCATCATATTTCTGTTTGATAAAAATTAGGGAACTTCTTTTGATCACCATAAGTGAGGTATTAACATTGTAACTTATGCCGGTCATACAACACATTATAAACAAGAAAAATAATAATAATAATAATAATGAATTTTAAAGATTAGTGAATGTTAAACACCTTCAAAGAAAAGAAAATGCACACAAGGTTCATAGACGAGAAACTACGCTTAAAAAATTATGTATATCAGGTTAACCAATATGATAACTAAAACAAAGGATGTAAGAAGCAGGCGTGGGAGCACTACGAGGTCCGTGTGAACGTATGACGTTGTGGTGAGAAAGAAGTACACGATAATCACCTCAAACTCTAAATTTACTGAATTAACAAGCTGAAGAAAAGTTACAAAATATATCGACAACAAAACCAACGTTAAACAGTAAATGAAAATAAGGAAATGAATGTGCTAGGAAGCACGAGGTTCATACCAATGACTTTTAAAAATATACAAACAGTTACAGACAATGGCAGTTTAAAATTACATTGAGGTAAGTAAAATAGAGAGAACATTATATAGTTTGCAAAGGGCTAATCCTCTATAACAAAAAATTAAAGAAAGGGACGCGTAAAACAATTAGCAAGGAAAAGGAAAGGGTGGTAGTTATAAAAATCTTAATGCAGAAGCCAATCCAGTTGCTGCCCTTTTAAAAATGCTTCTAAAAAGGTGCGTTAAGATGAAACAGAGCTACAGGAGGCAATCCCAAGGGAAATCAGAATTTACATGTTAAATACCAAAACTTAAACCAAGAAAAGGGAATGCAAGATGTTTCTTCTAATTACAATATTCTTGAACAAATGAAAAGGGAATTGCTCCAGAAAAAATAGAATGATAATGACTAGTTGACAAACTAAGTCATTTCTACAAACAAATTGACGAATATGGGGACCAAAGGTAAACTCCGATGCACTAAGTAAATTTTACATTTAAAATTAAAGTCCAGAAACAAAAATAGTGCTTACCCCAGATGCTGGTGTCCTCATGATGGGATAGACGACAAGTGTGTCTGCTCCCTAGGCTGGTTCTACATTCTCCACATGCGTAACCTGCCCTGAGTACTTCTCCCCCACTTTGTGATATTTAAATATTTCCTTCATAAATGTGTACACAAATAGTTTAATACGATAGTCATTATTCTTCAATAATGGGATACTAACATTATGTACATTATTTACATTGTTATGAATCCAAATGGGTTACTAACATTATTTACGTCGACCACGTCACTTGGTTCATCTGGAACAACTTCACTTTCACTTTCAGGATCACTTTTACTGTCTTCTTCATCAGTATGAATCCACTCATCATCATCAGATAAAGAACATATCTCATCATCATTCTCCGCTTCTGAAACTGTCAAAATACCCGCACAATCAAGCCGATCTACTTTACATTTGGAAGCCATGCTTCGCGACATAAATGGTTGCGCGAGAACCTCGTGCAAGGCACCAAAACAAATACATTTTGTCAAGCTGTGACAGCTCTAAAAAACAATACACAGCATGATCTCGTGGAGAACATACCAACTAATGCGATAAATTCCATCGCGACGCCATATGCCATCACCCTCAAGATAAATATGCGATAACTTTTACGATCGACTAATGCCGTCATACCCACTGTAGAAGCCCAGGGCGAAAACGTCTAAAGATGTCATACCCACTTAAGGGGTTAAAAATAAGTAAGACTGAGGTCTCTGTTCTAGACTTCACTCATAACACTCCTGAAAACAGAGTGAAAGAAAATATAATTTCTGGCTTTAGGGAAACTAAACAGAAATAGAAAAAAGCTAAGAAAGAACTAACTACAAAACTGGCTCAATAACAACAGGGAAATGAAATATGCTTTAAGCATAATATTTAAATATTAATTTAGTATAACAGTAGGAACATTGCAATAAGAAAATTATCAGTAGGAAAATATATCCAGTATTATCTCACATAAGTGCATTGGAAAGTTTACTTACATTGTTGATAAATATGTGATAGTAACTGTAGATATATGAAATGATTAATATCCCTGGCCTGGGGACTGGGTGTTTGTGTCGTCCTTAATGTTCCTTTCCTCACATTCAACACTCTACACTTCCTCCATTCCAATTACATGCAGGTGCATATCCCATGGTGCAAGCAGGGGCAGGTTGATGTCCCGAACAAATAGCATTTTTTTTTATATAAAAAACTGTAGATATATGAGAAATAGACTGGTATCCAATTTTAGTTTTATGTATTTAACGTACAGGACTAGTATTGTATGGTAGGCATCAGGAAGGGCATCCGAGCATAAAACAGGGCCGCGCCCGCATGTGTGATGCTTGCACCCATGATGCCACCAGGGTGTGAGAAAAGTGGCCGAACGTACAGTAGTATCAGTTGTTGCCTAAAGAAACCACAATGAAAAACTTAAAACTTCATAAAATGTGTCCATATTTATTACAAAAATGGAGGAACTTCGAATTTATGAGTTTAAATTTTAGGAATTGTATATAAGGAAGTTTAATGGATTCTGAATTTTTTATCACTAGCAACTTGCTTTGTAAAAACCTTTTAAAACAAAACCAAAAAGGAGTGTTTTGTCATATATTCTGGAGTTAATTGCATTTTTGACTCTCACGGATTATTTTATTTTTAAATAATTGCTTGCATTACATAATTTTCTCTGATTTTATACTTGTTTTGAATAATACTTTCTCTATCCAGAATACTAGACTTGATAGATTTTGGGTTTATGCCATGTAAATAAATACAAGCTTCTCAAATTCTGGATATTTTTCTGAGTTTTATCCACTTCTACAGAAACCCTGGCTGTGTTAATGATAATAGAAGGTTTAAATGCAAATATTATAGTCACAATATGAAATGAGGAAGACTGGCTGAGAGGCAGAAGTTTGTACATATGAAATCATATTAGCTAGGGTGAGTAGGTCAGATGGTAGAGCTCTGGCCTTTGGAATTTAACTTGGCAGGTTAGAACATGGCTCAGTGTCAGACGTTTTACTGGCACGTAAGAAAACTCCTATAAGACAAAATTTTGGCACCTCAGCATCTCTGAAAACTGTATTAAAAGTAGTAGTTTGTGGAACGTAAAATCAATAATGTTATGTAAAAGTATCCTATACCAACATAGTGTGCACTTGTCTCCACGGTATGCACTAGCCATGCGTCTTGGTAGGTGTGCTCGTTACCAACTGATGAGCCCAAATTAGCACACTGGGGCAAATCGCTGGCAACCAGGAATGAGTTAGTTGGAAATTTTATAATGTCCAATAATGGACCTACTATGTTGGTATTATAAACTTATTCATTTGGGACAAATATTTCAGATTTCCTATGGGAATCAACATATATATCACATAAGTATCAGTCAGTTTCATAACTGTTAAAAAGGAGGAAATCAGACACCTTGAGCAACCAAATTATAAGTGACAGCAAATCTGCATTTCCAAAAGGACATGATACATTGTTAAAGACAATATTCTGCCAGGGTGTGGTATTTTACATTGCTCTCTACTGATACCACTGCAGATGAAGGCATCAGTGCTGAGGTGTTAAAACAGAAAACAACAGGATTTGTCATGCTAGGTGTCTGGAAATAAGTTGCCGTAGTGGTGTTGCTACATGTGTCTGGATGGTGGACAAGGAAACCATTGGATCTGTTTATACCTCTTTATCGAATAGTCCTCCCTCCAGGTGGTCTGTTAGGGTCATCCAGATCTAGTCTGCTATGCATAGGTACTGTCACAAGTCCATCATTCTCATGAAATGACTGTGAAGTCCGATTGGCTCTAATGAAAAGCAACTTGGCATGCTGTCCACCCAACTCCTCACAGCCCAATCACACAGCTAAAAGAGGTGACCTTAGATGTTCCCTGCAAGCATTAATTTCGGAGCCATTACTTCATTCTGTCACCAACAGACAACTGTAAGCTATACATATCTCTGTCACATGCCATTGTTGATCATGCTTCTTTTTCCTGGTCCAACATTCAGAGCTATGCAGAGAGCAGGATAGATGATAGTTTTATAAGCCCTGCCCTTCTGTATGATCATTATCTCTCTGCCACATATAACTCCACTTAGCAGACATCATTTCCTCCAAGCAATGTTGATGCGATCCATAACATCATCTGATGTGTCATCAGTAGTGACATCACATTCTAGATAATTGGATTTCTCTGTCATCTGGGGATGTCTCATCTTAAGGATCTCACGAGCACGTGAACACCCTGGTTATCCCAAAACTCTTGAAATTTATACAATATTGTATGATGAGAACAAGATTTCTGTTCATTGAGAATGTATTTACAAAGTTGTAAGTGCCGATTCACTTTCAGTTTCCATCTGAATCACGCACCACCCCAGCCGATCACAACCCCGTTTTGAACTACAAACTTTGACATATTACACAGCTAGAGCTTGAAGGGGCAATGCTGTGGTCATGGTGAATATGATCACAGTTTACTGTGTGATCACGGCACTGCCTGCTTGATATGAAGCAGCCATAGGACCAATGACCCGCTTCCAGTGCCTTCTCTAAAAGTTATTTTCAAATCCCAAAGATGGCAGCATGTATCACGTAGTCCATGGCAGTGGTTAATACACAGAACTGTTACCCCATAGTGGTTAATTGATTATCTGCATGGCACAGTTGACAGTTGCATGTGCAACATTTATTTATTTATTTATTTATTTATTTATTTATTTATTTAGCGTATGATGGATAATGACAACCTATAAACTATTTACACAACCAGTGAAAGATGAGTACAAAGCAAATACAAATTATCATATCTATACAGTCAAAGAAAACAATTTACAAAGTTAAGAAGGAAACACAATATATTTACATCACTATCCACCTATCAACTCTGACAGTTCGTGTATACACATTGAGTGCGAGTGATGTACATCTCACTAAATGTGAATGTCCAAACCCACCACCCACTTCACTGCTTCAAGTGTTGCTGAGTTGAGATCTTCCATGGTGCCAGTGAAAGCACGCAGTGGACATTCCTGCACTACATGTTTCATTGTTTGTCGAACCTCCCCACAATCACAGTATGGAGAAACTGACCAGCCCCAGGTGTGTAAAGTAGATGCTGTTCTACCTACTCCACATCTCATGCGATTTAGTCTACTCCAGGTGCAGCGTGGCAGATCGAAGCCTGCCAGTTTTGTGGATGGGTTATTAATATCCACTATTGCCTGAGGTGGGGATAAAGACCACTCTGTTAACCATTTAAAGGTGGGGTTGAAGTCACTGGATGTCATCTTCACGGCAGTCTTCCAAGCAGGCTTCATGAACCAAAGAGGCGACACAGTATAGGCTAACTGAGCTCCTGTTAATATATTGACTGGCTGAGGACCAACTTAGGCCTATACATTGCATTTTTTTTTAAATCTGTCAGCTCTGTGTGAACACCCAAAGATTTTAAGCACACGATGCCACTGATGTCATCATTAGCAGTTTGCCATCCAAGAGAACAGTATACTGTGGTCCAACTTATAAACTACTTAGTACAAATAATACGTTGTTTTGCATTAAAATAGAAACACATTCTACATCCAAACCAGTTGACGTGACACAGGCATGGTTTTGCTAAGGAAGGCTTTTATGTGGAAAATCTAGAATTTGTGAAGTTTGTTTCATGTGGCATAAATTTAAAAGACTGTTATGTCAGCATCTAACATATATCAAATATAAAGTTTGAAGTACTGATTTTGATCTCTTCTGTAAATTTTGAGGAACTAGAATAGTTTTCACAACTTTGTTATCACTCTCATGGAAGCATCAGAGAGAAATGTCACAAAATAGGGATATATAGCGTGACAGTGAGTCGCAAGGTCTCTTTGAAGAGGTTTGTTTCTGCTTAGTATCAAGAAGTCCATAGACCTAGCAGACCATATGTGTAGTCCATTACGCCTTAGTATGTTGTTTTAGTGCTCTAAAAATTTTAAGCTTATCCCTAGGCTAATAACCCTTAGGAAACAAAATAAATAAGGATAGTAAGGTTTAAAGAAAATAAACTGCTCATCTTAATAGGAGATTCTTTTTCAGTAGATATTAATAACATATATTCTCATAATGGTGCTCCTTTCACAAAATAAGAGACTTTTTCTATTTATCAGAAACTGGGAACTGCTCAGTAACTGCATGTCCCAGATTCTGGAGATAATTAAATCCAACCAGAAGTTACTGCTAATATTACTAGGTCTTAATACATAGGGTGATTCAAAAGCTTGTGGAGAAACTGAAGTAGCCCATAGAGGGGTCAAAGTAAAACTACTTTTGAACAGGAACATGTAGTCTAGGATATAACCTTGTGTCAGAGCAAGCTTGGGAAAGTCAGGAATGACATAATGGACAGTTTATTTTACTTGTGTATGTCTATATGTAATGTACAGTACTCAGCCCGAAGGCTGGTTGGATCCACAACAGCTTCACCATTAGCTGTCATAGATGGCCTAGGCGTCACTGAAGATGTGTACTAGGGACATGAGGGGAAGTAATTTCCTGTTGCTTTCTTTGCTGAAACAGAAGTTGCTATTACGAAGCGTATTTTTTAAGTAAGGTCCGTTTTGTTGTAGACACTAGTAGTTCGCGCGCATATCACAACAAGCATGTGTGTCGTGTACCAGCATGCCTCGGGAATAACTGTGCTCAGTTTCAGCTCTGTAGCTAACCTGTACAGTTCTGTTCTGTGTTTTCAAAACGCTTAAGACTATCAACTTTCCCGCCGCGTGTGAGATTCGGTCAGTGATACGGTTTTTGTCAGCAAGGACCCTGTCTGCTGCTGAAATTCATCGACAGATTTGTGAAGTGTACGGTGATACTGTTATGAGTGAAAGCAAAGTGCGTAAGTGGGTATGACAATTCAAAGATGGCCGTGCACAACGTCCATGATGAGGACCACTCCGGTCGCCCTTCTTTGATTACAGACGATTTGGTGGCTTCATTTGAAGCGAAGGTTCGTGAGAACAGGCGCTTCACAATAACAGGTCTCTCAAACGAATTTCCTGACGTGTCGAGATCAGTGCTTTACAACATTGTTTCTGAACACCTAAAGTTTAGGAAACTGTGCTCCCGTTGGATCCCGAAACTCCTAATAGAGGACCACAAAAACCAAAGATTTGAGTGTGCGATGAAGTTCTTGACTCGTTATGACGAAAAAGGTGACAGCTTCTTGAGTCAGATCGTAACTGGAGACGAAACCTGGGTTTCGCATATCACGCCAGAATCGAAGCAACAGAGCATGGAATGGAGACACACACACTCGCCTGTAAAGGTGAAGGCCAAACAGATACTGTCCCAGCGCAAAATCATGGCGTCGGTGTTTTGGGATAGGGATGGTGTTTTGTTGGTAGACTTCATGTAACGAGGAACCACTATCAATGCAGAAGCATACTGCCAAACCCTGAGAAAGCTACGCAGAGTGTTTCAAAACAAAAGATGCGGCATGCTGACAAAGGGAATTGTCCTTCTCCATGACAATGCAAGACATCACACTGCAGGTCGGACCCGCAATTTATTGGACAGTTTTGGCTGGAAAGTTTTAGACCACCCACCCTACAGTCCTGATCTTGTGCCGAACAATTACCATCTGTTCCTCCACCTCAAACATCACCTCAGTGGCAACCATTACAATGATGACAATGACATGAAAACGGCAGTGAACTCTTGGTTATCAGAGCAGGCGGCATGTTTCTATGAAGAGGGTATTTTAAAATTGGTTACGAGGTACGATAAGTGTTTGAACAAACTTGGCAACTTTGTTGAAAAATAGAGTGAAGTATGTACTTTCTGAAAATAAATTTACTTTTTTGAAATAACCTTTCATTGTGTACTTATTTTCAAACGGACCTTACTTAAAAAACATGCCTCGTATATATCAGTCTGCCAAGCTCACTGAAATGCATGCACCAACTGACCCTATGATCCACATTTTCACACCATTCATAGCAGCGACTGGCTGCATAAGGAAGGCATTACTAGCATTGCTTATACCTCAGTCACTTTCATATTGTCAAAGTCAAAGATAAGACTGAGGCAAATCAATGAAAGTAATAAAATTGCTCTAGCCCATACCAGAAGACTGTAAATTATAAACACTAGGTCCCACCAGGGAAGCTGAAATATTTGGGACATTATAAATTCTCCAGCTAACTCATTCCTGGTTGCCAGCGTTTTGCCCCAGTGTGCTAAGTTGGGCTCATCAGTTGGTAAATAGCAAATGTTGAATCAACATCTATATCATCTGATGGCCAGGAAGGCATCAATTTTTGAAAATGAGACAAAGTATCTCATAGTGAATTGGCACTGCCGGTGGCTCCAAGTAGCCTACGCAGTGGCCTCCACGGTATGCACTAGCTATGCGTTTTTGGTAGGTGTGCTATTTACCAACTGATGAACCCAACTTAGCACACTGGGGTGAAATGCTGACAACCAGGAATGAGTTAGTTGGGGAATTTATAATGTCCAACTATACTGGTATTATATACTTTCGGTTAGAACACGAAATACATTAATCCTTGTAGTTTTCATTGTGTGGTACTTTTCAAAACAGTTTTCTGGGTGGAGACCGGGTTTTCTCAAACATGTTTTGCAGTTGTAAACTGTTTCCTTTTCACCAATTTACTTGTTCCTGTTTGAACAGACAGCAGTCTTTATGTTGTTTTCCAGATAGGTTATTGATGATATTCAGTTTACCATTCAAATGTTCTTCAACATCATAAGTAGATAGTCTTCCTCGCTTTTGATCTTTGTTGCATACTTCGCCAACCAACTCATTTATCACCTATTTCCGGAAGGTTTTATGCATGTGATTTGCAGTGCAGTAATCTTCATAGAGCAAAAAGCCGTCGACTATTGCCGCTTAGTATAGCCAGAAGTACAATTCCTGCCACCATTTCAAGCTTTTAACTACAAAAGCATAGCTTGATGTGTGGTGGTCCAAATGACCAATGCCTTCCATCTTTGATGTGTACCGGTAGTCAATAATTATGTTTGATTTCTCTAATTGTTCAACAAAGTTTTACTTCTTTCTGTCATTAACTGAGGTTGAATTGTTTCCAGATGTTGAAAGCATCAATTCTGTCCACTAACTGTTCTAAAATATCCATTTCGATGAGCGAAGATGAAGCAGAAGCCATATTTACATTCAATCTATATCATTAAACTGTCATAAACATTTGAGAATAACAGAAGTTACAAAGTCATTACAATTCCCGCAAGCTATAGTAAATAAGGAAAGGTGCTCTCTTGGAGATCGCTAGATAACAATACTGTAACACAGCACAGTCATCATAGAAGTGCTGCAAGTACGAGCTATTGTCATTTCGATGGGACTCGACATCGGAGCACGTGTCTATTATTTTAATGTCGAGCCCCACTTGATATAGGAGTGCAAAAGGTTATTGTACACTGACTTAGCAAATGTCATGGGATAGTCAACTAATAATGTGTGGGACCTCCTCTGACCCTGCGAACTGCAGTGAGACGCCGTGGAAGTGAGTCGACAAGTCCCTGGTAGTCCTCTGGACGCAGCTGACACCAAATTGTTTGCAAAGCGGCCGCCAATGCTGGTCTATTCATGGGTGCAGGGTCCATGGCATGGAGCCTGCGTTTCAGGACATCCCAGATATGCTCAATATGATTCATATCGGGGTTCCTGAGTGGCCATGGCAGTCGTTGGACCTCCGCTGCATGTTCCTGGAACCATTCGCGGGCGACATGAAAGCAATGTGGCGGCACGTTATCATCTTGAAACACTGCAGAACCGTCTGGGCGCTGAAAGGCCAAAAATGGGTAGAGATGGTCTCCGAGCAGCTCAACATACCGCGTACTATTCAAAGTCTCTTCCAGAACAACTAGGGGGCCCATTCCATACCAGGAAAATGCACCCCAGACCATAACAGAGACACCAGCACCCTGGACCACACCTTTGAGGCAGGCAGGATCCATCGCTTCATGTGGTCTGCGCCATACACGGTGCCTCCCATCGGCATGGTGCAGTTGAAATCGTGATTCATCCGACCATATCACATTACGCCATTGTTCCAGTGTCCATCCCTGGTGACTGGCGACAAATGCGTGTCGTTCTGCCCAATGACATTGGGTCAACAGTGGTACCCGTGTGCGGCGCCGGATCCCATAACCCATAGAACCCATGTTCCTATGGATTGTCCACTGGGAGACGTGTCTAGCACAGCCTGTATTGAATTGAGCCGTGATTTTTTGCTCGGTTGCCCGTCTGTCACTATTGACAATTCGTCTCAGATGTCGCTAGTCACGGTCATCGAGGGTGGCTGGACGGCCGGTCGTTCATCTGTTGTGGACAGTGACACCCGCTTTCAACCATTCACGATACACCCTGGACACAGTTGATTGTGTGAAGTCGAATTCCTGCACCACTTCCGAAATCGCACTTCCCATCCGTCGGGCACCGACCACCATACACCGATCGAACAGTGTCAGCTCACGACGACGTTCCATGTTACACCTGTCACATGCACAGCCACTGCTCACAAGGTCTCCTATACAAATGCCGCTGGCACAGGGGGCGTGTGGTGCGCAGACAACACACCTGCGCATAAATGCTCCGCTATCCCATGACATTTGCTCAGTCAGTGTATATATATACAGGAGCTTTATTGTGTGTTGTTGCAGTCCACTGTCTTTATTGAAGAAATCGACAGCTCTCTCATTTATAACAATATGATCTGATGCGCTTCTGCATGCAGATGTCTCATTTAGAGCAATCTGATCAGATGTATTTCTGTGTTCCATCAGAGCTTTATACTGCTTTATACTCATATTGGTCAAACACATTAAAATATGAATAGGAGCTTTATTCTGTATTGTTGCAGTTCATTACCTCAACCTGTTTTGACCTCCTCCTCCCTGTTAGATCATTCTTACTTTAATTATTTCCATACGACCTTGTGACATATCATTTTGAGGTCTGTACAATATAATTTGACAAGATATGTGTTATTTTACAATGCGAGGGACTTCAAAAAATTTGGAGCCTTTGTAATCACTAGACCAAGCGAAGCCGGGTACGACAGCTAGTTAAATAATAAAGGCAAGATTGCACAGCCTTGGTGGGCAACAGACTGGACAGGAAATTCTTCTGAGAGCTCCCTTTAGATGCAAACCCAGCTGCTGGAGTTACTCTATGTTGCCTGGATTAGTTGTAGTATTTTCTCTGATACATATTGACTTCTTACAACCTGCCATAAAGGTGGCCAGTGGAGACCATCAAACGCAGCACGGAAATCGATAAACATGCTGTGTTCTTGCCATATCATGTACGTTCTTCCATCAACTGTCTGATGGAGAAGATTTGATCACAACAACTTCTTTGAGGATGAAAACCGGCTTACTCCTCTCTTGCAGTATGTTCATGATTCCTCTATGGGTGCAGGAAGATCTTTCCGAGAATTGACAGTAGACTGATGTCACAGTAGTTCCAGAATTCATGACTGTCATCCTTTTTCCTAATTGGGACAATTACTTCATGTTCCCACTGGTAGAAATTTGTTGAATTTGTTCAGAGCACCAGACAAACCGGATCAAATGTCACCACTGGCTTTAAGTGTCTCCCATGGCATTCCATCTCGACTAGTTATTTTACTGCTGTTTTAACTTCTTCCAAGGTGGGCTTTGTATCATTGGCTATGTTAATTACTGGAGGACGAACTGGCATTGATCCTTGAGGCTCATCATGATTTAACACTCGCTCAAAGTATTCACTCCAGTGTTTCAGTCTTTTGCAGGAGGATTGTACGAAAGAGCCATCAGACTTGCTTTTGTTGTCACTGATCGACTTGGCCTTCCCATTAGAGTGCCTAAGTTTGGTGTAGAGCATGTTGTATTCATTATACAGGGAACATGATGTAAGACTTTGCATTTCTGCTCACAGGCCACAGGAATTCCCAAGCGAGCGTGATAAGAAGTTTTGACAGCTGACTCAGCAGTTCGCTATTACTTTTAAGGCGTATTGTGAGGTTATTGTTGCGATAGTTAAATACATTACAGCACAAAGAATATTTTTGATCAACCATTATTTGCATAAGAAGAAAAAACCAGTTAAAAGGTACCTTTGAAAATTCCATAGACACTTCTCCGTTTGTACAGTATCATCAAAACATTACTTGAAACAACAAATGGCATAGTACTTGTTCCATAACTAATAAGAAGAAGGAAAAAATCGAAGGAGAATAGTTCTCACACAGGAGAGGTTAGAAGATATACAGGCAAGACAGCAAGTCAGTCTACATAAGTCGCTTCAGAAAGTAGTTTAGGAGACTGGTATTTCACATTTGTTAGCACGTATTGCAACAAAATTATTACACTTACGATCTTACCGGACTCATTCAGTGGTGATTGCAGTTTAATTTAATAGTTTATTTGACCTGAGTATGTATATAGCTGGTGATTTCAGTTCCATTTAGTTTCTGTAGGCGTAATCATGCCACTCTTTTTAGACGATTAAGTCCGCTTGCCATTGCGAGCACTGCACTTGCTGTCACTGCTTCTCTGCACTCCGGTACTCCGCTACGAAGTTTTAAGTTATACTCCGTGTATTATGTGACTTCTTCTATTTCCATGGCCCCATTGTCCCAGTGGGCTTGCACTCACTTCTTTGCAATGGACTGACTGATTCAGTCGTCTGTACAGTTCATGATCATCGAGTTTAGTACATGTACATTGATCGGTTAGGTCATGATAGTCATTGGAAATCCAATTCTCTGTCCTATGATGCACAATTGGTCAGGTACTCTCAACACTGTCTCAGATGATGCTAACAATTTAGTCAGCTATTATATTCACATCAAGCCTCCGTGGCTCAGGCGGCAGCGCCCCGGCCTCTCACTGCTGGATACCGTGGTTCAGATCCCGATCACTCCATGTGAGACTTCTGCTGGACAAAGCAGAGGCAGGACAGGTTTTTCTCTGGGTACTCCAGTTTTCCCTGTCATCTTTCATTCCACCACCACTCTCCATTAACATTTCATTTCATCTGTGAGTCATTTATCATTGCCCCAGAGGAGTACGACAGGCTTCGGCAGCCGGCACATCTCCTATCCTTGCCGCAGGATGGGGGCTTCATTCATTCCATTCCTGACCTGATCGAATGACTGGAAACAGGCTATGGATTTTCAAATTATATTCACATCCTGAGACTGTTCCAGGATGACTAACTGGTTAGTTAACACTATCTGAAAATCATGCTTAGAGGCTTGGTCAGCAAGCTTGGACCACTTATGCCTAGTAGATTGTGGTTTAGATTTTGAACTTGTTAGTCTTAAGCTGCATACACACATGGACTAGGTGATGATCAGCTCCACAGTCTGTGCTGCACATCACTCATAAATGTATACTGATGAGAACATAATTTACAAGCGATTTATCCTTGCTGTTATCATGCAAGCTGGGGCTTACAGGGATGCTGAAAGAAGTTATTTCCAACCAGGAGACCATTGGTCATTGCAAACAACATCAGTATTACCCCGTTATCATTAACTTCATCTAAGATAATTCAAATTTGCCCAGGGTTTTTTCCCAACCTCTAGTGTCCGATCTCACATGAGCATTGAAATCACTGGCGATTACCATTAGATCTTTCTTTGGCAGGGAATCAAAAGCAATTTGGAGCTTGGAGTAGAATGTGTCCTTTTTCCTACATCCAGACAGACTAGTGTGGGTGCATAAATGATGATGACTTGTAATGGGACTGTGCTAGCAAGTGTTAAGATGGCTAGCCGACTGGAGGGGGTTTGGAATGCTAAGACTCTTTTGATCACCTTTTTATCCAATGCTAAACTGACTCCTTCACTATATGTCACCACCTGATCATCATTTCTGTACTACTTTTGGGCACTCACACAGCCTTCTTTCCCAATTCAGTGAGATGTAGTTCAGATAAGACTGCATTGGAGATATTTTAGCAGATTACCAGATTAGTTCAAGTAGCCCCTCTTTATATCTAGTAGTCATTCCATGGTGCTAGACTGATTTCTGATTTTGGCATCATGATCCTGGTTAGCGGTCTTGTTTTGTTAGCACTAGTTTACACTAGCAGCCTGGCCTCGGTTTTTCACCACTGCCAATGCATCGGTTACCCTGGATACGTTAGCATTTCCACTGTATGCATTTAATCTGTGATCCATTGGTTACATGCCTGATTTTGGGGTCACTCATCAGGGACCAATCCTCCTCCTTTACCTGGGCTTCCATTTAGGTTCCCCAATAATAGTTTTGCCTCATGCCTCTATACTCAGTTTATTTCTTCCTCTTTACCGGGCGAGTTGGCCATGCGGTTTCGAGCGCGCAGCTGTGAGCTCGCATCCGGGAGATAGTGGGTTCGAACCCCACTGTCAGCAGCCCTGAAAATGGTTTTACGTGGTTTCCCATTTTCACACCAGGCAAATGCTGGGGCTGTACCTTAATTAAGGCCATGGCTGCTTCCTTCCCATTCCTAGGCCTTTCCTGTCCCATTGTCGCCGTAAGACCTATCTGTGTTGGTGCGACGTAAAACAAATAGCAAAAAATATTTCTTCCTCCAATTTAGACTAAAATTATCTCATCTTTCTCACTTCATCCTTTGGAGTATACATACAAAACATTGTTATATTGAAGAATTTAGTCCTAAGTCTCAAGCAACACAGCCTATTCCATAGTTCTCCCCAGACATTTTTGTCAGCCAGGTGGCAGGGATGAGCAGCTGGGCAGGAAACACTACATAAAAAAATGAATGTTATCATTTCACTTTATTCCTCTCAGGGCATTAAAAATAATAGCAGACAGGCAAACATTAACTGCAAAATTGAATTATTTTAGTATTACCACAAACAAGATATAGTACACTGACTGACAGAGCAAATGCAACACCAAGAAGGAGTGGTTCGAAAGGGATGAAAGTTGGGGGAAAAACAGAGATGGCACGGATGAATAATTGATGTTTATTTCAAACCGATATGCAGGTTACACAATGCGCACGGCATCGACTCAGTAGGATGTAGGACCACCGCGAGCGGCGATGCACGCAGAAACACATCGAGGTACAGAGTCAATAAGAGTGCAGATGGTGTCCTGAGGGATGGTTCTCCATTCTCTGTCAACCATTCGCCACAGTTGGTCATCTGTACGAGGCTGGGGCAGAGTTTGCAAACGGCGTCCAATGAGATCCCACACGTGTTCGATTGGTGAGAGATCCGGAGAGTACGCTGGCCACGGAAGCATCTGTACACCTCGTAGAGCCTGTTGGGAGATGTGAGCAGTGTGTGGGCGGGCATTATCCTGCTGAAACAGAGCATTGGGCAGCCCCTGAAGGTACGGGAGTGCCACCGGCCGCAGCACATGCTGCACGTAGCGGTGGGCATTTAACGTGCCTTGAATACGCACTAGAGGTGACGTGGAATCATACGCAATAGCGCCCCAAACCATGATGCCGCGTTGTCTAGCAGTAGGGCGCTCCACAGTTACTGCCGGATTTGACCTTTCTCCACGTCTGCGGTGACTATCACTGACAGAACAGAAGCGTGACTCATCGGAGAACACGACGTTCCGCCATTCCCTCATCCAAGTCGCTCTAGCCCGGCACCATGCCAGGCGTGCACGTCTATGCTGTGGAGTCAATGGTAGTCTTCTGAGCGGACGCCGGGAGTGCAGGCCTCCTTCAACCAATCGACGGGAAATTGTTCTGGTCGATATTGGAACAGCCAGGGTGTCTTGCACATGCTGAAGAATGGCGGTTGACGTGGCGTGCGGGGCTGCCACCGCTTGGCGGCGGATGCGCCGATCCTCACGTGCTGACGTCACTCGGGCTGCGCCTGGACCCCTCGCACGTGCCACATGTCCCTGCGCCAACCATCTTTGCCACAGGCGCTGCACCGTGGACACATCCCTATGGGTATCGGCTGCGATTTGACGAAGCGACCAACCTGCCCTTCTCAGCCCGATCACCATACCCCTCGTAAAGTCGTCTGTCTGCTGGAAATGCCTCCGTTGATGGCGGCCTGGCATTCTTAGCTATACACGTGTCCTGTGGCACATGACAACACGTTCTACAATGACTGTCGGCTGAGAAATCACGGTACGAAGTGGGCCATTCACCAACGCCGTGTCCCATTTATCGTTCGCTAGTGCGCAGCACAGCGGCGCATTTCACATCATAAGCGTACCTCAGTGACGTCAGTCTACCCTGCAATTGGCATAAAGTTCTGACCACTCCTTCTTGGTGTTGCATTTGCTCTGTCAGTCAGTGTATTTTGTACTTCTAGCATTGTATTGCTCGTTCGTAGTCGTGTAATACCGGGGCTTACCACTCAGTTGCTATGGAGTGCCATACAGGTTTGCGACCTCATGCGGAATCGAGTGCTCGCATGCGATTCCACGCTAATCCAGACACCGCTCGCGCACGACACTACGTGATAGTCAAGCTAAACATTTAAACTCTGATGTAATCGATGCTATTATGCTGGCAATAATGTTTTATCATTTAAATAAACAGTTTTATGGTATTTATATTTTAATTTGGATCACCTAGTGACTCACATATATATTAATATGATGTAACTAGAACATATCACCTAGGTTGTGTTAGTCGGGTGGCCTGTAAAAACAGCAGGGTGGTGTGCCCATTAAAAAGGTCCTTGGAAGAAATTTAATTTAATAGGTTTCATAGACTTCTGTAAGTGAACTCCAGTTTCATTTTTGTGTGCGTTCTACTACTTGTATCTCCTCCATTATACAATACAGTTCACTGATAAGTATGGTAGTTAGATCTTTGTAAACCCCCCAACTTAAAAGACCAGAGATTGTTCTGTCAGGATTACCATACCCAAGCCAATATTACCCTGCTTCACCCTTCTGTTGCTCTAAGGGGGCTTTGCTAGCTGTGTAAGTAGACAAGCCTGCCAACTGTAGCATTTCCCAGTATTTATCAAAGACACCTACTCAGCTTAAGTGTCTCCACTGGGACTCATTAACCAGCCATTCATCCTTCCCATTTATGGATTTGGGACTGGCACAGAGTTGAGCTGGATTGCTCCCCCTGTGGCTGGGTTGGAGATGGTAATTGCCCTGTATTAAAGCAAGATATTGATTGGTGAAAATGTGGAGCTGGTAGCAACTTTTGAAGTCTCTTCTATTAATGAGGTTAGCTATAGTAACAAATTTAAAGCCAGCCAAGCTTAAGCAACCTCTTTTGTTTGTAAACTATCAGTACTTGTCATGACAATTATAATGCCAAGTATGGAGTAGATCAACTCAGTGTAGAAGATTTCTAAAATCAATCGTTATTTATCGCAGTTATACAGTTTTACATTCCATGTACTATTGTATAATTTTTGAACTCCTTTTAAGATGAGATCAACATTTATTTCTTCACTGCCTCTCTTCCTTATTAAACATTTTGTTACTGAAAATTGTTTATAATGCTTGTAAATAAGAAAGGTACACCATTGTGTTGTGGAGTCCACTAGTTTTAGACTAGATGATTTAGTAGCACAGTGTGCGTGTGTGCGTTTGCTTGTATTAGTTTGTAGTAGTACTTGTATACCTTCATAGAAGGAATTGCATGGTACAGAAGATTTTAGGTTACGAAGTATCATAGCCATAACTATTATTCATTTATATTTATACATATAAATTATCCTATTTTGAAAATCTATTGTGCAGATGAAGCTATATTTGTATAGATCAGATTTTCTCTCTTCTCAGAAGAATTTTTTAAGAGTATAGGAAAATATTAATTCATTTTATTTCGTATAAAATTACATTTTGATTGTAAATAGGTTGAGGATTTCAAGATTATCTATTAATTTATAACTCCTCAGAACTCTAGCTGTCAGTTAAGAAATTTGTATATCTATGTTATAACAATTGTTTAATTGCTTAGAGATAATTACACAATTTTCTCCATAGTATAGAAATGGACAGTTTAATATCTCATATAAAACAACATAATTTTTTACAGTGCCTGGATCTTTGTTAATACTATTTTTTGCACTTTGTATATAAATAAAATGGTTTGTATATAAATTAACATAACTTTTGTGTTTATTAATATTAACTCCATTATATACATATTACAAAAAAAGACTTGCATCTGCATCCAGGTGAAAGATCAGAGAAAGAAAAGAAAAAAAGAAAAAAAGAAGAGAACTCTGTGTACATAGTATGGCGGTGTTCACTTATGTTAACAGGACTTGTTGCTCCTAAGCATTATAGCTAAGTCTAGTGCATGCTGTACGTAGTTTCTTTATTGGTCATGCTTCCTGTTTATTCAAGCTTGACGAGGACAATGACTCTGATGGAGTTGGGGTCACATACAAACCCAAATCACAAATGACAAACTGTCTGGGTTGTGTTCAAAATCAAACCTCAACGGTGAGTAAGATGCGAGTTTGTGAGTGATGACAATCTTCTTAATGCTTCACTGCTTTGATTTTGTTGCTTGCTTGCTTTGCTTTGCTTTCATGTGAGAGGAATGCAGATTTATGAAGGACTCAACCATATTTTATACAATGGCTCTGAGGATGCAGTAAATTTGAACTAAAGTTGAAAGTGTCTTGAAATCCAAAATTAAAAATGTGTACTTGTATAAATGTTTAATTATGGGAAGAAGCATCCTTCTAGCAATTGTCGTGTAGCAGGTTTGAAAAGCTCATAAAATTATGTTTTGAAGAAAAGTTTGGTAGTATAACTTCTTCGATGGAAAGCATGCAAGACTGCCATCATGTACGTAGAATAGTAACCCAAGTTTTAGTTGAAATTCACTTAGGTTATGTTGTGAACAAATAACTATAGTCAGTCTTTCTCTCAGGAATTAGATGAATCAGACAGTACATTAACCATAAAATTCTGTTATTGCCTTTCTGTTAAGTATTATATTGTCTTCACTCCAAATTTATGTTAGAAGTATTAAAAATGGTATGACCTATACAATAAAATGTGCTACAGCACAGTATAATGCATAATCAGGAAACTTATGAAAAGCTGCAAATGATCAGGTGGGAATGTTGTTGATATCACACACATATTGGCCTTTTGATACAGCCTGTATTGATAGAGGAAAGAAAAGAATGGCTCAGTACCATGGATGTGTACACACTGATATAGGTAGTAGGATGGTAAGGGGAAGGATAGGAGGAGATGAGTAAAGGAATCAGGAGCTTCCTTATTCCTATTACTGACTGATGACCAATCATTCAGTCCTTTAGAGTAGAAGTACTTTCTAATGTAAGATTTTTACCGAATGACTTAGGACAGTTGCTTCACTCTCAAAATGAAGGATCACTTGTCCATGTCCTCTTTTCTGTTCAATATAAATATTCCCAATGTTGGCCATCAATCAATCAATCAATCAATCAATCAATCAATCAATCAATCAATCAATCAATCAATCAATCAATCAATCAATCAATCAATCAATCAGTCACTACTGATCTGCATTTAGGGCAGTCACCCAGGTGGCAGATTCACTATCTGTTGTTTTCCTAGCCTTTTCTTAAATGATTGCAAAGAAATTGGAAATTTATTGAATGTCTCCCTTGGTAAGTTATTCCAATCCCTATCTCCCCTCCCTATAAACAAATATTTGACCCAATTTGTCCTCTTGAATTCAAACCTATTCATCTACTGATGTCATTCCATGCCATCTCCCCACTGACGGCTTGAAACATACCACTTATATATTACAAATCTCATGTTATGGTCTGTATTGAAATGTACTTAAAGTGAAAGAATAATACTAGATTATAAATTCTACCTATTCAATACATAAGAGTTTTTTTATTTAAATTTAAGAAATAGATCTTAACATATTAGATACAGGGCCGTTTTTGCCCATAATGAGGGCATCATCAGCCTAAAACTCTCATACCTGAAAGAATGAAAAAAAATCAGGATCCTGATTGTTCTTATTTGTAGTTTTTAACGAAGGTCTAAAATATAAATATGAGGATACTGTTGTAGGTACAAATGTCTAAAAAAAGACTAGCAAGTGGATTATAAGGATTTATTATAAGACCTTGTCATAAGAGATTTTTAGGCTGATAATGCCCTAATTATGGGTGAAACATGTCATGTTAAGATCTATTTCTTAAATTTAAGTAAAAAAACTCTTATGTATTGAATAGGTGGAATTTATAATCTAGTATTATTCTTTGGCCTTACATACCACTTAGTCGAGCAGCTCGTCTCCTTTCTGCCAAGTCTTCCCAGCCCAAACTTTGCAACATTTTTGTAACGCTATTCTTTTGTCGGAAATCACCCAGAACAAATCGATCTGCTTTTCTTTGGATTTTTTCCAGTTCTTGAATCAAGTAATCCTGGTAAAGATCCCATACACTGGAACCATACTCTAGTTGGGGTCTTTTTTTAAAAATAATAATAAATGCTACTTGTTTGGGTGTCGACCTATAGAGATCTTTAGCCCCTACTTGCACCATGTTATATGAACTTGAGTGTAATTGGAATGGAGGAAGTGTAGAGAGTTAAGGATGACACAAAAAACGAGTCCCCAGGTGAGGGATATTATTCATTTACAATTAAAAACCCCTGACTCAGCCGGGAATTGAACCCGGGGCCACCGGGTGACAGACGGGCGCGTTGCCCACTACACCGCGGAGCCGGACAAGTTGGGGTCTTACCAGAGACTTATATGCCCTCTCCTTTACATCCTTACTACAACCCCTAAGTAACGCTCATAACCATATCCAGAGATCTGTATCCTTTATATACAGTCATTTTTATGTGATTACCCCAATGAAGATCTTTCCTTACATTAACACCCAGGTACTTACAATGATCCCCAAAAGAAACTTTCACCCTATCAATGCAGTAATTAAAACTGAGAGGACTTTTCCTATTTGTGAAACTCACAACCTGACGTTTAACCTTCTTTATCATCAACATTATCAAAGTCATTTTGCGGTTGCTCACAATCTTGTAACTTATTTATAACTCTGTACAGAATAACATCATCTGCTAAAAGCCTTATCTCTGACTCCACTTCTTTACACATATCATTGATATATATATAAGAAAACATAAAGGTCCAATAATACTGCCTTGAGGAATTCCCCGCTTAATTATTACAGGGACGGATAAAGCTTCAGCTGCTCTGATTCTCTGAGTTCTATTTTCTAGAAATATAGCCAACCATTCAGTCACTCTTTTGTCAAGTCCATTTGCACTCATTTTTGCCAGTAGTCTCCCATGATCTACCCTATCAAATGCCTTAGATAGGTCAATCACGATACAGTCCATTTGACCTCCTGAATCCAGGATATCTGCTATATCTTGCTGGAATTCTACAAGTTGAACTTCAGTGGAATAACCTTTCCTAAACCCAAACTGCCTTCTATCAAACCAGTTATTAATTTTGCAAACATGTCTAATATAATCAGAAGGAATGCTTTCCCAAAGCTTACATGCAATGCATGTCAAACTGACTGGCTTGTAATTTTCGGCTTTATGTCTATCACCCTTTCTTTTATACACAGGGGCTACTACAGCAACTCTCCATTCATTTGGTATAGCTCCTTCAACCAAACAATAATCAAATAGGTACTTCAGATATGGTACTATATCCCAACCCATATCTTTAGCATATCCCCCGAAATCTTATCAATTCCAGCCGCTTTTCTAGTTTTCAACTTATGTATCTTACTGTAAATGTCATTGTTGTCATAGGTAAATTTTAATACTTCTTTAGTATTAGTCACCTCCTCCATCTGGACGTTATCCTTGTAACCAACAATTTTTATATACTGCTGACTGAATACTTCTGCCTTTTGAAGATCCTCACATACACACTCCCCTTGTTCATTAATGATTCCTGGAATGTACTTCTTGGAACCTATTTCTGCCTTCAAGTACTGATACATACCCTTCCATTTTTCACTAAAATTTGTATGACCGCCGATTATGCTTGGCATCATATTATCCTTAGCTGACTTCTTTGCGAGATTCAATTTTCTAGTAAGATCCTTCAATTTCTCCTTACTTCCACAGCCATTTCTAACTCTATATCTTTCCAACCTACACCTCCTTCTTAGTCTCTTTACTTCTCTGTTATAATCACCACTCACCACTCATATACAGATAAGATTTTAAATCAGACAACTTTCTTATATCTCCCTTCTTCCTAGTACCTCCTTTCATTCCTTCTCCACCCATGACTTATTAGTTTGCTCTAGTCTAATCTAGTAAACCATTCTTCTTTCTTTTTGTGCCAAAATGGTTGTACCGTGTGGCGACTTCTCCTCCTCTTACGTTATTAACCACTTAATTATAGTACTCAGCATGTAAGACTATACACTAAAAAGCAAATATTGTCGCCCTCATCTCTTTTTTAAATGGCTCATCACTGTTGCCAACATGACTAGTTACATATTGAAATCATGAGACATAACCTTCAACAAACTAACCTCAATATAAATATCAATAATGAAGGTTCCCTTACACAAGTAAATGAGAAATTGAGATATTCATAATTAAGTCGGTTTTCAAGCTCAATGAGCATATTCTTCGGTGTTTGCCTTATATAAATAATTCAGCTCCCTTGTTGAAATTTGCTATTACTTGCCGGACTGACGTGAAACCACACTGTAACAATAAACATAAGCAAATATATTAGAAGTACACTCATGTTTATAAAAAACTAAACACCTTGAAAGACTAGAGATAGGAAGTTCATATTCACAGGACATGTTCATTAGTATGTTCTGCAGAAATGATTAGCATTTCAGTCACTTAGGTTCAGCATGTGTCCTGTTGCCTAGCAGGCACTGGATCTTCCCTGGGCACTGATAACTTGTTCCATGCATGATGGCATCGATGCATATAAGGCGCGAATGGCGTCCTGGGCTATAGCCATCCATGCTGCATTCACCTGGTTCTACATTTTATCTTTGGTGATTGGCATTGGGTCGCAGCACTGCACCCGTCGTTTCACCATATCCCACACATTTTTGATTGGCGACAAGTCTGGTGATCAGGCGGACCAAGGCAACAGTCTGAAATCCTGTGACATCAAGAAGGCACGTTCATGCAGCAACATGTGGTCGCGCATTGTCCTGTTGAAATATGGCATCTGGGGTGTCGTGCAGAAAGGGTATGACTATGGGTTGCAGGATATCATTTAAAGATGTGAACTTCATTAATGTTTCCGTATTGAACTGAGATCAACGATAAGATATCTATTAGGTTCAACCTTTTCAATACTAATTAGGTACGTGTTTATGTTACAAATACCTTTTATTCAACTTGGGGACTGGTTTCGACATATATAATGTCATCATCAGCCATAAAATCACAAATATATAAGCAAAGACATAATCTGTAACTGACCATTCACACAGATTATGTCTTTGCTGACCATTCACACAGATTATGTCTTTGCTTATATATTTATGATTTTTATGGCTGATGATGACATCATATATGTCGAAACTGGTCCCCAAGTTGAATAAAAGGTATTTGTAACATAAACACGTACCTAATTAGTATTGAAAAGGTTGAACCTAATAGATATCTTATCATTGCGGAATATCATTGACGTAGGTCAAACTGGTCACAGTGCCCTGGACACGCACCAGCTGTGATTTGTGTTTGGACCCAGTAGAACCCCACACCATAAGGTCTTGAGTTGGCGCTGTATGTCTTGTGCGAATGCAGTCATTGTAATGCCTCTCACCCTGTCTGCGGCAAACCAAAATGCAGCCATCATTTTCAAACAAACAGAAACTGGATTCGTCTGAAAACACTATCTGCTGCCATTCATGTCCCCAGTGGCATCGTTCCGTATACCATTGCAGTCTAGCATGTTTATGCACAAAGGCAGACAGAGAAGTGGACGGCACGCTGGTAAACCAGACCGTAATAAACAGCGACGGTCTGTCACTCCTGATAGTGTACGATGTGTTACACTGTTCCACTGTTGCGCCAGAGCCGAGGAGGACGCATATCTGTCCTGCAATGCCATTCGGATAAGGTGTCGATCTTCTCGGGGGGTGGTCTGGGTGGTGCGACCAGACCCAACTCACCGTGTTCTACGGCCTTCTGTGAATCATTCTGTACACACTCGTTGCACTGCCAACACACTTCATCCCACATGAGCAGCAATTTCCCGAATGGATGCATCACGTTCTCTCATGCCAATAATGTGCCCTCTTTCAAACTCACTCATTTGATGGTACGGTTCTTGCACACGTCTGCGAGGCTTCTTGCATATCTACTCAAGTCACACTGATCCATTACCTTCGGTTTATAGCGACAACGAGAGCCACAAGCACATTTTACCAGTTGGTGGTGGTGTGCCGAGATATCAATATAGACCTTAAACCTAAGGGCCAACATGATTCAAATCCTAATCATTTCTTCAGAACATACTAATGTACATGTCTTGCAAATATGACCTTCCTATCTCTAGACTTTCAAGGTGTTCTGGTTTTTATGAACATGAGTGTACATATGCCGTAAGTCAAGAAGAATACACAAAGGATAAGTCTTAAAATCATTCTAAAGTCATGACAAGACAAGGTTAGTTAGGTTAGGTTGATAACGAAATTGCCCTCCATTTGAACTGAACTGATCTTTATAGAGAAGGTAACGTTGCTTTCCTTTTCAGAGGAGTTCTACAGAAAAGTAAAATATGCTTTACTTATACCCACAGATGCACCAGTGCTTGTTCATGCAGTATGAGTGTGAGGTTATTTTGCTGCTCTATTTTATTCATACTATATATCAATACGTATACTTGTAGATCTATAGAAAGCATACAACAGGGTACCAAGGGAAAAGATGCTTGCCATACTGGGGGACAATGGGATAAAGGGTAGATCGTTAAAATCAATCGAACGCATTTATGTTGACAATTGGACTGCAGTGACAATTAATGGTAGAATGAGTTCTTGGTTCAGGGTACTTACAGGGGTTAGACAAGGCTGTAATCTTTCAACTTTGTTGTTCATAGTTTACATGGATCATCTGATGAAAGGTATAAAGTGGCAGGGAGGGATTCAGTTAGGTGGAAATGTAGTAAGCAGTCTGGCCTATGCTGAAGACTTGGTCTTAATGGCAGATTGTGCCGAAAGTCTGCAGTCTAATATCTTGGAACTTGAAAATAGGTGCAGTGAGTATGGTATGAAAATCAGCCTTTCGAAGACTAAATTGATGTCAGTAGGTAAGAAATCCAAGAGAATTGAATGTCATATTGGTGATACAAAGCTGGAGCAGGTAAATAATTTCAAGTATTTAGGTTATGTGTTCTCCCAGGATGGTAATATAGTAAGTGAAATTGAATCAAGATGTAATAAAGCTAATGCAGTGAGCTCGCAGTTGCGATCAACAGTATTCTATAAGAAAGAAGTCAGCCTCCGGACGAAACAATCTTTACATCAGTCTATTTTCAGAACAACTTTGCTTTATGGGAGTGAAAGCTGTATGGACTCAGGATATCTTATTCATAAGTTAGAAGAAACAGACATGAAAGTAGCAAGAATGATTGCTGGTACAAACAGGTGGGAACAATGGCAGGAGGGTACTCAGAATTAGGAGATAAAGGCTAAGTTAGGAATGAACTCGATGGATGAAGCTGTACGCATAAACCGGCTTCTGTGGTGGGGTCACGTGAGGTGAATGGAGAAGAATAGGTTACCTGTGAGAATAATGTACTCTGTTATAGAGGGTAAGAGAAATAGAGGAAGACAAAGACGACGGTTAGACTCAGTTTCTAACGATTTAAAAATAAGAGGTAAAGAACTAAATGAAGCCACAGTACTAGTTGCAAATAAAAGATTGTGGGGATGTTTAGTGAATTCACAGAGGCTTGCAGACTGAACGCTGAAAGGCAGAACGGTCTATAATGATTATGTATGTATATATCAATGGTATTAAGTAAGTCTGTTTTATTATGAATATGTCACGAGGTTCCCCCCGATCACCTCAAGTGGATAGTGCAAATACTCTGCAACTTTCCTGAGGAGAAGCATAAAGAAATACTTTCATATTGTGAAGACTGTCGAATGTTGTTCTATTTGTCATGCTTCTGGAAAGCGAGTGAAGTTTGAAACATCCTTAAAATTTCTTGATGGAGAACACAAGTATTGCCAGGATCTAAAAGTGTTGACAGTCTTCACAATTTTAAAGTATTCCTCCAGCCAACCAATAATTGTGTTAAATATGGTTGGACCCACACCTGTTACAACTAGATTCATCCAAGATTGATGCTATGAACATTTTCATTGCATTAGTTAATTGTATATTACTGTACCTCAAGTTTGTATGTATCACTGTTTTTGTATATTTCTTTCATCTTTGTGTTATTTTAGCTGATGATGACCTCTAGGCTAGGTTGAAACATGTCCTATGAAGCTTTTTAAACACACCATTCATCAAATGGCAAACTTGCATTGAACAGGTGGACTTTATACAATTAAATTCTTTTAGAATTTTATCTTAGATATTTAAAGTCAGCATGGAACTGGAATGAAGTTCATTACTTGTAACATATTTTCTTCTTCTACATGTGAGGAATGTGTCTTGAATGTTTGGCCATACCTCATTGTTACAACGTGTATAGACCGTACACTACTCTCCACGTTGGCTTGTTGTGTGGTGTACCCAATGGAGAGAGTGGATAAGTTAGGAGAGCTCTTCCTTATATGGGATTGTATGTAAAACTTTGACCTGGGCAGGATGGGCCTTGCATAGAATATACGTCTTCTAAATATCTATCTATCTATCTATCTATGTACGTTTTCACCTGAAAGGTGTTCACTAATATACAGTAGGATGGCCTGGTTGTGTTGAGATGGCTGTATACTTCTTTACTCACTTGAATTTCTAAATTATAATCCTTAGGGGCATTGGGAAAGAACCTGCTATTTATGGTGGATGATTTCTGTTACGAAGTTTAATGATGAAGAAAGGTGAGGTGAGGAGAGATGTTGGAGCCATTCCACTATGTTATCGGATCTGGTTTGGCAGCACAGGGTTTTTAACTGCATTGGCATAACTGATGAGGTTGAACGGCATGTAACCCGGTGATTGGTTCCCTGATGGCAGGTGAAATGGGGCCACGATGTCTGATGCCTTCAGTCTCAAAGATGAAATGCTACTGTTGGTTGAAGCCAGGTTCCCAGGATCTGACACGGGCGTATAAGAGTTGACAATCGAGATGGGTGTAATGGCACGACATTTCTTATTATTCAAATTTGGAATTCCGCAGTTCATCATTCTCCGGGCCAGTTTAATGGCTTTGTCTTCCATTGGAGAGCCTGGGGTTGAAAGGCATCATTCAGGTGTCCTTGGTTCAGAAGTAGCCGTATCAGAAGATCTTTAAGTGCTTGGAGTGGGTTGGACGGAGGTTCTCTTCTGTAGTACTTCTTCTTGCTGGAATGTTGATTTCACATATTAGATGCCATGATGGCATACCTGCTGTTCTTGTTTGTTCTCTAAATGTCTAATTAACTAACTACAAAAGCTTCACTTCCGCACCCTGAAGGAGCACGGTGGACCTCATAAAGGGTTACTCTCTCTCTCTCTAGGTCAGGGAGAAGTGGTGAAGGTCATGTATGGAGGTTGTGTTGAGATGGCTGTATACTTCTTTACTCACTTGAATTTCTAAATTATAATCCTTAGGGGCATTGGGAAAGAACCTGCTATTTATGGTGGATGATTTCTGTTACGAAGTTTAATGATGAATGATCCCCATGGGGATTGGGGGCCATGGTCTATACTAGGAACTGTCCTGTCATTTGCCTTAGTGCAGAAGAATGGAAAACCATGGAAAACAATTCTCAGGACAGTCAACGGTGGGGACCAGCCCCTCTCTTCTCCCAAATACAGAGGTGTAAAGCCATGGTCCCCCTCCTCTGCTCAGCTGGTCGGTCGGAATGCAGAGCTGTTGGACCACCAGTTGTAGGCTTAAACATACTCTGCATTTGCCATCTAAATGTCCATCAACACTCAACTTTTTTGAACACCTATTATCTATCAACTTCGAGTGTTAAATCCTACGAGGCTATGGAACTTGGTACTTCTAGAACTGTGGGGAACATTGGCAGGGAGTGAATTTATCTCTACCAAATGAACTTATTTGAAACCGTGGATGCAAAGCTCTGGACAGTTAATTTCTGAGCTATGTCCCTTGCATAGTGAACTCTTCAAGATTTGTCCAGCAGTGTGTAATATCTCTAAGTTACCTTTCACTAACATGATTTCATCCTGTATCTTCAGGTGTTTCAGTGTTGTCTCTACTTTGTCAGCTTAATCCCCTATTTAGTGACTCTACTTTGTGTTATATCAATGTTTATTCTACTAGAAACCTTGTGTTTTGCTTTAGCCACATTATATCTTTTCACATATTTTCTTGATATTATAATGTCGTGCTGGTTTGCTATGATTATTATTTACTAGAAAATTATAAACTGAAGTGTCCATGGTCCCTTTTCTTTAACGATTGTTTACTTTTAATGACCTCCCTTATATTGCTCATAGTTTCTTGATCTAAGCATTCTTTTTTAGTCAGAATTTTAGGTCTGTCTCTTTTATTTAGTCATGATATGTCCCTTTTTCTTAAATATGAGGGGAACCTCAAGATTAGGGGCTGCCTCACCGAGATGGTAAAGGCGTGTTCAATCTTTCCATAAGGAAGGACATGGGTTCGATTCCCTGTCAAGAAGTTGAAAAATTTAAGAAATAAGATTTCCACTTCCAAAGGTGCACATGGCCCTGAGGTTCACTCAGCCTACAAAAAATGAGAACCAGGTTAATTCCTGGAGGCAAAAGCAGCTGGGCATAGAGCTAACCACTTTACTCCACCAAGGGCCAAGCTTACGGATAGTGGAAGCCTTTATTTTTCATTGCTCCCAGGGCCTGCATATCCTGTTCACAGATGACTGCTTTGCTTCGCTTTGAACCTCTAGATTGTATCAACAACTTAAAGGTTTATTTTATTGTAAAAATTCTTTCTGTTGGTGTTCAAATAATGCTACATGCACTGACCACTTCTTTACTGATATTTTCTCCTTTCTGCTAATTTTGTATTTGGATTAATTATTCCCTACTGTGTTTGATATGTTTGAACTTGCTATTTCCTTCATCGATGATGAGGTTTTTGATCCAACCTTTGCTGAAGTGACTACCTAGAACTTGTCTGCTAACAAGATTTGCTGAGGACGGGCTGTGACTGCATGTAGCGTTCAACTATTTATTTTATTAATATAACTCAAAATATCCAGTCGTCTGTAGGTCT
Source organism: Anabrus simplex (assembly GCF_040414725.1). Taxonomy (NCBI): domain Eukaryota; kingdom Metazoa; phylum Arthropoda; class Insecta; order Orthoptera; family Tettigoniidae; genus Anabrus; species Anabrus simplex. Next base: position 45,569,260 of record NC_090268.1, read on the forward strand.
TTACATTAATGCTAGTAAAACTTTGGCAATTGTAATAAATTATGACAAACTGTCTCAATCCATTTTACCCTTAGGACCAGGGAAATTTATTTCATCCATATTGAATAGCGAAACTATTAAAATCTTGGCTGCAGATTTAATAATGAACTTCTGTTCAATAAAGATGCTCTCATGCCTTCTTCCTTTCCAAAACATGATACTTTTTTTTTTCTTTTTATGAGTTGCTTTACGTCGCACTGACACAGACAGGTCGTATGGCAATGATTGGACAAGAATGGGCTAGGAGTGGGAAGGAAGCGGCCATGGCCTTAATTAAGGTACAGCCCCAGCATTTGCTCGGTGTGAAAATGGGAAACCACGGAAAACCATCTTCAGGGCTGCCGACAGTGGGGTTCAAACCCACTATCTCCCGAATAGTGGATACTGGCCGCACTTAAGTTACTGCAGCTATCAAACTCGGTAATACTATAATTATGGAGAAAAGTTCTATTTATTTAAATTTAATGAATATAAACTTTGTATTCAAACTGAGAGAATATACTGATTAAGCTTTTTATTTTGCTATACAAAATTAATGGTATAAGTAAGAATCAATGTCAATGGAAATTAATATATCTTATGGCAGTTTACTTGCTGGTATAGGAAAGAACAATGGTTTGTGGTTTAGATTCTACATAAAATAGAAATCTTGCATGATTTCAATGTCTACCTATTTTTGTCTTTATGTTGATACCTAGTAAGATCTTGAACTTAGTAAGTTAAAATATCCTAGTGCCAATGTACCACAAACTATAGGATTGATAGCTCCGAGATGTGGATCTTAACAAAATACCTTAAAGTAAATATATACCGGTACCGGTACTGTATAAATAAACATATTATTCATTATATCATAATTCTCTTTTCAACCCTGGAATGATTGATCTATGCTTATTGTGTGATAACATTTTCCTGCTCCATACTCTATCCATTGCCTGATTCTTTCGCTAACAAATTTTGTTTGGGTTGGGATTGATTTACATTCAAAATTAGTTGCAAACTATACACACCATACACATTTCATACCTACATTTCTCAGAGGCCAGAAGTTTGTTTCTTCAAGAACTGGTATGTAATATTTAACCTCTTACAATATTTTAATCATATATATTTAAAGATTTCCAGTAGAGGAACTGATTCTTCATGTATCAGTGACCCACTTTTGTACAAGAGAATGAACAATATGGTGAGTATAACCAAGAGTGGATTTATTTATATTCTGACATGCATGTGTCAGAATGCACATGTGCTTCTTGTTTTATTGTAGCACATGTAAAAAGTAATTTTTATTCAATATGTTTATATTTGTATGTATAATTTAAAATTATTTCTTGGAATATAACATACATGCTTTGTAAAATTATTGCAATTTTTTAGAACAAAATTATAATAACAATTATTGCTCTTTTTAAATACAAAAAGTATAATAAAACTATCAATTAAATGTGATATATCTTAATGGTAGTGATTAATATGAAAGGAAAGTTCAAAAGGAGGAGATATATTGTTAGAATGGAAATAATATGAGATGAACTGACACTAAATATTCAGGTTGACAAGCCAACAAGGAATAGATGTAAAATAATTATATTTCTAAAGCACTCAGGTACCAGAATACGGTTGAGAGGTACATGAATAAATTATGGTTAACCCATGAAGAGTAATTTGAAGAGGACTAAAAAATGGGAGACCAGAATATGGAAGTAATAAAATCAACTAAACAGTTCTACAGTGATCAATAATTGGATCATATACAACCTAGGCCTAGTAAAGTCCAAACCAGTGGTGGAACAGCCTGTTAGTGCCTTGGCTTGGCCAGCAGCTACTGGAGTGCCAAGATCCTCAGCCATATTGCTTCATATTTTTGAATGGCAAACTTCTCTTGGGCAAGGATTGGTTTACTCTGCCATTTATTAGGCCTAGAGTAAAACGGAATGTTGAACTTAATGAGCAAGCAACCAGATGGCATCAGATTAAAATGCTTGCACCTGGCAGCTGAGGCCATATGATCATTATTTTATGACCTTACATCCACTGAAAAGAGAGGCTTTCTGGGAGAACTATCCTCTTAATCGAAAACATCTTATTTTGATGTATGACATCAAGGGTAATTCAGTAAGATACATGATAGGATTGTCTGCAGGAATATTGAGCATTTCTTGCTTCAGCATATCTGGCAACAATGTAGGCTGGCAAAGAATCAAGGAAAACCACATGTTGCCAGTCTCTATTTTCCTTTCATATTTATTACTTTGAGACTACTGACACTAATTCATATCATTCGTTCAACTTTTTGTGGGAATAAACTCCTCAAGTAATGGACAACTGTTAGGGAATGAAGGCAATTTGTTTTGTTAGTTACATGACTTAAAAAAGCAACCTTTGAAATACTAAATTATTTAAAAGTATATTTTAAAGATGTAAAAAATGTATCATGTTGATTAGTTAACATTTTACATGCTTGAGATCAGTGGTATATTAAATCCAGAGATATATTTACATTTCTTTAAGCTTTTCTCAGACTTTTTGGAGAAAAGCTTGTAATATTTTGGAAATTTCAGAAGGATTGTAGATAACTATTTGTATGAAGTTATTGTTTGAATAAAATTGTACCACACTGGAATTGTGCTTTGAAGAATGCTTCATGTATTTTAATGAAATAAATTACTGGTATTGAGTTGTAAGTTAAATTAGAACCTCATCATGTTATTATTATTATTAGTATTATTATTATTATTATTATTATTACATGAGTTTCCAAGTTTCCACAGCATGGACTGCATAAAGATACAGGCTGTATCATTTTATGCTAAAAATGCGTTATCTGAATTTTATATTGATAACATTTTTTAAATTTATACCATGCTGATCATACAGGTTAGATAGCAGGTCAATCTTTTTTTTTTTTTTTTTTTTTTTTTTTTTTTTGCAAGTTGCTTTACGTCGCACCGACACAGATAGGTCTTATGGCAATGGGGGGACAGGATAGGGCTAGGAGTGGGAAGGAAGCGGCCGTGGCCTTAATTAAGATACAGCCCCAGCATTTGCCTGGTGTGAAAATGGGAAACCATGGAAAACCATTTTCAGGACTGCCGACAGTAACGTTCGAACCTACTATCTCCCGAATACTGGATACTGGCCGCACTTAAGCGACTACAGCTATCGAGCTTGGTCATGTCAATCTTGTTATAGCATTTGTATTAATATACCACTTTTCAAAGTTATGGATAAAATCCAGAACTTTGATTCTCATTATACTTTGAACATTGTTAAACATAGTATCTCTGAAATATGGTGGTACTCATTGGATAACATGAAGATTCTTCACATAATTGTTAAGCTCGAAGTTGTAATCACAGTTCTTACTACTCTTTATCTATGCTAGTAAATTGTAGCTTTCAACTTTAATACAATTTTTTTCTTATAATTTGTACATATAATTGTAGCTCATAAGCATTATTTTTTCTTACATGCACTCTTTTCTGCTTTATAAGGCTATTTGTAAATGTTTTCTGGAGAAATATAAAGTTTTTGTACTTTACAGTACTGTACATGTTTCTTATTAATGCTGTTACAAAATATACTTTTTCTAATGAAATTATTTCCTGGTTTTCTATCACCAGTATTCTATCAACATGGTGGATGAAGCAAGAGACAATCACACGCAGATGATTGAGCGTGCAGAGATAGCAAACCTGGTGCGTTCAAGAATGGAGAGCCTCAACTTACCTAGTGTTGACTATGATGATGTGAGTGAGAAGAGGAATAGCCTTTCATATGTCATCATCAACCCTAGCTGTGACCTGAAGTTGGAAGAAGGAGATATCATGTGAGTGTTATGTCTGAAGTTTTGATCATTTTTTCCTTCTTCTTATTTTGTTTCACCCTCTTTGGGGTACTCGAATAGTGAATTTTCTCTCATTTTTAATTCTACTATGTAGATCTTTTTAATTTTCTTTAAACCAGTTGGGTTTTGTTTTGCAGTTATGGAAGAACACAAAGATTGTGTTTGGTTAATCTATTAGAGTTCATTATGAGAAGATGACCATAAAAATGTATCCTCCTTTTTTGCATAGTTCCTGAGAGTTTTTCAATTTTCTTGTAGAGGCCTTGTATTTAATTCGAGGGATGCTTAGTCAAGGTAATAAGAAGGTGTGCTCAATTCCTATGGAAGAACTTGGGTTTGATTCTGGATCATCAAGCCCAAAAATTTGGTATCAAAACCTCCACTTTTGAAGAAAAGCATATGGTCTCAGAGATATCTCAGCCTTCACCAGAAATGAGTACAGATTAATTCCTTTGGGGGGGAGGGGGAGGTGGCTGGGCATAGGACTTGCCACTTACCCCACTTACAAGAGAACTATCTCCCATAGTAAAGGAAACTTCGACAGTGCATTGACTAATTGCTGACAAGCATAGAGTCACCCAACTGGTGGCTCAACGAATTTCATGTAGAGACCCCCTCCCACACCGGGGACATTAGGGCACCTAGCCCTGGGACAAGCACTATCCATACATTTTAGAGAAGATTAAGGTGGGGTGAAAGAAAATAGAACTACAGGAGTTTACCCGGAGCCCAAAATGTTAGCGGAATAAATTCCAATCAGTGACCCTAAACTAAAACCTACCTAACTTATCATACAAACCCATCACACTAAGGGAGATAAGTGCTTGAGGATACCTAATGTTTTTATACACAACAATTACAATTTTTATGACTCAATTACTCAAATCACTTATGATTAGGGTATAGATATAACTAATACTTGATGGCCAGCATCTAAAATCTTACAAATACCTTACCAAAATATCTTACAAGTACCTTAGAACAAAAAAATCTTACAAATACCTTACAACTTAAAATTTTTTTACAAATACCTTACAACTAAATCTTCATGGTCATGAACAATGGAATTGACCCCTCCCTATGCAACTTAAGGTACCTTCACCTGAGAGAGGTGAACTCTGCTGATCCTTTTCCTTTCAGGATCACTCACCAATAATGACACCGAGGTAAGGAACTTTAAGATGGTGCAGGGACCTCGAAATCTGGGGGCCAACTTACTGATAACAAGGTCTGCAGCACTACTGACGGGGTGCGTTTTAATAAACGCCTGGTCACCCACAGACAGATTGTGCGGCCTTCACCCGTGGTTGTAATTACACTGAACTTCAGCGTAATAAACTTATAAGTTTTTTCGCGCACGGTGCCAATTAGCTCGGATATTTTCTGGGCTGGCATCGTCAGGCAGAAGATCATTAACTGACCACAGATTTGACAGTGAAGAATTTGGAGTAAAGACCAACATTAAGGAAGCAGGAGTTTGCTTGTGACTTTCATGGATGGCAGTGTTAAAAGCAAACGACAACCAATTTAGTGATGAATCCCACTTAGAGTGGTCAGCGGAGTGATAAGCGATGAGAGCAGATAGAAAATTACGATTCACTCTTTCAGCATAATTTGGCCTTTGGTAATATGGGGTAGTGGTTACATGAGCAATGGATAGATCAAAACAGAAATTCCGGAACTGGGCAAGTTATCACTTCACCATAATGATTTACAATCTAGTAGTTACTTAAGTAGACAAAAGGAATAAATAAAATATTCTACAATAATATTTTACATCATACAATAAACATTCATTAAAAGAGATTCTCCGCAGGTCACACTAAACCATGGAATTAAACAAAAATTCCACTCTAGATGCATTAGGTATGGTTGGACTCAAACCAGCTAGCCATGGCGTGAGATCATATAAACTTCACGCTTTAATGGCCACAGCCAACAGCAACTTTCAGGTTCAATCCCCAGTACTGCCAGAAATTTAAGATTGACAGGGTGACTGGTATGTGGTTAAAAAGGTACATGCAGCTCATTTCAAACCAGGATGTGCCTAAAAAGATCTGCACCACCTCGAGGAATATGAATACACATGTTGAAGATTTCAGTAACAAGATGATATAATGTCATGTAGCCTCCGGAGAACCCTGGTTCAGGTCTTACCAGTTGACCCCCATGGGCAACTGACAGATCTGGGCAGGATGGAGTGAGGTGGGATGCGGTGTAGTCGTGACTGATAATGATAATGAGGTAGAAGAGGGTGAATTTATTTGAAGTTCACAGATGGAAGAATCTCTGAACTTCATTTTAATTCAAATGGATAGTAATGGACATCACTTCAAATTATTATTTTGATCATGACTAAAATATTTGAATCCTTTTTAATTAGCCTTGGACAAACCTAAGATCACAAGATGCTACTGCTTAAGTTGGATCTAATTTTAGACAGTGGTTGTTTTAATCATCAAGTTTTATGTAAGGATGAAAATTTCAGTCTTTTTATAAGTGAATTAATGTAGATATTAAAAGGCAAGAGTCACTGATCTGTTATCATTTAACCCTCAACTCATTTGAACTTCTTGCTACAATTTGGATGTTGTTGACCCTGGACAGGTGGCACTCGTTGATGTAACATGAGAGGTGGCGTGGGGTACTTTGTGTCCACTATGACTGAACTTGCTCTAATAACAAAATTACTTACTTTTATGTATCAGATATTGATGTATTAGTTTTATAAACTCAATAGCATTATATGATATCAAAAATTAATGTATATCTAATATTGATTAGCTTCACAGCATATGAATGTTATAAAACTAAAAACTTGTCATGCACAGGAATAATCTTTATCAAACATCTTATCTTAATTCAGCTGACAACTTCAGATTCTGCTAACTACGTCATGCTTTTTGTGCAGTATATCCCCGGTTGGTGGGAAGGGGTCCTTCCAAAATAATTACGCTACTGGAAATAATTATTCTCTTCATGACAATCCATAAAATCGTGATAATTTGTTTGTGAGTAAATTTCCTCCGACTCTTTTAGTCTCCAGGTTTGTACAGTTAAAAAATCCTCAAGCTTCTTCAGGTGATAATACACTTCTTGCTGAGAGTATCACTCCCAGTACATGAGTGCAATGTTGTGGGTTTCAGTACTTGAGTTTTAGGAGGAGAAATTTTTGTCCATTTTGTAACACCATCCTTTCCTGATATGGTCGAAAACCATTGAGAAATGTAAATCATCACCACTAATACTTACTACTTCTTCATTAGCGTTCTGCCCCGTATCGCTGTTAGAGTCTACTACTTCTAATTCATCCTCACTCTCACTCACTAAAATTTCTTCCTTTTCTACAGACTGTAAAAGAGATGGCACCCTTGCCTCATACTGTTAATTACTAATTTCAGTGATAACGAATTGACTGAATGAATTCCTAACATGATTACACAGTAACTCACTGGGTACACTGGACATTGTTCCTGTTGTACTTCCGACGAATGGCACTGGTGGCCCTGGGTCTGACGAGTCACTTTATTACACCGCTTGACAATAATCCCTCTTTCTAACAATGTAGACCCTTCACTACAATGCCACTGACCTCAGTCAAAAGGCAAGGATTGTTGGGAGAGGTATATGGTAGCCAAGGTCTATAAGTTTAAAAATAAATGCAATCTCGAAATGAATTTGCGCCAGATCACAAAATACCCCACGCCACCATACCCGGGTTAATGTCATCTATTGCTATACTTCATTTCGTAGAAATTTCATGAGTTATACTTTGTTTCTACCATTGAAGGACATTTTCCAATATACTCCATCGATGTCCATTGAATTCTATATATTTCTCCAATAAAATTTTGATATTGAGGTAACCATCAATGTTTGACTTTCACTTTAGTCTACATCAACTAGATTTACATAATACACTCATGTTATTAACAATTTCAACAGCATCAAGGAAGGTTGAAACACATGTAAAACTTGCAGTAAATGCAAAGCAGGGTACAGTATTTCAAGAAAGTAATTAAAATAATTTCTGAGTGATCTTGCAGTCTTGGGCCCAACAGTATCCTCTGGACTGTCATATTAGGCATATGAATAGAGGACTGTTGAGGAGTTGAGTAATTAGTGCATCAGGGTCAACAGGCTATAAACATTTTTCCAAAAGTCTTGTCGTGCTAGAAGGGCTAAACAAACGAAAGAGGCTGAATGTGAGGTGAATGATTGGCTTGCATGAAGGTGGAATTTTTTACTACGACACTGCTGCTCATAGAGAACATAATGCCACAACAGTGATCCAAATGCAGAAATAGTGGACCAAAGAGAAATAGATGCATAGAAAATCTGGCAGTGAATCACAAACTGTGATGACACCAGGGAAGACAGGCAATTTGGTGCATGGTAGTGATGGATCGTACAGCTTCATCACAAGTGTTAACACAATGGTAGAGCACTGTAACAGGTGTGGTATTGTCTGCTTTCACTGTTTGATGATGTCTGTTTTGGAAATGAAATAGCATATGGCTTTTAGTGCTGGAAGTGTTCAAGAAATTCTTCAGCTCGCCAGATGCAGGTCTTTTGATTTGATGCCTGTAGGCGACCTGCACATCATGATGAAGATTAAATTATGATGAAGACAACACATACACCCAGCCCCCGTGTCAGCGGAATTAACCAATGGTGGTTAAAATTCCCGACCCTGCCAGGAATCGAATCCGGGACCTCTGTGACCAAAGGCACCACGCTAACCATTCAACCATTGAGCCATATGACTGTTTTTGAAGAGGACTGGTGATATGTTCTTTAACCCTGGACTGTTAACATCTCAGGCTACAACGGGCTCATGAAGGCACACAGTAGAACATAGATTGTCAATACACTTTGTATTTGGACTAGTCCTTACTTTAACTTGGACTACTCTGATTGCCATACACGCATTAGGCAATTTTGCAGTAACCGGTTCACCTAGCATACATAGTCTAGCTTCATAGTGGCTGAACACCAGGTGTGATTATGTGGGAGCACCATTAGGTATCGTTCATGATCTTGGCTGCTACGTACTGTTGGTAATCTTACCACTTACTAGTATTTACAAACAAAGATAACGGTAGGATTTTCCACCAGCTCAAAACTATAACAAATGTGAAATAATTAAAACATCACATTTTTATTGTCATTCGGTACCGGTTTCAGCAATTTTATTTGCCATCATCAGCCAAAGATGAAGTAACAAGGACATTTAACTAGTTACATTAGAATATTTATAATATAGGTATGTACAAACACTCCTAAAATAAACTTGTCATTTACAATTGCATCATATCATAAGACATTTGAATAGTTGAAAAACAGAGACTAAATGCCTCCTTATAAGGTTCTAAAAATGACATAAAATGTGTTCTATATACAGTTCTGTACATGTATCTCTCCTGGTGTTGTTAAATGTTTGTAACTTTGCATAAAATTAATTATAGCACTGAGTTTCAAATAAAATTTTCTTTTTAATTACTGGTATATCTTAACAGCTGTTAAAAAATGTACCAATGGCAGGAATACACACCAGCTAATTTTGATCTAGAGTATTGTTATACAGTGTAAATAGTTAAAAGACCATTTTATTGACCAATTTGTGTAAAAAACAGCTCCTCATGGATTGTGATCAATGAACCATCTATATTGCTTGGATTGTTTAGTTGTTAAATTAAAAGATTTAATAGTATATATCTTGCATGGATTCACTGAAACAGCTTGACTTAGTAGTGTGTCAATAGCTTTAGTCCTATACTTCAGTATTAATTTGATATTGTGAGGTAAACTTGAGGCCGCAAGTTGACAGGCGAGATTTCGTGAAAATACACTGTTTTCAGATGGATAATCATGAATCTGGAAAGATCTTGAATCAAATGGACCTAAAAGAAAAATTCGAACTTCATGTTAGCGTGACGAAAACAGGGACCAAGATAAGTGCTAGACAAATAGAAGATGGAAAATCACCTTAAGCACCACGTTCACGGGCGAGGAGTTAAAGAGGAACTGCCGAGCAGATTGTCAGGCAGCAAGCTGCGAGCTTCAGCGGGGAATCAGGGCGTGTCAGATAGGGGGAGGGGAGGTCGCGGTAACAGGAGAACACAAATCGGGGGGGAAGGACGTGGATTCCGGTAGGGGTAGTAAGCTAGCGTGTTGCATACTGTTTTATATATAGATTGATCTTTTGGGATTTTAAGATTGTTAATAACTGAAATAAGTATAGCAAATAAAATAGTAGGCTTTTCGGATAGCTTATTAAGATTAAAATTAGGGTTGTAGTATTGGTCCAAAAGAATGAAACATTGTTCCATTAGGTCTAATAGAAGACCTTTATTCATTATTTCGACGAAGTCTATATCATTGTTGATGCCGTAGAAGCTGTGTTTGTAGTCGTGTGTACGCTGTCCTATTGCTGAGAATCTTTTGTATTTGATAACATTAATATGTTTATTATTTTTGACGTTAAATGCCTACTAGTATATTTACAGAAGTGTAGAGGCAAAAATCGTACACTTCATTCAGGGCACTCCTGACGCTATATTCCAGCAAGACACTGCCGGACCGCATATTGCCAGGAATGTTCAAGCTTTCTTCAAAGCACTTCAGATATTGTACCAAACATGTCGCTTATTGAGTACAAATGGGGTATGGTCGGTCAATGACTAGTCCGTCTAAGTCATCCATCAGTGAGCTGTGGTCTTGCATGCTAACAGCCTGGCAGGCAATTCTCCAAGAAGACATCCAAAGCCTCCTTAACGCTCTCAGGGCCGCGCATATTTGTTAGGTACTAGCCAAGAGTGCTACCCACTTTTTGTCTGACTTGCAGCTCTCCAGTAAAAATCATTGCTCTCTCAATTTATGCCCATTTTCAGTGAAACTTTTCTATTATGTAAAAGGAATGTCCCTTTGAATTAATGACACTTTGTCAGAAAATATTTATAGTTAAAATTAAAATAACCAAGCGAGTTGGCCATGCAGTTAGAGCCGCGCAGGTGTGAGCTTGAATCCGGGAGATAATGGGTTCGAATCCCATGGTCAGCAGCCCTGAAGATGGTTTTCCATGGTTTCCCATTTTCACACCAGGCAAATGCTGGGGCTGTACCTTAATTAAGACCACGGCCACTTCCTTCCCACTCATAGCCCTTTCTTATCCCATCGTTGCCATAATACCTGTCTGTGTCGATGTGACATAAAGCCACTAGGAAAAAAATAAAATAAATCATCAATTTAAAACTTTAAAATTCAATTAATGAAAATTCACATTTTAAAGCGAATATATAGTTCCAAAAATCAGCATGTCACATTAACTGTTGGTAATTCTTGTAGTACACCCTCTTGACTGTCATTTTGGATAAAATATTTGGAGTGATAATAGGTAATAAAAATTAAAATAAAAGCTATAGGTTCGGCATCATGAAGAGGGGCATGTTTTGGTCCAGGTAACTCGATGAAAGGGTGTGATGGTTAGTATCGTAAATCACTACCAGGAGAACCGAACTGAATAATGGCAATATGGTGATATTGTTAATACTGATATTATCGTGGAAATCTTTGCCGCTTTCCGAATTATCTTCAACCACAGCAATTACGTGTAATTAATCTCATATTAAAACCGTATTGAAGATGATATATTAAAATTACAAAGTTATTTTATTTATAACCACCTATTCAATACATTAAAATACACTCATAGAATTATAACATAATCATGAAGTATGAAGGTCAGGGCCCTGACCTAGTTTTTGTTGCATTAATGGCTGATGATGTTCGCTATGTCGAACGAAACATCTCCCACTTCATGATTTTATTATAATTCTATGAGTGTATGTATTGAATAGGTGATTATAAATAAAAGAATTGTATAATTTTAACCACGGCAATTGCTGGTGTTCCACTTACAAAATCGCTTTCAGAAACACTCTCACTGACTACAACCTCACTAGAAGTGTTTTCAACACTATTATGAAGTGCAGTTCACTTTCTGACTCAACATAATCGTCATTCCCTAAACTATGTATGTAATCAGCTAGATCACAGTTCACAAATGCGTCATTGCATAAGTCCGCCATCACTGTTGATATGTGCGCAAGATGTGCAGACATGAACTTCACATTTTTAAATATTCATCACACGAAAACAATTAATATTAGCTGCTTCTAGTGTTAAACTCAGAGACTACACACCTTTCTTGAGAAAAATATACTGATATGTGCTACCATCTAATGAAAAAGGAAGAACTACGATGGTTTCTAAGAGAGTCTGCACCAGGGATGAAATATCATTCCTGGCACTTTCAGTGAGTTCACAGAGGAATGAAAAATCACCCCTTGGCACTCAAAGAGTTAATTCAATGCCATGAAGCATTGCAGTGTGTGAAGATTTTCTTATGTATTACTTGGATAACCAATCATATGCATCAGTATTAGTACTCTTTTGCCTCATACTTCACTTTCATCTCAGATTAGGTATATAAAAGTCAAAAGTTCAGTTCAATTTTTGTCTGATTATCTGTCTGTCTCTCTTTGTTTGTTAATTTGTGTTGACACCAATGGAAAACAGCTCATCAGAATTTCTCCAAACTCTATATTTTCAATGATAGCTTGGTTGTGCCCTAGGTTGATTAGTATTTGACTAGGATTCAGTGGTGCAGCAATATTAAGAGGGCTGAAACAGGAAATATGAATCTCATTCTTTTTAATTTGTACTCATGAATATGGTATTATGATTGTTAAATTTATTTTTCAATATCAAAATCTTCTCAAATGCTGCCTTACTTCCTGTTGATATGGGAAAAGAGGACAATTGAATTTATATGTAATTTTACTGTATACAGTACAAAAGTTTTGTGCCCATCATCATTAAAGATCACATGTTCATGGAGAAATATTCTATATCAAGGGATATTTGTGTAGTAAATAATAGCACAAAATAATATAAAAATGGGGAATTTGTTCTGTGTGGAACTTCTTATATATTTAGTTCTTTGATTGAGAGGTACATAAAATGTTTTTGAAGTACAAATTTATTAAACATGCTTGCTTATTTCATTTCTTTTGCAGCTATCTGGTGCGCCCAAGTCCATTCTCAGCTCAGAAAACCTTTGAACGTCACAACAGCCGTCGGAAATCCAACATCAGTTTTTGCTCACAACAACTTGTTCAACAAATGGCTGCTGCAAGCTCACAAGCAGGTAGTAGACGAGGATCGGGATTAGGATTATCGGGTTACACAGCACCCAGACCACCACCTCTAGTTACCACAAAAGCTAATTCTCTCTCTCTTCCTGATAGTCCAACAGTAGTAGGCGGAGGTCCTGGTTGCTATAGAGCTCGATCTAACTCTCTGCGTGTAGTGGATGACATTCTGCTAAGGCGATCTAATTCTCTGCGACAAGGACTCACAGGGGTAGGAGCAGGGAGGAGAAAGAGCAGTCTTGAAGATCTGGGGGTATCATTCGCAAATGTTTCACATCCATCAAATCATAGCAATCCAATAAAAATTGCTCTAAACGGAAGCATTGGACTGGAAGTTACACCACCAGAAGAAGGAAGTACCCCCAGTGAGAACAACAGCAGCAGTGGCTTGTTGAGTGGTGTGGCAGCCGGCCTAACACTTGGTTGTAGCACGCCTGGTGCAGGTGGACTTAGTCCGAGTGGAGGCGGAAATGGTAGCATCAGTCTGGGTATTGCATTACCTACAATCGGTGTAGGAATGCCAGAATCTGGAGTGTGCCCGAGTAGTGCTCTAGACGTGTCAAATTTAGGGAACTGTAACAACAATAACGATAACTGTGGTGGCAGTAGTGGACAGAACTCAAACATGGCTCAAGGAGGTGTAACGGACCCTCAGCATCTTCAGGGCACACTCGTATGATATCATCTCATGTGGGGGAGGAGACTCAGTAGCGTGGTTCGCAACAAGTGGCTGTAACCAGTTACTCCTCACTTCCACAGACTTTTAAGTGCACCACATGATGCACCGATTCTGCACATAGGCCTTAATACCAGTAACTGTCATACGATGGTTGGTATCCATTGATCTAAGTTGTCACGTTAATTCCACATCACATTAATATATCTTTCAGCTTAGTGTGGATATGGGGAACATGTAATTTAGTAAAAGGAGGCATTATTTATAAAGTTTCCACGAATTTTATGGCATTGCTTATAACAGTAATTAAAAATATAAACCCATAAGACAACCATACTAAAATTAATTATGTGCTATTTAAAAAGGAATATAATGACCTGTATAGGGTCATGTCATTAAGAACAGAAAATTTAAAAAAGAAGTCAGGACTTAACTGTGCCATGTTGTCTACCATCTTTAATTTATATTTTACTTGTCATGAATGTCTATATAACCTCGCTTATGTAATGTGGTCTGAAGAGAGTGCTTTTTTTTTTTTTCCTTTCTTTTTTATAATATGTGACTGTGATTAATAAACTGAAAGTTGTGATGCAGTGGTACTGAATGGAGGATGTTCAGAATTTTAAAGACATTCCTCTTTATCCAGGTGAACTGGTTTCAACACCATGTTTATACCAATGAGTTGGAAGTGGGAACAAGTAGAGATTAGGAATATTTTTCCCTTGTTATTCAAGCATTCCTCCTGCTTATCAGCCTTGTTAACTCTATCTCACTTTTCTTCTTCAAGAAAGTGAGAAGAAATAATATCAAGTGTGTGTGCATGTGTGTGTGCATTTAACTGGAATCCCTTTTCTCATACATTAATTTGTTAAAAAAAACCTATATGTATATAAAATGAATGGAGATAATTTCTGTGTTTATTATCTTTATTTTTATAATGCTCTAAGATGACTGAATCTTACTAAAATACACTGTGTTTGTTAATGCATAATAATCACCAATGTGTCAAACTGAAAGCTGAAAAATCAACTTCTTATCAGATTATCAAAATGATAATTTTGATAGCATGTAAATCTGGTTTGAGTATTATAAGTCATCTCATAATGAAATTTCTTAACTCGTATTCTCAATTCATATATTCACTACTTATGGGAATGACTTGAATATCTAGGTAAACACCAACAAAGTGATATAATGGTATCATAAGAAATTTTATTCATAAAGGATGACTATAGTATTATAGTTGCAAAATCTCCTGTAAGGGACAAAATTTACATAATTATTTGCTTTGAGAAATTGTCACCTGAAGATACATTATTTTCCTTGATATACACATTTGGGTGTTCATTACGTGCGGTGTAATAAACTTTACATCACTGATATACTATTCTTTAAAATGCTTTATTGGCACAAGATTAAATAATAATTTGTAAACATATAACCTTCACTATTTCTGTGAAGACATTTTCTTAGTAGAGGAAGAACTACCTAATTGGAATTATAGGATTTTAATATATCAGAAAAAAAGAGTGAGGAAGGAAACTATATCAAAATATTCAAATATGCAGTTGTGAAAATACTGCAATGATTTATTTTTTTTAAAGAAATACTAGTTATAGTAGGTACTAAGGAGTTTGTCTAATGTAGAGTTATTGTGTCATTTCTAGTAAATTTTCTTATTCTGGATATTATCAAACTTCCATGGTTTATTTTTAATAGCCTTGACTAGAGTCCCTGAAAGAGACAATATAGCCCTTCAGTTTACTGAAATTCATTCTTGGTAAGAGAAATCATTGTTTATGGATGTAATGATGTAGTAATCAGATTTAATAACTGAGGAATATAACTGACTAATAGACTGAATAGGTGCTTGACTAAAAGAAGTCAGGATATACAAGGAGTACAGAATATCACATTATACTTCATAATGGTTCTGTATTTCTGAACTATGTACATATGTATAGCTAAAATAAAACAATATTTCTTTCTTTTTATTTATTTGCATTAAACAACTTCTTATTAACAGTGTTTAATGAAAATCCACCATATAATTGAAGTTTTCGTTCATTTTATGTTACTCTATCCTGCAGCCCCCTCCTTTCCATTCTTGCTTCATCCTTCTGTATAAGACATCAGATAGTACATGTTTATAATGTTTTAATGAATAAGGAAAACATATTGAATTTGTTTCCTATGGTGCAACCTTGGTAATCCTGTCCGTTAAGTTTATGGCCCACCTTGGCATGCCACGCAGAACAGAATCAAACTAGAGAATGTTCTGTTGTTTGCCTCTTATGGAACTCAATGTATCAACACCCACCTGGAGGAACTGTGCTGAAGCACCGTGGAGCATTTCCAAAGAGAGCCTCTGAAGTTTCTCGAGTATGTTTTGTGTTTTGGTTCAGTACAGTCAGGTCGGCAACAGCTGTGGAAGGAATTGGGCTTTTGTGCCACTTTGTAACTCTCCAGATATCTTTACCTGGCTCTTTTCCTACAATGCGTAATCTATAATGTGTAAAATATTTTCTGAACTTATTTTTTCAAAGAAAATTTGCTAAGATTCTTACATGACAAACTTTTCTTTCATCTCATTCTATGAATGAGTTGACTAAACATATGAAATGAATTTCATTTTAGTCCGTATTAATAATTGATCACTATCAACAAGGATGGGAAGGTCCGTCTATTCAATATCATTATTTTGATATTATTATTATTAATATTACTATTATTATTTATGACGTATCGTGACTAGTTTCGACCCTATTGTATTGGGTCATCTTCAGCCTTAATTCATAATTAAAATAGATATACATGCAAATTACAATCACCAATAACATAATACTGTGTAGTATAATTGGTATGTCTTGACTTATTGATATAATACAGTATGTTTGTGGTTACATGTGAATCTATTCAAACTGATGTTGCTCGCACATGCATCTAAAATTTATTGGGATCACTTGCCCTTGTAAGAAAGTGTGGTCTTGATGTAAAACAGTACATTATAATGTAAACACTGCACAGTTATAACGGGGGAGGTTAAAATAACACATTAAAAAATTTCTCCTGATATATATATTTGTTGTGATGTCCTTTGATGTGGTTAGTGTTGGTATTAAAAAGTTGACCTATATGTGATGGACACCTTTGTCCTCAAGTTGTAATTATTGAAAGAACATGCAAACTACTATTTTTGTAATACTTATGGGGACATTGGTGTAAAGTGAATGCACCCTGGTGTCTCATATACTAGTGTGTGGACACCCGAACCCAACACTAGACTGACCAGTCAGTGGGTTTAGAGGAATAAATAATACAGTAAAACCTTGTTAGTACATTCCTCATTAACACGTTTTTCTGCTTAGCACATCGTAAATTTGAAGTCCTGATTCTCATCATAATAAATCTATATAAAAATACCTCACTTATCGCATCACGAATTTTTGCTATTACCGCTTAGTACGATCACATTTTTCTTAGCCCTGAAAATGTTATTTGCCATCCCTTGTGAAAGAAACGTGATTTCAAACTTAGATAAGATCTGTCACCAGAGTTGCGTGATTAAGGAAAAAGGCCTTAAATAACTGAACTTCACAGGATAAGTTGCACGTTCGAGGAGCAAGTTGTTAGCCTGAGGAATGTTCAATTTTGCTTGCTGGTTAGCAGCAAGATTGCTGAATAACACAGTGAGTATATTTGTGCTTGTATTTCGCATTCCATTCAGTAGTTAGAAATTGATTTTGTGTTGAGTGGTACAGTGAAGTGTAGCGAATATTTGTCATGTGATACGGAAGCCTATATCTGGATTAGGAACATATAAACATAGGTACCTTTACAAGATATTAGAATCATTCCATATTGACAGTTTTCACTTTACAAAGGTGAAAAAATTGAGTGAATCCTAATTCAATACCTCGTATATCATTAGATGGAGTAATCAAATTCAAACATGTTCCAGCTCGTTTGAGCCATCTTCAGTGAAAAAAAAAAGGGGGGGGGGGTGAAATAATTTACATAATACAAGCTAAAAAATGCCAAAAAAACATCATGAAGGAACAAATGAAAGAGAGCCTATACGGAAACAAAATTAGCGCAATATACAATATTTACATCATCATGTGGAGCAAAAAACAACTCACTGCGATAAAATCAGTGAAACAGGGGTTGATACAAAACATAATTGAAACTAAAATCTGTGTTACCTGTGTCATTTGTTTTCATTTCTTTTCTTCTTAGTTTTTAGTTTTTAGTTTTTAGTTTTTAGTTTTTAGTTTTTGCGTGATTACGGAAAAAAGTGAGCCTATTTGTGCTTGTATTAGTATTCCATTCTGAAGTTAGAAATTTATTTTGTGTTAAGTGGTGCAGTGAGGGTTTTTGCATGTGATACGGTAGCCTATATCTGGATTAGCTGCTAGGCCCCTTTAAACAACAATCATCATCATCATCATTAGGTACATAATCATATGAAATTGAAAAGCGTGGTGCATATTTGTCTTGTGATAGCCTAGGTATGGATAAGAAGAAGAAAGCAATAAAAATTTTCAGAAAGTGGACTGGCATCCACATCTTTAAGCACGCAGAGTTTGTGAATGCTGAACTTGAGTTTTTACTCAATTGATTCGACTTGGTCGAAGTTTTTCAAAATGGCGGCCAAAGACATTCTGTCGCAGTCACACATGGCCGAGTATAACGTCCAATTCATTGTCTAAGAATGTGACCAGAAAATAATGTTTTATAACCCACTGCTCTGAAATAAAAGGTTACTACTAACATTTGGTTTAGAAAGAGTGTGATCTGCAATAATACTAGGATATTTTTATTGGCCCCCGTGCATATGTTTTCAGATTTGTTGTTTGGTGTTTTTCACACCGTTCAGTGCACTCGTTATTTTATAAGCACCAGCAGAAAAGGTTTTCATATTTGTTCTCTTGTGTTTTTCACACCTTTTAATACTTTCCTCTCATCTTGGGAAATGGTAGATATAGTTTTCACTGTACCCGCAGATACATGATGTAAAATGCCTTCATAAAAAATCGTATCTAGTGTTTCCGTATCCCTGTCGAATAGTTTATTGGTATATTCAGTAGCATGTTTTTTTTCTCGCTTAAGACGTTTGTTTTTGTTGTGCTCTGCAGAAACGTCTTAATGAGGTTTTACTGTTAATATCAAATATTAAAAGAACGCTATTGAATAGATGGACCTTCTCATCCTTGTTGATAGTGACTTGACTTATCTCAGAAGTTCATGGAACCTTTCTGGTGACAGCTGAAAATACTGAAAAAAAAATCCCGTGATCTTTTAATAGATCGGAAGATAAATGATAGAATTCTCCACAAATTTCTCTATTTTCTTTGATTGCATGAACCCACACACTTCATTTTTTATTTTTTATTCTCCTGATGCAAGGAGTGCAGAAATAATGATTCCTGAACTGGAAGTCATAATTGGAAAATTTGTTTACAGTAAAATTATTAACAACATACATTCTCTTTATGAAACGTGTGTAACAACTGAAGGACTGCTGAGAGATGAGGAGCACGGATTTGAGAGAGAGGGAAAAGAAAATTTCGCTGGGCAATTTATTTTGGTGCAGTGCAGCATGGTACTAACTATTGGAATTTCCTCCCATCAGTTTTCACACATTTCAGTGCAGCACATCTAGGTGGGCAATAAACTTTAGTCATCCCTTTTGTTCCCAAAATTGTTTGTTTGATCCTGATTGAGGTTGGTGGCATTTGAGGGTATTTAAATATGTTAACATTCTATTGCTGGCTTCTGGGCACCTTAAAGAAGTTCTAAAAAAAAGTAATCTCCATACAAGCCATGAAGGTAAAGGCTTCCACTATCCATAGCCTCAACACTTGGTGGGGTAGAGTGGGTAGCTCTAAGCTAAGGATTTAACGTGGTACTCATTTTTGGTGTAGGCTGAGTGAAGCTCAAGGCCATGTGCACTTCCAGAAGTGGAAATCTTAATTCTTCAATTTTTTTATTTCCTTGTGGGGAATCAAACCAACGTCCTTCTGGGTGGACCAAGCACGCCTTTACCACCTCGACCAGGCAGCCCCTCTTAAAGAACTTCTGCAGTACAAAATTCCAACATCTCACCATTGCTTAAAACATCTAGCTGTTCAAGTCATGTTAAAAAATATAAGTACCGGGCAAGTGGGCCATGCGGTTAGGGGCGTGCAGCTGTGAGCTTGCATCTAGGAGATAGTGGGCTCGAGCCCCAATGTCGGCATTCCTAAAAATGGTTTTCCATGGTTTCCCATTTTCAGACCAGGCAAATGCTGGGGCTGCACCTTAATTAAGGCCACGCCCGATTCCTTCCCACTCCTAGGCCTTTCCTATCCCACCATCGCCATGAGACCTATTTGTATCGGTGCGGCGTAAAGCAAGTTGTATTAAAAAAAAAAAAAAAAAGTAACATTAACATTGTTTGAAATGAAAGTAAACATGCTAATCAAACAACTCTTGTATTGAAAAATGTTGTATTTTTTAAATTATGGAAGACTTGCCTCCATTCACTCACGTTCTACCTTATCACAGTATTGGAAATGGCATGAGGATTTATGCCATATTTTTCCCTCCTATTTACAGTACTAACTTCAAATATCCATGTAATGGATTACTTCTTAATAAAATTTGGTGAATAAATTACTTGACTGTTAACAGGAAGTACCTATTCATTCATTTTCAGTTCATAAATACCAACATGTATAAGCAATTAGAAATTTTTGATTCCAGCTATATATATTTGTGAAGTTTTGCACAACAGTACCTTTCTTAAGTAAATGTGGATTTTATTTGTGTAATCTGGTGGTTGGCACCTTCAAAGGTCTAGCATATTCTGCTACTTGATTAAAAAAGTGAATGCCACAACTGGTTGCTAATCATAAGAGCTTACACTATGCAGTAGAAGTTACACTAATTTCATTTTTGGAAGCAGTTTAATATTACCTTCTAAACAAATCAGTGATGTATGCCTAGTATTGCAATGAAACCCTTGGGAAGTAATCTAGAATAGAAAGGATCTTTTATATGATTATCAAAAGTAAAACCTGAAATCTTGAGCTCTATTCAGTTTTGTTTTTTTCTTATTTAAGAAACCCAATATTTTCTGACTGGCAGGAGGTAGAGTGGGCATAATCTATGAATTTAGCATACATATATGACAAATATTTGCAGCTCATAAATTTTGGATGCCAGTTCTTTTGTTTTTGACATGAAATTAATGGCTGCAACTTAAGCAAGAATAAAGCAGTAATATTAGCATCCACCAACTACCAAATGCTGGAATAGACTGGGAGTAAATGGTTTCAGGAACTATCAGTTGTAATCAAAGCTGACAGGGAGCACTATGTTGAAAGGCTATTTCATATTCACAGTTGGTACATTTTATGCCCGTCAACCTACATTTACATTCATCTTTCTGGCAGAAGAGTTTCTGTACCTTATAAAGAATCAGAACAACTCAAGTAAATCAAATTCTATTTTCTTTCTTATTTGTTGCTAAATTCACACTTATAACAAACTATCTTCAAAATAATTTCATCTGTTACATTTCCATTTTGGAGCCTCCGTGGCTCAGGTAGCAACGCGTCGGCCTCTCACTGCTGAGATCCATGGTTCAAATCCCGGTCACTCCATGTGAGATTTGTGCTGGACAAAGCGGAGGCGGGGCAGGTTTTTCTCCGGGCACTCCGATTTTCCCAGTCATCTTTCAATCCAGCAATACTTCATTATCATTTCATTTCATCTGTCAGTCATTAATCATTGGCCCAGAGGAGTGCGATAGGCCTTGGCAGCCGGCACAATTCCTAACCTCGCCGCAAGATGGGGGCTTCATTCATTCCATCCCTGACCTGGTCAATGACTGGAAAACAGGTTGTAGGTTTTCATATTTCTGTTTTATTTTTAGAATAGACATTGTGGTCATCAGCCCTCTGTATTTATGAGTGTGTGGCATATTTTTTCTCTTTCCTAGAGGTGCAAATAAAAGCCCCAAGAAATAATTTTAAAGATGCCAGTAGAATTTAAAACCACCTTTTCCCTGATTCCATGATTAGATACTGCTTTGACCAGCACATTTTCTGTGCTGAACTATCCTTATTGATATTATTATTATTATTATTATTATTATTATTATTATTATTATTATTATTATTATTATTATTATTATTATTATTATTATTATTATTATTATTATTATTATTATTATTATTATTATTATTATTATTCAAATAACCCTTTTGAGGGTACAATAAATCAACTTTCTTTCTTTCTTTCTTTCTTCTTTCTTTGGCTTTTAGTGCCAACTGTGTCTGAGAATATGTTCAGTGTAGTGAATACTGAGACCCACAAAGGAAGGTTACACCCTTGTGGGATTGCAGGTGCAAACTTGTATAGCATATGTACACTTAGCCCTCTTTTATGACTGGATGCCCTTCCTTACACCTACCCTATGTGGAAGAATTTATTCACACTGATGTGTGTTTCTTTGGTGATTGGTAGTATGTCATGTTTTGTGTAGGCTACATGAGGAGGAATGTAATGGGACACATGGGTGCCCGCAGGATCTTTTCCAGGGGGGGGGGGGGGCACATTAACAATGTTCTTGAATATAAAAACCAATATAACGTCAGCAACAGTAAATTGTTTACAGAAACTTCCAGTTATAACATATGCTAGATGACTGTGAGTAATTTCAGTTTATGAAATAATCTGGTATGATATTAAACAATTGAACATCAACATCTTTAGAATTCCAGGGGGGGCAAGTGCCCTCCCTTGCCCCCCCTTGCGGGCGCCCATGATGGGACAAACACAAACTCCCAGTTCCTGAGTCAAAGGATTTATCCACATGCTGTTAAAATCCCTGGCCTGGCCAGGAATTGAACCCAGGGCCCTCTGAAACTAAGGCCTCAATAATGACTGTTCAGCTAAGGAGCTAGACTAACTACCTTACCAATCATCAGTTAATCATTTCATACCATTTTTATGAGACACTTTCCAAGCATAAATAGTTTTTAATGTTCAGTAATCTAGAGGACATCCTTGCCACTTCTAAAATGGTCTTATATTTTCTGATCAGGAACAAATTCATAAGAGAAAATGTGTCTGAGTGATATGCAGTAATATGAACAAATGCAAAGTGACCCTAGACTACTCTACTGAACGAGTTAGCTCAATGCATTGTGACACAGTCCAGTTGCAGTTGCTAGCTCTGTACTCAGGAGACAAGTGGGTTAGAATCCCCCATCAGCCATCCTTGAAATGGTTTTCTGTAGTTTCCCATTTCAACTCCAAACAAATACCAGGTTGGTACCTTTCTCATGGCCACAGCCAGTTCCTTCCTATTCCTAGTCCATACAATTACACCTACACCCATAGAAAATACCCACAGTGGTATATGTAGCTCACCCCCATGTGGTGTACCAGGAAAAGCAGCTGTAGAACTGGTGAGTCAATCATGTCCTTGGACACTCCCAGCACTAAAAGTCATATGCTAGAAAACGAACAGGGAACTCGCAACTGTATTAAGGCTCAAGAAATGACATGTATTAGAATCAAAGAATTTAAGTTAAAAATCAATAAATTATTTTCTGTTGTGGAACAAATCATTTACCAAAGGAAATTAGAATTGTGAAAGCCAACTTGTGAGCTGCAATCTCATCTATACTTCTTTGATCTTTTACTTCATATTATCATTCAACACATCCAATTAACTCACAGACTGTGGTAATGTTGTGGTATGTACAATATTAATGTTATTTGCTTTACATCCCACTAACTACTTTTATGGTTTTTGGAAACGCCGAGGTGCCGGAATTTAGTCCTGCAGGAGTTCTTTTACGTGCTAGTAAATCTACTGAGATGAAGCTGACATATTTGAACACCATCAAATACCACCGAACTGAGCCAGGATCGAACCAGCCAAGTTGGGTTCAGAAGCCCAAGCGCTTCAACCGTCTGAGCCGCTCAGCCTGGCAGAGTGGCATGTACAGAAGTACTTTTTACCAACATTTTGCCTTGATCTGTCAGTGAACACTTCAGGATGATGCACAATAGCCAGAAAGCCTTTCCACATCATTCTTTTTTGAGAAAAAAATTGAATAAAACTATAACTAAAAATTCAAGGCTTGGACAGAGACATGGCTATCCAATTGTGAAGAAAATTGTGATTCATGTGTACTACCATTTTCAATATCATCAGAGTAACTGTACCACTTAAAACATATTTAGGACAACTTTCAAATGTCACCTAACAATGACTCTCTTATTCAAGGATATATATATCTCTCTCCAGCTATGCTACAGAGACCATACTGTTGTGTTCGGAATATCACAGGCAGAGGACAAGACAAGGTTCTTGCCTTCTGATTACATCCATGTTCTTTATTGGACACAAGATCAATTTTAATATTAACAATTATCATGTAATTATAGGTACTTACAGGGAACTTCACCCCATCAATGCATCAATTAAAACCGAGAAGACTTTCTTCTTCTTCGTTAAACTCACAGACTGACGTTTCACCACATTTATAATCATTAAAAGAAAAGAAAATATTAATTCTAAGTCCTCCAGACAAAATATTGACCCTTACTAGCACTTTTTTTTTTTTTTTTTTACATTACTTCGCACTGACACGGATACTGTAGGTCTTATGGCGATGATAGGATAGGAAAGGCCTAGGAGTGGGAAGGAAGCAGTCATGGCCTTAATTAAGGTACAGCCCAACCATTTGCCTAGTATGAAAATGGGAACTCACAGAAAACCATCTTCAGGGCTGCCGACAGTGGGGTTCAAACCCACTATTTTCTGGATGCAAGTTCATAGATGCGCCGGCCAACTCACCTGGTTAGAATATTCTTAAGGACAGATGACATCACCTCTGGCTTGGATAATTCATGAATCCTGTTTGGCAGGGACCTCATGAGGATGTTGAAGAAGGCAACATTGAGTTGAAGCCACTTGATACATCAGGACATTCCAGAGTTCGGCCACGATACATTTCATCTGCTCTTTCTGACAGTCCCACAGATTTTCTGTTGGATTCAAAGCTTGAGAACTGTGGACAAGTCAAGATGAAAAAAATAATGCAGAATGTGCATAATGTCATGCAAATGCTGTACAAATCCAGTGCATGCAGAAATTATTGTCCTGGAAAACATCATCATGAGCATCATGAATATATAGATGCTGAAGTATACATGCTCACTGAAGGTCAATCAGTCAATCAATCAATCACCACCGATCTGCATTGAGGGCAGTCATGCAGGTGGCAGATTCCCTATCTGCTGTTTACCTAGGCTTTTCTTAAATAATTGCAAAGAATTTGGAAATTTATCAAACATCTCCCTTTGTCAATTATTTTAATCCATAACTCTTCTTCCTATGAATGAATATATATTTTCCCCAATTTTTCCTCTTGAATTCCAACTTTATTTTCATATTGTGACCTTTCTTACTTTTAAAAACACCACTCAAACTTATTTATCTATTAATGTCACCCCATGTCATCTCTCCACTGACAGCTTTGGAACATACAAAGTCTCTCATAGTGCAGTGGCACTGCCAGTGGCTTCAAGTAGCCTCCATGGTATGCACTAGCCATGCGTCTTGGTGGGTGTGCTATTTACCAACTGATGAGCCCAACTTAGCACACTGGGGTGAAACGCTGGCAACCAGGAATGAGTTAGATGGAAAATTTATAACGTCCAATAACAGACCATTTATATTGGTATTATTACATACCACTTAGTCAAGCGGCTTGTCTCCTTTCTCCCAAGTCTTCCCAGCCCAAACATTGCAACATTTTCATAACATTACTCTTTTTTTTTTTTTTTTTTTTTTTTGGAAAATCACCCAGAACAAATTGAGCTGCTTTCCTTTGGATTTTTTCCAGTTTTCAAATCAGGTAATCTTGGTAGAGTCTCACACACTGGAACCAGAGCCTGGTATGCCCACTCCTTTACATCCTTACTAAAACCCCTAACTACTCTCAACTATCCCATGTATGTGATTACCCCAAAGATATTTCCTTATATTAACATCTAGGTACTTACAATGATCCCCAAAAGGAACTTTCACCCCATCAACACGGTAATTAATACAGAGAGGACTTTTCCTATTTGTGAAACTCACAACCTGAGTTTTCACCCCATTTATCATCATACTATTGCCTGCCTTCCATCTCACAACATTGCTGAAGTCATTTTGCAGTCACTCACAATCTTGTAACTATTACTCTATACAGTATAACATCATCCACAAAAGGCCTTATCTCTTATTCCCCCCCCCCCCACACACACACACACATATTCAGTCACTCTTTTGTCTAATCCAATTGCACTCATTTTGTCAGGTCTCAGTAAACTGTAGTAGTGGCCCCAGTTCATGGTATGAAATACATACTCAGACTGCCACGGCTTAACACATTCACACCCATATCCGAGTTATTGCCTATAGGCCGTGTCCATACTCTGGACCGTATCCGAGTTAGCCCGGATAAGCGCAACCTTCAATTGTAGCCCTTCCTACACAGCTGTGGTTTATTTTTGTCACAAATATGTGTGACAGAGATGAGGGTAAAACCCTTATGAATGCTTCTACCTGATTCTGCTCACCAGAAACCACATGGCCTTGGAGATTTACCCTTCCAATGCATTTTTAATTCCGTTTCTGAACGAAGGCTAGTGCTGGCCAAGCTAGCTGCATAGTTGGCTTGTGATTGCACAAGCGTGTGTATAGTCATGTTCTGAAGTGCAACCAAGGTGCTTAGGGACAATATAAGTTTTGACAAAATTGCCGACATCCTATTCAATGAGGACTCAGGTGACGAACTAATTTTTGAACTAAGTGAAAGTGATGACAGTGAAGAAGATTCTCGTGGACACGTGACAGAAAGCACAGTACCTGAAGGTGTAACATTAGCTATCACACCCTCCAGTGATACTAGAGGACTTCTTTAAGGTATGTGCAAAATTTTGTTTCCAAATCTTGTTTTGTTTAGAACTTATTGTGAAAATAATTTGTTGTTGTTTGCTATGCCACAAAACAGCTGGAATAGCTGGGCCAGCCATTTAAATAGCCCGCTCAGATGATGGGTGTGAATGTGTTAAAAAACACCTGTAACACAGTTAGAATGAAAAGCTGCACTGTACTTATGGTGCCTTCATCACCTTACATTATTAAAATACGAACAAGAACAAAATTTTTGGACCATGTGCTACATTTCCAGTCCTCCAGAGTGATGTTACAGTGTCCACAAATCCACTTCTAACATGTTGCTTTGTGAAACACTGTTGGCAGGGGTCGCTTCTATTGTTCTCTGTTCCATACATATATTTTTTTGCAGTTCTCTTCTCATTATCCTTACCAAGACTGTTTTTTTGTGTGAACCTTCATCGACACATCCAGCTATTAACCAACATGCTAATGTGAACCTTGATGCCAAAAATGACATTTTTGCACGACCCTCCTAAATGACTTGACTTAATTTTGTAACCTTCCATTTGTATCTTTACATTTGTTTCATATTTGCTTTTCTACTCTATGAGTTTGATCAATTAAACAATAAATTTTATCTATGTGATATTTTTGTGGAAATTTGAATTGTTCACATGATTCAGATCCATTTAAGGTGAATGACGACAGCAAATCAGTTCATATGTCTGTTTTATCATGCAAGAAACTTAATATTTAGACTAAGGCAAGCTCAGATGAAAATTAGTGTGAATTTTGTTTCAAAATTTAAATACTACATTGAAAGAAAGCATAAAACATCTCCCTTGAAGTTAGGTTTTTATTTAAAATGAAATTTATCCCTTCTGTTCTGTTGAAAATTTTTAAAAGGATGAAATTTCTAAAATTTCTTGAAGACAAGCAGAGTGCTGACTGAATCCCACCAGACAGCGTCCTTCTGTTGCAAGGAAACGTAAAATGAAAAATATATATGTAAATATGTTCCATATATAGAAAAGGCATTTTCTGGTAGAAATTGTATGAAAAACAAAAAATGAGGAAACTGGAAACCATATTTATTTTTCACACACTCCCTAATACCTCCCAAAGAATATTTACACAATGTATAAAGCCAACCTAAGAAAATGAAATAAATTACGTAAACTTAACGTACTAAATTTTCCTTAATGTTACTGGCCCACCAAAGGCTATGCCTTTTGTAAATATAGGTAAACAAACAAGGTAAATAATGGTAATGAATTATGTCCTGACATTATTGAACATGGTTGGATTAATCACTTTCATTGTGGTAATAATAAGGCCAGAACTGGTTTTAACTGTAGCCACTCTTGCTAGACTGTATTCTCCAAAGCGGACTGTTTCTACCATCCCACTTCACCATCGCTGGGGTGGTAGGCTGTCATCCCATACAAACACAAGATCTTCAGGGCAAAGGTTACAGCATTGTGACCATTTATGATGCTGCTAAAGAGTATATTTTTAGTAAATATATATTTCCACCTGTGAAGGTACTGACGGGTACGTACAGCTAATTGTAAATAAAAACATGACATTACAATTTTGCCTTTGAATATTCACAATATAAGTACTATTGCAATCCAAAAGTAATGCATAAGTGAATCTCATTTATATTATAATACTAGTTGATGTACCCGTGCTTCGCTACGGGATTCTCAGAAAAACTGACTTTGTGGTTTTCCTAACTGAAGTCAATATAGGTCATTACAAAAACGTCAGTAGGAATGTAGTGATTAAAAGCAATGTTATCATATAAAATACTCAATCAAATGAAAAACTGCATGTTTTCTCACTTTCAACAAACAGTACTACGGTGTCGATCTAACAGTCCAAAGTTCCAGAGCTGGAATGATCAGGCCGTAGACAGCCGTGAACACTTCTCTGCCATTATTCCGTTAAATGTGCACACTTCTTATTCCAATCAGTGCCTCAGAGTAGGGATTGAATAGCTCGAATGCTATGATAAACCAGTGTGTTACGTACCAGTAGTATCGGAAAAGTTATGAAACAGAAAATGGCATGCTAAAGAAGAAAGTTACGTAACTCCCCAGCTACTTTCCGCCAATATTTAGACAGACTGTTACACTCGTACGACTGGGCGAGTTGGCCGTGTGGTTAGGGGCGCGCAGCTGTAAGCTTGCATCCAGGAGATAGTGGATTCGAATCCCACTGTCAGAAGCCTTAAAGATGTTATTCCGTGGATTCCCATTTTCACATCAAGCAAATGTTGGGGCTATACCCTAATTAAGGCCAAGGCCGCTTCCTTCACACTCATAGCCCTTTCCTATCCCATCGTCACCATAAGACCTAACTGTGTCACTGAGATGTAAGGCAAATTTTTCAAATATACTCGGTACGCAGCAGTAATCCTATCTATCGGAGATGAGTGGTAACAGAAGACAAAGCACATCACAACAAACAATGGTCAATGTAATGTTATTGTTGAACATTTTTATGAGCTTTCTATACTGTAGGCCTTCACTTTTAGTTTTCTTTCGACTCTGTGATCTTAGGGCGTCTTATAAAATAACTTATAGCGTAGACTCTTTCTTATTCTTCGACATTACATACCTATTTTCATTAAATCCTGTCTACCCATTCTCGTGACTTGGTGCTGATAAGGACTTAATAACAAAAATCCAAATTCATGAATATCTCTGATCATAGCCGGTATGGTAATAATGTATAAGACATAAATGATCAGAAATATAATACTGTATAACTTTAATTATGTAGTATTTATCTATACGACCACTAATAACATAATTATTTGGGAATTAAATTTTAGGCCTTCCCCTAAACTACCATTTCACTCAGTGTGAATAAAATTATTTATGGCCTAGATTATAGCGACTTATTCCCCAACTTTGTATACCGATTTTCATTAAGATATGACCACTAATAACATAAATATTTGAGAATTAAACTTTAGGCCTTCCCCTAAACTACCATATCAGTCAGTGTGAATAAAATTATTTATGGCCTAGATTGTAGCAACTTATTACCCGACTTTGTATACCAATTTTCATTAAATTCTCTTCAGCCGTGAACATACATACATACAGACAGATAGAAATGACAGAAAAGTAAAAAGAGTATTTCCTTGTTACTGTGGGCATGACTGATACAGAAATACCATCCTTTTAAAATTCTGACTAATGTACAGACAAAACTCTTATTTTATATATGTAGATGAAATGTCAGACTAGATAAAATTAGCTTTCTGATTTGGTCCTCCCCCATCCCTTAAAAATAAATCCTGTGTGTGGGCCTCTGAGAATGGCATTGTTTCTGCTTGCTTGTGCCAAGATCCTTTCTTTTCTCTTTCTCATCTGACTTCCATTGGTTAACTCTTGTTCATTTCCAATCTCATCAGTATATTGCTAAGTTCTGAGAGTCTTTCATTTTCCCACCTTTCATGATCACGTCCCTTCCTCACTCTTCAAGAGATTGACACTTTTGCTTTTTTTTTTTTTTTTTTTTCAATGATGTAAAGAGGGGTTGGCAACCTTATTATTTTATGCCTCAAAACACCATCATGACTACTCGCCTCATCCTTCTTCTTCTTCTTCTTCTTCTTCTTCTTCTTCTTCTTCTTCTTCTTCTTGGGTCCATGACTAAGGCAAGCCCAAATTGAAATTTAGTGTGAAATTTGTTTCGAAATTTAAATTTAAGTTCAGCATTGAAAGAAAGCATAAAACATCTCCCTTGAAATGAGGTTTTTATTTAAAATATAATATACCCCTTCTGTTCTGTTGAAAATGTTGATAGAATAAATTTCTAAAATTTCTTGAAGATAAGCTGAGTGCTGACTGAATCCGACCAGACAGGGAAGCGTCCTTCTGTTCCTAGGAAGCATACAATGGAAAATGTATGTATGTTCAGTCTTCAGCCCTAAGGCTGGTTGGATCCTCAACAGCTCTGCCATCAGCTGTCATAGATGGCCTAGGCATCACTGAAGAGGCGTACTAGGGAAATGAGGAGTGAGGTAGTTTTCCGTTGCTTTCCTCACCGAGCCAGAAGTTGCTATTACATATCAGTCTGCCAAGCCCACTGAAATGCATGCACCAACCGACCCTACGAGCAACATTTTCACACCATTCATAGCAGGGACTGGCTGCAGAAGGAATGGCATTACTAGCATCGCTCATACCTCAGTCACTTTCATATAGTCAAAGCCAAGGATAAGACAGAGACAGATCAATGAAAGTAACAAAATTGCTCTAGCCTATACCAGAAGACATAGTGCACTGTAAACACTAGGTCCTGCCAGCAAAGGCACACAATGGAAAATATATAATTATATTCCATATATAGAAAAGGCATGTTCTAGCAAAATATTGTATGAAAAACAATTATTATTATTAATCTTGCAAGTCCACTCAGTGGCACTGTTTGCATTGTTAATCACATCTCTGTATGCAGCATAATTATATCTTCCTTTAGCTTGGTACTGGTTCATATATGATTGTCCTCTTGCCGTAGGACTTGGAATTCTGACATTCAGTGTTCATTTTGACTAAGAGTTCTAACCACTGCAAAAAAGCACCCATACAATCTTAACTGCAATGCTCATATTTTCTCTGTGATTTCAGTAATACTCAACAGTTCCAAAATGTGTTTGTTAGCTCCTCAGTCTGATTTTACTATTGCAAGGGACCAGCTGAACATTTTCATCCTTGATTTATAGAGAAGTCAACTCATGTTTCTTTGCCTGTGGCCAACATTCAGATCATTTGACATTAATATAATAACATATTTGTGTATCTGGGATTTGAAAGGCAGAGAGATTTCGGAACAGTGATGTCCATTGCGTAATGAGTAGGGCTCGGATGTTCAGGAAAAGTCATATTATTTCTTTGTCTCTATTTTCTTTCCTGATTGAATTTTGGTGCAAATCAGGCAATTATCATCACAATTACGTTATTTTTATTTGTCATATAAATGCATATTTTGGCTGTTTTTTGTCATAAAGTCATATTTTGAACTATTTTCGTAGAAACGTCATATTTCTGTCATATTTTGGCGGTCTAACGACAGCTGTAACTGTGCAAAATTGTCTTCAACTTATCGAATGCGAACTAGTTTTCACAAAACTGCTTCTCGGTATCACATCTGCAGTTAATACAAGTGGAATATTGTTTGTATAGAATGAAGGCCATGGGCTTCACTGCACCTTTTACATGAATTCCAATAACCTTGTGACATAGAAAGGAGCTTCTCTTCTTACAAGAATGTGTTAAGTGATAATCGGAGGTCTTTCACGCCTGATGATTTGAAGATGAATCGTGTCATATACTTCAATTCCATCTGCGGAGAAGAAGGGAGAAGGTATGTCAGTTTGCACTATAGGTCCTGCCACCGTACCATAATGTATTGAAAGACATCTACCTGATTCATTTCGTGGTGCTCAATTTAAACTTTAAAGCATTTAATAATATTAATGAAAACATGGGCTTGAAAGTACCAAAATATTTAAAAAAGATTGAATTCTAGTTTTCTTGTATCTCAAACCATCACTACAAGGTGCAAACATGTTTCGACGTTTAAAATATTGTATGATCTGATAATCTTATCGAACTTAGTGCCAGTACCTTATAGCTATGTATTCACAAATGTTCGGTAAGTGAAACAAGGACAATAGACTGAATAACTGCTAAACATGTATATTCAGGAAATTAATATGAAAGTAAGAATAAGGAATAAAGAATTTATAATTTACTAAAAGATGTCCATATTTAGATTAGTCATTTTCGGGTGATATTTTGTAATTTTTACGTCATATTTCTCCACTTTTGAGGTCATATTTAGTCACTTTTGAGGTCATATTTTGTCTATTTGAGGTCATATTTCATCACTTTTGAGGTCATATTTGCTTGCTTATTTTGGCTATTTTTAGGTCCTAAACTTCCGAGCCCTAGTAATGAGCATAATGATTCATTGAACAGATATCACTGCACACTTTTCAACACTAAACAAATTATCTTATTGGAACACTTTATACCATGTAAATATAGTCATCCTCGGCAACTGACTCCTAGGAGAGGAACACATTCTGTCATGTGTCCACCATCAACATTGTGATTAGAAAGGCATTTTTGCATGATGTTATTTTGTAGAGCAGCGGTCAGCAATACAGTGCCTGCAGGCAACATGGAGCCCTCTTCAAGGATTTTAAGCATCTGCCATATGTTTTGTAATGTTTTCTATTTTATTTTAAATATGTGTGCTTGATAAATAACAGGATGGTTGTAGAGCATTAGTTGAAATAAAACTTCCTTCTTATGTAGTGCTCACTAGCCAAGCAATTTGGAACTCAATTCTGTTGTAGTTCTGGCTTCAGTGTTCTGTATATGTACATTCAATAGACAGATAAGTTTAGTTGGCAACACTGTGTGATTTACAACTTGCTAATTACTTATGAATAGCAATCTCCAGTTATATTCCTGACTACATCAAGTTGGTTAATGCTGCACAGTGCCAAATATCACATTAATTATAGCAGTACTCAAATAAAGTTTTGCAGTTTGTAGAGTTTTTATATTAATTTGGTTTGTCATTAAGTGATCCCATTAATATCATCATAAAAAAAATTCTTAACCATAAGCCCACTTTGTACCCTGTCTCAAAAATGTGAGACTCAAATACTGAAATCTATCGAATTATTATGATATTATTGTTTTATGTTCCATTTATTACATTTAAAATATGTTTGTTCTCAACAAGCAACTAATAAATACATAAATATAAGATGAAAATTCAAGTACAGTACGCAAACCTTTTCTTGATACCAGTTTTTACGGGGGTGAGGAGTAAGGAGGGACCTCTCCCGGTTCCGGTTATACTGCCAACTGAATTGAAATTAAATCCGAATTGAATCGATAATATGATCGATCAATATGAAATTTTTAAACTTGTATTATCTTAAGCCAACAACTGTGTCACACACACACATTATATAACATTTCTCGATGTGAATCTTGTTCCTAGCATGAATTCTATAGTTTGGCTTTGCTGTGTAAACAACAGTACCAGTATGTAAAGTGTACACCAGATGTCTCTCGGCGATTCATAAGCAATTCATAGTTTGTGTTTTAAAGGTTGCTAATATGAATCTTGAAGAAAACCGAGGTCTACCGATTCGGTACTAGGGAGCTCAGGTATCAAGAAAAGGTTCGCGTACTGTATAATATCATCATTTTGGTTGGCACCCCCAGAGTAAAACACATTTTGGAAACTAGCTCTTCATATACAAACGTTGCCTGCCCCTGGTATAGAGCATGAATATGAATTGTCTGGTCAGTGGGAATGTTGGTTCTGTGCATATTACTTGTTATAACATGAAGCAAAGTCAATTTAACTCTGTCTAATGTTATCTTTGCTATGTAATGGATATCAACATTCAAGAACATTTAATTTTCTTTAAGCTATGCTTGTTGAACATTTTGATTCCTCATTAATTATTGTATAAACTCTATCATGAACTTTGAAGTTCTTCTTGAAGCAATTGTGGATACATGGAACATATAACATGAAATAATACAAAATGTTATAAAAATTATAAGGTTAGAAAATTGACGGTACTTGTTTGATTAGCCTGGATCAAAATCTGCATCCAAAATATATTGTACTCATTTTTTCAGATTTTTCAGCAATGATGAACAATGTCAGTGTTTTCATAAAATTAAAATATATATTTTACACACAGATATACCGTATATATTTTGCAAGCACATAATACTCATAAATAAATCATAGTTGTGCAAATATGTAAATATTCTAGTTGACTGACAATGCAGTGGTGTGTAACAGAATATTTTAGATTTTTGTACTATTTTAGAAGTATTATACCTACATAAAGATTATTGTTCAACACATTGTTAACATATTTACATGGGATACTGGACTAATTTAACATAGCAAATGAAAACTTAATTTGAAGGAATTTTAAATTTACTAAGTTGATTTGTATAGAATTCTATTCAATGTGTATCAATTATATTTCATTATTATTCAATTTGTAATTTATTTTCAGTTAAAGGCACACAAGAGCATTTTCATTTTAATTAATAGGCTCTCGTTTTCTCATGAAAGCATATGTACACAATTCATCCTGAAATTATGGAATTATTAGAGCTTCTTAGCACTATGAAAGCCCAATTTTATATCATTCATAATTTCCTCTTTCAATAGCTCATCACTTTCATATTAAAATATTAACTTTCACTGAATTTACTATTTTACATCCATAGAATATTTTAACATTGTACAAAAAATTGCAATTGCAGAATATTCTTTTTGCAAAATATTAAGTACAGTACTTTTGTTGTACGATTTGTTTGAATAATATTACCAATAAGATTAGTATTGGTTAACTATGTACCTGTAAGTACTGCTAGAGCTGTAAATATGATAGAAGAAAATATTGTAATTAACCTTTCTAAGAAAGGAGAACTCATTTTA
Source organism: Anabrus simplex (assembly GCF_040414725.1). Classification (NCBI taxonomy): domain Eukaryota; kingdom Metazoa; phylum Arthropoda; class Insecta; order Orthoptera; family Tettigoniidae; genus Anabrus; species Anabrus simplex. The sequence goes on from NC_090268.1 coordinate 45,604,509, forward strand.
TGATATGTTGCTTTCTGTTGTATAAGCAAAATTTTTTTACATTTAATGGAGCTGTAAAATCTCTGGTGTAACCTGTGTTATGTAAAAGTAACTGTACTAAATACCTTATACTAGTAATATACAGAAATTTGACGATACAACCTAATGACTTTCAACGTATGTCATTGATGTGAAGTGTACGTAAAACTTGTATAAAATTAAATATTTAAAGGATACATCTCACATAACATCATTTCAAGAAAAGTCCACTATCGTGCAGTCTTCAGTTAATGGTATAATTCTTTAAACAGAAGTTTACCTCCTTTATTGGACAGTATAGAAATGGTATGAATAAATACAAATTAGAAGTGCAGTTAAGTATGTTTCTAAATTCTTTATAACTTTTGTATAAAAGAGCTCAAAGAAATACTTATTAATTCAAATGTAATTTAAATAACTTTCCTGATCATACTGGATAACTGAATATGAAGAAAATATTTATGTTACTTAGATTTGCTAGAACTTTTTTTTTTTTTTTTTCAAGTATCCTTCTTGTATATATCCTTAACATATGATTAAAGCTTCAGTTATCATCTCATATCTTTCTTAATTGAAGAGAATTATACAAACATTTTATCTTGATATAAAGTTTGGAGTAGAAAAATAAATATATTTTATGGAATAATGTTCTGCAGAGTTTTTTATCTTATACTCTCCTTCTTCTTCATCATATATCAGTAAAAATCACGTGTATTGACATGATATTTCACAAATGACATAAGTATATATTATCTCATAAATCATTTAAGAATTGAGATATTTACACCACAAGGTACCACAAGGTCTCTATCAAACTAAAAATAAAAAGCTTTGAAAATCACTTCCGGCCTAAATGCAGTTTCAGAAAAAAACAGTTAAAAATCGCTTATTTCTTTACTAGTTTTTTTATTCAAATCCTAGCCACCGGGCAAGTTGGCTGTGTGATTAAGGGCACGCAGCTGTGAGTTTGCCCCCGGGAGATAATGAGTTCAAGCTCCACTGTCGGCAGCCCTGCAGATGGTTTTCCATGCTTTCCCATTTTCACACCAGGCAAATGCTGGGGCTGTACCTTAATTAAGGCCACAGATGCTTCCTTTCCACTCCTAGGCCTTCCCTATCCCATCGTTGCCATAAGACCTATCTGTGTCGGTGCGGCGTAAAACAAATTGAAAAAAAAATCCTAGCCAAATTAACTTATTTAGAAAATCCTTTTTTTAATGTGTCCCTTGGTTCAATATCCCCAGGCATTTTTCTGAATGTCCACACCTAATGTAGTTATAAGGGCTTAAGTGAAACTCTGTGTCTGACTCGTTTGCTGAATGGTCATCATACTGGCCTTCGGCTCAGACGGTCAATTTCCGGCCGGTTAATTGCAGTGGCTCGGGGGCTGGGTGTTTGTGATGTCCCCAACATCCCTGCAACTCACACACCAGACATAACACTATCTTCCACCACAATAACACACAGACACCTACACATTGCAGATGCCGCCTACCCTCATCGGAGGGTCTGCCTTACAAGGGCTGCACCCGGCTAGAAATAGCCACACAAAATTATAAATTATAGTGAAACTCTGCATTAACTCACATTAGCGCTTGTAGTGGTGCTTAAGTAAAACAATGCATTGACTCACATTAGCGCTCGTAGTGGTAGTAAAAGGCATCCCTAGGACGTTTTCAACATTTTTCATTGGTTTTACTTTCCACTAACTACTTTTAACAGTTTTTGGAGATGCTGAGGTGCCAGAAATGTTGCCCATATGGGAGTTCTTATATGTGCATATCTGAGTACCTTTAAATTCCATCGGAGTTGGCCGGGACATCAAATGGCCTCAGAATCCTTGTACTCTACAATCTAAGCCACTGAGCCCAGCTATCTAATACATCCTAAATGACAAAAAAATTCCACACACTGTAAAGAGCATTTGCCAGCATCGTGGCCTAGGAGTAGTGAGCCTGCCTCTTACCTGGATGCACTGGGTTTGATTCGTAGCCAAGTCAGAGATTTTTACCTGGATCTGAGGGTTCGTTCGTTCGAGGTTCACTCACCCTACATGACTTAATTGAGGAGCTATCTGAAAGTGAGATGGCAGCTCCAGTCTAGAAAGTTAAGATTAATGGCCTAGAGGATTCATCAAGCTGACCACATATCACTTTGCAATCTGCAGGCATTCAGCTGAGCAGCGTTCATTTGGTAGACCCAGACCCAACAAATGGGGTTTCATTTGGTTTCGTAAAGAGTATTTGGTTACTATGAATGTTTGTAAATACAGTAGCTACATTGGCAGAAGATGAGCAAATTATTTACATTTTGTGCTATAGTGTTAACACATCATACGAGGCCACTTTAGTCACAGCACATGTCCCCTATTACTCGTATGATAATCTAGGGAGATTACTAGAGTCAGGATTTATAGGTACTAAAAGCAGTTAAAACAGGCAGGTATATAGGCATTAAAACTATCCAAAATAGGCACCATTGTGTAAAACAAGCAATCAAACAGGCATGAAAAATTGATGATGGCTGTTTTTTTTTTTCAACCTTTGATGGGCTATAAAGAGACACACATTGACATAACAAAATAATTTTATCACTAAAAGTTTAGTCGTTTCGTACTTATTTTTCCGTATAATCACAAAAACTATTTAGGCATTTGTCTTATCATGACACCAGCTTTCCGATGCCCTCTGCAGAGAAGTCTGTCGCCACTGAAGTAATGTGCATCTCAACAGCCTCCTCAAGTTTTTCATTTGTATGCCACAAATGGAGGTTTATGATCAGTGAACTTTCTACAGCAATCCCAGACATTTCAAGGTCTTCTCTGTACACAATTGTGACTCAACAATCACAAAACTCAGTGAAGGGCGTCAGCCATAATGTTTCTCGTGAGTTACCATACTAAGGGAGAAGAATTTCTAAAGTCTATTGTAGCTGGTGATGAAACTTGGGTCCTGTATGACACTCCAGAAACCAAAGAACATCTAAGCAATGCATGCGCCCTTCTTCTCCAAACAAGCCAAAAAGGTTTAAACTGACACTAAGGAACAGGAAAATAATGGCTGTCATTTCTTGGCACCATAAAGATGTCTGTTGGTGGACTTAAAGGAGCAGGAGGCTGTCGAGGCGCACAGTACCGTACCTTACTGGCAGCAGACTTCTTTGCAGAGGGCATCAGAAAGCTGGTGTCATGATACGACAAATGCCTATATCGTTTTGGCGATTATATGGAAAAATAAGTAGGAAACTACTTAACTTTTAGTGATAAAATCATTTTGTTATGTCAATGTGTCTTTTTAATAGCCCATCATAGGTTTAAAAAAACAGCCTTCATACTTGTAATTTAATGGTACACTCAATGACTATGGAAGGAATTTACAATTAAAAACTTTTCATTATTTTCAGTTAACAATCATCTTATATTGTCATGAAGAATGTTTCTGTGTTGCAAGAAGGATCCCTCAACATTGCATGAAGTGATTGGTCACTTCAATGAAGCCAGTTCATCTAGTTTTTGGTCTACTGCTTCTCCTCCTTTACCTCCTAGCACATTGGCTACTTTTACTCTCTCTTTCCTCGTTGAATTTTGTTGCACGACCCTATCAACTCTTCCTTGAAACTGGCTACCTTCCCAGATGCTCCATCTTTTGCAGTGGGATATTGGCTCCTACCATTACAATGCACAGATCTCAAGCAAATTCTTGCTGGTCGCTGTTCACAGTAGTGTGGTAGAAATGCAAGAAAAGACGAGGTAAACAACTGATATGGAATCTGCAGCCTTTGGGACAGTCCTAAATGCAGATCAATGGTGGGTTGGTCGGTCTTCTGCACTCATTTCAGATGCATCGTGGTAGTTTTGTGCTGAACTTTCCTTTTTACATTTGATCTGAAAAATAAAAAAGTTGACATAAGTTGCAATGTTCCTATGTCTTTGTATTTCTATTGTTGGGCTAAATGGCTATAATGCTTAGCATACATTGTGCAATTCATACAAAAAAGGAAGAAAAACTATAGAGAGGATAATGTTTCCAGAATTATTAAACTACAAAGTGGGATCAAGGCAGTTAATTCTGTGGACCACACCAGCTAGAATATAATGCATTGGAAGAAAATTGACTTCTTTAAAAGACTGTCAAAAGGCATTAAATAGGCAATTATCCTCAAAATAGGCATGGGTCCTTGAAATAGGCAGTTACAGGCACAATAAAACTAATGAATCCTTTCTTAAAAAAATGGCTAATCTGGATTTATATCTTAAAAGCCTACATTTTGTACACAGGAATAAAATAGGCAAACAGGCAAAATCGCATCACTAGTTACCTATCGCATATGATTGTCCTTCATCATTGGTAATGATATGAGGATCATTGTCATCAGAATGGTATGCTGAAGAAAAATCTGTGGTTTCATCTGCTACTATTACTACCTTATTATACCGATGCATGTATCCAGAAACAAGGCAGTTTACCGAGATACTAGAGATGAATTATTCTTCATCCTTGGTCACTTCAGCCCAGCATGGATCAAAGGAATAAGAGATTGGCACGGACTGATCCAGAAGATATAAGACCATAAATCAGTTCAATACCATTTCCAAGTGTGTGTTACTTACCTAATGTGGAAAAATGAGACTTGGGTTCTGAACCGAAGTATGAAATAAGTTTTTGGAAGAAATTATTGAACAGAATTATTGATGTAATGCTTACTCTAGCTATAAATAACATGGCAATTAGAGGTCATCAGGAGAACTGGGCAAGAGTCAGGGTGGAAATTTTCTTGAACTTTTAAGTAGGTAAGATCTGACTTTATCCTGCTTAACTTGCAAGGAAGAAAAAAGGAAAGCTACTTATTTTGAGCCCAGAAATACAGAATGAGTTAATTGGTATGATATCATAATAGATTGAGGAAGAAATAATTTCAGGTATCAGTGAATCCTGTTTGTATTCTCTTATATTGGCCACCACTCAAGACACATCAGAACATCAGAAATTAAGTTTAATTTTATGATATGTGGTTGAAAAGCCTGATATAAATTGTATAAATTGTGGATTTGAGTTGGCTCTTCCGTCCTCTCTGCCATTGGGATATGTCCTCTTCTGCTTTCGAGGCCGTTGACCATTTTTAGTTATTCACACCTGTCCTGCATATCTACAGGAACTTACCCTATCGGCCACTGGGACATGCCGTGTTCAGGTTGAGGTCCCCCATCCCAGTGTCTCACACAGGGTTATACCTAGCTCTTACTCCATTCAGAGCTAAACCCCCAAAGGAGACCGCGAAATAACAAGCGTCCAGCATACTGGTGGACCGAAGAGATTGCTGAACTGAGAAGGAATTGTCTGCAACTTTGACACAGGGCTCAGAGGATGAGAGGCAGTCCAGAGAATACCTCAGCCACAGCGGAGTACAAGTCAGTGAAGAAGGAACTCCGTAACGCAATTAGAAAGAGTAAAGCCGATAAATGGTGGGCATTGGCAAAAGAAGTACAAGATGATCCACGGGGACTAGGTTACAAGATTGTAATGAAGAAACTCGGGACATTTTCAACCCCAAGTATGGACCCGCAAACCATTAAACAAATTGTGGATACCCTATTTCCAGACCATCCAGAGAGGATTGATTGTGACGATGAAAAAGAACTGGATGATATACCCCTCTTCACAGTAGAAGAGCTGAATAGAGCTATTAGCTCTCTTAGAAACAAGAAGACTCCAGGACCAGATGGTATACCTGCAGAAGTGCTAAAGATAATATCAGAACTGTTGCTGAATATGTACAATCACTGCCTGCAAGTGGGTGCTTTTAGTCCCCGATGGAAAATGGCCTGACTGGTTTTGATCAGCAAAGGAAAACTTGGTGGTTATAGACCTTTATGTATGCTGGACACAGCTGGAAAAGGTTTGGAAAAACTTCTGCAGCCCAGAATCCTCTCAGCAGTTCAACTAGCAGGGGATCTATCTGTTCGCCAACATGGATTTTGGAGAGGGCACTCGATGCTGGATACAGTGTGGGAGGTGGTGAATACAGCAGAAAGAGCACAAACGGGCAATCATCACTCCCGTAAAGTGACACTTCTTGTGACCCTGGAAGTGAAGAATTGCTTTCAATTCGGCAAGGTGGAGCGACATGTTGGTAGCTCTTGAAGAAACTTTCAAGCTACCACAATATCTTATGCGCATAATGGGAGATTACTTCAAAGACCGCACTCTGCTGTATGATGTGGAAGATGGACAAAAGACAAAACGTCTGACGGCTGGTGCAGCGCAGGGATCGATCCTTGGTCCAGATCTTTGGAACATAATGTGTGATGGCTTGTTACGTTTGGAGATGCCAGAGGTCACAAAGCTTGCGGGCTACGCTGATGACGTGACCGCTTTGATAGTGGCTCGTAATGTTGAAATGGCTCAAATCAAACTGAACCAGGTGATGCGATGCATAAAAGAATGGATGACGAGTCACAGTCTAACACTAGCCGAAAACAAAATGGAGATAGTTCTTCTGACTAGGAAAAGGATTGAGACTCTTGTGCCATTTATTCTTGGAGAGTTAGTGATTGAAACATCTGCGAGCACAAAATATTTTCTGCGTGACACTTGACTCCAAGCTCACATTTTGGAATCATATTCAGAGAGCGACAGATAAGGCAGTAAAATACATGACTACACTTAGCAGACTGATGGAAAATATGAAATTTCCGAAATCCAGTAAACGACGTCTTCTCATGTCGACGGTTCAGACAGTGCTCCTGTATGGCTCTGAAATCTGGGCTGAATCCTTCAGATTTGCTTGGTATCAGACAAGGATAGCTGCCGTACAATGGAGAACAGCTTTATGTATTGCATGTGCATACCACACGGTTTCCGAACCTGCAATCCTCATGGTGGCAGAAATAGCCCCAGTAGACCTACTTGCATTGGAGCAACAAGAAATCTGGTGATAGTGGGTTTGAGCCCCACTGTCGGCAGCCCTGAAGATGGTTTTCCATGGTTTCCCATTTTCACACCAGGCAAATGCTGGGGCTGTACCTTAATTAAGTCCACGGCCGCTTTCTTCCAATTCCTAGGCCTTTCCTATCCCTTCGTTGCCATAAGACCTATCTGTGTCAGTGCAACGTAAAGCAAACAGAAAAAAAAAAGAAATCTGGCATACCCAAGGAGAGCTGGGAAAGAAATGTGCAAAGAAGCGCGCCTTCAGCTAACGGATGAGGCGATGGCAACTCAGATGGGAAAATGACCCTCGGGGTAAATGGACCGAGCGACTGATACCACGCTTGGATATTTGGTTGAAAGGGTTCACGGTGAAGTAAACTATTACCTCACGCAGCTTCTAACAGGACGTGGGTATTTTAGGAAATTCCTACATAGAGTGGGCAGAGCAAGTGATGCAGCATGCGTATACTATGATGACATCGATGACGTATTTCACACCTTCCTTGTGTGCGGCCACTAGATGATAAGAGAAGATGTATGGAAACTGAACTAGGAGAACTGACAGCAGATAATATTATTTCTGCGATGCTACGAAACCAGGAATCTTGGAATCGTGTGGCAGTGTATGTGGAGGATGTCCTTCATCAGAAGAAGAAGGATTTGGAAGCGTACGAACGTTCATAAAAGAGAAATGAAGAAAGAAGAAGTCTGAAAGACAAAGTAAACACGATATCACCCTGAAGTAATGCGAGAGCGGTTCTGGGGTGATGATACACATCGTGGGAAAAGGTGTGTGTGGTTTTTAGTGGGTAAGAAACCCATACACTTGTGGAGTGCAGACTCTTCACAAGTGTCTTTTGAATATTTTCCACAGTTCCTCGTAAAATAATAATAATAATAATAATAATAATAATAATAATAATAATAATAATAATAATAATAATAATAATAATAATTGTCGCCGGTGGTGAGAGGTTCTCAATGTGGATGCAATCATTTATTTCTCAAAAATTTTGTGAAATTGCCATTGAAAAAAACAAGGAATATTCAAAGACATTTTCAAGGAAGTCAATGAAATATTTGTTTTTGTTGTGAATTTATGTAAAAAAATTTAATGCGATTTTCAGGACTCAATAGAAAGACATTTAATTCTATTTATTTAATCATTATGAATGTCAGTGGAAAAAATTATTTTGGTATTGGAGATCTCCTGTAGTTGTGGTTGTTGTAACTTGCAATCTCTTTAAACAACCTTTTGTATCACCCTGTGTTTGCCACGTGGAGCCTTCGATAACAAAATCGCTGTGTTTCACAATCAAAACCTTTAGAATTTGTGGTCCATATATGGTAATTTGTTTTAATTGGTCGGAATAACGACCTTCTTCATTGGCAAAAATTTTGGGTCGAATCGTAGTAAGCTTTCCTGATTGGTTGTTTGCGTGTTTCTCAATTTCCGGCCTTTGGCTCCTCAGAAGGAGCAGGGCTCTTGTCCGCGTCTTTGGTTTTCGTATGTCCTCATGGTCGGATGCACTTCGAGTGTGTTCCCGTCTGCGGCTCCAGCTACCTCAGGATAAGCATATTTCCCTTTTCTCGAATTTTAAATTTTAAATTAACATGTAAACCTGGTTTTTGCCATTTTGTTTTGTAATGCCTTAGCTCGTCAGCTAGGCATATCCTTTTCTTTTGGAGGCAATTCCCTTTTATTAACCTTTTTAATTGTGTAATGTAAAATTTAATTTTCCATCCAGGGTTGCCTCCCATAGTCCTGTGTCAATTTAGTGTACGCCGCTTGGAGCTATGCGTCTCCCGCTGATGTGTATTAGGAAGACAGCAACTCTAAAGGCCTTAAATTTTAAATTTGTTTGTCATTTTCCTTGTAAATTATATGTAATAATCTGTAAAGCTCCTTTTCTATTTTCCTTATAAGAATGTTGTAATTGTTTTTATATTGCCTGTTAAATTTTCCTTGTGAATTTTAATTGCAGAAGACACATTTTCTTAAATGTAATCTTAATATTTTATTACAATTTTGGTTTTCTGAAGAACGATAGATAGGAACCTCGTGGTTCGATTCACCTTTATTATTTTTTTTTTTATTGATCATGTTATCTTATTTTATATTGCTGTTATTCAACTACAGTAGAGTCTCGCTCAACCGACCTTCGCTTATCCGACACTCCATGTTATCCGACACTGATAGTCTTAATTTGATCTTTAGGTGGATGCAATTCTGGGACACGGGGTGTGGAGGGTGCGACGGGACAAACCCTGGCAGTCATGCGGTAGGATTGTTCAATGTAGTATTGGTTGGGTGCGGATGTTATAGTTTTCATATCCTCTGTGAGTATGGCGAGTAAAACGTAAGAAAGTGATTGTTTCTGTGGAAGACAAGTAAAGTGGGTTAAAGAGACTGGACAAAGGGGAAACTCTTTAAAAAATGGCTTCAGATTATGGTGTTGGACGTGTTACAGTGGGAGACTGGAAACATACGAGGGAATAAATTGAAAAGTGGTGCTCTACCAGAGCAACAAGTGATGCACTGAAAATTAGAAAAAAACAATGAAAAAAGTGAGTACGAAAAAGTAAGTGAAGCACTATTTCTTTGGTTCACTAAAAACCAGGAAAAGGGCTTGTCAATATCTGGCCCCATTCTGCAAGAAATGGCGGTGTATATCCAGAAGGAGTTTAATAAAGGGACCCTAATTTTACTGCCAGTGCTGGGTGGCTTGATCGGTGGAAAAAACGGCACGGCATTGGGCAGCTTAATATCTGTGGAGGAAAACTGTCAGCTAAATCCGATGAGGTTGTGAAATTTAAAAGACAATTTCAAGAAATAATTCTTGCTGAAGGATTATCTGGTGATCAGATTTTTAATTGTGATGAGACTGGGCTGAATTTCAAGATGCTGACATCAAAACTCTTGCAGCCCAAGCCAAGATGTCTGCACATGGCTACAGGCATAGTAAGAAAAGAGTACTGCATCTACTGTACAATTGAATTAATAAGTCAATAAATAGAGTCCCGTAAAACATAGTACATAATACAGTATATCCTTCCTGTTTGTTTTAGTTCATTTTCAAAGTTATTCCATATTATCCGACATTTTCGGTGATCCGACGTACCCCAGGTCCCGTTTAAGTCGGATAATCGAGACTCTACTGTATGTTAAAATTTTCTTATTTGTTAGTAAATGCAGACTGAACGGTAACCGCTTGCACGTCTTTTCCCTACAACGTCATATGAGATCATATCCTCTTAGGGATCCCAGTCCGCTTCCCACATCCTATCTCTAGTTGTTATGTTGGTAATCCTGCTTATCTTTGTTTCTAGCCATGTGTATGTTTTTGAAACTTGCGATGTTTTAATTGGTGTCTTATAGGTTGACATATGTTCCTTCAGGTTTATTCCTTTGTTTATGACCTTATTACCTTGATTTATATGTGTTTTAAAATTAATGTGACCAGCTCCAAAAGTGAGGTGGGGGGGGGATACATCTGGTAGCAGAGCATGGTTGTAGAAGAATGGGACATGAAGGCGGTAACTTTTAACTAACCTAAAATAACCTAGTATCATCTCCTAATGTAATTTCTTGTTAACATGTCTTGTGTGGTCCCTATCCCTTTCCATAAATCATATTCGACAGGAAGGGTTAGAAATGGCACAAGCCTGTTAAAGCAATCACTTAATATACAGGTGTCAGTCCCCAAGTTATCGACAGACGAAGTGTGCTCATCTTTGACAATCGTTAGAGATAAATAAACTGAGCTTAAGGCTATTCTTTTGTCCTTTTATTCCTCCGAACCGTCTAATGCTCAATTAACACGTGTGAAAGCCCAAGTGCAGCGTTATGTGGATAGGATTCGCGACTTGTTAGCTCTTAATTTATCTGCAAATGAGCGACTGGAGTGTGTGTTCTTATTGTCGCAATTCTCTGGCATTTTCAATAAAATAGTACCCTTGCTAGAAGGCAACACATTGCCTAGTTCTAGCCCTTAAGTTTATGTGTCAGCTCCGTCCGAAACTTGGTGAAAATGAAACAATTTCTGTATCGACTGTTTTCCAAACTAGTACAGTGGTAAATTGTGATAATGTTCCCCTGCGATCTTCTTCTGCTGTTTTTACAAGTGCTTCTCAGCCTGTAAGTAATGCCAGTAATGGTTCTTTTACTCAAGTTGGTATGTCTCTTATTCCTATGGCACCTGGTAATGCTAATGTGTCTTTGTCTCAACCTTCTGTTGCAACCCAACCTGTTTCTCATTCAATAATGCAAAAATATCTCCATGTCCAAGTGGTCACCTGTATCAAATGTGTGAAAATGTTTCGCAGGTGCGAATATCTGCGCCGGTTTCATTGCAATCTAACAGTATTCCTAACCTCACTTTCAGTACTCCATCCTTTTCCCAAAGACGTTTGAACCAAAATTACTATGCAACTGTGATTCCTTCCCAGAGCCAATCTAGTCCTTCTCAGGTACTTACTACATCTGCTGTTTCTCAAATTATTTCCAATTTACCTCACCCATTAACTGCTATATTTAAGGGTGTATCCAAGTTTTCACCGCTAACTCGATTGATGAGATCATTTCTTTTCTACAATATTTTGGTTGAATTTAAAAATCAGGCAATTGTATACTCTTTAAGTAGTGACAATTTCTTCCAAGACTTACATCCACATGTATCTGTAGCTCTTTCTGAGCACATTATTAGAGCTATTTCTGAAGGATGGACAGTGGATCAGTTTCACGCACATGTACTTGAGTTCTTTATACCTTTCTGTGCATTGTCTTCTTTGGTAAAAAAAGTATTATTTCCGAGTGCAGCATTTGAATGAAACATTGTCTGAATATATTCAGGACATTAAGTTCAATGCTAGGATTTTTATGCTCAACTATTCTGAGTCTCAAATGGTTGCCAGCATTGTTGAGGGTCTTGCACCTAATTATCCGTCGTATCTTGCTCTTTCACCGTGACCAGCTACTTTCGTTCAATTGGAAGTTATCACTGTTTCTGCCGAAGGCATTAGGTATGCCAACCAGCTACGTGTTGCGTTAGCTCCTCCTCCTATGAGCATGTCTTCTCAGGTCACTTGTACCGCTTCTTCTCCTTCTTCCCAGCCATGTAATTCTCGTGCATGTTTTAGTTGTGGCTCCACTGATCATTTCCAGCAGAATTGTCCTAAGATTGAGCCCTTAGACAATGCAAAACCTGATGTGGATAGAGTTTCTTTCACCAGCAATTCTTGTTGATACTATGGGTCGAATAGACATTTTTCTAAACAGTGTCCTTGCAATTCTTCCGGGTCTGAGCGTTCTGGTAATGGTTATTCTAGATGAGTAACCGCCAATTCTTGTGCCAAACCTCAAAGTGTAGCTTCATGTTTCGTCTGTTATCACTGTAGGTTAGATGATGATTTACATAATTCTTTGGTTAATGATAGATCTCAGTCTGAAACTAGTGTCAATTTTCTGCAATCTTGTGGTATTTCTGCTATCCCTCCTTGTAAGTTACCTTACATATGTTTAGAAGTGAACAAAGAACCGGTCTGTGCTATGGTTGATTCTGGAAGTAACCTCACCCTCATGAGTGAAAGCTGGTATAATTCCACAAAAACTGTTTGCAAGTTCCCTTCTTTAAAACCTGTATCTTTATCCTGCCATACGGCTAACTCTAATTCCTTGAATGTGACTGGACATTTGGATGTCAAAATAAGAATCCATAATTTCATGTGGAAAATGCCCGTGCTAATGGCGAAAGATTTATCTTGTCCTTTCATTTTGGGTGCAAATTTTATTGCCAAAACTGGTATGATATTGGACCTTCAGTACAATGAGTTCCAGTTCAAATTTTCCCTTAGGATCTTTACATTGTGTAATCGTTCCCTATTCTTCCTTATCATGTCAATGTTGTCCCTGAGGACACGGGTGAACCCAAAGCTTTTGACTTTGATCATTTGCCTGATGTTCAGGCCAACCAACTTAAGAATCTGTATATTCAATTTCCTGATGTATTCTCAGATAAGTTAGGTGTAACCAATGTCTTGGAATACAAAATTGTAGTCACTGACAACGTATTCATTCTCCTCCGTGTCGGTTGCCGCCTCCCAAGATGAAAGCCCTTAAGGCTATTATCGATCAAATGCTTGCGGATGGTGTAATACGTCCTTCTACATCTGCTTATTCTTCTCCCATATTTCTTGTACATAAACCACAGGGTGGTTTTATGCCTGTCATCGATTATCAGGTGTTAAATAAGTGAGTTGTACTTCAATCCCTTCCTCTTCCTGACTTATACTCTTGTTTCTTTTGGATTGCTAATGCCAAAACTTTTACCACTTTTGATTTGAATCAGGTATATTATCAGATACCTCTTGCTGGAGAATCCAAGCACCTCACTGCTTTTGCTACTGATTGGAACCTCTATGCATTTAAGCGCGTCCCAATTGGCCTGTCCATGGGCGCTGCGGTCCTTGCTCAGCTGCTAGATAATGGTTTGTCAGACATTAAATTCAAATTTGTATATAATTATTTGGACGATTTTGTTAATTTCAGTGAAACATTTGAAGAGCACCTTGTTCATCTCAATTAAGTCCTTGAAAGACTCTGTAAAGCAGGGCTAACCCTTAAGGCTAGCAAAGTTACTTTCTCACAGCCCCAGATGTCCTTCTTAGGGCATATTGTGTCTGAGAAAGGTGTCTCTATTGACCAATCTCGTACTGAACTATTCAAAATTTTCCATCCCCTAAAGATGTTGAGGTTGTAGCTAGGTTCGTTGGCATGGTCAAGTTCTTCCGTAAATTCATCCCCAGTTTTGCTGAAAGAGCAGCCCTACTAAATGCCTTGAGAAGAAAAGATGCTAAATTTGAGTGGGGTGATGCCCAACTTGAAGGTTTCTATGACCTGAAATCTGCCTTGTGTAACACTCCTGTGCTGGCTATACCAGATTTTTCTAAATGTTTCATTCTCCAAACCGATGCCTCATCTACAGGTATATCTGGTGTTCTCCTTCAGGAATTTGAAGAGGGACATCGTCCAATTTCTTATGCTTCCCGTAGTCTCAATCCTGCTGAATGTAACTATTCGATCTATGAATTAGAAACTTTAGCTGTTGTTTTTTCTCTAGAAAGTTTTAGAATGTACCTCAAACATCTCCCTTTTGATCTTGAAACAGATAAATCAGGCGTTGAGTTGGGTACTGGCCAAACCAAGAAGGACCGGTCGTCTTGCGCGTTGGGCAGTACGCATCTCAGCTTTACAATTAGAAGCTCATTACATTTGTGGCACCGAAAACATTGTTGCTGATAGTCTCAGTAGGATGTTCTACCCAGGCAGTCCTGATCCTCAATCAGAACTTGTATCTCCCTCTCCTGAACAAGTTTTGGCCTTTGTTAATGTAGTTCCCACTAATTCCCCTTTTCTTTTCAAAGATATTGCTAAACATCAAGAAGATGATGCTGAATTAAAGGCTATTATTGACAGGATTAAGTCTGGTGAACATGTCAAACCTTATGCCCTTAAGAATGGTGTTCTGTGTTGTCCTGCTCGTGGTCACAAAGACCCCAAAATTGTTGTTCCAGCTAATTTGGTTCCCGCTCTTTTTAAACATTTCCATGAATCCCCTGTCGGTGGACATGTTGGTGTGTTCAAAACTAGGGAGAAAATCCGTAAACATTTCATTTGGATATCCATGGATGGTGAAATTCGTACTTTTGTCAAATCTTACAAAACTTGCAATATTAGTAAACCTGCTCCTAATACTCGCCTAGGTCTGTTGTCATCTGAGCAAGCTTCTCGCCCCATGGAGAGATTATTCATCGGTTACATTGGTCCTTTCCCACGATCACGGACCGGCTATCGTTCCATACTATTGTGTGTTGATGCGTTCACGCGTTTTACGTGGCTATTCCCAACTCGTATGGCTAATGCTAATACTACTATTTCTTGCTTGTAACAGATCTTTGCTTCATTTGGACCCTGTCAATTTTTGGTGAGTGACAACGCCAGAGCTTTTACCTCTGTACAATTCCGCAATTTCTGTTCTGATTTGTCAATTTCTCATGTAACTACTACTCCTTATTACCCAAGGACTAATTATGCTGAAAGTCAACCAAAATCTTAGATCTGCTCTTATTGCCTACCATTCTGCTGACCACTCTAAGTGGGATTCATCACTTATCATTTGCTTTCAACACTGCCGTTCATGAAAGTCATAAGCAAACTCCTGCTTCATTGATGCTAGCGTTCACCCTCAATTTGCCACTCTCTAATCTGTGGTCCATTAACGATGTTTTACATGATGTTGCAAATCCAGAAACAATCAATGCTGCTTGGCACCATGTGCATAAAAATTTGAAAGTTTATTACGCTAAAGTTCAACGTAACTATAATCACGGGCGAAGACCGCACAATCTGTCTGTGGGTAACCAGGTTTATGTGAAGACTCATACTATGAGCAGTGCTGCGGACCATGTCATTAGTAAGCCGGCCCCTAGATTTTGAGTTACCTGCACAATTTTGAAATTTCTAACCCCTGTGTCATTACTAGCCAGTGATCCTGAGAAGAAGAGGATCAGTTGGGTCCATTTGGCTCAAGTTAAGATCCCCTAGTTATGAGATGATACTTTAGAAACTCTTTAAGTTCCTTAAGGAAAATTAGTTATAAGCAAATTTTGCGGTAAAAATCCGGCCGGTGGTGGCAGTTGCTTAGTACTGCGCCATGCTTTACTACTTGTTCACTGTGAGTTCACTACTTAAGTGAACTGAATGAAGCTTCAATGGAGACCCTGGTGGGACTGAAAAGGGATACCGTGTTGGCAGGCAGCCGATGTCAGCAATACCTATGAACAGCAATACCTGTGGTCGAGCTTAGGAAATTCTGGTTCAAATAAATATTATTGGTGAGAATCGCATCAAGACGTGTGTGATATGTGTTGGAATCAGTGTGTTTCCACAGATTTTGGACCTCCAGTTAAAACCTCCATTTAATTTAACTTCTTTTTAATTTAATAATCGAGCAGAGTTCAAGATTAGGAGGTGGAGGATGTCGCCGGTGGTGAGAAGTTCTTAATGTGGATGTGATCATTTAATTCTTGAAAATTTTGTGAAATTGCCATTGAAAAAACTAAGGAACATTCAAGGACATTTTCGAGGAAGTCAAATAAATTGTTTCTGTTGTGAATTTATGTAAAAAATATTAATGCGATTTTCAGGACTCATTAGAAAGACATTTAATTCTATTTATTTAATCATTATGAGTGTTGGTGGAAAAAAGTTATTTTGATATTGGAGATCTCCTGTAGTTGTGCTTGTTGTAACTTGCAATCTCTTAAACAACCTTTTGTATCACCCTCTATTTGCCACGTGGAGCCTTCAATAACAAAATCGCTGTGTTTCGCAATCAAAACCTCTAGAATTTGTGGTCCATATATGGTAATTTGTTTTGATTGGTCAGAATAACGATTTTCTTCATTGGCAAAAATTTTGGGTCGAATCGTAGTAAGCTTCCCTGATTGGCTGTTTGCGTGATTCTCAACTTCCTGCCTTTGGCTCCTCGGTAGGAGCAGAGATCTTGCCTGCATCTTTGATTTTTGTAAGTCCTCACGGTCGTACACACTTTGAGTGTGGTCCCGTCTGCGACTCCAGCTACCTCAGGGTAAGCATGTTTCCTTTTCTCTAATTTTAAATTCTAAATTAACATGTAAACCTGGTTTTCGCCGTTTTGTTTTGTAATGCCTTAGTTCGTCAGCTAGGCATATCCTTTTCTTTTGGAGGCAATTTCCTTATATTAACCTTTTTAATTGTGTAATGTAAAATTTAATTTTCCATCCAGGGTTGCCTCCCGTAGTCCTGTGTCAATTTAGTGTATGCCGTTTGGAGCTATGCGTCTCTCGCTGATGTGTATTAGGAAGACAGCAACTCTAAAGGCACCTTGCAAACCGAAGATCTGGTGGCGATTTGTGGATGATACGTTCGTCGTATGGACAGAAGGTGAAGACAATCTTGGTCACTTTCTGGATCACCTTAATCACCAGCATCCTTCCATTTGTTTCACCTTGGAAATGGAATCTGACGGCAAGATACCATTTTTAGATGTTCTCGTCACCAAGAAAGAGGATGGATCTTTAGAACACAGCGTGTATCGTAAGCCTACACACACCAATAGATATCTCCACGCAGATTCTCACCATCACCCTACCCAGAAACATGGTATCCTTACAACTCTGACTACCAGGGCCAGGAGGATTTGTGAAGCGTTACATCTACAAGAGGAAATTAACACCTTGAGAACCACCTTTGAGAGCAATGGTTACAGCAGAGCTTTGATCTCAAGGGTTCTGAAATCGGCACAAAATTGGACGTCTGTTAAGAAAAAAGATATAAAAGGAACTGCTTACCTACCTTACATACATAACACGACGGATCGTATAGCTAAAATCTTACATAGGTACCATGTACGAACTGTTTTTGGAACATCAATTAAGATTAGGCAACTCCTGCGACCAACTAAGGATAGTTTGCCTAAATTACAACAACCTGGTATCTACAGAGTTCCCTGTACTTGTGGCAAGGTTTATATTGGGCAGACTTCGAGAACGGTGTGTACTCGCATCAAAGAACATACCAGATGTATCAGACTCAACCAACCTGATAAATCAGCTGTTGCTGATCATGCCTTAACACCTGGTTATGATGTCTTGTTCCAAGAAGTGGATGTTCTTGCCCGTATAAAGCAATATCGCCCAAGAATTATAAGGAAGGCGGTTGAAATACGTAAACACCCAGATAATTTCAACCGCGATACAGGTTACAACCTCAGTGAATCATGGCTACCTATAATCAGAACCATTAGAGAGTAATGATTTGCTGTTACTATTCATTGTCTTTAGCATTGGGCTAAAATGGCGTCCCCTTTACATCTTTGGGCACCGTTTGAAGCTTCCTTGTTGCTTTCTCCTAGCAACCATCATTACGTCGTTTCTTTTCTCTTTTGTCTCCTGATGAAGGAAGGCAAGGTTCCTTTTGAAACGTTGAGTGTGTTTATAACTATTTTCACGGCATAAGCCCAAAAATATAACTCATGAATAACTCTAAAGGCCTTAAATTTTAAATTCCTTTGTCATTTTCCTTGTAAGATTGTTGTAATTGTTTTTACAGTCCCCGTTCAATTTTCCTTATGAATTTTAATTGCAGAAGTTGTTCTCATTTTCTTAAATGTAATCTTAATATTTTATAACAATTTCGGTTTTCTGAGGAACCACAGATAGGAACCTCGTGGTTCGATTCACCTTTATTTTTCTTTATTGATCACGTTATCTTATTTTATATTGCTCTTATTCAACTACGTTAAAAATTTCCTTATTTGTTAGTAAATGCAGACTGAAGGGTAACTGCTCACATGTATTTTTCCCTACAATGTCATGTACAACTCAATCAGGCAATGCGCATAATCTCGGGTTGCATTCGGAGCACGAACACACTATGGCTTCCTGTTCTCAGCAATATTGCACCTCCAGCCCTAAGACGATCAGAAGCTCTCTTAAAGGTTTGGAAGAACATTCAGCAGAACCCCCAACTACCCATCCATCAAGATATTACGCACACTGAACATCAACGACTGAAATCAAGGAAACCACCCTGGCGTACAGCAATGGATCTTGAAAGAACCTCTTTTCACGTTAACAGTTCATGGTTGAGAATCCTTCTAAACGAGTACAAGGATGATGTGATTATCTGTTGTGCAAATGGGGTTGGACTAGGTCTGCAGATTGTGATTGTGGTGCATCTTCTCAGTCAATCCACCACATTGTTGCTGACTGCCCAATTCGAGCTTTCAAAGGAACGCTGATGGACATTCACCGCACATCGGATGAAGCAGTTGATTGGGTCAAAATGCTAGACCTAGAGTTATAGTATTGTACGGACTTGTGACTACGCACATTTACCCTGAACTATATACATGTGTGTACATAGATTCATCATACGATAAGTAAGTAAGTAAGATCATATCCTCTTAGGGATCCCAGTCTGCTTCCCACATCCTATCTCTAGTTGTCATGTTGGTAATCCTGCTTATCTTTGTTTCTAGGCATGTGTATGTTTTTGAAACTTGCGATGTTATTATTGGTGTCTTATAGGTTGACATTTGTTCCTTCAGGTTTATTACTTTGATCATGACCTTATTACCTTGATTTATATGTGTTTTAAAATTAATGTGACCAGCTCCAAAAGGAAGAAATCAGGGGAATAATAACAGGACTGAAGAACAATAAGACGTCAGGTGAAGATTCAATAGTTGCAGAGTTATTGAAATATGCCGGAGAACACTTAGTGACTCAGCTAGAAGCACTGTTTGAGGAGATTTGGCAGACAGAGAGCATCCCAAAGGAATGGAAGACATCATTAATACACCCGCTGCACAAAAAAGGAGACAGAACAAACGTTAACAATTACAGAGGAATATCATTGCCACCAGTTGCCTCTAAAATTCTATCCAAGGCACTACAAAACAGGACTGAAGGGATAATAGAAAAAGAACTTGGTGAATGCCAGGCAGGATTCCGGAAAGGGAGATCATGCAGCGAGCAAATTTTCAACCTAATCTCCATAATACAACTACGTGCACTCACAGCCAAAAATCTAGTGATTGTATTTGTGGATTTTAAGAAAGCCTATGATTCAGTCGAGAGAGCAACCTTGATAAGCACGTTAGAAGAGTTTGGGATAGATAAAAAAACTAGAAATTTAATCAAAGAAACCATCACTGACACTACATCACAGGTTAAGTTTATGGGTATGTTGTCAAAACCATTCAAGATCGAAACAGATGTCCGACAAGGGGACGGGATGTCACCACTCCTGTTTAATGTTATACTTGAAAAAGTGGTCAGAGAGTGGAGGAAGAGACTGACGAAATTAGGGGTGGAAAATGGAATATCACTGGGAAGATCTGGAGTCAAAATTGACTGTCTAGCATTCGCAGGTGATATGGCAATACTGGCAGAAGACAATGAAACAGCCAAGGTACAAATTGAAACACTTCAAGAGACTGCTGTAAAGACGGGACTTCAGATATCCTTCGAAAAGACGGAACTAATGATTCAGGACAAAAAGGATCCGACACAAAATATTGTCACCAAATATGGAACAATTAAAAGAGTACAGAAGTTTAAATATCTAGGGCAATGGATAACCCCAACAGGACTATCAGGAATAGCATTACTGGAAAGGGCAAGAAAGATGGAAGCAGCATACCAGTTATGTCGAAATGTCTACAATAAAAAATCAGTTTCATTCACTGCAAAAATCAGACATTACAACACTGTCATCAAACCAGAAAGTCTATATGCGATCGAATGTATTCCACTGAACAGGAAGGGCTTACTAGAAAACATTGAAAAGACAGAAAGGAAGATCTTAAGGAAGATACTAGGGCCCAGGAAAGTGGGTCAAGAATTTAGACTGCGACCAAATGAGGAACTATATAAAAGGACCGAAAAAATCACAACATCCTTCAAGAAGAGAAGACTCTGATTCTACGGACACATTAAAAGAATGCCACCAGAGAGAACAGCCAAGCGAGTTCTGGAATACATGGAGAACAGGAAGACACAAACTAGCTGGCTTAAAGGGGTCAAGGAGGATATGGAGGAAAATCAGGGGTAGTATACAACAGACAGGAATACAGAAAAATCATCAACAAAATTAAGGGATTCCAAGGTCAAAGTAGCAAAAAACGGACCGGCAACAACTGGTCACGAGAACGTAAAGAAGCCCACTCGACCCATTCGAAAACAAGAATAATAATAATAATAATAATAATAATAATAATAATAATAATAATAATAATAATTTTCAGTAGTGTAGGGAATCCTCGCTGACATTTACGTTTATTTTCTTGAACACACTCATATCATAGGCAAAATTAACGGTATCAAACACTGGACATGCTACGCTGATGACACTTTTATTATCCTAGATTCCCATACTACAGATAGCAAAACAGTATGTGAATTACTTTGACCCTCATATAAAGTTCAAGATAGAATCTGAAACCAACAACTCTCTTAATTATCTTGATCTATCACTCGCAATCATAATAAAACCCTTTCCTTTGATATTTACAGGAAGCCCACTCACACAGTTAACACAATTCACCAGACTTCTCTACACCCGGGGATGCAGAAGAAGGCAGCTTTTAACAGTATGATTTTCAGAGCATTTGCTGTTCCTTTATCCCATAAGAATTTTAGGGAAGAAATCAACACCATTTATACAATAGCTGAATGTAATGGTTTCAATAAAGCCTTCGTGAACAAAATTCTTAATAAATTTAGAAGTAAACTCAAGACCACCTTGGAAAAAGAACCTCCCCCTGAAGAGAAGTTTACCACATTTACCTTTAATAATAACATACAGTGGAACCTTGGATTGCGAGCATAATTTGTTCTGGCAGCATGCTTGTAATCCAAAGCACTCGTATATCGAAGCAAGTTTTCCCATAAGAAACAATTGAAACGCGGATGATTCATCCACAACATAAAAATATTTATTCGGCTACCATTTCTAAAGCAAAATATAACGTAAAACAAATTAAAGTGCACTTTTCCTTAAAATAGAATTATTCTTGGTGTGAGGGAGACGAGAGATGACGTGTAGCACGAATTTCACTTAAGGAATCACTGCTGTCTGTTGGCTCACTGGAATTCTTTTCTTTTCGTGCAGCTTTAACGAGGAACCTGTCCAATGACTGTTGCTTTTGCCTCTTTTTCACGATTTCACGAAAATGTGACATTGCATTGTCATTGAACTGATTCATCACTCGCACTGCTACAGCCTTATTCGGGTGGTTTTTTCCTACAAAATTTTGCACCGTTTCCCACATTTTGCACTTCTCCCGAATCTCAGTTGAAGTGGGAGATTCCATTGACTTTTCCTCCTCCTCTTCCCTGGAAGAAACCTCCATAACTTCCTCCTGTTGTTCGCGATGCAGGTCCATCAGTTCGTTGGTGGTCAGTTACTGGCTATGTTCTTCCACAAGCTCTTGAATGTCCACGTCATTCACCTCCAGTCCCATAGTCTTTCCTAACGACACAATTTCATCGACAATCGGCGGCTCATTGTCACCAACAATCCCCTCAAAGTCACGTCCAAGAACACAGTCAGGCCACAGCTTTCTCCAAGTGGAAGTGAAAGTTCCTTTGGTGACTCCATCCCAGGCTTTATCGATGATATTCAGGCAGTTCACGATGGGGAAATGTTCTCCCAAACTCTCTGAGGTAAGGTTTGTTTCTTCCGTCACTTCGAAGCATCGCTGAAATAGTGATTTGGTGTATAGCTTCTTGAAGTTCAAAATGACTTGCTGATCCATAGGCTGGAGTAGTGTTGGGAGGAAGGAACTTAACCTTAACGAACTTGAATTGCTCCAGTATAAGATGTACAATATTATAGGTTAGGATCCACCTTTCAATACTCCGTAATAAGATGGTAAAAAGTAGTTACAACCTCCAGTATGTCGTCCTCAAGGCCTCAAGGCCTGGAGGATGAACAGGAGATTGTCCACAACCACCAAGACTTTGAGTGGCAGATTATTTTCTGAAAGGTATTTCTTCACTACAGGACAAAAGACCTCGTTCATCCATTCAACAAACGAACAGGGGAGGGGAAAACGTAGGCACACGTGACGCTCGTATTGAGGAACCTCACTCACTTATCAAGTTACAATTTATTTAAAATGTTTGCTCGTCTTGCAAAACACTCGTAGACCAAGTTACTCACATTCCGAGGTTTCACTGTATATCCAATTTTTAATATTTTAAAAAGGCCTAAGTTAAAAGTACCTTTCAAGACCACTCACACCAATGCTAAAATAGTTTTTAATTCCCATTACTGTCAATGGCTACAGCAAATTTACAAACTCTGGGGTATACAAACTAAAGTGCCAGTCTTGTTTTTCAATGTACGTAGGACAAACAGGCCGTAGTTTCAATATAAGATACACTGAACATCTTAATGCCTTGAAGTATAGCTGCTACTCAGCCATGAGCGAACATTGTAAGGAACAAAATCATTAATACAGAACAATTGACCAGGATTTACTCAATATACTGGAGAATATTTATATCAATATTGACTAATACAACAATTCCTCACATAACCTAAATGAAATCAACGAGAAGAAAAATGTTTTATTGGAAACCTCTGTCTCGCTCATCTGTCAACAATTTATTAATAAAAATGAGTTTCACTACCAACGTTCCAGAACTAGACCCGCCCTTCCCTCAATATCCCCCCTCCCGTACCTTAGCTTACCCCTCCTCCTTCCCCCTTCCTCTTCCCACCTAACCACATCAGCTCTGACACGCTGTAAGCTACACACAAGCTTAGTGTCAATGTAACATGAGACCGACAAGGTCGTACCATTTGAGACGACAGCCTTTTAACAAGTAAGTTGACTGAGCCTTTTCTTTTCAGGCAATACTTTTTGTTTTTGTTTCATCCATTCTCTTTTTTCCCATTACAGATGATGCACACTTATTATTCCCTTTATTGATGGTCTCACTATGCTGCGCAACACCGTGTTTCACTTTTTAAAAAGAATCAGCAAGTTTTATGTCAATCAAACAAGTTTTCAGGCGAGATAATTTTTTACCTCAACATGATCATTGTATTTTATTCCACACACTTCATCAGTATTTTTAATTTGTTTGTATAAATGTAATATTGAGCTTCTACTGAGGATGGCCTTTAGATTAGGCTGAAACATGTATAGATATCATCCCATTTAATACAGATGGTTGTTTTGTATTGAAAAGAAGGATCATGAAAATAATTTTTATTTGTAAAGTAACACTCCACCTTTGACTAAGCATCATGCACTGTTCACAGTAACACACCTCATCATGGACACATCACAAGCTGTCTGATGAAATGGACAACTGACACCAGGGATAGTGGTGTGCATGCGGTACAGGTTAATGCTATATTATTGCATTGAACAGGTGGACTTAAAAATATTGTAATAATATTTGAGACAGGTTAATGCGCCGGTGTGATGTATGCGGTCATGCTGTGAGCTAAGTTGTGTACACTATGTCTGTTTAGTGGTCAGGGGTATATACTGTTTATCACCCGTTGACTGTTCCAGTGTACAACAGACACCTGGGATCTTTGCGAGAGTGTGGCAGAACTGCTTGTGCCATTGCAATACATGCACTGAGACTGACGGTCGTCACTTTGAACAACTACTATGAGTTACGTTGTTGTTATGCGGTGTATGCTGTATATGTCCATAACACAATAAATATGCATTTCCGACCATTGGTTCCCTATCTCAACATAATTGGTTGTGGACCTAATATCACCTGTTTCAATTTGATGCAAAAGGTTTGAGACACCCTGCACAGGCCTATCTCTCTAATGGAAGAATAGTGTCCTAAGTCATGAATTAATCATTTCACAGGATAGTCCATAAAAGGGACAACATATCTCTAGCTAAATATGAACACGAGACAATGTTATTCTTTTCTTCATTTCATGTTCTATGCTTCTTTGGACACAGTAGAATATACCTCCATTTAGAGAGCAAAACTATTATTATAACAGGATAATTCAGCCAAATTTGCTGAAAATTGGATTTAGAACACTTGCTTCAATTACACAGATATCTATATATATAAAATAAGAGTTTTGTCTGTACATTGCTCAGAATTTAAAAAGAATGGTATTTCTGTATCGGTCATGTCCACAGTAACAAGGAAATGCACTTTTAATTTTCCGTAATTTCTGCCTGAATATTGGCGGCAAGTAGCTGGGGAGTTAATCTCTCGCTTCTCTAGCATGCCATTCCTCTGGTTCATAAATTTTCTATACTACTGGTACGTAAACACACTAGTTCATCATAGCATTCCAGATATTCAATCCCTACTCTAAGACACTGATTGGAATGAGCAGTATGCACATTTAACAGAATAATGGCAGAGGAGTGCTCACGGCTGTCTGCGGCCTGGTCATTTCAACAGTGGAACTCTGGACTGTTAGACCGGCACTGTAGTACTGTTTGTTAAAAGTGAGAAAATGTGTGGTTTTTCTTTTGATTAAGAATTTTATATTTTATTTATTTATTCATTTATTTATTTATTAGTATCAGAAGCAATAATTATTAATTAAGAATGAGAATAATTAGATAACTGGTAAAAACACACTCAAGGTACATTCAAAGTAACAATTATATCATATCATATCGGACCAGAATTTGGCGAGATCTTGACCATTTGGTGTGACCTTCACTAAATCTTTCATGGTGCAAACGAGAGGGCAGGAGTTGCAATAAAGGAGGTACATCATGATTTGTTCTTCTCCACTTTTAATCGCTACATTCCTACTGACGTCATTGTAATGGCTTATGTTGACTTCAGTTGGGAAAACCACAAAGACAGTCTTTGTGAGAATTCCATAGCGAAGCATTGGTACATCAGCTAATACTGAATAAAATCCAGACTCTCAGGAGTATGTGCATTTTTATCTTACTCCAACAAGGACATTTTGGAAAGGTATACAAACAACAGAAATAAAAGATATATTCATAATTAAAAATATATTTTGAATTCATTTCCGAAGTATTACATTCATATATAACAACTCTTTGACCTTTTCATGTTAGCACATTTTCTTGATACTGTTATCAAAGTGTGATAAAATGAATGGGGCAACCATTCAGTCCTGCCCATGGCATAACACATAACTGATAAGTGTCAAATGATATTTTTCACCCACGTTTCCTACTGGTTTTGTAATCATGTTACTAAACTTACCAAAAGAATTCTGATGTGACCTATGCTAAGAAAGTAACATGCTTTGCTTCACTGGTCCACACATACAATACAATATTTTCTCTTTTTACACTGTACAGTAATCTCAACCACTTCTTTAATGATAGCAACAAATGTTGGGAATGTACAACAGTTTAACACTTTCAACTTAGTGCAATATTACAAATTTCTTAATGTCTATTCCTACAGCATTTTACCAAGAATACATATAATAAAAAGTGTCTCTCAGTAGCAACCAAATAAAAACACTACAAAACAGTCATCCAGCCACAAATTATATACGCATGTGAACCATTATTCAAAACAACAAACACAGTTGCAATAGATTACTCAAGTCAGAAAGGAGAATAGTAAAAACCTGGTTAAATAAAAATTATCAAGTAAACAGAGTCTGGAGACTAGCTTCCAATGAAACAGTTCATAAAGAAATAGAACCTGTGACTAGCACAATGAAAAAGAAACAAATATCATTCTTAGGGCATACCTAATATGATCACCAGAAAATATAACGAGTAGGAAAATAAGAGAAAATTATGTAAGAGTAAGAATAATATAAGATGGATGACAGAACTTAAAGAAGACATGAGAGAATTACATATTACAAAACAAATACACTCAAGATATCGAAAGATAAACCCACTAGACTACAGACAAAAATCAATATGCAGAGAATAGGAGGAGTGATTCCAGAAGCGGAAAGAAAATTGCATTCAGAAAGGAAAAAACAGTATTGGGCTGATGTGACTAAAGTAGTCCTATGTTGGCTAAAATGAATAAATAAATAAATAAATAAATAAATAAATAAATAAATAAATAAATAAATAAATAAATAAATAAATAAATAAAGTCATAAAGAGGGAACATGCTAAAAAACAATTTCGCTGCTAAATTTAAACTTAGGTTTGAACGTAAAAATAATATCGATGAAAACAAAGAAACAAGTGTTTACAATTGTAATTAAATGAAATAAAGAAATAATACATTCTGAAGATCATCAACATAGTAAAACATCAAGGAAAACGTTCTTAGAAATGCAAACTATACACATTGCTCACTATTATGTTTATCATAGGAATGTCCAACATTCGGGCGATTTGCACACATTCCATGTGTGGTTTAGCATCCACTTTCTCAATAAACTTTAATTTTTCATCATTTGTAAACTGTCTAGCTTTCTTCTTCTCTATAACTGAATGCCCTGCAAACCACTATGTGTAAGTACATTAAATTATATATAATATTATATTATATTAAGTAAATTAAATTATATGTAAGTACAGTAGGCTTGATTTATCAACGCTGTTACACAATTCACTTATGAACATAAAATTAAGCACCAACACGTCAGCTGTATACATAAGTACAGCAGGCCTAATTTACGTACGTTGTTACACAATTCACTTACGAACGTAAAATTAAGCACCAACATGTTAAGCAAGCTACTGTTGCGCGATCCAAACCACCATAGCAATGACTGGCTTGGGACTGATGCTCCCTGCAGATGTAGGCCGCTGTGCAACCGCGCTTCGGGGCCATGAAATGAAGTTTAGCATAAAATCCTTAACCACGAAAGTTGTCGCTGGCCCGTCGTGCGCACAACGTGGCTGGGAATGTTAATTTAACCCCTCAGCATCGCAGCCATTTAAATAGCTTCCTACCCCGCGGCCGGATGAGATTTCAACTACGCGCGACTGAAATACATCGATTCACTTAAAGCGCTACTGCAAGTACAAGAGTAGCCCGATTTTCACGAAATTTGGAATTCCTTATGACAGAACTATGTACATGCAGATAATTACATAATTGTTTCACATTTCCTTAGTAATTTAGTTCCGTGTGATAGAGTTCGAAGCACTCTTTGAGACAGGGACTCAAGTCACACTCCTGGCAGCAGTACACTGACGTCTTCTTTTCGCCGTGTTTTGAAAACAGGATACAATGTCCCTGAGGTTTGGATTTCCAACTCTTGGGTGCTAACTTCCTGATAAAATATATTTCCTGCAACCTTGGAACTGTATTATCTGATGCGCGCCGCCCTTGAATATTTCGTTCCCCTCCCGAGCAAGCGTATTTTGTAAACAAACCTTTCACCAGCTGAACCCGATAAGGTAATTGCTCAATATTTGTCTCTGTGACCTGTGTGAGTATTATTAGAGAATTTAGCAATCAGAATTCACCGTTGAAAACTTCTCTTTGACCTATATAATTATCTATAGTCCCTTACACGAAATTTCCAAGTACTGTTTCCTCCTCATCGTCACTCTCATCATTTACCACTGCTCCATCATCTATTTCATTATCACTGCTGCTTATACTGTCACTACTACTTCCGACTAAACTTTCATCTGAATTATACAATATTTCAAGCACGTTACTGTCAGTCATACCACGGCTGAGCGCGGAGCGTCACACGGACTGATGAAGCTGCAGCGAGACCGAAAGCAACAGGACAAAACCGAATGAGGGGAATAACATTTATGACAAAACAAACCAACTCGATACATATTTCAGATAAAAGGTCGAGACAACATCTTTCAAACGAGATATATTCCATGAACAACTGGTTCTCGTATCGTATGACAGAAAGCAGCACTAACTGATGCCTACACAGAGCGCTCGTGGAGAGTTACGAAAATATTACAAGCTGAGAAATAAAGACAAATATAATAAATAAACCGCACTCCCAATGTACAAACAAAGCAAAGAACATCACATGAAAAGACAAACTTCTCAGATCATCATTTCTTTATTTTATTCTGTGGGAAAGAATGAAGCAGACTTTAAAAAAAGCAAGAGATTAGTGCTCAGACTTATTTGACAAATAATTATCCTTGCAAAAACAACTACATTATAACGATTTTTCAATTCTTATTTACAACACTGATAAACCCGAAAATGTCTTCTTGGAAACAAAACAATTTGCATATCAGTAACTCCAAAACTCTTCGCGCTATAGCCGTAAATGTGAAACCATGTATGGGTCTATACCACATATAGAGTTCGGCAGCTATGGAAGAAAAGAGGGTCTATACCACGCATAGAGGTCGGCGCTGAGGGGTTAAGTTTTTTATGGTGGGCGTTATGAACCTACTAAAGAGTGACATATATGTGCTATCCAGGTTTCTTTAGCGTGTATTTAATAGAATATGGCCTGGGACTTTGGAAAAATGGTTTAATAACCAGTGAAATGCACTAGAGAGGGACGTCTTAACCAGTTTCCACTGTAAATAAATAAATAGTGTCATTGTTTTCACGTCCCACTACCTACTTTCACGATTTTCAGAGATGCCAAGGTGCTGGAATTTTGTTCTGCAGGATTCTTTCATAAGCCCATAAATCTGCAGGCATGAGGCTGGTATATCTGAACACCTGACTGAGCTGGGATTGAACATGCCAACATGAGCTCAGAAGGTCTGTGTCAGATACAACAGCTGAACTGTCTATTTTAATATGACACTGTCACCGGTTGGTGGGACGGAGAACGGAAACTACAGTGTGTTTGGAAATGTAAATTTTAATTTTTTTTATTTGTCTGAAGGATTTAATTTTTTTTTGCAACTCTGGACTCTACTGGAATTTTATGGAAACATCAAGAAACATTGAACTGTATGAACATTTCAACATGCAAAAGTGTTTTGAAGTGTTTTTTTTTTAATGTAGTTTTTATGTAATCTGATGTAAAATTTGTAAGGTGATTTATTTTGGAGCATCCTGTACCTGTACCACACGTGTGGTTTCCTATGATGAAATTTTAGTGTTGTAATCGTAATGTTCCAGAACTTGTGCAATTGCTAACGATGTTAAAATGACCATATATGGTAACAAGATTTCCTATTGGCAAAAAGGTCCAGGAATCTAGGGTAAGTTTGATCTTATTGGTTGATTGTAATCGGGCCATTTCCGGCCTTGTGGCCGGCTTGGGAAAAATGATGCGTGAGCTCGGCGTCTTTTCCATCCGACCGCCGAAGCGAGCGTTCGCGCTCGAGGGCTGCTGCCCTCGGGAACTCCTGCCTTTCCGAAGTAAGTGTTATTTCAGTGTTTTTGCAATGTTATTCTCAATGTTTTCCGGTTTCGTTTCATTTAGTTTAATTCCTTTTGTGTTTCATTATTTCTTCGCTTAATGTCATCTTAAAAGTTAAATTTGATTAGTCCGAGTTTACCCTAGGTTCCAATTGCCGTACTTTCAAGTCTTTCATCCATTAAATACTTTCGGTTTAAACTATACCTTTAATGTAGCATCACCTTCTTTGTTAAATCAAATTGTATGTTAAGTTACTTAAGTATGTCTTGTTTCCGTGTCGTGGAACTGTATTCTGTAAAACTTTGTCATTTTTAATATAGTTGAGCTAGAGGGTGTTTCTTGCAAGTCTTTTCTCCCCCATAACGTCATACATTCCCATGGACCTCGATAAAGGCTTCCCGCAGCTTCCACATCCTGCCTTAGTTGTCATTTTTAGGCCTGTAAGTGTTCCCTGTATTTGGTTTATATGAATTTTCCGCCACTGCGTCATATTTCTACCTACCTTATTCATATTATTAAGTATTATCTTATTTACTACTGCGTCATTTTCCTATCTTATTTTTATTTATGTACACGCTGGAAACAGCGGTTACATTTGGTAGCAGAGCGTGGTTATGGAAAGGAGCGAAGGCTTACAATGATCATCCTCGGCTAACTTTTGTAAAATTAATTTTAAATCTTTTAAGTTTGAATATAGGTTGTAAGTGTTCCGTGTGTATTCGTAATTCCCGGTTTTTGTTTTCATGATTCTTGCGCGAGTTCATCTCACCTCGTGTTTTTCGTTCCGCGATGTGCAGTCTTGTGACTGTGTTTAATTGTACTTAACGGTTGGAGGAAATAGTGCGTCACTATTTGTAACAAGTTTTTGGTTTCGTTACTTTCAATAAATTTTCCTGTGTGGCAAGATTTCGCTTGACCACGTGTTTTGTAGTAAAGTGATATCTTCACATTTCGTGTGCTGTGTTCGCTTTCCGAAAGTCTTCTTTGATAAATTTCAATATGTTTGATTATGTCTAGTTTTCTTCCATTTCTGTTCCGATTGTAACATTTGTGTAATTTCCGGTTGTTTTAAACTGCGTCGTAATATCGTGTTAAGTTTTGTCTCGATACTGTAATTGGTACTGTACTCCCGTGTTTGAATTCAGGTTATCTCTTGAACAGCTGAAGTGTGTTGAAAACAGCTGAGCGTTTGACCAACTGCGAAGTGCACACCCTACATCCTAAGTTATCGAGTGTCCGTTCTGTTTGTTTCCCTTCTAGACCACGTAAATTTTAGCGTGAATTGTCAGTGATCATTGTGTTCTGGTTGAATTTTAGCACGGAGTTTCCTTAGTTTTTCTGCAATTTCTCTTTTGGTAAATTTTCGGCAACTATTTTAAGGTTATGTTGTGAATTTTCGGCTATTTCTTCGAGTGTTTTCCTGTTCGTAAATCTCGTGTTTCGACAAATTATTTTCAAAATTTTGTTTCTTGTCGCCTGGTATGTTATATTTGGCAGTATTCCACGAGTGTGATCTTTTGAAGGTAATTTTTACGTCATGTTGTAGCTCTGTATGTACTTAAATTTCTGGTTATGTTGTGTTGTTTTTGGTCTTTTGCTGGATCTGGGTTCGTTTCCAAGTAGGTATGGGACTATTTTGGGGACTGTTTCCCAACTAGCTTCTAAATTACAAAAGTTTCCTAGTTTGTTTGGTGCTTTTCCATCGTGTAAGTGTCTGTTTCCTTGTCACGTATATTTATTTTCCCGTGTATTCCTATATTTGTTAGGGAGGGTTCTATGAGGACTTGGATAGGCTCATAGGGTGACACGTGTTCACCATATCTTTAGACCAGGTAATGCTGAGGCTCATTTTGGGCAAAACTGACGGGTTACGGATCTGCACTTGTGCTCGTGACATGTTGGAAATCTAGTGTATCTGGTATGAGACTCCTCGTAATCTTTTTCTTGGTATTAGGTGCCTAGATGGAAAATGATGTCCCTTGTGATTATAAGAATGATTACTAGGAAGATTTTCTGCAAATGTTCATTTTGGTGTCCTTACGCTGAGCTATAAATTGGTTAATTCTTAGTAGGTCTGCAGATCGTCAAGATTTTATTTCTGTTATTTTAAATTTGTCACTAGTGAAATTTTGAGGGTATCGTAATTTGGCTAAGCCATTCAGTTAAATTTTCTGCTTGTTTTGTCTTGTTCGAGTTTATCGATAGTAAGAATGTCTTGCATTACGGGTTTGTGTCTTCCAAATTTATGTACTCAATTTGTAGAAGTATGGGATTCTGTAGACTGAGTACGGTTCTAAATTTGTAGCTGTGCTGTATCTGTCCTACGATTTTTGAATATAATTGTGCCTTTGGTAGGCATAGGTGTGTGTGTACTGAGACTTAGAGTTAAGGTGCTGAGAGGCCGTTCCTCTTCTAGGAGTACAAAATTGGCCCTAAGAGTCTCATTGTAGTGTGATAAGTTCAAGGGTACTTGAGGTCATGTTCTGATGTTCTGTCCTTTTACTTTGTGGGTACTTCTTGATGTGTCATCGCACGGGTGTTTTTGTGTATGTGTGTGTATGTATGTGTACTGTGTTTGTATGTCATGTGATGAGAGTCAGTATTGAGGTCGTCCGTGCCTTTTACCATTCGTTGGTTATGCTGATTCAGTGATCGTCGCACTTGTTTTGGTGGTTTGATGTTGTCTGCGTGTATGTCGAAGGACAGATAAGCTTGGTAGTTTTGTGTGTCGTGCGGTTATCTGGTAATCTCTGGTATGAAGGTTGTTCTTGTACCTTTTTATTTCTTATATCAGTGAGTTGGATGTCTGCATGTGCACTCTTGCATCGCTTTGGATTTTCATTTTTGAGTTCCTGTTGATAAAGTAATATGATTTTCATTTGGTATTCCTGGCTTTATTGCGCCTTCATTTGATTGGTGTGACACGTAATACGTAATGTGAGTTTATCTATGTGAAAATTTCATAAGTACATGACATGGTAATAAATAGTGACTTACTAACCTCAATTCATTGAAAGTGGTTGCAAGCTAACGTAATTAATTATTTTTCGGTTTTGAGTTCCCTTGTAACATTCTAAATCTTCCGTTTATTTGTTTTGTTCTGTTCCTTAATGTTGGGTGATTAAGAATGCACACGGTAACTTAATTTGGTAGTTATAAGGAATTAGTTGTAAGCAAATTTTAATTAATTGGCGCACACCATTTTTCGGGTTTTGTAGTTAATAATTTAGTTAAGTTACTTTAGTTGTAATGGGAAGGGTTATGTATAATCATATTAGATATATTTTATGTAATATCTGTTGGTAAGTTTAGAAGTTTATTCATGATTAGTTAGGGATTTTATAATGTTTTTGGCACTAGGGTAAACTCTGGCAAATTTTCTTTTAGTTTTTTTTAATTTTCCTAAATTTTGAATTTCTGAAATAGCACTTGCCAGGAGGGCTGGGGTTTCCCAGAAACATGAGAGGGAATCTCCCTAAGGAGGCTCGTAATTGTTAATGAAAAAACACCAAAAAAAACCACCCTTGAAACTCAAGACTCAATAGTTCAGGCCAGTAGCCTAAGTTCTTCAGTTCCAAATTTCTGCTGCGTATGTTTATGTTCCAGTTACTGCTATGCTACTGACATTTCGACCTGGGATATCTATTTGGAGTCTGCAACGCACCTATTGGCCACTAATGTCTGATGGTGGAAGGGAAAGGTATTTAATGGTAGCAGTAGTCTGTGCTGTGCCAGCTACCTTCGCCAGTTATGGACCTGTTCACCAAGTTGGGTGGGCTGTGCTGAGGCTGTATGTGAGCAATGGTTGGACTGCAATAGGGATGGAGACGCTGGCAACGGCCGCGGTCAGCGACTTCGTTGGACAGCGATACCAACGCTTTACTTGTCTTTGCTTGTATGGACGTTCCTGAAGAGAACGATGATAAGAAATTGTGGTGTGGTGCAATTTGTGGCGTTGTGAAAGAATCTTCAAATCTCCATTAAGCCTCCCATTTTGAGTTCATTTAAATTTTGTTATTTTGGGTAAATTTTTTTTTTGTCGATCGGAGCTCGACTTTGGGAGGAGGAGAATGTCACCAGTTGGTGGGACGGAGAACTGAAACTACAGTGTGTTTGGAAATGTAAATTTTAATTTTTTTTATTTGTCTGAAGGATTTAATTTTTTTTTGCAACTCTGGACTCTACTGGAATTTTATGGAAACATCAAGAAACAATGAACTGTATGAACATTTCAACATGCAAAAGTGTTTTGAAGTGCTTTTTTTTTAATGTAGTTTTTATGTAATCTGATGTAAAATTTGTAAGGTGATTTATTTTGAAGCATCCTGTACCTGTACCACACGTGTGGTTTCCTATGATGAAATTTTAGTGTTGTAATCGTAATGTTCCAGAACTTGTGCAATTGCTAATGATGTTAAAATTACCATATATGGTAACAAGATTTCCTATTGGCAAAAAGGTCCAGGAATCTAGGGTAAGTTTGATCTTATTGGTTGATTGTAATCGGGCCATTTCCGGCCTTGTGGCCGGCTTGGGAAAAATGATGCGTGAGCTCGGCGTCTTTTCCATCCGACCGCCGAAGCGAGCGTTCGCGCTCGTGGGCTGCTGCCCTCGGGAACTCCTGCCTTTCCGAAGTAAGTGTTATTTCAGTGTTTTTGCAATGTTATTCTCAATGTTTTCCGGTTTCGTTTCATTTAGTTTAATTCCTTTTGTGTTTCATTATTTCTTCGCTTAATGTCATCTTAAAAGTTAAATTTGATTAGTCCGAGTTTACCCTAGGTTCCAATTGCCGTACTTTCAAGTCTTTCATCCATTAAATACTTTCGGTTTAAACTATACCTTTAATGTAGCATCACCTTCTTTGTTAAATCAAATTGTATGTTATTTAAGTATGTCTCGTTTCCGTGTCGTGGAACTGTATTCTGTAAAACTTTGTCATTTTTAATATAGTTGAGCTAGAGGGTGTTTCTTGCAAGTCTTTTCTCCCCCATAACGTCATACATTCCCATGGACCTCGATAAGGGCTTCCCGCAGCTTCCACATCCTGCCTTAGTTGTCATTTTTAGGCCTGTAAGTGTTCCCTGTATTTGGTTTATATGAATTTTCCGCCACTGCGTCATATTTCTACCTACCTTATTCATATTATTAAGTATTATCTTATTTACTACTGCGTCATTTTCCTATCTTATTTTTATTTATGTACACGCTGGAAACAGCGGTTACAGACACCATCCAGAATGCCCACACATGAATTTCGATGTTCCATTTTACTCTA
Source organism: Anabrus simplex (assembly GCF_040414725.1). Lineage (NCBI taxonomy): Eukaryota > Metazoa > Arthropoda > Insecta > Orthoptera > Tettigoniidae > Anabrus > Anabrus simplex. The sequence goes on from NC_090268.1 coordinate 45,639,571, forward strand.
CAGGAGTAGAGCATTGGGCATCTAAGGCTGAGTATTTTTAATGAAATGTGTTGGGTAAACACCAAATGTGTAACCAGAGATCTTTTATATGTCAACATTGTAAGACATGGAGTGTTGTATGGAGCTTTTTCAGCCCTTCAAAAATCCAACTACGGCTGCCAGATTTGCACCTGTGATTGTGATACAGAGGCCAACAATGTACCATTAACCCACAGAGGGCACTGTTTGCACTATTTATTCAAATGTTGTGCTAAACAGCCTTCTATTTTTCTTTTTTTACAATTGGCTTTTACGTCGCACCGACACAGATATGTCTTATGCGACGATGGGATAGGAAAGGGCTAGAAGTGGGAAGAAAGCGGCCGTGGCCTTAATTGTGGTACAGTCCCAGCATTTGTCTGGTGTGAAAATGGGAAACCACGGAAAACCATCTTCAGGACTGCCGACAGTGGGGTTTGAACCCACTATCTCCCGAATACCGGATACTGGCGACACTTAAGCGACTCCAGCTATCGAGCTCGGTATTCAAATGTTAGTGAAGAGAGATGGTACATTCTCACATTAACTTATAACCGAGTCAAAACTGAAATAAAAAATGGCCTCAGATATTTAAAAAAACATACTAATATGGCAGTAAATTTTGATATTTCCCTGCAAACCTATGGAAACATTAGAGTTGAACATATTCCTCAAACATGAGTAATAAATGTCAAGCAACATGAGTTACATAACTTAATCTTGCAACCAAAAACAATAAATTAACATCAGAAGAAAATAATATAAATGATTCTTGTAGTACAATTTAAATTTTTGACGACCAGAAGGACAGATGAGATGCCAGTATCCTTGTTGTGATAAGTATTTGCTGTATGTTGGGTATTCAGCCCGAAGGCTGGTTTGATCCTCTACAGCTCCACCAACAGCTGTCATAGATAACCTAGGTGTCACTGAAGAGGCATACTAGGAAAATGAGGAGTGAGGTAATTTCCCGTTGCTTTCCTCGAGCCAGATGTTGCTATTAGATACCAGTCCGCCAAGCCCACTGAAATGCATGCACCAACCGATCCTATGAGCGATATTTTCACACCATTCATAATACGGACTGGCTGCATAAGGAACGGTATTTCTAAAATTGCTCATACCTCGGTCACTTTCATACTGCAAAACCAAGGATGAGACTGAGACAGGTCAATGAAAGTAACAAATTTATTCTAGCCCATACCAGAAGACATAGTGCAGTGTAAACACTACATCCTGCCAGCAATATTATTACAGCTCATCCTGACATACACAGAGGCTAACTGATGTCCTAACAATGCTGAGAGGGTTTAAAATAAAAAAAACCACTCTTAGTGAATCATGATCATCAACCTAAGGATTATAACAATGAAGAAAGTTCAGACAACAGTCTGATGGTCATGTATAAACAACTCAATATCTGGAGAATCACGTTCAGTAACATTATTAGTTGATGAATCCAATGAAAACTTTTCAGGGTTTCTTATTTCGAGTTGACGGCAAATCACCCAGGCTGCAAGAAAGGGGTTTGAACACCCATATCTCCAACCTCGAGAGGACAGCAATAAAGACAGTGAAGAGTGAAGAAATGCACAATGATATGAAAAATTCAATTGGAAGGGCCTATAATCTATGTGAAAAGCTATTTGAGCAATAATCAAATAGGGTACAACTACATGCAAGCAAGAAACAGCTAGATATAGATAAATCATAATCCTCTTCAAAATCATTAAAAATAAGCTCATCGGAATAAATAACGAGTGCTTAATTATCTAAATAGTGCAAAACATAATATTTCGTACAACTCAAAAGCAGTAGGAGACAATGTTAAGAATAAATGAAGCACAGAAATGACATCGAAAGAGAGTTTTTGTGCATTTTGAGAAATAGTATCTACATTAATCACACTGTTCTACAAAGGTTCTATTTCTGGGATGAAAATATATATGTAATTCTAAAGGAATTTACATTGCTAAATTCAAATCTGAAATCAGAATTGCACTATCAGGGATAGTTTTCCATTAATCTGAATATATATTTCATATATCGTATTAATGTTTGCGGCAAATAGGGCACTTTTACAAAAAGTAAAAATAAAAGTAGTTGGCAACATTTAACTTTAGTATTTCTGATTCTTTTTTCAAATAATTGATTTTATTGTTTGGATAGTATGGCATGTTAACCTCAAAATCACAGTGAGAATGCAATGATTTCTACCAATTTAAAATGTATTTATTTGGCTTCTTCAGATATACCAAGTGACTACTTCTGTGAACATTCTCTTTTGTATTTCTATTCAATATGTCTGTACGTCTGACAAAGAAAAGCGAGCCTGGGTATGTTTCAAGAAAGTAACACAAAACTTCCTAGGAAGTTCTCTTCTAGAGACCCTAAATATAAAGCGTTTGTGAAAGAAATGATCAAAACTTATAAAGATTTAGGATGCAATATATCTTTGAAGGTACGTTTCATGGACTCACCTCTAGACTTCTTTCCAGAGAGTTGTAGTGATGTATCAGATGAGCATGGAGAAAGGATAACTACGATAGAGAAACGGTATGAAGGGAAATAGATGCCCACAAAAAGATGCTCAATACAAAAGGAAATAAGACATGAAACTTCGTTGTGGCAAATTTCTGTCCATATTTTCCATTTTTTATAAACATTCCTGTGAATGACTGTTAAAAATGAGAAAATTATGTGAGCACTTCAACTATCACCTTCTGTTACTATCCTAACGTTTATACTAACTCACTCACTTAGCAGGCTTCTAAGGGACATGAAGATCCCGCGCCGATCTCGCAAATTGCCTCCACTGAACTCTGTTTTGGGCGAGTTCTTGCCAGTTGTTCACATTCAGACATCTACATAGCTTGAAGATTTCATTTTTCCAGGAGCTACGTGGTCTTCCCACCGCTCTTTTTCCTGTTAGTTCTTCTTTATTCGCAAGACAATCCTATAATTTTCCATCCTTAGAAGATGACCAGCCCATTGAAGTCTTTTTTCAGTTTTTTATTTCTCGTCAAAAATTTTGATCCCAATAGAAGCTGCAGAGAGTAGTACACCTCATTAGCACTCTGTATTCTAACTTTGATTTTCACTTATCTTTGATTATGTTTGCTAATCATAACTCCTAGGAACTTGAAAAGCTTAACTCATTCAAAAGTATGTTTACCAACAATCAGAGGGGACCAGTTCTCATTCATATCAATATTCCTCTTTATTATCATAAACAGAGTCTTTTGGTTGTAAATTCTGAGGTCTAATTTTAACGCTGTCTCCTCAAGTTCAATGAACAATTTCCATATTTCAATCTCATTTCTCCCTATGAGTACATCATCTGCGTAAGTAAGCACTTTATGATACTGTCTGAGATGTATTCCCACCAGAACTAATTTCAGTGATCTAATAACATTTTCAAGAGCAATATTGAAAAGAATAGGGGATAAAGTATCACCTTGTCTTAAACCAATTCTGTTTTGGAAAGGGTCTGATCTTTTCCCATTTTATAGCCCCCTTATTGAATTTCTGTTAGTATGTCCATGACTCTAAATTAAAGCTATATATTCGCAAGACAATCCTATAATTTTCCATCCTTAGAAGATGACCAGCCCATTGAAGTCTTTTTTCAGTTTTTTATTTCTCGTCAAAAATTTTGATCCCAATAGAAGCTGCAGAGAGTAGTACACCTCATTAGCACCTCTTTATATTTCATCAGTTATATATATATATAACGATACAAAAATATTAAAAGAAATTAAAAATCAGATTACTCTTGAACTACCCCTGATGTATGAAAACCAAAACGAGATTTGAATTCAGTGTTACAATGTCTATAAGAATCACATATTTTTCCTCCAGAAAAAGTTTTTTTTTTGGTAGAACTGTGTTATTAGTCAATGGTACACTCAAAAGTAAGGAATATGAGGAATTAATGTATGTACTAAAGTCATAAATGGCTTCCATACAATATGAATAATTCATTTTATGGAAATATCAAAAAAGTAGATGTATTTCATAACACATTCACTGTTCTAGGCTTGATACAAAACAAATGAAAATATTTTTGAGTCTACAGCTATTAATGGCCAGGTAATGTGAAAAATGTTGCTTGGTAACAGGAAAATTTAACATAGTTTACAATAAGGGAAAAAGACAAATGAACAAATATATTAATAAATCTACCCAAAAATAATAATTCTCATTTTTTACATTAAGCATAGAAAAGGAAATGCTTCTTCACTTCAACTTATCCAATTATGTGTCATGATCACTTTTGAATTGTTCTAATCCTCATCTTAACGGTTTTGTTTCTCTTTATAACCATCATAAGTTCAACCTCTTATTTATCAAGGGTACAATATGCTATTACATAAATAAGTTATAAATAAATACAAAAGTCAGTAAAACTATTAAGAAATGCAATACAATGAGAAATGAACAGACGCACAGAGTTACTTAGGCCAATTTCATAAGACTAGATTAGGCCTAAGAAGAATATTTCATCATTTCAACAATTCCTAGATGACTTGAACAACCAGATAAGTCACCGATTCGCATCTGTATATTTGTCATTATACCGAACAATATTATGTAAATAAAATGCTAAAAATAAAAAAATTGGAACAATATATGGTACTGTAATAAAAGCTATTCAAAATACAATAATAAGAAATGAAGTGCCAATACAAGTTAAACAGATTCCTGACAAAAAACTTATATATAACATTTTAAGAGACAAGGAAACATGTTACTTTGCATTTTCTTTCTCCAAGCTAGTGTTTAAATTCTTGTTTATCATCTGGTGGTTCAATACATGGATACATTCATTAACATACTGCAAACCTTCAGAGTTAACTGCTAAATTTGAACATTTGGAACAACAAAATAAATAAACAGTAGTAAAAATATTCATCTGTTAATAAAATTAACATACATCACTGTTTCAGTAGGACAGGAAGAAATGCTTTCATGTGTAATTCTAGATACTATAGCCACTCAGTTTTAGATTCCCTCCTCCTATTCATTCAAGATATTATTTTCATTTAATCTTACCATCTTTGTCACTATGGAGAATGTAATAACTTACTTGTCCGCCTCTGTGGTGTAGTCGTTCGTGTGATTAGCTACCACCCCCGGAGGCCCGGGTTCAATTCCCGGATCTGCCATGAAATTTGAAAAGTGGTACGAGGGCTGGAACGGGTCCACTCAGCCTCAGGAGGTCAACCGAGTAGAGGTGGGTTCGATTCCCACCTCAGCCGTTTTGGAAGTGGTTTTCCGTGGTTTCCCACTTCTCCTCCAGGCAAATACCGGGATGGTACCTAACTTAAGGCCACGTCTGCGTCCTTCCCTCTTCCTTGTCTGTATGTTGGGTATTCAGCCCGAAGGCTGGTTTGATCCTCTGCAGCTCCGCCAACAGCTGTCATAAATAGCCCAGGCGACACTGAAGAGGCGTACTAGGGAAATGAGGAGTGAGGTAGTTTCCCGTTGCTTTCCTCACTGAGCCAGCAGTTGCTATTACATATCAGTATGCCAAGCCCACTGAAATGCAGGCACCAACCGACCATATGAGCGATATTTTCACACCATTCATAACAGGGACTGGCTGCATAAGGAATGGTATTACTAGCATCACTCATACCTCAGTCACTTTCATATTGTCAAAGCCAAGGTAGAGACTGAGACAGGTCAATGAAAGTAACAAATTTGATATAGCCCATACCAGAAAACATAGTGCAGTGTAAACACTACATCTCGCCAGCAAAGGCATCTTCCTTGTCTAATTTCATCCAATCTTCCCATCCTCCACCAAGACCCCTGTTCAGCATAGCAGGTGAGGCCGCCTGGGCGAGGTACTGCTCATCCTCCCCAGTTGTATCCCTGACCCAATGTCTCAGGCTCCAGGACACTGCCCTTGTAGTGGTAGAGGTGGGATCCCTCGCTGAGTCTGTGGGAAAAACCCTCGCTGAGTTTGAGGGAAAAACCAACCCTGGAGGCTAAACAGATTAAGAGAGAGACAGAAAGAATAACTTACTTTACATCCAACAAAACTCAAAGAAATTTTTAAAATGACTGATTTTGTAGAACTGAAAGAGTTTTTCAGTATTTTTCATACAATTTTCAAGAGCAATTGAATATATTTTTTCCAATTTTAGCTAAAACCAAGATCATACAATGTTATTACTTACTGCTTATAAAGAATGTCAGAACAATACATGTTTTGATGACAACTTAAGATTCATTTTTTTATGTACAGATGCTATAGGAAACCAAAGGAGATATATCTCTGATTTATTATGATACTCTTCATGGAAATAAAAAGTAAAACATCTGATAAACATATGTTAATTGCTTTATGTCGCACCGACACAGATAGGTCTTATGGCGACGATGGGATAGGAAAGGCCTAGGAGTTGGAAGGAAACGGCCGTGGCCTTAATTAAGGTACAGCCCCGGCATTTACCTGGTGTGAAAATGGGAAACCACGGAAAACCATCTTCAGGGCTGCCGACAGTGGGGCTTAAACCCACGATCTCCCGGATGCAAGCTCACAGCTGCGCGCCTCTACGTGCACGGCCAACTCGCCTGGTGATAAACATATGAAGTCTACTTGTAATCAACTCCAGTAACTACAGTAAAACCTCGTTAAGATGTTTCTGCAGGGGACAAGGAAAAATAATGTGTTAGGCAAGAAAATGTACTACTGAATACACAAATAAAAACTATCCAACAGGAACACGGAAACACTAGATACAACTTTTCCAACATGAGGGCATTTTACGTCGTGTATCCACGGGTACAGTGAAAAAAACGAGAGAACAAACAGCAGTAAGTTTTTAAAATTTAATTTTCCAGCGAGGATATACCTTTATTAATTTGTAAGTTACTTAAAGTTTGTCATTAAATCTCTCTTTGTTTCCAAGTAAGTGTTGGTGTTTTTTTTTTTAAAAGGGTAATTTTGAAATGACCAGCACTACATTTAATCCACCCCTCTGGTGTCATCGGTTTATTAAATGGTGAGTGACTGTTCCTTTTTTTTCTTTCATTAGTGTTGGTCTCGCACGTTTCCATGACTCTGATCTGTGCCTTGGCCGCATGGTCAGAGCATTTGTGCTGTCACTTGGTATGATTGTGTCATTAATTGCTCTAAGTGCTACAGCAAGAACTAAGGAGTTTTCTCGGCCTTTGCACGTATTACCACAGATTTATAGCTGGCTACGCAGACATCTCAAAGCCCCTTACATGGATCACCGAGAAGAGGAGGTCTCTCCAATGGTCAAGCGAGGCGGAGGCTGCCTTCCGGAAGCTGAAGGAGTCGCTGTGTACTGCACCCATCCTCGGATACCCCAAGCCTGGGGAGAAGTTCATCGTCAATACTGATGCCAGCGACGTGGGAATTGGTGGGATACTGTCACAAGTGCAAGACGGCCAGGAGAAGGTGATCGCCTATTTCTGCAAGACGTTGTCAAAAGCTGAGAGAAATTACTGCGTGACGCATTGAGAATTGCTGGCCATCGTGAAGACCTTGGAGCACTTCCACAAGTATCTGTATGGGCAGCCTTTCCGCCTGCACACCGACCACTCCACATTGTCCTGGCTCCTAAGCTTCAGACAGTTCGCTGGGTACAACGCCTTCAGGAGTATGATTTCATCACCGAGCACCGACAAGGAAAGAAGCACTGCAACGTCGACGCTCTATCGAGAAGACCATGCCCTGTGAACTATACACACTGCTAGAAAAGGGAGAGACAGGCAGGCATCGTGGACGTCTGGGCCGAGAGGGTCACCGCCGCTGAACGATGGGATTGAGACGCCCTCAGGAGGGAGCAGCTGAAGGACGACAACATCGGGCTGATCTTACGAGAAGTCGAGTTGAGGCAGAGGCCGGAATGGAAAGACATCACCGAACGCAGTCCAACCTATAAGGCGTACTGGGCCCAGTGGTTGTCTCTCATGATTAGTGAAGGGGTACTTACCCGCACGTGGAAATCAACCGACGGAAAGAAGCACAAAGCACAGCTGATAATCCCCAGGAGCATGAGCAAAGAGGTGCTGACTGAGTTTCACGCGGGCGCTACTGCTAGCCACTTGGGAGTGAACAAGACACTAGATCGTGCCCGACAGTGTTACTACTGGGTGCACTTGAGGAACGATGTTGAAAGGATGTGCCAGCTGTGTGACACCTGCACGGCGAGCCGGGGCCCACGTACCAGGAGTAGGGGCCAAATGATGCAGTACAATGTTGGAACACCGTTCGAGAGGATCGCCATTGATGTCGCTGGACCATTCCCCGAATCTGACACCGGGAACCGTTACCTACTCCTGGCTATGGACTACTTCACAAAGTGGCCAGAGGTCTACGCCATCCCGAACCAAGAGGCATCGACAGTGGCCGACGTCTTGGTCAAGAACTTCTTCTGTCGATTCGGTGTCCCGAGGGAACTTCATAGCGACCAAGGCAGAAACTTTTGAGTCCAGGCTGATGCAAGAGGTTCTGCAACGCTTAGGAGTGCGGAAGACACGTATGACGCCGCACCACCCTCAGTCAGATGGTATGGTGGAGCATTTTGTGAAAACCATCGAGGAGCACCTCAGGAAGGTGGTTTCGGTGCACCAGAAGAACTGGGACGAGAGGGGGTCCCCTTCTTCTTAATGGCCTATCGAGCGTCCACCCATGAAACGACGGGCATAACACCTGCCAACATGGTCTTCGGAAGGGAGCTCTGCCTTCCATGCGATCTAATGTTCGGGTCCGCACCAGACCAGCAGCAACCAGCGACAGACTATGCATGGGAGTTGGTGATCGGCTCAATGACATCCATGATTATGCCCGAAATCATCTAAGGGTAGCCAGCGACCGAATGAAAGCCCGCTACGACATGCCCAAGAAAGCAACGGGAAACTATTTCACTCCTTATTTTATATAAAATATTCTATTTCAGTTTAAGATTAGTGTAAACAACTTTTAGTTTTATGAATAGATAACAAACAATACACCCATATTTGTCCACAAAAATAATATGACAAGAGTTATGCAATCAACCAAAGTTATTCAATTACTAAGTGTTAACATTTTAATTTGTATTATTCACGTTTTTGGCAATATATTATTTCAAATTCATATTTACATCTGTAGAAGTATTAATGTATTTTACCATCAAATGTCATAGAAAATGAAGGGCAAAGCATGTACAAAAAAAAAAAATTTAAGTCATATAAAATCTCTTCACAACAGACTTCTCTCATTTTTCCCACAACCAAGAAAGTAGCAAGTGACTTGAACTTCTTTATGACTCAATATGCAAGATAGCAATGCTGGAGTTGTTGGCTCCCATCACAGATTCCACAAATTTTGCAACCAAGTTCCCTATGTGTGATGCTATAAACATACAGGTATTCATTTCGTTAATGCCTGTACATATGGGCTATAATAATAATAATAACAATAACAATAATAATAATAATAATAATAATAATAATAATAATAATAATAATAATAATAATAATAATAAATGTAGCTTCTCCAAAAATTATAATGCACATTTTATATTGACAGTGAAAGAGTACATATTGGCACATACATATCAAAATCTGTAAACACTTTAAACAAAATTAATTTACCATCTTGTGAACAGTCAATCTGAAACAAAATCTAAAATGTTTTGTTTGAAATTTCAGACTCACAATTCGAATGATAAAAGGTTTCTCAGAAGAGAAAGATGGAATGAGAAAGCATACCTGCCAACCCTACCGATTTACCTGGAAACTTTCCGATTTTTAACTCGTCTTCCGGTTTTCCGATTTATTTTTTATTTCTTCCTATTTTTGACCAATATAACCTCCAGTACGGTCAATACTCTTCCCCTAGGACGAATTCTTATGTGCTTGTGTAATTTATGCAACCTCGTTTTTAAGCATATTTATCGGCATTTGATGCTTTATTTGGCGGGCGGATCATCCATCGCCTTCGTGTATCGTATTTCCCGCTCACTACAGCAGCGTGTGTGCTGTTCAGGGACGGCAATCGTCCTACGAGTCAGAGAAGGTCATGCGCACTAGCGACCACTAGGGACTCCGTTGAGTTTGTTATTGTGTGGTTCGTGCCTTTTAGACCACGTGTTTTTTCTTGCGGTTCTGTGCTTTTCCCCCTGTCGAAGTCGTATGTTAATAATGTACGAGACATATTGATCTGTTTTGTATGTGGTAGTTTCGCATATTTCAGTGCTTTTGTGTTGATCAGTGTTCATAATTTTAATGACTTCAGTGTATTTCAGAGAGTTGTGTCAGTAACAGTTTGTGGTATTTTCTCTTCACGTGATGACTACAAAACATAACAAACGTTATCTCCAAGTGTTCAGGGATACCTATAAAACTGAATTTCCCTTCATTTTACAGTCTAATAAAGGAAACTATTGTGCATTTTGTTCCGTTTGTCGGTGTGATATTAATGTCTCGCATGGAGGGAAAACAGATATTGTAGCTCACAGTGTCACACAGAAACACGAAGATTGTGGTAGCGGTCTCGAGAGGAACAAAAAATTAAGTAATTTTTTTGTAGGTGGGAAGGAAGATGATGCAGTCACTCGAGCAGAATGTTTCTTCACGGCGTTCATTGTAGAACATAACCTTGCATTGTCTTGTTCTGATCACGCAGGGCCATTCTTCAGAAAGATGTTCCCAGGTTCAGACATTGCGAAGAAGTAAGCGTGTGCTAGAACAAAAACATCTGCCATAATTAATGAAATGGCCCGTGATGCAGTTAGTAAGGTGATTCAAACTTTAAAGACTGAATCTTTTGCGATTTCAACTGATGGCAGCAATGATAAAGATAACATTGCTAATTTGCTCCTGGATGTTCTGAAAAGATATGACGTTCCGATGGCAAACTGTATAGCTTTCAGCGCAGATAATGCTCCTGTTATGATGGGAAGAAAAAACGCTGTTGCTGCTAAACCAAGAGAGCAGTGCGAAAACATTATTATTATGGGATGTCCATGTCATTTGATTAATTTGGCTGCCATGAAGGGTGCAGACTCCCTTCCTGTCAAAATGGATGAGATGCTAATTGATATTTATTATTATTCAGACAAAAGCTCGAAGAGAAAAGATCATCTCAAAATGTATCAAACTTTGTACCAAACTGATGTTAGAAAAATATTAAAGCATGTGTATACACGCTGGTTATCCTTGGGGAAATGTTTGGAAAGATTGATTTCAGAGTGAAAGCCACTTCAGAGTTTTTTAAAGATGAGGTAAAGCTGTCCAATGGCGCAGACACATCTCTGAAGTATTTCCAAATTCCCAAGCTAAAGGCACATGAAGATACAGAAACGGAACGTGGTCCTTGTGTCAGTAGAGTACAAGACCAAGCTTCTGTTATTTCTGGAAAAAGGAAGGCTTAGAGTAGTTCATCTCCATCTGTGAAGAAAATAAAGAAGTCTAGTTGCACTGCCAGTATTTCACGAGGAGAGACTATTTCTTTTTCTGTCTTCAAACTTTAATAAAGCATTTTGCTCATTTCTGGTATTTATCATCCCTACTTTTGAGAAAACTAATAAAGTTCTTCAGTCGCAAGCACCTCACATTCATGTCATAAGATCAATGCTGACGGATATGTTGAAGGACATTCTGTATAGGTTTGTTAAGCCAGTGGTTATAAAAAATATCCTACAGTTTTAGACGTGGTCTATCACACGAGAGAATCAGATTTAGTAATTGGCTGTTCAACATCTCGTCTTGTAGAAAATCTGGCACCTGAGGAGAAGAAAAACTTTTATTTGCATGTCAGGAACTATTTTATTGCAGTTTGTGACTATATTATTCATAAATTTAATTTGAATAGTGATGTTTTTGTTAATGCTCAAGTAGCTCAGATAAATTCTTTGCAGACTTCTTCCTTCAATGCCATAAAGTATTTTGTTTCAAAGTTTTCTGTTATATTGCCAGTGAAAGATGGTGAAGATGACCAAGAAGCAATGGATGCATTACAGTGCCAGTTTTGTGCTCTCCAAGTGGAGGATTTACCATTGTCTGTTGTGCAAGAAGAAAGAGTAGATTGTTCTTGGTCTGCTATAGGGGATATACGAGGTGCAGATTGGTGTTTCAAATATGACAGAATCGCGAAGTAATGCTCTCAATATTGACAATTACACATAGCAATGCCCAGTGTGAAAGATTGTTCAGCCAGGTAAATAAGACGAAGACACAATTCCGATCATCTCTGAATGACGAAAATCTCAGTAAACTATTGGTGGTCAAATCACGTCTAAGTGGAAAGGGTTATGAGCAGCAGTATGACAGTGCATTGTTGAAGAGGGCAAAGTCAGCTGCCAGTTCAATGCTAAACAAGTAAACACAGCAGTCTCTATCACCTACATGTGTATATTCTTCACCATTTGGTAAGTTGTAGTCAGTTCTTGACTTATCTGTCTAAATGTTACTATTTGAATATATGTGTCATAAATGAGAATGATTATTAAGGTACGTTTTCTTGCAATCGTTTTTGTTTTCTTAGTTTAAGATTTTAAATGTAATGGTTAATTTGCATTGTAACTGTAGATATGTATGCCTTTTATCATGTCCTCTTTTTACTGAGACCGTGGTGCAATACACTTGATGAAATCCAAGAATCTTCCTATTTTTAATTTCTAAAAGTTGGCAGGTATGAGAAAGGCATTTCTCGTATACTCAGTACACTGACATCTTTACTTCTCAGCTAGTTTAAGGAATGTCAATGAACAGTACACAGATATCCTGAATAGCTGAGTAGTATTCAAATCATCACATATTTTATGCAAACTGTCATGATTTGTTTTATAGGCTGATAGAAATAGGGCAGTAACATTTTCGATAACATGATTAGGGATATTTCTGGAGATGTGATTGCGATGTGATCTTGCAGTTAGTACAAGGAAAGTTATCAAGTGTGAAAGTCAGTAGACTGCTGCTGCTTTCCACAGCATTGGATTGGCTGCCTTATTAACCAGCCAAATATTGAAATATTATTTAACATCAAGCACATGTTATGTGCTTTGAAACATTGCCCCAGTGACCAGGTAGCTCATCTTCTTCATATTGCTAGTCTGAGCTCTATTTCTAGCTAGGTAATGTACAGGGTCTCTCTTATAAACTCAGACCACCCAGTAGCATTTTTACTCTCCGAGACCTAAGCAGCAGTACAGGAGGTGTGCGCATAGTTCTTGACCTTGCAAGGAGCGTGCACATATTTGACTTAGCATTAGTAGCCAGTCTGAACGTCAGCTGTTAACATGGTGAGACAGTTATAATTGCAACACTGTATTTTCGTATGTAAAAGTTATTTGAAATACAGTAAGGGTCAGCTCGACGGGTACGCGATGCATTTGTTCAGCAATTTCCTGGTGAAGTGCACAGATTCATATAATTGTATATAAATTTGAAACTACTGCCTCAGTGCTCAATTAAAAATATGTGCGCACACAAACAGTTTTAACAGAGGAAAAGCTAGATGACATTGGTGCGAATCTTCAACGATCACCGAATGAATTTTCGGTTTCTTCTGCACACAGAGCTACAAAGCTGTTACATATTAAACTGTGCAGATTTACATGGGCCCATTGGTTTTTTTTGTTTTTTTTTATAGTTGTTTTACGTCGCACCGACACAGATAGGTCTTACGGCGACGATGGGACAGGAAAGGGCTAGGAGTGGGAAGGAAGCGGCCGTGGCCTTAATTAAGGTACAGCCCCAGCATTTGCCTGGTGTGAAAATGGGAAACCACGGAAAACCATTTTCAGGGCTGCCAACAGTGGGGTTCGAACATACTATCTCCCGAATACTGGATACTGGCCGCACTTAAGCAACTGCAGCTATCAAGCTCGGTGGGCCATTGTTTAAAACCTGCTGATCCAGCTACAAGAGCGAGATATTGTGAGTGGTATCTTGCATCATTGAATGATTGTTTATTTGACCCACAAGTTGAAGTCTGGTTTCATCTTAATGCGAGTGTGAACAGTCATAACTCATAACCCTCGCTATTGTCCGATTCGTTGGCTGAATGGTCAGCATACTGGCCTTCGGATCAGAGGGTCCCGGGTTCGATTCTCGGCCAGATCGGGATTTTAACCTTCATTGGTTAATTCCAGTGGCCCGGGCGCTGGGTGTTTGTGCTGTCCCAAACATCCCTGCAACTCACACACCACACATAACACTATCCTCCACCACAATAACATGCAGTTACCTACACATGGCAGATGCCGCCCACCCTCATCGGAGGGTCTGCCTTACAAGGGCTGCACTCGGCTAGAAATAGCCACACGAAATTATTATATATACCCTCACTATTAGTGTGCAGAAAATCCTAATGGTGTTAATGAACTTCCTCATTATGAAGGACAACACTTCCAGCATCTTTTATAAGGTAAGATTTCATATAAGATTGTATACATGCTTAAAACAGGGTGGCCGTGCGCGACCTAAGTTGGGCTGAGGCAGGTGCTGTAGCACAGAGTACAAACACTGTGCATTCAGTCTGGGTTTATACAAGAGACTCTGCATGTTTTTAAACTTTGTTAATAATTTATTGTAGAAATGGACGAACTTGCTTTTGCTCAAAATTCCCTAATCATCACAGTTTTCAAAATGCAGCCTTCTTAATCATAACATACAGGTGTGTGTGTCTGTGATATTCCCCATTTCCTTTTATTCATAACAAAACAGTTATAAGGTAATTTAACTATCACAGACTGAGCCAATAAGGCCATGCTTCATCAGCTTAGATTCTGTAGCAGGATATATACTTTAAAGGCAAAAAATTAATTCACACTGTGAATGTATGCCTTTTGTTTGCTAAACTAGATGAGCCAAAGAAGCAATCAGAATCAATAAATATTCCTTCAGATTACACTATTTCCAGTGGAGGGAGCAGAATGACAGCATCATAGAAGTTACTAACTAAATTCTAGGATCCTCCAATTAACTCTCACTGCTTATACTGGAGATTATGAATCTACTATAAAAACAGCCTATATACCTTGTCACAATGTTATGAGTTGCACAGAAATACTGCAGTTGCTTGAAACTGCTGCAGGATTTTAATTCATGTGGCACATGGACTGATGATTCATTAAAAAACTTCAAAGTTAAGTACAAAATAGCAGACAAGTAAGCCATATTATAAATTAACATATCACATGGTGTTTACACTGACATAGTAAACAATCAGACCACGAGTTACTTTGGCAAGTATGCACACTTCAGAACTTATGATATGCGGTGATGACAATCACGATGATATTGAAATGCTATATCTTCTTTAAGGACTTCCATGCAGCTTCTTCATGACTGGAAAAAGAAATGAATGATGTCTTAACAATTTTGATATTTTCATGATTTAAGATGCTGAGAACTAAAGTGTTAAATTTTCAATTTTTCTTAAGTGAATAATTCTTGAATATACAGATTATACGTTACACTAAGAAAGATAAGAGAGTACATGTTACAATTACTCTATTCTATTACAAAACATGATGAGCTTGCCTCATACCACTACCCACCAGAGGCAGCCTGGTGTCTATTAGCGGCTTATAGGATTTACAATATCTATGAAAGCCGGATTTGCCAAATCGTCTACTGCACTCGACTTGAAGAAAGGGTAAGCCTGAAGAGCATACCTGACAACTTTACAAAACCAAAAATCAGGAGATTTTGATTTTAAAAAATCAGGAGAAATCAGGAGATATAATTGGTCAAAACTGCTTATTCTACATGTCTTGCACAATACAGTTCTATGATATATTTATAACACTTATTGTCTCAAAGTCCGACTGCTGCTACACGAGGCTACAAGGCTAAAAATTACACATCTCTATTACCTCACAGAAAGTATGTGAGTGAGATGATTGGTCTCTGATAAGCCTTCCGAAAATGGTATGAATTCATGTTCCACGTGTGTGAATCGGTCATGCACTTAGATGCCATTACTTAGCAAATGCATAGATTAATATATTGCATCAAGAGCCCGCGCAATATTTTGAAGCTCAATACTATTTGTATCAAACAACTAGCTGTTGTACCCGTGCTTCGCAATGAAATTCTCAGAAAGACTGTCCTTATAGTTATCCCAACTGAAGTTAACATAGGTCATTACAATGACTGTTCACAAGATCACAGTCAATCTGAAACAAAATCTAAAATGTATTCACAACAAGCAATGGTCAATGTAATATTATTGTTGATCAATTTTATGAGCTTTCTATATTGCAGGCCTTCACATTTAGTTTTCTTCCGCCTCTGTGATATTGGAGCATCTAATGTAAAATGAGACCTCCTTTCCTTCGTGACAACCACTTGTGTTATTTAAGTGATCGTTCCTTCATGACTTTTTCCTCATTCTTATAATCATCTTCACAATTTAATCACCATCACCACCAATATATTATAGTCAGTACATTAAAACTGAATAAGATAAATAATCAGACATTGTACTCTCTATAACTTTTGTTATGTAGTACTTTCTGATATGGCCAAAATATATAGGTAATTAAAAATTAAAATTTTTGGCTCCTTCTCCTAAACTACCATTTCGAACAGGGTGAATAAAATTATTTATAGCGTAGACCGTAGTTCCTTACTCCCCAACTTCACATACCGATTTTCACTAAATTCTGTTCACCCATTTTCTCATACTTCGGCACTGATACAGACTTAGCAACAAAAATCCAAATTCATGAATATCTCTGTTATCATAGCCGGTACAGTAAAAATGTATAAGACATAAATGATAGGAAATTTAATAACTTTAATTATGAAGTATTTATCAATAGGGCCAATAATAACATAAATATTTGAGAATTAAATGTTAGGCCTTCCCCTAAACTACCTTTTCACTCAGCGTGAATACAATTATTTATGGCCTAGATTGTAGCGACTTACTCCCCGACTTTATATACCGATTTTCATTAAATTCTCTTCAGCAGTTTCTCGTGATGGGCGTACATACATAGGCCTACATACAAACATACAGACAGAAATTGCGGAAAATTAAAACGTGCATTTATCCTTGTTACTGTGGTCACGACCGGTACAGAAATAACATTCTTTTTCAATTCTGAGCAATGTACAGACACACTTATTTTATTTATATTGAGATAAATTAAAATTAGTCAGAATTGTCTCCAAATGGCTTGTAAAACCTCTAGAAAAGTCGCTAGTCGTTATCATTGAAATTCTGTCACTAAATTACCAAAAAAGAATCCATATCTAGTGACTAGTCTCTAGAATCGACTAAAGTGATGCGAGGCATAGATATCAAGGATAATTTAATAAAAAAACACCTATTCAATACTTTCCACGTTTAATGTTGGTTTTATCTACATGATTTTATGTAGACTTATTTGGTCAGGTACATGTTTCACCCATTATTTTGGGCATCTTCAGCCTGTAAACAACCTTTAGGTCAACGAACACGAACATAGCACGCGAGAACGAGAGATTGACAATCGATATACGCGTCGCGATATACAGGTTTCAATAATTATCGCACATTTGCGCACATTTCAGGTATTAATAAACGTCAATATTTCATTTGAAAGCGGCCAATGAGCGAAGGACTTCCGGCCACTGGCGTAAGAAAAAAAAAAAAGCTGAAATGGTGGGATTTGAAAACAAATGTTTCAAGTTCACCAAAAAAAATTAAAATCGAGAGAAATAATAGAATAATCGGGAGGCGGGAAAAATGTCAAAAATCGGGAGTCTCCCGCCTAAATCAGGAAAGAACTTAGAACTTAGAACTCATTAACTCAGCAGAGTGCAGGGTGTGATTGACTGCTGGCTTCCAACTCGCTTCCAGGAACTGAGGCCGTCATGTTTTGTCCCCAAGTATACTGTATACATTATGAAACTGGCTCATCTGGCATGCCCTGTCCTTGGTTGGTTCAACCTAATCCACACTTTCCTCTTTAGATTGAGCTCCTGTAGTTTCCTGGTAGTATCTGAAATCGGGAGGTTGTGGGTTTGGATCCCACTGGTGTCTGGTTGGCCATTTTTGTTCTGTACTTAACATCTCTTCCACACATACTAAATGTACGCAACACAACCTAATAGGTTGAAAGTCGGTTTCGATTACAATGCGGTCGTGAAAATTCAATATCCATTGACTTGGCCTTCAACGGGCAACTTAAACGCACTCTACAATGTGATGGTAGTAGTACCAGACCTGTAGCTTAGATCATTTCCAACAGAACAAAGATGGCCTAGGCCACCATAGCTCAATTGGTAGAGCAACCGACGCGAAATCGGGAGGTTGTGGGTTCAGATCCCACTAGTGTCTGGTTGTTTTAAAGTTAAAAACTTCATTATTGTTCCGTATTGAATAGAGAAATAAGATGTACAATATTATAGGTTAGGATCCACCTTTCAATACTCCGTAATAAGATGGTAAAAAGTAGTTACAACCTGTTTAATGGGACCGGTTTCAACACATTTTAAGTGTCATCATCAGCCAATTTGCGGAGATCTTAAAACAACTAGCACATTGAATACAGGCAAAAAATTAACATTGTATCATAACGTAGCTTGTTTACTTGTTCTTTCTTTTGCCTGCATTTTGCTGGAGTTTGGAATCACACCAGCAGGGAAGATGCCTAATCTTCATTACACATGAAGGTACAATGTCACTGCTCTCAGATTACATCAAATTTGCAGCACTACAAAAGGAATACAAACAAATTCGGCAAAGAAAGTACATGGAATATGTCGTATCTATTGAAGATATACCACAACACATCATTGTAATTTAGCATTAGTCATTTACAATAACAATTAGTACCTTACAATTAGTACCAGCAGCTGAAGATGACCCAAACACAGGGTCGAAACCAGTACTGTAATGTAAAAATATTTTAAGTATCTTATATTAAATAATTGTATTGATTAGGTGGAGAGTTCCTATCTTTATATTTGTGATCACTGGAATCATCAATACGGAAAATGAAGTTAACAGATTATAATATTGAAGATATTAACAGACATCCACAAAAATTTTGGAAATTTACTAATTAAAAATCAAAATCTAGCCAACTAAACTCTATGATGATTAATGAGGACAAGGAAATTATCTCAGTGAAAGAAATTCTGGATAATTTTGCTGACACATTCCAAAAATTTCATTCACCCAGTGTTCCCTGTAATTCTCACACTGAACAGTTCGGAGAAATTTACTTCGGCATCGGAATGCAAAATCTTTAAATCGATGGATATGAAGAAGTCATGTGGTCCAAACAACATTCCAGGAATTGTGTTACACGAGTGTGCTGAAGAACTGGCAATTCTCATCCTCGTTCTGGGCGACCGTCTGAATCAGTGACTAAGGAACACATTCCAGATGTGAGGAAAATATTGCAGCAAGAGACGCGGTTTACATATCGGCAGGTAGAAGAGACCCTCCACATCCCTGCACCAGCTATTCATTCAATTCTACACGATCATCTCCATGTTAGAAAGGCTTGTTCCCTTTGGGTGCCCCATTCACTTTCATAGGAACAAAGGGCACATCGAGTGAAATAGTGCCGGAAAATGCTAAAACAGTTTGAAAATGGGACTTCGCGTAACGTCAGTAGCATCGTTACAGGTGAAGAAACTTGGCTTTATTATCACGATGTCCCAACAAAATCCCAGAACAAGGTGTGGCTGTTTGAAGATGAGCTGTGACTGCGCGAAAGTCAAGGTCAGTGAAGAAAAGGTTGATTGCAGTATTCTCCATTAAACGAGACATCCTGACTCGGGTTGTGCTAGAAACACAAAGGATAGTTACTGCAAAGTGGTACAGTGAGACTTGTCTGCCTCAGGTCATCCAGGCTCTCAAGCAGCTTCGTCCAAGGTCACGGCTCAACACTTGGCTCTTGCATCACGACAATGTTCCAGCACATCGTGCTAATGTAACAATGGATTTTCTTGCCAGATCAGGGTTGACTGTGCTTGATCACCCTCCATACAGTCCTGATCTTGCCCCATGTGACTTCGCACACTTCCCAGAAGTGAAGATGAAGCTGAATGGGCGACATTTTGCATCCGACAAGGAACTTTTGGCAGCATGGGATCAAGAGTGTGAAAATGCAACCGAAGAAAAGTGGCAGAGTTGGTTCAGTGACTGGTTTCAACGTACGGAGAAGTATATTGAGTGTGGTGGAAATTATTTTGAAAAAGTCTAAAGCGTTCACACACATTGCAAAACTTTCCTAGTGCCCTTTGTATGTACTTCCAGTAGTGCACTGGACAATTGGAAGCTGGTTAATGCTGTGTACACAGACTTTTCCAAAACTTTTGACTCTATGCAGCTTAATGCTCTACTAATTAAGTCGTCAGCATGCGGCATTCATGGAAGCCTCCTTGATTGATTTAAGTGCTATCTTTATGACAGGAGGTATTCAGTAAAATACAAGGGTAACACTTCTCATCGTCACCAGCCTATGTCTTGAGTTTCACAAGGTTCATTACTGGCACCTTGGTGTTTCCTTCTATTTGTAAATGACCTGCCATCACAAATCCACTTGAGCAACTACTGGTACCTGATGTATGCTGATGACCTTAAAGTCTACAGGGTAACTGAAAACATGACTGACTGAATTGTTACAGTCAGACATAAATCTACAGGGTCGGTGGGGTATAACTAAGCAGCCATGAACACACGATGCCCTAAGTCATTAAGAGTGAAAGATGCAAAAATAGTACTGTATAGTAAAAGATGCATGGTTTAGGAGAAAACAAGAAGAAATCTACATCACACATGGCAATATCACTTGCAGTAGTTTCAGGATATCACTTGCAGTAGTTTCTGCCCTGAACCAACATATGAGTGATAATAAACGCAAGTTTTCCACTATCAATCAAGATATGACAATTCTTCTAACAGTTAATAAAGGAACTTACCTTAACATTCTAGAAAATCTACAAATAATAATTGATCAAAGATATAACTCAGTTATAATCTCAATGAAATTATAGAAAAACTAACATATTGGTTGAAGAGCTATTGATTAACATATTTTTTACAAACATTCAAATCTCCAGCAATATGCTTGCATCAAGTTACAAAATCTTCTCCAATCAACAAAACTGCCCCTCCATACTTCTCCTCACTCACAATAGGACAGGACAAGTTTCACTCTATACACACGATCATCACTGAACATAATAACAAGGGCTAGAAGGCAGAATATAAGTACTGTTGTCATTGAACCTGTTCTCTTTCGTAGTACACTATTTCACTTCTCATCTTCTGATCTTACATTTTAGGCTCAACTTATTATAGAAGACCTAATCATTCTATAACTTAACAACTTCACAGGTCTCCATAACGGCTGCCAATATACACAAACAATGAATGTTCATAATGCTCCATACACCATTAGACTTCTATCAACATTGAACTTTTACAAGACTGCATTATCTTCAACCCCACAACGAAGTCAAAGGTAAGGTAGGTAAGGGTTATTCTGCCCGAAGGCAGGTCTGAACCTCCACAGAGGTGTTCCTGAGCCAGAGTTTACGTGCGGTAGGGTGGCCAGTTCCTTTCCGCTCCTCCATTCCCTTACCCCCCACCAACAGCGCGTGGTAACCCATCAAACTCCTGACCACGCCCAATGTTGCTTAACTTCGGAGATCTCATGGGATCCGGTGTTTCAACATGGCTACGGCCGTTGGCCGAAGTCAAAGAAGATCGTTTTAAACGTTTTATAAGGAAACCAGCAAATGTACACATGCTTCGCTACGGTATTCTACATTGTATAAGGATATCAAAGTAAATTACTGTACATGCAGTGAATAAGATTTTTTAAAATTCCATGTATCTTAGCGTTTTCCGAGAAACAAAATAGGGAGGTCCACATACGTTGTTTCCAATGTGAAGTGTGAGTTGAGGAGTTGTGATGATAACAGCAGGTCAACTTGCCCACTGCCATTCACAATCAAGTTGGGAATTTTCATTATAATGGCAGGCCTCATTGACTACTTCCAGACCGATAACAGTTGAGGAATTTGTATTAAAATGGCAGGCACCTTCCCTACTGCCAGTCAAAATAGACCTGTGCTGTTATCATTATAATCACAGGATCCTTTTCCTAATGCCAGTCACACCGAATTGGCGAGTTTCCATAATTTTTGGAACTTATACTATGTCATTGATTAAAGCCTCTTGTTAAGGGTGGCTTGGGTATTTTGGAATAGAATCATACAAATTATGTGAAGCCAGGACAGAGTATGTATGGAACATGATCTGGTATACCAAAAAAAAACACATGGAGTTCCTCACTGAGGTTCTTGGAGTAGTTATTTAGAACATTTCAAAGCCTCAGTCAATATTACCCTCTCAAGCCAGGAGCAAGTGAATGCCATGCGCACGGTAGTCGTATCTATTGGCGGATGCACATGACATTCATGCTGAGCGTATCACTTATTCCAAAACAGTCTAGCTCTGCCATCTCTTGACATTTCTCTGTACTACGCGACAAATGAAACCTTGAGACTCAGTTCCCCGCCCCCGGCATGTTTTCTTTGGCCTAGAACTGTAACTTTATGATAAAATAAGTCTTGGTTTCACGTTGCCAACTGCTGTTGTTTCAAGTGAAAGCATGACAGGTCCGAGTACAATCTCACGTCTGAACAAATTGTAGAATGTTTAGATGAACCGGGTGATAGTGATATTATAGTATTTGATAGTGGTAGTGAGTTTGACAGTGATGAAAGCGATGAAGTTTTTTTGCCAGAAAAAATCCGTGAAAATAACGACGTAAGTGTACACAGTGACGACAATAGTGATGTTGAAAATGAAAGTGTCTTGTCAGTGGAGCATCAACGTACACAAGACGACTGGAAATGGAACAAAGTGGATGATTCGTTCTTCTTCTTCGTTTTGCCTCATGACTGAGACGTCGTGACTATCATAAGATTCAGCCATTTAGCCGATGAACCATACTCCACCATTCTTCCCTATCTGAAGCTTTCAATGTGGTTACTCTGAGAGAACTCTATAGGGGGCCATTCACCATGTCAACCCATAGTGTTGGTTCTCGACCTTGTTGTCTGGTTCCCTGAACTTTGCCTTCAATAATCAACTTTTGAAGAGTACCATCTTAGCACATTATATGTCCAAAGTAGCGTACGATCCACTGGCAGACCTTACACGATAGACAAACTTTTATCTGAAGTTGGTTCAGGATTGATGTGTTCGTGCGATGAGCTGTCCAAGGAATCCTCAACATTCTCCTCCAGCACCACATTTCAAAGCTTTCTATCCGTTCACAATCACGTTTGAGGATGGTCCACGTCTCTGCGCCATACAAGAAGACTGAGAAGACTAGAGATTCAACGAGCTTCTTTTTTGTATTGATGGTGATGTTATTATCTTTCCAGATATTCTGCAGACGGATCATTGCTAACTTTGCTATTTCAATTCTTCGCTTAATTTCATCTTTGGAACCACCCGAATTGGATAGTAAGGAGCCTGGATATACATACTGACGTACAACTTCACAACCTCCAATCTGTTGGATATGTGGACTACTGTTGTACTTACGATCAACGATCATGACTTTGGTTTTCTGTTGATTTAGGTGTAATCCAATTTCTAGGCCTGCTTCCTCCACTCTCTTGATCAGTTCTGTCAACTCCTCTTCAGATGATGGTATCAAGGTGGTGTCATCAGCAAATCTCAAGTTGTTGATCTTGCATCCCCCAATGGAAAATCCTTTGTCCCAGTCATCTAATGCAGTTATCATTGCATATTCACAACAGAGATTGAAAAGTAACGGTGACAGGATACATCCCTGACGGACTCCAGCCCTCATACAAAACTACTGTGACTTTGTTTTGAATCTTAACAGTGGCTGTATTTTCCTTATATAAAGACTTGAGGAGATCAACCAGATGGAGTGGCAAAGCCATATCATCCAAGATTTTCCAAAGATGGTTCCACTTGACGGTATCAAAGGCCTTTTGGTAGTCAATAAAGCACAGGGATACCGAAGCACTGAATTATCTAACCTTTTCTATGATTTGTTTTAGGATTAAGATCTGTTTGCAAGTGCCTTTTCCTTTCATGAATCCAGTCTGGACTTCAGGAATTTGATACTCTAGGAATGCCCGGAGTCTCTTATGGAGGATATGAAGCATAACTTTACTGGCATATGAAATCAAAGCAATTAAGCGATAATTTCCACATTTTTTCCTCGTTCCTTTCTTGTGGATTGGGACAAAGTTTGACTGTACCCATTCCTTGGGCCAGCTCCTAGAATTCCATATTGCTTGGCAGATTTTCAACAGCATTTCAATTCCAGCATCGCCTGTAGCGTTCAAGACTTCTGCACTTACTCCATCAGGTCCACACGGTTTTCCAGTTTTCAGCATTTTCAAAGCCATTTTCACTTCATCTCAGAGGATGTTAGGTTCTGGATCTGACTGTTTGTCTAGCTTCACTTGGTCTTGTGCATTGCACTGTTCACTGTACAGATCCTGGCAGTACAATCTCCATGTTTCTAGAACATTCTCTATATCCACAAGGATCTGTTCTGGCACCCTTACTTTTCAACCTCTATACTGCTGACTTACCAGCAACTAAGTCCAGGAAATTTATTTACGCAGATGATATACTACTGGTTAGTCAAACACCAAGCTTTCCAGAAGCTGAACAAATACTTACAGCAGATCTAAAAAAGCTAGACACATATTTCCAAAAATGGTGTCTTCGTCCAAACCTCCAAAAGACTGTTGTATCTGTGTTCCATCTCAGAAATAAATTTGCCAACTACAAGCCTTCAATAACAATCAGAAATCAATCCTTACAGCATTGTCCCTTCCCAAAATATTTAGGAGTCACATTAGACAGATCCCTAACATATAAGCATCATATTAACAACACAGCCGCCAAGATTAAAAGTCGGAATAATATCCTTCAAAAATTAGCCGGCACCTCTTGGGGCGCAAACAACCAAGTGTTGAGATCTACTGCTCTAGCCCTTTGCTATTCAGTTGCCGAATACTGCGCTTCAACTTGGCTGAACAGTGCTCATACTGCGAAGATAGATGCTCAACTAAATCAAGCAATGCGCATTATAACTGGTTGCATTCGCTCTACAAACGTGGCCTGGCTGCCTACACTCAGCAATATTCCACCGCCTTGCTTAAGAAGGTCTGAAGCTCTTCTAAAATTGTGGAAGAAGATCAACCAGGACTCCAACCTCCCCGTTCATCAAGATATTAATCAATTTGCCCCTCCACGACTTAAGTCTAGATCTCCATCCTGGCGTGCTGCACTTACACTGGAAGAATCTGGGTTCTCCATCACGAACGCCTGGTTACATCAATGGCAACAGTCTTCTGTTCCCAATCAACATCTTGTGACCCTACCTCATGTTCAACCTCCCGGATTCCATCTACCCAGACGTCAATGGAGGACTATAAACAGGATTAGAGTCAATCAAGGAAGATGCGGCTATACTCTTTATAAATGGGGCTGGCAGAAGTCTCCTGGGTGTGATTGTGGAGCTACCTCACAGACCATCTACCATGTAATTGTCGAGTGTCCACAGAGAGCATTTCAAGGTCCTTTGGAGGACATTCATAACGCAACTGAGGAGGCCTTAAAATGGATCAATGGACTTGATTTGGAACTATAGGCTTCTGTTTGTATACATTGTGTACTTATTTGCATACTTATTTATATAATCTTTCTGTGTACATCATACGATAAATAATAAATAATAATCACCCTGTGGGTTCTGTACAATCCAGAAATATGGCTTGAAATTTCGAGTGATTATTCTAATTTTGTCAAAAAGATCCTTGCTGTGGTTTTGATTTGCATGATCTTCAATCTCGGAACAAATGTTACCAAGGAAATTATTCTTATCTCTTCTACGAGAAGACTGAATCCTTTGATCAAGATCAAACATTTGCTCTCTTTTTTCTTTAGTGTTAATGCCAGATTTTTTAAGGCACCTTCTTTCTTCTACAAGCTGGAGGGTCAAGTCAGAGATCCACTG
This sequence comes from Anabrus simplex, assembly GCF_040414725.1. Lineage (NCBI taxonomy): Eukaryota > Metazoa > Arthropoda > Insecta > Orthoptera > Tettigoniidae > Anabrus > Anabrus simplex. The sequence continues at coordinate 45,665,601 of NC_090268.1, forward strand.
TTGCCTTCTAGTATTTGGTACTCTAGATTCATTCAAAGAGGACTCTATCCAGTTTTTAGTCACATTCCACAGCCCTTCTGCAGTTGTTACTGGATCCTGTAATATGGAGGCTCTTCACGCCAATGATTCCTTGAATGGCAACATATTAACTACTTGTGGTATCCTGTGTGATCTTTTAACTGGTGTTTGAAGTTTTATTATTATTTCTGTTCTAAGAAGCTGATGATCACTGCCACATACTGCACCAGGACAGGTTTTGGTGTCCATTACAGAAGACCTCCATCTTGAACTGATCGGAATGTAGTCAATCTGATTTTTATATCGACCATCAGGCGAAGTCCATGTGTACATGTGCTGGATGTGTTGCTTGAAGACTGTGTTAGTTATAGTGGACCTGTTTTGAATTGCAAACTCAAGAAGCCTGTTTCCCTGTTCATTTCTTTCTCTAATTCCATATCTTCCTACCAATGTTCTGACATGCTCATCATGTTGTGTTGAACAAATTTTGGCATTGAAGTCTCCCATAACAATAGTTAGTTCTCTGCTTGGAAAAGCTGAAACAGTAGCATCAAGATCTTGATAGAAGCGGTCGATTATTTCATCAGACGCATCCGCTGTTCGGGCATAAACCTGAATGATGCTGACTAAAAGTAGCTTGCATTTGAGACTTAGTGTTATAATGCAATCATTAACAGGTTTATATCCTTTCACTAGGCCATTCAGTTTGTCGCTGATCACAATTGCAACCCTGTTACTGCTTTTTCCATCATTTCCAGGCAAGTAGACCCAATGATTATCACTTCTAAAATGGCCATTGTTTTTCCAGTAAGTTTCACTTAGCCCAGCCACTCCTATATTATACCTTTCCAGTTCTTGTATTATCAGGAAAAGTTTTCCTAAAGCTAAAAGTCCTCTCACATTCCAAGTAGCCACACTGTGCTTTATTCTTCCAGTCGCAAATTTCGCATATGCAGCCTGGTTGCCTGCATGCACATGCCCAGTAGCACATTTCACACTTTGCAGCCTGGAACCACAAAAGCGCCGGTTGTCAGCCAGGTTGCACGACGAATTAGATCCATTTAAAGCAGGTATCATGATGGTGTTCATGGGAATAATAGTGTAGTGAGGTCCCTCTCACTTCCACACCGCAGTACCACAACCGAAAAACCAGCCATTCTGGTGAAGCTTGAGGCTCCCCGCTCTTGACCCATCTCGAGCATGAATTGCTCTGTGCATCAAGTCGATACTGATGGCGCTGCTGCCCGACATCAGGTTTTCAGTGGATTCCAGTGGCATTTCCTCTACTACGGGACCACCGCCCTTCCTCAAGGAGGTCATTCGCCCAAAGCCGTTGGCTCCCTGAGGGTGTCAGGTTATTTCTCGCCACCTAACACTCGGCGTGAAGTCGCTGGCTGTACGGTTTACTCCATACCGTAGCAGAGCAAGACTCTGGCCAGTTTACCCGCCCTATAGACAGCTGACTAAGTTAGGACAGAAGTTGTAGATAAATAATTTTAAACTCTGTGGCCTAGGCAACGCATAAATGGAGAGTAGAGTCACCACCTGTTTCGTTGTTTCCATGGTTATGTAAAATGGCTGACAATTAGGGCAGAATGATTGATGAGGGAAAGTAATAAATTGCCCATCTAACTGATGTTTACTATGGATTGATTGTAGAAATTCAATATGTCCGACACTTGGGGCACACAAATATAGAAAAAATATGATCTCAATAACAATTGTAACAGATCGTAGCCACAAGAAAACACTAACACATGGACAGCACATATAGATAGATCACAAATAGCTCCTAGAACCACAACTGAGGCAGTAGATCTTAATAAATTTATATATTTATCAGCACATCTACACCTGATCTAGTTTCAAGGCCTGCTGATAGCTGATATATATGATTCATACACCCCACAAAAAATTCCATTCACTGGAACATGTGGAGTTGTAAACCAGGTAGAGTGCGTTTCAGAAGCATTGAATGAGATATTGCGTACAATTACAGACCAGACAAATTTATTTTTTGCTCTGTATTGAAATGTGATTATTAGAAATAAATTGACAAGACCTTTTCAATACAATATATCAAGTAAATAATATTGCATTAGTCTTACGACTAGTTTCAGCCACTTAGTGGCCATCTTCAGCCAAAATAAAAATAATGATGATGATGCTTGTTGTTTAAAGGGGCCTAACATCTAGGTCATTGGACCCTAATGGGACGAAATGAGACAAAATGTAATGGCAATTTAAAAGTCCAAAATCGTCCACTGACCAGAATTCAAACTAGATTTATTTTTATTGAAAGAGAGAATATAGATATTACCAGTCCTTTATAAAAATATGAAAAGAAAGTCTTTGATGTTCTAAAATAGCTGATAGAACACGAATATGGGCCCAATGCGCTGGATGTATATCACTAGGTCCTGAAGCATTGAGTCAATTCAGTCACCAGCCCAAATTTTTGCTGCTCCCAGTGGATTATTTTCAAAATACGATATACAACACTTTGTGAGTATATAAAGGACCCCTTAAAGAATTGGGGCTGTCAATTTTGGACTTAGACCCCTTGGGAAATAAATGACTTAATTAATAACTCAGTTGTTATCAATATAAATCAAAGGTAATATAGAACAGCGTCTAGATAAGTGGAAATGACGACAATGATGACAATGTTAAGACATGGGGGAAAAATAAAACAAATAATAATATTGAAGAACTCACCATCACTTTGGTCTAATTTTTTCATACATAAATTGTTGCCCTCTTTCAGGAGGTCCTCCATCTTTAGAAATAATAGTCCGTTTTTTGATGTAATGAAAGAGCTCCAGAGCATACTCATAAAGTTCATTTTCCATACGCCAGATTGGAGAGTCCTGTATCTGAGCTACTGTTTCTGCTGAGGGTTGAACTTTTTGTGCTGTACGCCGTAAATGTGATTTATTACCTGTAAATCATAGGCATACATAGTTGAAAGTGACAAAACTATAAACCATAGATAACAGCTCAAAGAAACATTATATCCTAAAATTATTCTTATTATTATTATTATTTTGAATCAATCCTGTGGTGAATGGCCCCGTGGTGTAGGGGTAGCATGCATGCCTCTTACCCGGAGGCCCCAGGTTCCATTCCCGGCCCGCTCAGGGATTTTTACCTGGACCTGAGGGCTGGTTCAAGGTTCACTCAGCCTACATGATTAGAATTGAGGAGCTCTCTGACCGTGAGATAGCGGCCCCAGTCTAGAAAGCCAAGAATAACGGCCAAGAGGATTCGTTGTGCTGACCACACGACATCTCGTAATCTGCAGTCCTTCGGGATGAGCAGCGGTCGCTTGGCAGGCCAAGGCCCTTCGAGGGCTGTAGTGCCATGGGGTTTGGGGGTTCCAATTAACCCGAAGACCAAGGTTTATAATAGTGTGTGCTGCCAGTTACTACTTATGGTCTAGAAACATTGACTCTGACTAACGCAAGTGCTCGCAAGCTTCAGTGAATACAACGAGCCAGGAGCGACAGATACTACGGATCAGCCTTAGGGATAAGATCCATTCAGAAGACATCAGGAGAAGAATGAATGTAACAGACATCCTGGAGAGAGTAAAAAGACTAAAATGGAAATGGGTAGGACACATAGCTCCACCAGACTACAACAGGTGAACTTCTAGGATTGTTCACTGGAGACCATGGGAACACAAGAGAGGCACTGGAAGACCCAGAAGAGATGGCTCGATGACATAAAGCTGTTGGCTGGAACACGCTGGTTTAAAGTGGCTCAAGACTGAAGACGATGGGAGCATATGGAAGAGGCCTACATCCAGCAGTGGACTGAAATAGGCTAGAAAAGAAAAAGAAAGAAAAAAGAAAGAAAAAAAGAAGGAAAGAAAGAAAGAAAGATAGAAAGAACAACAAGTATCTTCACCAATTTAAGATTCTCTTCACTGATTTTTCAGATGTCAAGAATGGCTCCCTAATGAAAGTGGAAAGTAGAAACAAGCTCGTTGGGGGTTGACAAGAAATTATGATGAATGATGAGGAATAGAGTGGAATGCCAATGAACAGAATGGAATATAATTTTATTGTCATTAAACAATGTACTATTCTGATTAACACATACAATTGTCAGCTGTTATTCATGTCCAAGTAGCCTATATAATTTTTTCCTGCCTAACAATTTGCTTCAGACATTGAATTTTACGTACAAACATTTGGTGATTATAAAGGTAAATTTTTGCATAAAATATGCACCCATACAAATTGCACATGGGTAGAGCAAAGTTGCAACTAGTAAAGCATTACTGAAAAGTCTGTATGGAAACAACATTGTAACTATAAAAGTAGATGGCGACATTTCAGAATTTACATAAAATCAGCTTCATGGTCCGTATCGCACTTCAATAGATTCACAATTAAGTATTTATTTATTTTCCACCTAGTCGATACAATGATTGCTTAAGGCAATTTTTAATGGTCAAAAGTGGTACATGTTTCGTATATTATCAACATCTTCAGCCACATAACACTGTTTAGATGAAAAATATATAAAATTGACAAAGTAATGCTTTAGAGGAAGTGTCCTTAAAATTAACATAAGATTGACAAGACTAAAACAAACAAATAACTCAAGAGAAAATATATAAATTATTTCTACAATAGAAAGCAGTCGTCAAGGAAACACTTGTACAATATTCCATAGAGAAATTGTCCTAATAAATATTCTTTTCTTAATAATTCATGAAACAAGATCAATTTATAAATTAAAAATTATACAATTTATAAGTAATTATCGAAATGAAGAAATCCTGATATCACAGTGCGGCTCTTATTATTAATGTAGATGAAAATATAACTAATTCCTATTTGTCAAATCTTATTAAGCCTGCTTTCCTTTGGAACAGTAACTCCTGTCATTCTTTCACAGTTTTGCGCCGGGTGTAATATTGGTGATGCGTTCTTCCTTGCTCTTGCACCTGAGGAGGTGGAGGAGCGGGGGATATAGGTGTGTCAAGAACTTCCTTACTGTCACCTATAGCTTCAACTGAGGAGGAATAAGCTGTAGGGCTATCTGTAGGTGGAGAAATTCCAATTCTTTTTTCGTGATCCTTCTCAAGCATTTTCAAATATACTAGAATTTGATAATATAATGGATTCTTAAATTCTACAGCCTCATTAAGGTTATCATTTTTCTTTACAAGTTGGTCTAGATGAATGTACAGGTCTTCATATGTGTTCATTAAGCTGCCCTTTTTTAACTTTTTTATGATGGTCAGGTCTTGTTCTATGTTGGTAAATTTATGACCTGTGGCCGTCATGTGTGATCCCATTGCTGAGAATCTTCTATGTTTTTCAGCATTCACATGTTCCAAATATCTAACTTTAAAATTGCGGCCGGATTGTCCTATGTATGTATTCTTACATTCAAAGCATGTGAGTTTATATATTCCGGAATCAAAAAATTTATCTTTTTCCGAGAGATTTATTGTATCATGGTTGAAAATACTATGTTTCATGTTGTTATTGGTGGAAAATGCAATTTTGAAATTTTTTCTCTTAAATAAATTTGTTATTACATGAATGTTTGGATTATTATATGTGAACTTGATATATTTTTCAGTTTTACTAGGTTCGACTGCTAATTTAGATTGTTGCTTCTCCGAAAATTTATTAATTATTTTATCAATCATGTTATTGTTGAAACCATTCAAGAGGGCTTGTTGTCGGATGTAAAACACCTATCAAAAACTCAGTGGATTTTTGCAATCTAGTTAAAGATTTTAAACTTGGATCATCTCACACGACATGTTCGTTTGACATAACCAACATGTATACAAACATTCCAATAGAAGACACTATCAAAATCATTAAGAAGAATTTAACGAAGAACAAATTAGTAAGCATACCAGAAATTGAAGATTTTATTAATGTTTTAAAATTCGTGTTAAATCAAAATTATTTTACGTTTAATAATAAAATTTACCGACAAAAAGGACTCTCAATGGGAGCCCCAGCATCAGGAATATTGGCTAATATATACTTAGACTATTTGGAACACACGAAAATTATTAATCAAATAGAGGGTTTGGATTTTTGGACACGTTATGTGGACGATGTTTACGCTATAATAGATAACAGACTCACCGATAGCAATAAAGTTTTAAATATATTGAATAATTTGGATTCCAATATAAAATTCACTTTAGAAGAAGAGGTTGAAAAATCACTGAATTTTCTGGACATAGTCACAACAAGAGAAGAAAAAGGATTTTCTTTCAAAATACACAGAAAATCCACTTTCACACTGACCACTATCAAGAACAACTCGTTACACCCTGAGGCACAGAAAAGATCAGCATATTATAGTTACGTTAAAAGAGCGTTTAGTATTCCTTTATCCAAATCTGAAAGGAATAAAGAACTGTTGTTTATCCGACAACAAGCCCTCTTGAATGGTTTCAACAATAACATGATTGATAAAATAATTAATAAATTTTCGGAGAAGCAACAATCTAAATTAGCAATCGAACCTAGTAAAACTGAAAAATATATCAAGTTCACATATAATAATCCAAACATTCATGTAATAACAAATTTATTTAAGAGAAAAAATTTCAAAATTGCATTTTCCACCAATAACAACATGAAACATAGTATTTTCAACCATGATACAATAAATCTCTCGGAAAAAGATAAATTTTTTGATTCCGGAATATATAAACTCACATGCTTTGAATGTAAGAATACATACTGTACCCGTCTAAATGGTACCTCAGTTAATTTGGGAAAGCTGGGAATATTTATTACGGAGCATTGCTTACGAGTGCGCGTGTACCAGCTGTGACATAGTTGTGCGAGAGCGAGCCGGCCGAAACTAGGTCAACAGCTGATCGAGGGTGACCAGAGCGCAGTTACGTCACGACACCAGCAGACGACAGAGGGGAGGAGAAATGTTCTCATAAAATCCACTCGTAGCGGTCAAGGACGAGCTATGGCGCAGGTCGATTACCAGCCAATAGAAATTGAGGAAAGTGCTGGAAATATTAGGATTGTTCTGGAGAAGTCGAAGGAAGTTCTTGTGTATGAACGACAGAACAGTTCAGGAAAAATTTCACGAGACGACGGCCAGAACAGTTTTCCAAGAGCACGTCGGACAGTGGTTTTCTTACGAGAAGTCGAACCGTGTATTCTCTACGGGAAAGAAGAATATTTTCAGACGACGTGAATACTAGTGTAATCCTTGTAGGGCACGATCATTACATTATTTGAAGGCCAGTGTAATTCATTGTTAGCTCAACGCAGTATCCAGCGAGCTTATTACAGTCATGCATTCTCCCGGGTGGAAAATGTTAAACCACAGACAGTCAGCGTGCTCATTAAAGCCGATTCTTGCCATAGAAGCTTTAGGAATGTTCCATTGGACATTATGAAAGGAAGTCACGATCTCAAGTGGATAGACGAGAGGAAATCTAACCTTTATTTAATCATCATAATATTCAGCCCTATTATTTGTCAGCCTAAGGCGCATCGTAACTTAATGAATGTGTTCAGAAGACGAAGCTTATAGTAATAATGGACCTGAAGTACATCGTTGCGCCAAGTTAAGTGTTGAAAATAACTTAGTGAGTTATAGCTAGTGTGGATCCTTGTGCTAATAGAATATTTTAGTTTCAGCTATCTCCGAGGAAACCAAGTTGTCGAGATGCGGCGATCAAGAGGGAAATCGAGAGATTTTCTGGGACTTTGCTGGAGTAAAAGGAAGACGCTGAATAGAGCTACAGTCATGTGGAACTAAATTCCAGAGTGCACGCCAACGCGATGACTTTGTACATCCGTAAACCACCATAGATGAGGCAAGAGATGTCGTCGCCTGGAGCAGCATCCCGACGCCAAGGATTCTCACCGGAAATATGAGTACCCTTGTAAAATTTCTTCTCTTTTAGTAGATGACTAGATTGTATTCTTGCGTAGAGTAAAGTAGTTTCCTTAGTAATTTGTATTTAATGGTGATGGGAGAGCGTTCCTTACTTCGTTGATTTGTGATTTCAATATTGTTCTATCTTTGCATTTCCTTGGAATAATGATAGTTTTATTTTGGACGTGATGATGAATAATCCCAGTTGTTCTTGAGTCGACAAGAGTGAGTGATTATGATCTTCGAAAGTGACTTTAAGGGAGTAAGGCCTACTAACAATCATGATAATAATAATAGTATTAATAAGAATAAATTAAACTCATAAAAATAGTAAATGAAGATATGATTAGATGTAGGAGTACACTATAATTAAATCGTAGTTTTAAAACCCTGTTAGTCATGTGTAGTGATTGATGGTAGAAGGGAAAGTGAACGACGAATGTAAGAAATATTCTTCGAGAGAACGATCTAGGAGCCATTATAGGATAATAATAATAATAATGCTAATAATAGTAAAGGTCGGATAATGTAAAAGTTGTTGAGATTAAACTTGTATGGTCATTGTGATAATGGAATTCGCCATTAATGGACGACATGGGACTACTAGGGTGCATGTCGGGCCTAAAAGGTATTATGGGTCACAGTGATTGTAATGAATGATTATGGCGATAATGATTTATGAGGATGTACGAATTTAGTGACTAATAATAGGTCCATTTCTGGCTCAACAACTAAAATGAATAATACATGACTTAATCGTTATTAGATGTTTTCGAGGCTCGTGAGCTCTTATCACTGATGATGGTGATAGTTATTCTTCGAGAGAGAAATTTGGCTTTCTGTATCATCATAACTACAGTCATGAGCGAGTTTTTATTCTGGTCAGATGATTGTAAGGATCTTCAATAAAACTCAAGAGGAAGACGAGATAAATGACTGGATAATAATAATAATAATAAATATTACAGATTCATTGTGTGATAAAAATTTACTTAACCAGTTGATAGAATTGGGTTGTTTGATGTCATTTACTTATATCATTCCAAGGAAACTTATCTTGTATATTTTTTTTTGGTGACTGTGAAGCATTGTTGTTGTTGTTGTTGATTCCGTGTAGGATCTCATGATGCTCTATCCATCCATGAAATGCTAGGTAATTTAGAAAAGTTAAATAGAGTAAGGAAAGAATACAGTCAAGCGTAGTCTACGAGAGAGAGGGAGTTATGCCAAAGAAATTGTAAAAATATTTTCCCAACACTAAAATGAAATTGTAAAGGAATTTTATGATGACAAGATGAGTTAGAGGATTTTCACAGGTAGAGTGAATGAATTTTCAAGAGATTTCCTCGAACAAGTAAATGCTGAGCTAATAGTAATTTTTCTTCAAAATGTATAAAATTATTTTACCTGTAAATGACTAAACATGAGTTATAACGGGAAATGACAGCTTTGCTAATTTTGTGGTTCATTCGATGTTGCAGAGTAAAATACTGGGTGGAGTTTCATTGAAGAAGCAATGGAATCTAACTCCAGAAGCATGCGAGGACTTATAGTCGTGTTCATTTATTCACAAGCCATTAAAGATTGAGATATTTCTTTTGTTGCAAAGTCACATTGTATTTAAAAATTTTTTTTTTCCTTTTCATGCATTTGTCCAGACTGAGTTTCCGTTATGTTTTAATAAACGTTGTTGTTATTTGCCCTGATTTTCATTTATATTGTGTCACCTATCCAGTCACCAAGGGTCCTGAAAATATAAACTCTATGAAATTGTCCCTTAATAGCAAAATCGGCCCTGCGAACGGTCCACCCTTTTGGGACTCTCGTTTTGCCGACTGAGCGACCCCGGAGAAGGGGACATATTTCATTGGCGCCCAACTTTCAGGGCCAACCAAAACCCTCATTGCTTAGGCATTGATCGTTTTGGTGGATTATTTCCAGGGCATATTTTTGTTGTTGTTGTTATATTTACGATCTTGTTGTTTCGGCGAACACTATGGTGGCGCAAAAGCAAGGAGATGGTAATTTTCATTCAGTTGAATGGTGACAATTAAATGGATAGAGATACCAAGGTTGGTAATGACATAATACAACTGGACATTGCTTCGGTATAGGTCTATTTGTTACAGTACGGAGAGCATGCTTGTTGAGTTCATACTTTGTATTTTACAAATTCTTTGGCAATTTCCGGTGAAATTTAGGCAAATGGGGCAAAGATGTACAGGTTCATCGTTGTTGGCGAGCACAATGCTTATGAATTGTAATGGATTTGGATACTTTAGCTCGGATGATAGCGGAGATGAGAGCCAGCGCTGAGAAATTGGGAGCTGAGAATAAGGCTAGTATTGAAAGACTTGAACGTAATCAATCCGAAATGAGAGCGGAAACTAAGGCTAGTGTTGATTCTATTAGAACTGAGTTTAAGGAGAGTCAAGCACAGATGTCACGTGAGTTCAAAGACAACCAGACTAGGTTAACCCAAGAAATTAAAGTGATGTCGCGTGATTTTAAAGATAGTCAGGCGAAGTTGAAACAAGAGATTGAACGAACGGTTACAAACTCGATAGCTAGCGTAGCGCAGGAGTTTACTGAGAGGCTAGGCACGCTCAAGAAATCAATTATGGATAATATGATCACACAGAAGACTGAGGTGGAAAGGAAAATTTCTGAGCTTAGCAACCAAATACAATCGCATAAGGAAAATACGACCGATGTGCAATTAAGGTGGACTAAACGATTTAAGGAAGTATGTGATAGTATAATTCAGGTCGACAAGGGGGTCAGACAGGAAATTCAGATGAGCAAAGAAGTCATTACTGGTGAAGTAGAAGGTCTGAAAACAGCTGTAAATGACAATAAGAAAGCTATCGGAGAAGTTGTATCCAAGGTGGAACACAAACTTCTTGCGTCCCGTGGGTTAGTAGGACAAATGGAGGATAAAATAAAGGGGATGTCAGACGAAATATCAAATATGACAACGGAATTACAAACGTTGCGATTGCATAGTGACAGCACACGAGTTGTGACTGCGTCCGTAATTGAAAGGCAATCACAAATGGAGCAACAGTTTAAAGCAGGATTCATTTGTTCGACTCCTAATGCAGCACAGGAGATAAAAACTTCCGGTCGAGCTAAGAATAATACCGCATCTTTAAATCAAATGGACGATAAAGGGAACAGGCCGCAGATTGTGAATATTATACGTCTACAGGACAATCAACCCCGAAAGTTCAACAATCAAAACGGACCTACACCTAAAACCTTTATTAAGGACCTACAAGAATATTTTAAAGATAATGACATTCCTCCTGAACGACAATTACGAGTGACGGAAAAATACCTAGATTCGTCAGCTCACACGTGGTTTATGGCATTCCGGTACAGTTTCGATGATTTCGAAGGATTTAAAGTCGCATTTTTCGATAAATTTTGGAACACAGATATTCAGCACAATTTAAGGACGGAATGGTATGCTCGTCGATATGCTTCGACGCTGCCTACGAAATTTTCCGAGTTTGCCGCAAATCAGATCCGGAAAATTCGAGAATTGGACGACCCACTTCCAGAGGAAGAATTATGCCGAGTCATCATTCGACAGCTACCGCCGGACGTACAAAGAATATTAATAGCATCGAACATCCGAACAGCTATAGAGCTGGAAAGAGTATTAAGACAGCTAGATATGACGTCTAGGGATCATACCCGTAATACTCGAGCCTTGAGTCAGGAAATCAATTCGACTTATGTTGAGAAAGAAAGGACGGTGGTTCCACAGAAAAATAAAGAGGTACAAACTAAAGAAAGGTCCGAACGGAGTGAAACAAGGGATGAGCAGAGATTACAGAGGGGCTTCCATGGATTTCGACCGTATTCGATGGGATCAAGAGGAAGAGATCGATATTTTGGCCGAACTTCCCGAGGAATAAAATATGCCGCCGAGAAAAGAAGAAATTGTTATCGGTTTTATCAACCAAGGGGGACAGTTGATGAAAACAAAGAACATGTCCGGGAACTCAAGGAGAAAACAGACGGAGGTGAAATATGGAGAAGAGCTATTTTGAATCAAAATACAGATCCCGACGTAACAGGCGCAGAATCCCTCGCATTTCAGGAAGAAAAAAAAAGACGGAAAGGAGAGGAGGAGACCGTCTGCCAGCCCGGAATGAGTCAAGGGGTGAAAAAAAAAAACGTCAATTTTTGAATGAAGAAATACCCGAAATATTAAGCCCAACCCCGTCAAGGTGACCGCTATTTGTAATTTTCCACGTCCACGAAGGATAAAACACGTACGTCAATTCCTAGGCATGTGTCAGTTTTACGCAAATTTTTGTCCGGGTTATACGAGAACGATCTCGCCATTGCAGGAATTATTGAAAAAGAACCAGAAGTGGAAATGGTCGGAAGTTGAAGAACAAGCTTTCATCCAGACCAAGGAAATGCTAAGGAACAATGTTAAGCTTAGCTACCCCAACTTCGAACGACCGTTCATTATTCAGACGGACGCCTCAAAGGTTGGAGTGGGAGCAGTCCTATTTCAAGAAAATCCAGAGAAACCGAACGTGAAAGACTTTATTTCGTTTGCAAGCAGGAAATTACGACCTAATGAGAAAGGATACACTATAACGGAATTAGAAATGTTAGCCATTGTTTACGCTTTGACGCAATGGAAAAAAATAATTTATGGGTTCCCCATACTGATCCGAACAGATCACCATGCCTTGACGTTTATGACGCGCACCACAATGAGTAGCGAAAGGGTAATGAGATGGACACTCTTTGTCCAGCAGTTTGATATCCAAGTCGAGCATTGCCCGGGAAAACAGAATGTGTTAGCAGACTATTTGAGCCGTAATCCGGAAGAAGATGTCGAGGTTTATTGGATCGAGCTAATTCCGGATGACTGGGAGCTCCTACGAAAATTACGATATTTTCCACAGATGCAGAAAAGAGATGCTACTTTAAGGCCTTTGATTGATTATTTGTCTGGAAAGATCGAACCGGGTGATCCCGGGTACAAAATGCTGAAGCGAAAAGCTAAACGATATCTTAACCAAGGGGGCATGTTATGTCAATTCGTGGACCCCATGAGGGTCAATTTAAAGGCCGTGGTGCCCATGAAAATTCGAGAAGACTTAGTATGGCATGTGCACAGAATTACGGGTCATGCAGGACTCGATAAAACTGTAGCAACTATCCAAGAAACCTTCACTTGGGATAAACTCCGCCAGAATGTACGTGAAATTATACGCACCTGTGATACGTGTCAGAGAACGAAAGCCAGCTCACACTTTGCTAAGCAAAAACCTATTCCTATTATTCCAGAGAGACCACTAAGCTTATTCGCAATGGACATATTTGGCCCGATTCCAGCCAGTAGATTTAAACATAAATTCGTAATTGTAACCATAGATGTGTTTTCGAAATTTCTAACCCTTTTTCCAATTCAGAAGGCGAACACAAAATCGATCCTATGGAGATTAAAGAAAAGCATAATTCCTAAGATGGGGAAACCCAAAGTCTTGCTGACTGACCACGGATCGCAATTCACGGCTGAAGAGTTCCGACGAGGCTTATCTGAAATGGGGATCAAGCACACCATGAGTTCGATCCGAAATCCAGCCAGTAATCCCGCTGAGCGGGTGATGCAAGAGATTTCAAAATTTTGCAGAATTTATTGTAAAAACAGACACGATAGGTGGATCGCAGTGTTACCAATAATGATGGACGTGGTAAATAACACAGTGCATGAGGCGACGAAATTAATTCCCTCAGTCATTCACTTCAATCAATATCCCGTCCGAACTTGGGACAACGTAATTCCCCACCTGGATCAAAGACGTCCTACTCATGCGGAAGTAATTCTCCAAGCGAGAGAAAACCTTGTAGATCATGCCAACAGAAGACGGAGGAGAGTACGTAAGAAACGATTTCATCGTCCCTTAAATGTTGGAGAGTACGTATTACTCCGTAAACCCGCTATTTCAAGTCCTGTTGAAAAATTCTACGCGAAGTTCGCACCTTTATATGTTGGACCTTACAGAGTAATTAAAGACTTGGGGAACAACGCATACCAGGTAGAAAGTTTTGATGGACACTTTAGAGCTATTTATAATACTGGGAATTTACGTGTCTATCACCAGTCCCGGAGAAATCCTAGAAATTAATCTTGAAAAGGAGCTGTTATGGTGCACATTTTCCGTGTACATTTAGAAAGTGAATTGAGTTGTTATGATTTAATCTACTAATTAAATCCTAAATCAACCAAGGGGGATTATGTACCCGTCTAAATGGTACCTCAGTTAATTTGGGAAAGCTGGGAATATTTATTACGGAGCATTGCTTACGAGTGCGCGTGTACCAGCTGTGACATAGTTGTGCGAGAGCGAGCCGGCCGAAACTAGGTCAACAGCTGATCGAGGGTGACCAGAGCGCAGTTACGTCACGACACCAGCAGACGACAGAGGGGAGGAGAAATGTTCTCATAAAATCCACTCGTAGCGGTCAAGGACGAGCTATGGCGCAGGTCGATTACCAGCCAATAGAAATTGAGGAAAGTGCTGGAAATATTAGGATTGTTCTGGAGAAGTCGAAGGAAGTTCTTGTGTATGAACGACAGAACAGTTCAGGAAAAATTTCACGAGACGACGGCCAGAACAGTTTTCCAAGAGCACGTCGGACAGTGGTTTTCTTACGAGAAGTCGAACCGTGTATTCTCTACGGGAAAGAAGAATATTTTCAGACGACGTGAATACTAGTGTAATCCTTGTAGGGCACGATCATTACATTATTTGAAGGCCAGTGTAATTCATTGTTAGCTCAACGCAGTATCCAGCGAGCTTATTACAGTCATGCATTCTCCCGGGTGGAAAATGTTAAACCACAGACAGTCAGCGTGCTCATTAAAGCCGATTCTTGCCATAGAAGCTTTAGGAATGTTCCATTGGACATTATGAAAGGAAGTCACGATCTCAAGTGGATAGACGAGAGGAAATCTAACCTTTATTTAATCATCATAATATTCAGCCCTATTATTTGTCAGCCTAAGGCGCATCGTAACTTAATGAATGTGTTCAGAAGACGAAGCTTATAGTAATAATGGACCTGAAGTACATCGTTGCGCCAAGTTAAGTGTTGAAAATAACTTAGTGAGTTATAGCTAGTGTGGATCCTTGTGCTAATAGAATATTTTAGTTTCAGCTATCTCCGAGGAAACCAAGTTGTCGAGATGCGGCGATCAAGAGGGAAATCGAGAGATTTTCTGGGACTTTGCTGGAATAAAAGGAAGACGCTGAATAGAGCTACAGTCATGTGGAACTAAATTCCAGAGTGCACGCCAACGCGATGACTTTGTACATCCGTAAACCACCATAGATGAGGCAAGAGATGTCGTCGCCTGGAGCAGCATCCCGACGCCAAGGATTCTCACCGGAAATATGAGTACCCTTGTAAAATTTCTTCTCTTTTAGTAGATGACTAGATTGTATTCTTGCGTAGAGTAAAGTAGTTTCCTTAGTAATTTGTATTTAATGGTGATGGGAGAGCGTTCCTTACTTCGTTGATTTGTGATTTCAATATTGTTCTATCTTTGCATTTCCTTGGAATAATGATAGTTTTATTTTGGACGTGATGATGAATAATCCCAGTTGTTCTTGAGTCGACAAGAGTGAGTGATTATGATCTTCGAAAGTGACTTTAAGGGAGTAAGGCCTACTAACAATCATGATAATAATAATAGTATTAATAAGAATAAATTAAACTCATAAAAATAGTAAATGAAGATATGATTAGATGTAGGAGTACACTATAATTAAATCGTAGTTTTAAAACCCTGTTAGTCATGTGTAGTGATTGATGGTAGAAGGGAAAGTGAACGACGAATGTAAGAAATATTCTTCGAGAGAACGATCTAGGAGCCATTATAGGATAATAATAATAATAATGCTAATAATAGTAAAGGTCGGATAATGTAAAAGTTGTTGAGATTAAACTTGTATGGTCATTGTGATAATGGAATTCGCCATTAATGGACGACATGGGACTACTAGGGTGCATGTCGGGCCTAAAAGGTATTATGGGTCACAGTGATTGTAATGAATGATTATGGCGATAATGATTTATGAGGATGTACGAATTTAGTGACTAATAATAGGTCCATTTCTGGCTCAACAACTAAAATGAATAATACATGACTTAATCGTTATTAGATGTTTTCGAGGCTCGTGAGCTCTTATCACTGATGATGGTGATAGTTATTCTTCGAGAGAGAAATTTGGCTTTCTGTATCATCATAACTACAGTCATGAGCGAGTTTTTATTCTGGTCAGATGATTGTAAGGATCTTCAATAAAACTCAAGAGGAAGACGAGATAAATGACTGGATAATAATAATAATAATAAATATTACAGATTCATTGTGTGATAAAAATTTACTTAACCAGTTGATAGAATTGGGTTGTTTGATGTCATTTACTTATATCATTCCAAGGAAACTTATCTTGTATATTTTTTTTTGGTGACTGTGAAGCATTGTTGTTGTTGTTGTTGATTCCGTGTAGGATCTCATGATGCTCTATCCATCCATGAAATGCTAGGTAATTTAGAAAAGTTAAATAGAGTAAGGAAAGAATACAGTCAAGCGTAGTCTACGAGAGAGAGGGAGTTATGCCAAAGAAATTGTAAAAATATTTTCCCAACACTAAAATGAAATTGTAAAGGAATTTTATGATGACAAGATGAGTTAGAGGATTTTCACAGGTAGAGTGAATGAATTTTCAAGAGATTTCCTCGAACAAGTAAATGCTGAGCTAATAGTAATTTTTCTTCAAAATGTATAAAATTATTTTACCTGTAAATGACTAAACATGAGTTATAACGGGAAATGACAGCTTTGCTAATTTTGTGGTTCATTCGATGTTGCAGAGTAAAATACTGGGTGGAGTTTCATTGAAGAAGCAATGGAATCTAACTCCAGAAGCATGCGAGGACTTATAGTCGTGTTCATTTATTCACAAGCCATTAAAGATTGAGATATTTCTTTTGTTGCAAAGTCACATTGTATTTAAAAATTTTTTTTTTCCTTTTCATGCATTTGTCCAGACTGAGTTTCCGTTACGTTTTAATAAACGTTGTTGTTATTTGCCCTGATTTTCATTTATATTGTGTCACCTATCCAGTCACCAAGGGTCCTGAAAATATAAACTCTATGAAATTGTCCCTTAATAGCAAAATCGGCCCTGCGAACGGTCCACCCTTTTGGGACTCTCGTTTTGCCGACTGAGCGACCCCGGAGGAGGGGACAATACGGCCGCAATTTTAAAGTTAGATATTTGGAACATGTGAATGCTGAAAAACATAGAAGATTCTCAGCAATGGGATCACACATGACGGCCACAGGTCATAAATTTACCAACATAGAACAAGACCTGACCATCATAAAAAAGTTAAAAAAGGGCAGCTTAATGAACACATATGAAGACCTGTACATTCATCTAGACCAACTTGTAAAGAATAATGATAACCTTAATGAGGCTGTAGAATTTAAGAATCCATTATATTATCAAATTCTAGTATATTTGAAAATGCTTGAGAAGGATCACGAAAAAAGAATTGGAATTTCTCCACCTACAGATAGCCCTACAGCTTATTCCTCCTCAGTTGAAGCTATAGGTGACAGCAAGGAAGTTCTTGACACACCTATATCCCCCGCTCCTCCACCTCCTCAGGTGCAAGAGCAAGGAAGAACGCATCACCAATATTACACCCGGCGCAAAACTGTGAAAGAATGACAGGAGTTACTGTTCCAAAGGAAAGCAGGCTTAATAAGATTTGACAAATAGGAATTAGTTATATTTTCATCTACATTAATAATAAGAGCCGCACTGTGATATCAGGATTTCTTCATTTCGATAATTACTTATAAATTGTATAATTTTTAATTTATAAATTGATCTTGTTTCATGAATTATTAAGAAAAGAATATTTATTAGGACAATTTCTCTATGGAATATTGTACAAGTGTTTCCTTGACGACTGCTTTCTATTGTAGAAATAATTTATATATTTTCTCTTGAGTTATTTGTTTGTTTTAGTCTTGTCAATCTTATGTTAATTTTAAGGACACTTCCTCTAAAGCATTACTTTGTCAATTTTATATATTTTTCATCTAAACAGTGTTATGTGGCTGAAGATGTTGATAATATACGAAACATGTACCACTTTTGACCATTAAAAATTGCCTTAAGCAATCATTGTATCGACTAGGTGGAAAATAAATAAATACTTAATTGTGAATTTCAGAATTTTTCAGTATTTCGCAGGGTGTCCGACAGGGCTGCATATTATCAACCATTCTATATAACATCTATGCTGAATATGTGATGAAGAAAGCCCTCAATGACTGGCATATCAATTGGGGGACAAAAAAATCAGTAACCTGCACTTTGCTGATGACACCACTCTCCTTGCCAGCAGTGAAGATGAACTTGCAGAATTACTAGCAAGGGTAAAAGATGCAAGTTTAGAATATGGGCTAGAGATCAACCTCAGCAAGTCCAAACTAATGATAATTGACAGAGCGGCACAGATCCAGCTGAGAGGTCGATTAAAGGAACGGGAAATGGTAAATGATTTTATATACCTTGGGTCAACCATCTGTGATACTGGAAGTTCTGACAAAGAGATTAGGAAACGTATCACCTTAGGGCATGTTGCCATGAGCAAACTCACAAAAATATGGCAGAGCAGAGCAATCACAAATAGTACAAAGATTAGACTAGTTGATTCTCTTGTGTTCTCTGTCTTCCTTTATGGTTTCGAGACCTGGACCCTCAAGGCAAGAGATAAGTACCGTATCGACGCCTTTCAGATGTGGTGTTGGAGAAGGATGCTCCATGTACCTTGGACAGAAAGAAGAACTAATGCATCTATTATTCAAGAACTAAATATCTCCAAACATCTCTCCTCTCGCGTCATAAGGAGAATCGTCCAATTCTTCGGACGTATTGTAAGAAGGCGGGATAGTGAAAATCTGGAGAAGTGTATCATGGAAGGCAAAGTTGTGGGCAGAAGACCACGAGGAAGGACTTCAAGCAGGTGGATTGATCAAGTTCTGTGTACCACCGGTCTGACTCTTCAGCAGGCTTTAAGAGAAGCTGAACATCATCAAAGTTGGCACCGCTTAATCAAGAATATTGTGTGAAGTCAGTTGGGGTCATGATGCTCAGCAATGAGTTACACGACCCATGATGATGATATTGAATAGTGTACTATTGTGATTTTTTTAATTTTGTATCTGGGGATTTCTTTATATGGCAATCTTTTACATTTTAACATGCACAGTCATGAAAAATGGTCTGAGTGTTTTGGGCTTGACTGGTGAAAATAGCCTGAGAACAAGAGGGTTAAGCTGATGATGATGTCTGCAAATCTCTTGTTCAAACAATTCAACAATGGCAGGAATGATTCAGCATCAATGAAAGTGATCTTCAGCAAGTACATTGCAGGTGCATTTATCACTTTCTTGGTTTGTTTAACCTGGTCTTCATAACACTTCTTAGGGGCACGTTGGAGGTCTTGTGTTGGAGCTATGTTCACCATAACGGATTTGCCAAGGAAATCTAGTATCGCTCATGTGGCGTATATGACCTGTCCACCTAAGATGATGACCAATGATGGTGGCTTCTACACTGTTAGGACATGCTTCTCCAGACCTCTGCGACTGGAGACATAGTCCTTGCTACTTTAAGTTCATGATACAATAGTGGCCCTTTTTTTTTTTTAATGCTGCACCGGCACAGACAGGTCTTACGGCAATGATGGGATGGGACAGGGCTAGGATTGGGAAAGAAGAGCCCCTGGCCTTAAGGTATAGCCCCAAACATCTGCCTAGAGGGAAAAATGGGAAACCACGGAAAATCATCTTCAGCACTGCCAACAGTGGGATTTAAACCCACATAGACTTGATGCCTTAATGACTGGACCCTTGGAACATCAGCCTTGGCACTATGCATATCTGTCTCAGAGAAACAGCACCAGTATAAAACACCTTTACTCATGTGAAGCAGGAAGATGTTTCTGTTAATGAAACTGCCCAGATCATGATTGGATGTTTGAAGTCAACCCTACTACAGAAAGTGTACTCATTCCTCAGGATAGCCCCACTTCACTTCGATGGGACACTGCTGCGGATATGGATAGGACAAAGCAGGAAACTGATCCTCATTATCCCCTGAATGGACACCAGCCCATATAATGACAACTCAAGTCTAAGAAGAGTTTCTTGTATCAAACATGGATCCTCAAGAAATCACAGGAAGCAAACTCCATCTCCAAGTGGAGAAACAAGACAGCTACACCCAACGTCCCGGTGAAAGAAGACCTAACTCTTGGTGGTGATCTGCCCTATACAGTGTGCAGGACATTAGACTGTGTGAGAGTGCCACGGTGCAAGGTCAACCTACAGAATTGGAGCTTCTTTGCACCAGATGCAAATATCCTGTGCAGGTGCAGCACAGTCCAGGAACTTTTTTTTTTAAGATACAGTCAAAGGTTCCACCTTTACAATACCAATGTTTTTTGTTTCATTAGCAAATAACAAGTGTTGGGACATGTTACATCCTTCTTTCTGGACGTCAGCTGAAAATACTTGTAAGATGAGTAAAATAGCAAGGTCACAAATACACAATGAAATACGATTCGGGTTACCGAAAAGTATACTATCGACAATACGGGCTTTGCAATGAAATTAATTTTATGCAATAGTCCAGAAACCCGGCCACCTGCTGATCCGCCCCCAACTTGATAGTACACACACAATGGAAGATTTATTTGAAGCAAGTGACAGGGCCATCTCAGCTGCTAACTTTTGGAAATTCTTAGTTTGACTCAACACGGAAAAGAAAGGAAATTACTACTACTACTTGCAATCTTTGGTGATCTAACTATAGGTTGAAACCATTATTTTACAACTGTTTGTTATAAATCTCTATCCAAACAATGGCTACCACTTCTATATAGTTAATAAATGAGTATTGTGGTATCTTACTAGTTTCATAATGTGAGGCTGCTCCATGGAAAAAGTTTGGTAAAGTTACTTCAAGAACTCTTACGAAGTCTGCCAACTCTTCAGTCACTCCAACTAAGAAGTATTTATTCAACAGGTTCCGCTTTGCTTCAGCCAGAGCCCACTTGTTCCCTGGTACCCTGAAAAATATGAAACGTTTATTAAATCAAAAAGTTTTTATAAGGCACTTGTAAACTTAAATTTGAATGAACTTTTTTTAAGTCCATGTTCTATACATATTTTTGTACTGTTAAGTACTCTTAACACTAGAACAGCGGAAGGGGTCAAAATGACACCCACCTTCAATTTTTCTTTAATAACATGCGCACTCTTGTATCATTTCTCTTCAAATATCTTGTCTTTTCATCATTTTTCATCCCATTCACGGTGCTGTATCGCACCCAGCAAAATATTTACATTTTCATTGATTTCTGATATGGCATACCCTGGACAGTGGGAGGGGTCGTTTTGATACTTGTACAATATTCCTTATTACAGCAGTTTGCATTGTCAGACAACAGTGTGTATCCGGCCATTATTATTAGTATTGAGCTCTTGCTGTTAGATGAGCCGAGCTGAGTGGCTCAGATAGTTGAGGCGCTGGCCGTCTGACTCCAACTTGGCAGGTTCTATCCTGGGTTAATCCGGTGGTATTTTAAGGTGCTGAAATACGTCAGCCTTGTGTCTGTAGATTTACTGGCATGTAAAAAATCTCCTGCAGGCCATTCTCGCGCCTCGGCGTCTCCGAAAACCGTAAAAGAGTAGTTAGTGGGACGTAAAGCAAATAACATTATTACTGTCGGATGAGTGTTTCAGTTAGCGGGATTATTGTAATCATCTCATCATTTAGAAAGTGGTCTCCTTACAGGCATGTTGTGCTACGATAGTCTTTCTGCTGACAAGGTGTATCGTATGATAGAAAATTCAGACGTTGAGTCTGACGGTGAACTATCCAATTTAGATGGGGATATTTTGCTTGAGACAAGAGAGACACGTGAGGATGAAGATTACAATGAGACAGAGGATGAGTTATCCGCAGGAGCAGTTGAAAATGCTAATCTATCTCCGAACTCGCCCCAAATGTCTCGGTCTCTGGTGTTTCATCAGTGAAGATGGTTGCCCGAGACGGACCCGAGTGGGAGGTCTTGGATTCAAACTCTTTTTCTGGAAGGCGGACTTTAGTGAACGTCCTGTGGGAGCGGGGAGGTCCCACAACATATTCTTACCACCAAGTTTACGACTCTGCCATTAGTGCCTTTCGTCTCCTCCTTGATGAATCGATGCTTCGTCTATTGAAACGACACGCAGAATCAAATTCTCAGAAAAAACTTCACGGACTGGACCGTGTCGCTCGAGGAGTTGGAGGCTATTATTGCCTTCATGTATACCCGCGGCGTTCTGTGTTCGAAAGGTGTGTCTGTGGAAGAACTATGATTGTGTTCTTGTGGACAGCAATTCATGAAGGACACAATGTCAAGAGATAGATTTCGAGAGCTTCTCAGATTCCTCCGTTTCGACGAGAAATCAACCTGATCTGAATGCCTGCCAGCTAACAGGTTTGCTCTTGTCTCTGAAATCTGGGACATATTCGTGGAAAACTGCCTTCATTGTTACTGCCCAAGTGAAAATATTACAGTCGATGAACAATTACTTCCCAGCAAAACCAGGTGCAGATTTACCCAATTTATGACAATCAAGCCCGAGTGGTCGACGAAATACCCCGTAAGTATATCACCAAGGGTACATGCAGGAAGTGGCCAATGCATATCTTTTACAATATCCTACACCTAACAGCTACCAATACTTGGGCCATTTACAAGCAAGTTAACGGGTAGGAAGATCAAGCGGAAGAAGTTCATCCTGCAGCTGGCAAGTGAACTAACAAGGCGGGACGAGCAAAGGCAACAACAACAAAAGGAGGAGGCTGTGCGACCGTGTCCATCTAAACAGCAGAAGAAGTGCCAAGTTGGCCTGTGTAAAGGCAACACGTCTAGCGATGCCTGCAGCAAGTGCCTCAAAGCCGTGTGCGGAAAATGTGAACGAAAAGTAGAAGTTGTGTGTGCAAAATGTGTTTAGCATGTTTTTAATTTGCCTAAAAATTACTGAAAATGTATAATTGTTGCAATGTGGACGACTGACTAAGAAAAGGTGTTCAGTTGGGTAATTTTGTGAAAACTCCTTAGAGAAACAGAAACATGGTGCAGTTGTTTTTGATTATTCATGTGTACATCTGTAATATAAAAGGTCCATACAATAATGTCATGTCCTTATGTGTAAAATAAAGTTGTAGAAACCCAGTAGAAAATACATGTTGTATTGTGTTCTATTTTGAACATTTCCAAGCATTTCTTATGATGGGTCAAAATGACCCCTTACCGCTGTTCTAGGAATGTCAGATTCTCCGCCGTTCTAGTGTTAAAGTCACAGTTTAGAGAATTAAATCTGATTTTACAGTCAACAATAAGGCCAACAATGACTTGAATGGAATAAAAAATGAGATTCAAAATTTGCAATGCAAAAATTTCCTATACCCAGATACCTTCATTAGTTCATTCAATATTCAAGAAATTGAAAATTAAAGTAACAAACAGATAGGATGAAAATAGAAATGAAGATAGGACCAGAATATTATGGAGTATCTGGATGAAATGAACTGCTACAAAACAAAACAATAAGACAGCTAACAAAAGAGGAGTATAATTAATCATCATCATCATCATCAATGTCCCACTCCAGTCACCCGGGTGTGGTTTACAAGCCACCTCTACTCCACTCCTTTTTGTCCTTCCACTTTTCCTGCTTCATTACTTCCACCACATCCAATTCAGCTTCTCTAATGTCCTTCCAAATCTGATCCATCCACCTTCTTCTCGGTCTTCCAACTGGTCTCTTTCCCTTAATTTCTCTTTCCAATTCCCTTCTTGCTACCCGTTCCTTTCCCATTCTTTTTACATGTCCAAACCATCTCAGTCTTACTATCTGCATCTTCTGTACTAACGGTTCTATATTCAGCTCTTCTCTGATTTTAATATTTTGAATTCTTGTCTTTATAACCAATGTTCTTAAAAATTTAATTTCTACTGCTTGGATCTTACTATCTTGTTTCTTATTAGTCACCAGCGTTTCTGGTCCGTGTTACAACTGGTATGAAATACTGTTTATATGATGTTAATTTTGTTCTCTTGGGTACTTTCTCATTACCTAAAAGCTCTCTAACTTGATGATAAAATATTGTACGTCACACACGTCACACACATTATAAAAACTATGATAAAGATTTAAAAACCATATTATAATTATACTATTTCCGAGTCCATATTGTCCATGACTTGCAACTATTAAACTTTGGATTGCTAAAATCTGATGCAATTTGGTTTAAATAATCATTAAAATTAAACAAAACTAATAATAAAATCACAATCTTCTTAAAAACATTTACTTTGTTTAACGTTTTCTAAAAAATGTTTTTGTAGAAACATATTAAAACCATTCAATAAAGTCCTCAGGCTATTGCCATGTAGCAAACATAATGTCGCAGAATAAGGTAGATAAACTTATATATGTTTCCAGTGTATATCAGCTGATGATGACGCAATATAAAGCGTCGAAACTAGTCCTGATAAAATAAATATACATTTTGTAATTTCATCTTAACAACATTTTTGGTATTGAATAAGGTGGATACGAATTTAAATAAATTGTAATCTTGGTTCAATACGGACGAATAATGAAATTTATATACTTAATTTCCTGTCTGGCACATCCACGTCGCGGGGGTGGGCACCCTACACTTCAGTAGGCCGGAGTGATAGGATGGCTGAGTTCAGTCGGGGACCCAGTCCCGTTGGGTATAACACGGAACCCATGCCCAGGGATACGGGTGAAGATCTCAACAGCAGTGAAGGCGGAAGTGAAAATCACTGGTATGGTGGATCTGGCGGAAGAGGCAATATCTGATCCCTGAGAACTGACTTAGGACCTGCTGCCTTGCAGGTTGATAGGGGACTAAGGCTAAGGGAGATAACCCTGACAGAAAAATCTCCGGAAGTGATAGGCCAGCAAGTCAGCTTTTGAATAATTTGGAATTGCTTTCAAAACTAAACGAGGCCTCACATGGAAATATTGTAATCACCAGAATAATGACTCTAGTTCCCTTCTTGGTAATGATATTAATGACGGTTCAATACCCGATGCTCCATCGCAACCAAAGAGGAGAACACATAAAACTCGATATGAGTCTGTAATCAAAATTGCCATGCTAAACATTCTAACACTAACTGGCAAAATAGAGGAATGTGTAGACAATGAAAACAAGGAACATAAACACACTGGGTCTCATTGAAACCAAGTGGAAGGGAAAAGGATCAAAGGAACTCAGAGAGGGATACCATCTATTCTGGTCAGGTGGAGATCAAACAAAAAATGGAGTTGGTGTTGTTATGGATCATCAAATGAAAGGTCATGTAGTAGAAGTAAAATTTGTTTCTGATCGGATTCTTCACATAATGCTGAAATTGAATTCTTCCCAGATCATCATCATCATTCAGTGCTATGCATTTTGAAGAAGTGATAGAGGAAAGAATAAGAGGAGATGGAGTGATTATCATAGGTGATATGAATGCTCAAGTAGGAATTGTGAGAGATGGATATGAAAGTATTCTAGGAGCACATGGATGGGGTCCACAAAACCCGGAAGGAACTAGACTCCTTGATCTCTGTCTGAGGAACAACCTTGTAATAGGGAACTCATGGTATCAAAAACAAGAAAAAACCATAAGGTCACAAGATACGGGTGGGATGGAAAAAGTGAATCTCTTATAGACTACTTTTTGATCAAGAAACAACTACAAAATAGATTGTTAGACGTAAAAGTGATTCCTAGTGTCTCTCTGGAAAGTGATCATAGACTCCTCATTGGATACTTCAGGTTTAACAAGTTAAAAGAAGTAAGAACCACACAGGTAAAGAAACTCAAAACTTGGAAGCTGAAGGACAATGATAGAATAATAGAGTTCCAAGAAAACATCCAAACAGTACTACCAAAGACAGATGAAAGAACAGTTGAGGAGGAATGGAAGGATCTGAAAGAAATAATGATAACTGAGAAGGTATGTGGACGAACCAGTGGCACAAGAAGATGGAAGGAAACTCCATGGTGGAATGACAGAACATGAACTTTTGTCCTGAACAAGAACATGATGTTCAGAAAATATTTCAAGGACCGGATTGACCATAATAAGGAACTATACAGGGTTGCTAAAAAACAAGCAAAGCAAGTTGTTACAGAAGAACGAGAGAAGTGGTTGAACAAGTGGAGTGTTGAATTGAAAGAGGATGTTAATGGTAATAAGAAAATGTTATATGGGATGATGAAAAATAGAAAAAGAGATAAAGAACACTCCAAATACCTAAGATGTGATAATGAAAACCTGATCACTCAAGATGATAAGATTAAAGAGACTTGGAGGACTTACTTTGATGAATTGCTAAATGTGAACTGCAGGCAGCCTACCTGTACTATCTCATGCAATTCTGCCTCTGACAACAGGTTAGACCTAACATGGAGTGATGTAGAATATGCCTGGAAATACATCAAAACTGGAAAAATCAGCTGGTGCTGATGAAATTAATGGAGAAATGATCAAGGCTATGGGCATTTCTGGAAAACATTGGATCTACAGACTCTTTCGTAAGATCTGGAAGGAAGGGGACATACCGGTTGACTGGAAAACAGGCATCATAATTCCAATTTTTAGAAAGGAGATAGAAAGAAATGTTTCAACTATAGAGGCATCACTTTAACATCTCTAGTTGGTAACTTTATGAAAGAATTATAGAGCATAAAATCAGACCCCTTATTGAA
The DNA here is from genome assembly GCF_040414725.1 of Anabrus simplex. Lineage (NCBI taxonomy): Eukaryota > Metazoa > Arthropoda > Insecta > Orthoptera > Tettigoniidae > Anabrus > Anabrus simplex. Next base: position 45,692,441 of record NC_090268.1, read on the forward strand.
GAGAACCTCTTCGAAGAACAGTATGGATTCAGGAAGGGGAGATCAACAACTGATTTAATCTTTACAGTCCATCAGTTAATGGAAAAATACTACGAACACAACCAAGATTTGTGGTTAGCCTTTCTGGATATCAAGAAAGCATTTGATGCTGTGAACAGAGAGAAGGTGTGGGAAACACTGAAGAAAATTGGAATACAGGATGACATGCTACACAGGATCAAGAATTTGTATGAAGATACCCGAAGTAAAGTCAAAACACCTGTAGGAATGACTGAAACCCTTGATATAAAATCTGGGTTAAGACAGGGTTGTGTTTTGTCTCCTCTTCTTTTAATCACTGTGATGAACGAGATTCAGAGAAAAGTTCACCAAACCATTGGAGGTAAGAAAATGAAAGTTATCTTGTTCGCGGACGATATATGATTGTGGGGAGACTCTAAAGAAGACCTTCAAGAATAAATAAACTCCTGGACAGAAGCTGCTAAAGAATATGGACTCATCTTCAGCCAAGAGAAAAGTGAGGTTATGGTCATGAAGAGATACGGACAACCAATGGGACACACTGAAATGGAGGGGAAACAGCTACAGATGAACCATCAATTCAAATATCTTGGAAGTGTTATCTCTGATACTGGTTCTATAGATAAGGAAATTTCCCACAGAATTCCAGCAGGTAGCATTTTTTTTTTTTTGCGTCACACTGACACAGATAGGTCTTATAGCGACGATGGGACAGGGAAGGGCTAGGAGTGGGAAGGAAGCGGCTGTGGCCTTAATTAAGGTACAGCCCCAGCATTTGCCTGGTGTGAAAATGGGAAACCACGGAAAACCATCTTCAGGGCTGCCGACAGAGGGGTTCGAACCTACTATCTCCCGAATACTGGATACTGGCCGCATTTAAGCGACTGCAGCTATCGAGCTCGGTGATAGCAACTTTTACAAAATAGTTAAATACATAATATGGAACAAGAAAATACCAACAAAATGTAAGAGAGTCATATATGAAATCTATTACGTACCAATCCTGACCTATGGTTGCGAAACATGGACCATGAGAAATAAAGATGTTAGTAGAATCCAGGCAGCAGAAATTAGGTTTGTTCGTAGCATGATCGGTAAAACATGGAGGGACAGAGTTCGTAATGAGGAAATCCGCAAGCAGGCTCAAGTTGTAAGACTGCAGGACAGAATAACAGTGCAGCGACTGAGATAGTATGGACATATGCGAGGCATGGGAGATAACAGATTACCGAAACAAATGTATGATCTAAAACTGGAAGACAAAAGACATAGAGGGTGACCAAGACTCAGGTACAAGGACAGGGTGAAGATTGACATTGAACAGCGAGGACATACTTTGGAAAGCATCGAAGAAGGGGAGAAGTTCAGAGACCGCAGGTGGTGGAGAGGCCTCATTCGCCGACCCATCGCTTAAGATGAAACAATGTGGGATATTTGCATGCGTGTAATTAAAAGTACAGTAATTAAAAAATTTGTCTCTATATGGTACAAATCTGTGCAACACAAACGTTCATGATTATTAGCTCTTATACCAATGCTTTGAAGTTTTCAAAAATGTTGATTCAAGATATCCTTACTAAAGTTTACACAAAGCTAAGATCTTAATAAGCTAATCATTTAATATCATACGTAGATGTACCTAATGAAGAATCAACTATATAACAATCTAAGGAGATAATAGTTAAATATTTAGGTGATTTTCTGGTTGCAGTTTATGAATTAACATTGTTGTTTTCAACATATCCTTATTTTAAGCCATCTCTATCTATCTATCTATCTATCTATTTATTTACCTACCTACCTGTCCGAATTATTGTCACATCTCTGATGATGAAATGAGCAATCTCTACTTAATGGAAATTTGCATGAGAAAACCTAATGTCTTCGAAGCATTGGCACATAGCAAATCTTCTTATGAATTACTTTGTACGTAATTCATAAATGGATTGCTGTAAATGTAAACTTGTGTCCTCAATCCAGACCTGGTGCAGCTCTTTTCAGGCATACCCCCAATGGAGATGAGCTCCATGTACCATTTCAATCACATACCAGCCCCGTGCCATTCTTAATTTCTGGCACTACCGGGAATCAAACCCGGACCTCCGAGGACAGCAGCTAATAGTACTAAACGTTATGCTACGGAGCCAAGCAATGGACTGCTGAAATATGAGAATTAATGCACTATAAAAATTTTTGTAAATGAGACAAAGTCCCTCATAATGCATTGGCACTGCCTGTGGTTCCAAGAAACCTACGCAATGGCCTCCACTATATGCACTAGTCATGTTTATTTATCTACTCGCGTCAGAAGTATGCTTAATATATACAGTTGAAATAAAATAATAATAATTAAACTATTTACAAAAAGTACAAAAATTAAGAAACAAAGGAAATTGACCAAATTTACTATGTCTTGTATCTTGGTAGGTGCTACCAACTGATGAGCACAAATTGGCATACCAGGAAAAAATGCTGGCAACCAAAAATGAGTTATCTGAAAAACTTATAATGTCCAACAACGGACCATTTACATTGGAATTTTATTTTATAACTTCCCCAATTATAGGGTTGCCATCAGGACAAAGTAAACTTCATTTTTTCAATACAAAACCTACCATTAGTGTTTAACAGGTTATAAAAAAAAAACCTATGTAATAAATAATATGTGCATGGAATATGGAATGTCTTTTACATACAGTACAAAAAGGAATTAAGAAGCAAAAAGAACAAACACAATGCTATTGACTGTGTAAAAGGTTTCTTAAAATTAATATTGAACTGCGGATGGCAGCTACCGCTATGTTTGTCAACAGATGTTTTTCTATACATAATGAAGTCCAAAACTGCTATAAGAATTTAGGAATTGTTCCCTGGGCTCCCACCATCAAGCCTGTGACTGATATATTTTTCAGTCCATAGTTTTCTTTATAATACGAGACTGTAGGGTCATAAATGCACTTCTTTTGTAACTCCACTTCTTCCGGTTGACCAGAAGGCGATTCAAATGGTACCGTTGGGTCAACGATCATTCTGTTCGTGTTTTCCAGTTTAAAGGCCCCCTGCCATTCTTCATTTCTGGCAGTATACCAGGAATAGAAGCCCGGACCTCCGAGGACGGCAGCTAATAGCGCTAACCGTTATGCTACGGAGGCGGACAATGGACTGCTGAAACATGAGAATTAATGCACTACAAAAATTTTTGTAAATGAGGCGAAGTCTCTCATAATGCATCCTCTTGTCTGTTATTCTTGGCTTTCTAGACCAGGGCCATTATCTCAAAGTCAGATAGCTCCTCAATTGCAATAATGTAATCTATTGTAATAATCTATTCATCTGGTGCTTCCATTTGCCGTCAATCCAGACACTTCCTCGTAGACCATGTAGCCTCGTTCTTCGAGTGCGCCGGCCATCATGTGTAAAATCTTCAGACCTATATGTGTCGGTGCGGCATAAAGCAGATGATAAAAGCTAATGATAGCTTACACCAGTAATTGCTTTCCTCTCTGTAAGGCTAACTATCCGACAACTATAACACAAAGAACACTTTTTTTGTACTTTGGCCACTGAAGCCATAGAAGGCAGGAGTCTGGAAAAAAATTGATGTCCTGAAAGAGGCAGAGAGGAGAATTGCCATCCACCTCTAAGATGATGTTTATGAGGCCTTGCTGCACAAAAGAAAACTGTTAGCTTGAAATTAAGAGGTTTTGGGGGGAGGGAAAAAAAGGCCAATGGAACATTGGTGGGGAAATACCTCCAGACATCTCTAGCAAAGGGATGAGAAAAAGAAAGACAGTCAACCAAGAAAAGGGGCAGAAAGGATGGGTAAAGGTAAACAGAAGCAAAAAGAACGCACACAATGCTACTGACTGATGGTTTCTTAAAATTAATATTTAACTGCGGAAGGCAGCTACCGCTATATTTGTCAACAGATGTTTTTCTATACCTAATGAAGTCCAAAACTATGCTGTATGAAAAGACCAAAAACAAACCCCATGGCGCAACAGCCCTGAGAGGCCTTAGCCTACCAAGTGACAATTGCTCAGCCCGAAGGACTGCAGATTACGAGGTGGCATGTGGTCAGGCGATGAATCCTCTTGGCTGTTATTCTTGGCTTTCTAGACCACGGCCATTATCTCAAAATCAGATAGCTCCTCAATTGTAATACTGTAGGCTGAATGGACCTCGAACAAGCCCTCAAAAGTAAAATCCCTGGCCTGGCCAGAAATCAAACCTGGGGCTTCCGGGTAAGAGGCAGACCTGCTACCCCTAGACTGTTACATAAAGGAAGTTACATAAATATGAGAGAGAGAAGGTGGGTGGGGGGTCACCAGATGATTTGCAGTGAGTAAGGTATTCAAAGATGATTAAAAGAATTTAACTCTCTCTGACAATACTAGAAAGAGTTATAGGATACTAGATGCTTCAAAATTCTCTCTGTTTATCAGATACTTTGTAGTAGAGGGTTTTGCCCAAGTTATAAACCTATTTTTTACTAAACTTGTTGACAAAAGAGAGGGCTAAGAATATTCCAAAACAACTTGGATTGGAAAGGAGCCTCCCGGAGATATCAGAACTGAGGAATGGGTTTACACAGGATGCCTTGAGCATGCAATAACTACAGAGGGATCACCCTTATTGCCCATGTAGCTAAGATATTTGAGAGAGTACAGGAAGGAAGACTGAGGAGGAAGCTAGAAGGAGAAATGAAGAACAGTATGGTTTTAGGAAAGACAGGTCAACGTTTGACCTGATCTTTACTGTTGTGATTATTGGGATTTGATTATTTGGACTCGGAAGACGGTGATAAATTATGTATGTAAAGGATTTATTCAATTGTTTGTTTTGGTTTTCCTCAGTATGTGGATTTTGGAATTGTTTAATTTGCTTGAAGTCAATATGATTTTGAAATTATTTGATTGTCATGGTAATTCTGGTGCATCCTGTACCACACGCGCCACATTGGCGTGGGAGATTTCCGGTTTCGTAAAGTTGCACCAATTTCGTAATTTTTCTAGAGGCTTCCTAAATGTTCCTTGTCAGCACTATTTTTTCTGCGCTCCTATTGGAGAAAATAAAAGGAAATGTGATTGGTAGGTGAAGGAAATCATCGTACGCTCATTGGCCGCGGTAATATTTCATAATTTCCGGGGAGAAGCGTTGTCGCTGGAGCCTTGCTCTGCGAGGGGGTCTTTTCTGTTTGACCACTGAAGGGAGCGGTCACCTTCCTAGGTACGGGTCTTCTTGGCCCCGCCATCCGGTAAGCACCGATTATTTTCGTTTTAACTTTTCAGGTATTCAGTTTCAGATGTAGTGTTTCATTTAATTTATCTTGCCGGAGCGTACCCGTGTTTCCTTCTGCTACCAAATGTTATAATTATGACTTAGCCGTTTCGGTAAGTCGCCTCACTTTGTTAAGAGATAGTACCCGTTTGTTGTTTTGTAAATTAATTGTTATACGCCTTTCGAAGTAATCCTTATCAGTAATATTTTTCTCGGGACTATCTCATTAATTCCGCTTCATCATGGAATATTCATCTTTAGGTCGGGTACCCTTTCTCAGAAGTGTTTTTGAGGGGGCTACCCACTGAAGATGCTCTGCTCCATGATTATACGTAAATTATTTTTCCTCCTTAGATGTATCTCTTCATTTTAGTATAACGTTACCTTCCTTTATTTATTTCGAACTGTTTTGGGTTTTTAAAGGTAACGCCACGACAGTGGAACGTCATGTGTGATGTTCCGGTGTAAAATAAATTTAATTACTAAATGCTACCCTCATGTAAATTGTAATGGTTGTTGAAATTATGCCGTCATTATTTTAATTGTATCTTGGTTATTGCTTTATATATGAAATCGAATCTAACTTGTTAAGTAAAGTTTAGGATTACATTGACTTCGCTTCTTCAGTGTTACCAATACCTTCCACCGCCTGGATATGGTTCCCAGCCGTTTCCCGGTTATCCTTTCTTAATAGTCATGTTGGTTAAACTGTTTGTTTATTTCCTGTAATTAATGTGCTTGCAAATTTAATTTCGTACATGTTGACGTGCCTAGTGTACAGTACTTTTGGTGAAAGCATTACGGTAGCAAACATTTTCTCTTCATTAAACCTATTAATTGTAACCTTACCCTTTGGAGAGGTTGCAGTATGTTAGCAGAGCTTTGGGTTGCTGAAGAAGCAAAGTTGACGGTAATTCGGTGGTTATAACCTAAAATTTAATTCAAGTATTATCTCGTAGTTTCCTTTTTTTATCAACATGTCTCGTGCTATCCCAGGTCCGTTCCATTTGAGGAAGGAGGAATTAGCTTACGAACTTCGTATTCGTAAGTTGAATTCGACAGGAAAGGTTAAGGATGACACGAGCTTGTTGAAACAATCGCTAAATGAACCTGTTTTCGTCCCAGGGTTATCAACAGATGAAGTGTGCGCATCTTTGTCGATTGTTAGAGATAAAATTGTAGAATATAAAGCCATTATTATGTCATTTTGTTCTTCTAAACCGTCCGATGCACAGTTAGCACGTGCGAAAGGCCAAGTGCAGCATTACGTGGACAGGATTCGCGATCTGTTGGCGCATAATTTATCTGAAGATGAGCGATGTGAGTGCGAATCGTTGTTATTGCAGTTTTGTGATATTTCTGATAAAATTGTTGGATTGCTGGAAGGTAATTCTTTGCCTAGCTCAAGTTCAGTAGTTAATGTACCCGTCACTTGTAATGATGTTTCCCTGCAATCTTCTCCTGCTGTATTTACCAGTGCTTCTCTGCCCGTGAATAATGATAGTGGTGCTTCTTGTACGCAAGTTACTATGTCAACTGTTCCTTTGGGAACTGTTAATTCTACTGTGTCTTTATCTCATCCTCCGGTTGCGACCCAAGTTGTTTCTCTTCCTATTGTACAAAGATATCCCCATGTCCAAGCGTCACCTGTAGTAAATTCTTCAGGGGTGTCACAGATGTGTGAAAATGTGTCGCAGATGCGAATATCTGTGCCGGTTTCTATGCAATCTAACCTCAGTCCTAACCTCACTTTTAGTACACCTACCCTATCCCAGGAGCGTTCTAATCAAGATTTCTTTACTACTGTATTGCCTTCTTGTAACCAATCCAGTGCTGTTCAGGTACCTACTCCTGCTGCTTCTCAAATTTTTTCAAACTTGCCTCACCCATTAACTGCTATATTTAAGGGTGTATCTAAGTTCACCGTTAATTCAATTGACGAAGTCATAGTGTTTCTACGTTTTTTGGTCGAATTTAAAGATCAGAGTGTAGTGTATTCCTTAAGTCGTGACAATTTCTTCCAAGTCTTATATCCACATGTATCTGGAGCTCTTTCTGAGCATGTCATAAGAGCCATTTCAGAAAAGTGGACAGTTGACCAATTTCATGCACATGTGCTTGAGTTTTTTATTCCTTCCCGTGCTTTGTCTTCTTTGGTTCAGAAGCATTATTTTCGAGTACAGTATTTGAATGAAACATTGTCGGAATACATCCAGGACATTAAGTTCAATGCTCGGATCTTCATGCTAAACTATTCTGAGTCTCAAATGGTTGCTAGCATTATTGAGGGTCTTGCACCAAATTACCGGTCGTATCTTGCTCTGTCGCCTCGACCCGCTACGTTCGCTCAGTTGGAAGCTATTACTGTTTCTGCTGAAGGCATTAGGTATGCCGACCAGTTACGAGTCGCCTTGGCTCCTCCTCCTATGAGCATGTCTTCTCAGGTCACTAGTACCGTTTCTACTTTTTCCAAGCCACGTAATTCACGTGCATGTTATAGTTGTGGTTCTACGGATCATTTCCAGCGGAATTGTCCTAAGATTGGGCCCTTAGGCAATTCAAAACCTGTCATGGGTGGTCAACTTCAAAATTTCCAAAGGAACTGTCCTAAGATTGAGCCCTTAGGCAATTCAATTCCGAATGAGAATAGAGTTTCTCTCTCCACTAGTTCTTGCAGATATTGTGGGTCAAATAGACACTTTTCAAGACAGTGTCCTCGCAATTCTTCCGGCTCTGGGCGTTCTGGTAATAGTAATCCCAGATGACTAGCCGCCGATGCTGGTGCCAAAACTTATAGTGTACCTTCATGTTTCGTCTGTTATCGCTGTCAATTAGTTGATGATTTACCCGACCCTGTAGTCGATTATAAGCTTCAGTCTGACCCTAGTGTCAATTTTCCAAAATCTTGTGGTATTTCTGCTATTCCTCCATGTAAATTACCTTACATTTGCCTAGAAGTGAACAATGAACCAGTTTGTGCTTTAGTTGATTCTGGAAGTAGCCTCACCTTGATGAGTGAAAAATTGTATAACTCTGTGAAATCTGTTTGTAAGTTCCCTGCTTTAACACCTGTGTCTTTAACCTGCCATACGGCTAATTCTAATTCCTTGAATTTGATTGGAAGTCTGAATCTCAAAATTAGAATACGTAATTTCACATGGAAAATGCCCGTGGTAGTGGTGAAAGATTTATCTTGTCCTTTCATTCTCGGTGCAAATTTTATTGCCAAAACTGGTATGGTTTTGGATCTTCAATATAATAAATTCCAGTTTAAGTTTTCTATGAGGATCTTTACATTGTGTAACCGTTCTCCTATCCTTCCTTATCATGTCAGTGCTGTGTCTGAGGACACAAGTGAACCAAAAGCTTTCGACTTTGATCATTTGCCTGATGATCAGGCCAACCAGCTTAGGAATCTTTGTGATAAATTTCCTGATGTGTTCACTGACAAGTTAGGTGTTACCAATGTTTTGGAATATAAAATTGAAGTAACTGACAATGTACCTGTTCGTTCTCCTCCGTACCGGTTGTCACCTCCTAAGATGAAAGCCCTTAAGGCTATCATCGACCAAATGCTTGCTGATGGTGTAATACGTCCTTCTAAATCTGCGTACTCTTCTCCCATATTTCTAGTCCCTAAACCACAGGGTGGTTTTCGGCCTGTAATAGACTATCGAATGTTGAATAAGCGAGTTGTGCTTCAATCTGTTCCACTTCCTGACTTGCACTCTTGTTTCTCTTGGTTTGCTAATGCCAAAATTTTTACCACTTTTGATCTGAATCAGGCGTACTATCAGATACCTCTTGCTGAGGAATCCAAGCATCTCACAGCTTTTGCTACTGACTGGAACCTCTATGAATTTGAGCGCGTGCCGTTCGGACTGGCAACGGGAGCTGCTGTTTTGACTCGGCTGCTGGATAACGTGTTGTCAGACATTAAATTCAAATTCGTTTATAATTATCTTGATGATTTGGTAATTTTTAGCGAAACCTTTGAAGAACACCTTGCTCATATCAATGAAGTCCTTGAAAGGCTCCGTAAAGCAGGACTAACCCTTAAGGCTAGCAAAGTGACTTTCGCACAGCCTCAGATGTCCTTCCTAGGCCATATCGTGTCCGAGAAAGGCGTTTCGGTTGACCAATCTCGTACTGCAGCTATCCAAAATTTTCCTACTCCTAAAGATGTCAAAGCTGTCGCTAGGTTCGTTGGTATGGTCAATTTCTTCCGTAAATTTATCCCTAATTTCGCTGAAAGAGCAGCCCCATTAAATGCCTTGAGGAGAAAAGATGCTAAATTTGAGTGGGGTGATGCCCAACTTGAAGCTTTCTATGATCTGAAATCTGCTTTATGTAATGCTCCTGTGCTGGCGATGCCAGATTTTTCTAAACGTTTCATTCTCCAAACCGACGCCTCATCTACAGGTATATCTGGTGTTCTCCTTCAGGAATTTGAAGATGGACGTCGTCCTATCTCTTATGCTTCACGTAGTCTAAATCCTGCTGAACGCAACTATTCTATATATGAGTTGGAAGCCTTAGCTGTTGTTTTCTCCTTGGAGAAATTTAGAATGTATCTTGAACATCTACCTTTTGATCGTGAAACAGACAATCAGGCATTGAGTTGGGTACTGGCCAAGCCAAGAAGAACTGGTCGCCTTGCGCGTTGGGCAGTACGCATCTCAGCTTTTCAATTTGAAGCTCGTCACATTCGTGGAACTCAAAATGTCATTGCCGACACTCTTAGTAGAATGTTCTACCCTGGCAGTTCTGATCCTCAATTAGAATCCGCTGATCCCTCTCCTGAACAAGTTTCGGCCTTTGTTAATGTGGTTTTGACCAATTCCCCTGTCCTTTTCAAAGATATTTCTAAACATCAGGAAGACGATCCTGAATTGAAGGGTATTATTGACAGGATTAAATCTGGTGAACAGGTCAAACCGTATGCCCTCAAAAATGGTGTTTTATGTTGTCCTGCTCGTGGGCGCAGAGACCTCAAAATTGTTGTACCTTCTAATCTAGTCCCTGCTCTTTTCAAATATTTCCATGAATCCCCTGTTGGCGGACACCTTGGTGTATTTAAAACTAGGGAGAAAATTCGTAAGCATTTTATTTGGAAATCTATGGATGGTGAAATTCGTACTATGGTTAAATCTTGCAAAACCTGTAACATCAGTAAACCCGCTCCTAATACCCGCCTTGGTCTGTTGTCATCTGAGCAAGCTTCTCGCCCAATGGAGAAACTATTTATCGACTACATTGGACCATTCCCGCGTTCACGGACCGGCCATCGTTTCATACTTGTGTGTGTTGATGCGTTCTCGCGTTTTACATGGCTGTTCCCTACTCGCATGGCTAATGCTAGTACTACTATTTCTTGCTTAAAACAGATCTTTGCTTCATTTGGACCCTGTCAATTTTTGGTGAGTGATAATGCTAGAGCTTTTACATCTGTGCAATTCCGTAATTTCTGTTTTGATCTATCTATCTCTCATGTGACTACAACACCTTATTATCCCAGGCCTAATTATGCTGAAAGAGTTAATCGGAACCTAAGATCTGCTCTTATTGCATACCATTCTTCTGACCACTCAAAGTGGGATTCTTCACTTAATTGGCTATCATTTGCTTTCAATACTGCTGTTCATGAAAGTCACAAGCAAACTCCTGCTTCATTGATGTTAGCGTTCACCCCTAATTCTCCACTTTCTAATCTGTGGTCCATTAACGATCTCCTGCCTGATGTCGCTAATCCAGAAACGATCCGTGCTGCTTGGCATCGTGCGCGTAAAAATTTGAAGGTTTATTACGCTAAAGTTCAACGTAACTATAATCACGGGCGAAGACCGCACAATCTGTCTGTGGGTGACCAGGTCTATGTAAAGACTCATCCCATTAGTAGTGCTGCGGACCATGTAATAAGCAAGTTATCCCCCAGATTCCGAGGTCCCTGCACAATTTTGAAATTTTTAACCCCTGTATCATTGTTAGTCAGTGATCCTGAAAGAAAGAGGATCAGCCGTGTGCATTTATCTCAGATAAAAATTCCCTAGTTATGAGATAATACTTTAGAAACTATTTTGTTTTGGGGTAGTGATAAGGAATTAGTTGTAAGCAAATTTTTAATTAGTGCGCACAATTTTTCGGGTTTTATAGTTTATTATTTAGTTAAGTCTCTTTAGTTGTAATGGAAAGGTCATTTATGATCACATTAGATATAATTTAGTATGTATTGTGGGGTAGAATTAAGATCTTCGTAACTAGGGATTATTGTCAAATTGTGGAATCAGGGTAAACTCCGGTAGAGTTTTTGAGTTTCTTTAAACTATTTCTTAAATTTCATCTTAAGTTATCCATAGTGCTTGCCGGAATGGGGGGGCTAAGATAGTCCCAAACCTGTGGGGGAACCTCCCAAATGAAGGTCGAGGAGACACCGGTTAGGTGCCTCCAAGCTCTTGTCCACCAGGGTGGCTTTAGCTTCATATTCCCTGTCTGCTGCGGGTAAATTTCTGTTGCAGTGGCCGGAGGGGGATACCATCCCCATTTCTGCTGTCGTGCCTAGTGGAGAGGTACATTATGTCTTGGGCCCTGCCGTTCTGCACTGCATTCCAGTGACCTGAGGCACAGATGACAATTACTGTTCTTGCCTGACAACTTGATGTCCCTAATCCAAGAGGGAACCGTTTGCATGGTGGTGACCATCATCCCATGCCAAGATTCTGAATAGTTACCAGACATACACTGACGTGGCCATTAGTGGCACGTGATATCACCTATACTTGGACATGTCAATTTACAGCGCTGTAACCAGATGTGCCAATGACGCCAGTCGTGCTAGGCTGTGCGCAGTCACCCAGTTTGAACTGTAATGTTGAGGCTGAAGACAATGGCCGCGTCGTCAGTCACATCAACAGCAAGAACTCGTGGTGCTACAGTGTAAATAAACTGGAAAAACCAAGAATTCAATCCAAAAGATGTCTCTTATTTTGTGTAAATTTTTTTTTTTCAGTGAACGTTTCATTTTTTTAAAGAAAATAATTTCAGTGTGGTGTTTTACGAACATAAGAACAAAAAAAAAAGAATTTTTTTTAAAAATCTCTTTAGTGTATATTTTATGTGCTTTCTGTTTCAATGAACATTGTTATATGTCCTTTATTTTCAGCGTTTTTTTTTTTTTTTTAAGGTGTTTTGTTATTTTTTCAACTATGCTGTAACTGAACTGCTAAAGTTGTGATCAAAATTTTTATTTTTGGAGCGGTGCTCCAAATTAAAGGGGGGGAGTATGTTGTGATTATTGGGATTTGATTATTTGGACTCGGAAGACGGTGATAAATTATGTATGTAAAGGATTTATTCAATTGTTTGTTTTGGTTTTCCTCAGTATGTGGATTTTGGAATTGTTTAATTTGCTTGAAGTCAATATGATTTTGAAATTATTTGATTGTCATGGTAATTCTGGTGCATCCTGTACCACACGCGCCACATTGGCGTGGGAGATTTCCGGTTTCGTAAAGTTGCACCAATTTCGTAATTTTTCTAGAGGCTTCCTAAATGTTCCTTGTCAGCACTATTTTTTCTGCGCTCCTATTGGAGAAAATAAAAGGAAATGTGATTGGTAGGTGAAGGAAATCATCGTACGCTCATTGGCCGCGGTAATATTTCATAATTTCCGGGGAGAAGCGTTGTCGCTGGAGCCTTGCTCTGCGAGGGGGTCTTTTCTGTTTGACCACTGAAGGGAGCGGTCACCTTCCTAGGTACGGGTCTTCTTGGCCCCGCCATCCGGTAAGCACCGATTATTTTCGTTTTAACTTTTCAGGTATTCAGTTTCAGATGTAGTGTTTCATTTAATTTATCTTGCCGGAGCGTACCCGTGTTTCCTTCTGCTACCAAATGTTATAATTATGACTTAGCCGTTTCGGTAAGTCGCCTCACTTTGTTAAGAGATAGTACCCGTTTGTTGTTTTGTAAATTAATTGTTATACGCCTTTCGAAGTAATCCTTATCAGTAATATTTTTCTCGGGACTATCTCATTAATTCCGCTTCATCATGGAATATTCATCTTTAGGTCGGGTACCCTTTCTCAGAAGTGTTTTTGAGGGGGCTACCCACTGAAGATGCTCTGCTCCATGATTATACGTAAATTATTTTTCCTCCTTAGATGTATCTCTTCATTTTAGTATAACGTTACCTTCCTTTATTTATTTCGAACTGTTTTGGGTTTTTAAAGGTAACGCCACGACAGTGGAACGTCATGTGTGATGTTCCGGTGTAAAATAAATTTAATTACTAAATGCTACCCTCATGTAAATTGTAATGGTTGTTGAAATTATGCCGTCATTATTTTAATTGTATCTTGGTTATTGCTTTATATATGAAATCGAATCTAACTTGTTAAGTAAAGTTTAGGATTACATTGACTTCGCTTCTTCAGTGTTACCAATACCTTCCACCGCCTGGATATGGTTCCCAGCCGTTTCCCGGTTATCCTTTCTTAATAGTCATGTTGGTTAAACTGTTTGTTTATTTCCTGTAATTAATGTGCTTGCAAATTTAATTTCGTACATGTTGACGTGCCTAGTGTACAGTACTTTTGGTGAAAGCATTACGGTAGCAAACATTTTCTCTTCATTAAACCTATTAATTGTAACCTTACCCTTTGGAGAGGTTGCATTTACATTAAGACATATGATGGAGAAAAGATGGGAGTTTGGAAAAGACATAGTGATGACATTGATTGACATTGAGAAGGCTTATGACAGTGTGCCCAGAATTTCGGTATGGGACACATTAAAGAAAAAACAAGTTAACAGAGTGGAAGTGCAAATGATAAAAGCTATGTACAATAATTGTGTTAGTAGTTGTAAGACTAGTATAGGAAAAACAAAATGGTTTAAAGTTGAAACTGGTCTCCGACAGGGAAGTGTACCATCCCTCATACCATTCATCATAGTCATGGATGAAATTCATAAGAACATTAAACAGAGATTGGGAAGACAGGCAACAAAAGCCATGTTGTTTGAAGATGATACAGTGATATGGGGTGAGGATGAAATGGAAGTGCAAAAACAAGTAGATGTATGGAATCAAGAGATAGAAAAATTTGGGATGAAAGTAAGCAGAGAGAAAAGTAAAACAATGGTGATGACAAGGGGAAGGAAGGAAAGAAAGAAGGAAGGAAGGAAGGAAGGAAGGAAGGAAGGAAGGAAGGAAGGAAGGAAGGAAGGAAGGAAGGAAGAGGAAAGATAAAACTGAATGGTAAAATTCTGGAAGTGGCTAAAATTTCAAGTACTTGGGAAGTGTGATCACAGAAGATGGAAAGATAACTGAGGAAACTGGGAAAACAAAAGCAAACAGCTTCTAACAGAATGTAAGGGGTATTTTGTGGAACCAACATGTCCCGAAGAAATGTAAGGAAGTATTATATTCAACCTGTTATGAACCCATACTATCTTATGCAGTTGGATCGTGGACTACAACAAAACAAGAGGAGAGTAGAATACAGGCAGCGGAGATGAAATCCCTAAGAGGTATCGAGGGCAAGACCAGAAAGGAAAGAATTAGAAATGAAGAGATAAGGAAAAGGACAGGAATCTTGAAACTTCAAGACAGGATATAAACAACAATGCTAAAGTGGTATGGGCATATGATGAGAATGAGAGAAGAGAGAGTGCCCAAAAAAAAAAAGCTTTTTCAGAGAAGTTAATAGGTAAGAGACCATGAGGAAGTCCCCAAAAGAGGTGGACAGATTCAGTGTGGGAGTGCATATAGAAGAGGGGAGGAAAACCAGAAAATGTACTTAAAAAAGGAGAAGAGTGGTGGAGAGACAGGCAGCGATGGAGGTCCTTGATTCACCACCCGACCCAGGAAGCTTGTGATGCTTAAGAGAAAAAAAATTTGGAACAATGTTGAAAAGAGAGAGACCAAAAAGTGTAACACACAGGAATAAAAACTGTGGATGAAGAGGTTAAAATGGAGGAGATTCATATGCAACCACATCTGACTTGCTTCACAACAGCTCTGGTAATCGTGATTTTTCAGTGCTTCCGTAGAACCTTTCCATGTATTGTAGTGGTCTTAGGACACATATAGTCCCTACCATACTCCACTCCTATAAGCATTCCTCTCCTTCATACCGTTGCCTGTTTCCCATTACATGGATGAGGGGATGGACATTCATTCTTGCAGTAGGCTGTATTTGCAATGAAATATTGAAAATATGGTTTTATTCAAGTTACACTGCACAGTTACCAAGGTAATAAAATACTAGCAAACAATATTAGTGAAAAATTTGGAGATATCTCACCAGCAGTCAGGAGAATGTCCACAGAAGAAGGGGATTTGTAACCACATGTTGTTAGGATCACAGTCAGATTGTCTGGATTTCACACATTGATCAAATGTCTGGAAAGAAGTAAACAATAATTACATACATAGCACAGCTCAATAACCAATGAATAATAAATGCTGTGTTGATATAAACAACATAACCTTTAAGTTTTTGAAGTCCATCACACACAAAACACAAATGTACAAACCAGTAGAACAGAACAGAATGCTCTGTGTATCATGATGTTGAACTCTGTAATTCATGGATGCTGGATATTGTTGTCTATTGCGTGTGACATCTGAGTGGGTTACTTGTATATTTTTTTTACAAGCTGTTACCCGCAGCTTCGCTCGCATGGATTTCGTGATTTCATAAAAATAATCACTCCTCAGTACTGCATTAAGACATTATCTGAAAATTCCTAAAGTATAACAACCCACCGAAAAATTGAGTTTCATGTACCCCAGAACCTCTTTGTAAACCACGTTTGTGGTATAGCCTTTTGGAACTAAGATGACCAGGCTACTGGTAGAGCCAATGTGTCATAGAACTCTACATGGTGAGAAACAGACCTCTCTCAAGTATAAAACAAACAAAAAATATGGGTTTCTTTATTTTTAAAGGAGATTCGAAATACCTCCATGTCTGCAACATCTTCTGTTTTTGAGATATAAGTATCCCCATAAAAAGAAATCAACCCCTTTATCAGTCCTTACCCCTGCCCCCCCCCACCCCCCTCAGTGGATTTTCCAAAAACAAAAAAATATGTGTTTCTTTATGTTTAAAAGAGATTCCAAATACCAATTTTCACATCTGTAACATACTCATTTCTTGAGATATAAGTATCCCAATTAAAAGATTCAACCCCTTTTTAGTCCTTTTCAGCACTCCACCCCAAAAGGATTTTCTGAAAACAAAAAAATATATTTCTTTATTTTTACAGGAGATTCCAAATATCAATTTTAATGTCAGGAACATGGTAAGTTTTTCAGATACACTCATTTTCAAAATTTACCTACTTTTTCAATTCTTTTCACCCCCTTAAGTGGATTTTACAAAAACAAAAAAAATTGTATTTTTTATTTTTAAAGGAGATTCCAAATACTAGTTTTCATATCTGCAACATCTTCAGTTTTTGAGATGTAGGCCTAAGTATCCCCATAAAGAGAATTCAACATATTTTCGGTCCTTACACCCCTTAAACGGATTTTCTGAAAACAAAAAGATATGTGTTTCTTATCTTTAAAGGAGATACCAAATACTAATTTTCACGTCTGTAACAAATTCAGTTTTTGAAATATAAGTATCCCAATTAGGGGATTCAACCCCTTTTTCAGTCCCTGTCAGCCGCCGCTCCCAAGTGTATTTTCCGAAAACAAAAAAATGTGTTTCTTTATTTTTAAATGATATTCTAAATACCATTTTTTACACCTGTAACATGTTTTTGAGATTTACTCATTTAAAAAATTCAATCCATTTTTAATTCTTTTAAGTGGATTTTCAAAAAAAATTGCTTGTTTCTTTATTTTTAAAGCAGATTCCAAATACCAACTTTTACATCTGTAACATGTTAAATTTTCGTGATACACTCATTTTAAAAATTCAAGTGGATTATCCAAAAAAAAAAAAAAAATATATATATATAGGTTTCTTTATTTTTAAAGGAGATTGCATGTACCAATTTTCACGTCTGTAACATCTTCAGTTTTTGAGATTATAAGTATCCACATAAAACGGATTCAACCCCCTTTCCACTTATTTTTAACCCATATAAGTGGATTTTCCAAAAACAAAAAATATATGTTTCTTTATTTTTAAAGGACATTCGAAATACCAATTTCACGTCTTTAAACTGTTAAGTTTTTGAGATATAGATATACTCATTTTAAAAATTTACCCCCCTTCCTACCCCCTTAGCGATGGAATATCCAAAAATCTTTCCTTAGTGAGCACCTAAACTGTAATATAAATGTATTCCCAAAATTTCATTTCTTTATATCCAGTACTTTCGGCTCAGCAATGATGAATCAGTCAGCCAGGACAGGTTATCTGTATACCGTATTTACGCGAATAATCCCCGCACCCTGATTTTAGGAAGAATCATTTTAAAACAAATGAAATGAACTCATTTTCTTCCATCGAAAGAGTAACGTAGGCATAAACAAACATTTCATATCACTCCGCGAGGTCCACATAGTCCTAAACGCAAATATGAACGTGTAAATCTATGGATATAGTTGCTTTGCGTGAACATATTTGAGATAAAAATACATTATCACTGCTATAAAATGTATTTGCAATAAAAAATTAGCAAGAAGGTCTATTTCATTAATCTTGAACCCGCAATAGGTTCGATTCCCTGTAGATCGGAAGATTCGTTGTCTCTTGCATCACTAGAATCCTCTCCTAAATTACTTACAAATTCGTCACACTCCACGTCTAAAACACTTTTCACATGCGGTCTCTTTTTTACTCAGATATTAACATGACCGGTGGTGGATAATTCTTTTCGTGATACTGTATGTAAACACTTGAAAAAGACACACCGGCGAACGCTGATGTTAGTTTTGCGACACAGTAAAACCTCATTAATTTGAACTCTTTGGGACGCAAAAATCTGACTTCCATTTACATGATTTCGAATTAACTACCAACTCGTGCTTCAGAAATGTCAACCCTTGCCGCGTCACAAAATATTCAAGACCAGTTGCTGAATGCAACAACACTGATTCACAGTTTAAACCTTTCAAATACCATGGAAAAAATATTTCGAAAATGTATACAACATTTACGGTATTCAAAAAATGCACTTGGATAACTCAGTGGCAAACATAATCTCATGCAACAAAAGAAAAAAAAAAAAGAAACACGATTCAAAGACGAGGACAAATTATGCTGGCTCCCCTGTGCAAGTGCTTTAATTTTTGGATTACTGTACTGTTTGCATTTTTAGATGCCTTGTACTTGCAAGGGAAGTACCCGATGCCCTTAAAACATCATGAGTTATTGAGCTTTCCTGTAGTGAGGGGAGGAAGTCCTTCGCTTCCATCTGCATTGTAACACAGTACAGTGACCTCATCTCCTTTAAAAACGTCCGTTTTGGCTAGGCATAAAAAACAATGCAGTTTCATTGGCATTGACTGTACTGTTTGGTGCATACGAATTGATTATAATATTATGAGTCACGCTTTATCGCCAACTGTCGGCATCGGCAGTATTCGCTGATTCTCCTTCTCTGCACACTATCTGTTACGTGATATTGTGGCGTTCCTTAAAACGCTGCATAGAAATGAATTACGATTTCACCCGAACTTAACAACTATGAAATATACTGTCCTCACATCGAAGTGAAAGAAAGTGCGGAAAGCTACCCCTGCACATTCCGGAAGACGCATTCTATCATGACACGGATAAATTTTGTATTTAAGTTACTCTGTAAAATACTATTTTCAAAAATGTAAATGCATTAATTAAAATTCTGAATTGTTTTCCATTTAAATATGGTATATGGGGACAGTTATCTTCCATCTGTGGTTACAAAAAGTCTAATTGTACATCCAACATCGAAAACTTGCCAACCTTGATGCAAATAAAACCCGCACCCCAATTTCATGGCTCAATTTATTTTTAAAAAATATGCGGGGATTATTCGCATAAATACGGTATATAAAATAACATGCCCTGACTGACTGGCTGACTGATTCATCAATGCCGAGCCAAAACTACCGGACATAAAGAAATTAAATTTTGGGGATACATTTAAATTACAGTGTAGGTACTCATTAACGAAGGACTTTTGGATATTCCGTCGCTAAAGGGGGTAATAATAATTTCATGTGGCTATTTCCAGCCGAGTGCAGCCCTTGTAAGGCAGACCCTCTGATGTGTAGGTAACTGCATGTTAATGTGGTGGAGGATAGTGTTACGTGTGGTGTGCGAGTTGCAGGGATGTTGGAGACAGCACAAACATCCAGTCCCCAGGCCATTGGAATTAACCAATGAAGGTTAAAATCCCCAACCCGCCGGGAATCGAACCCGGGACCCTCTGAACCGAAAGCCAGTACGCTGACCATTCAGCCAATGAGTCGGACGCTCAAGGGGGTGAAAATGGGGGGGAGTGAATTTTTAAAACGAGTATATCCATATCTCAAAATCTGAACGGTTTAAAGACATGGTATTTGGATCTTCTTTAAAAATACAGAAACATGTATTTTTTTGTTTTCAACTTGAGAGAGGGCTGTTTCTTACATGTAGAGTTCCATGTCACATGTTCCAGAGTTAGCTCTGGCAGTAGCCTGGTCATCTTAGCCCCAAAGTCCAATACCACAAACGTGGTGTCAGAGAGGTTCTGGGGTAAATGAAACTCAGTTTTTAAGTAAGTTTTTATACTTTAGGCATTTTCAGATAATGTCTTAGTGCAGTACCGAGGAACGATTACTTTTATCAAATTATGAAATCCACACGAGCGAAGCAGCAGGTAACAAGGTTATCATCATTTCCATTGATGATAACTAAAAAGTTCATATCCCTAATTGTGAATTTGATTGATTTGTGTAATGAACTGGGTGTGTCTAGTAAGTGCTGCACATTTGTGACATCCTTTTCATACATGTAAATTACTGCTGTCCTATACAAATTCAAGGTATGTGCAAAATACTTTGAGATTTTTTGCTGTTTTATCTCCCTTACACAACAGGTGGAATTTATCATTTCCTTAGCACACTTAGGCCCGGTTTCATAACCTTTAAGTTTTTGAAGTCCCTCAAACATAAAAAACAAATTTACAAACCAGTAGAACATACCCAGATGATAGTATATAAACTTCATGGTTTTGATCCGTATATAATTGTGATTACAATAATAATTATTAAATTAATGTCCACCTTTTCAATACTATAATATGCAATATATTTGAATTACATTACTAAACTAGGGACTAGTTTTGGCCTTGGCTGGCCATCTTCAGCCTTAATGTAATACATCTAATAACTAAACAAATGTACAAACACACAATTGACATTAAAATCTGGGATGAACTATGTGTAAAATATGAAAAATAAATAAGACTCTAAATTCTTAGCATCTGGAGTACGCTCATCATCCAGAGTCTTTCTTGCATTAATATTCATAGAACTGCTAGTTCCATCACTGCTGATCATTACAATTTCAATTGCAAAAGTGGAACGGGTAAATGTTGATTCTGTAGTCAGATAATCAACCACAAAATCTTTCTGAGTGGTGTTAGCAGTACGCAAGCCACTGGACGCCACTGTAAATAACCACCAACTGATGCAGAACTGCTAGATGGTGCTTCCACATCAACCAACGTAAATAAAATGAATGTTCCTGTAGTGCTTGTTAAAATCATGCTGAAATGCTGTTGGACATTGTCAGAACGGCAGATGAGGCACATGAAGATATGGTTAAAACTGACACATTACTGAGCTCGATAGCTGCAGTCGCTTAAATGCGGCCAGTATCCAGTATTCGGGAGATAGTTGGTTCGAACCCCACTGTCGGCAGCCCTGAAGATGGTTTTCCGTGGTTTCCCATTTTCACACTAAGCAAATGCTGGGGCTGTACCTTAATTAAGGCCACGGCCGCTTTCTTTCCACTCCTACCCCTTTCCAGTCCCTTCGTCGCCATAAGGCTTAAATGTGTCGGTGCGACGTAAAGCAACTTGTGAAAAAAACTGACACATTCTTAATTTGTAGCTAGTATAAATTTGCAATTCATTGCAGTATCCATGAAGTTAGCCTGAATAAATTATAGATAAAATTAAAGGAGAGAGAGTGTTAGTCAAATGGCATAGGTTATACGAGACTTACATCTATCTAACCTATTTATAACGAATGCTGTGAAGCAACACAGGTCCTCTAGTTATTATTTTCCATCTATTCTCACTTCACTGAAACATGAAACAAACTGCATTGCGAGAGTAAGCCAGAACTGGTAATTACGCAAGATCCCCTCCTGCCTGTGCAGCTATCTGCTTAGTCACTCCCAGCCGCCACTCTGGTTTCAACATAGAGGCAGTAGCAGCTTCTGTACAATGTTCTTAGTATATATCATATTACCATCATGGACTTGCTTACTCATTTTGTTAATGGACTACCAGTACATCTGTTGGAGCCTTCATCAATTTTCCTAAAAGGTTGACCTTGGGATTTATTTATAGTCACAGCAAATGCTAGTCTTAATGGGAACTGCAACCTTGACATACAGAATGGCATGTTCGATTCAGATGACATTAGCTTTATTCTAGGTATGTAAATGGTACTGCCTTTTCCATTAAACCACATTATCACCATTACAGTCTATAAATCTCATGTTAGATCCGTATTGACGGTTGAACATCTTACAAATTGTACAAAATTATGTTGTGTTGATTATCCTCCTAGTCAATACTCAACATCATATCCAGTTAAGATGAAATTTTAGACAGACATGTTAGACCTGGCATAGGGTCAACCGGGCGAGTTGGCCATGCGGTTTGGGGTGCGCAACTGTGAGCCTGCATCCGGGAGATAGTGGGTTTGAACCCCACTGTCGGCAGCCCTTAAGATGGTTTTGCGTGTTTTCCCATTTTCACACCAGGCAAATGCCGGGGCCGTACCTTAATTAAGCCCACGGCTGCTTCCTTCCTACTCCTAGGCCTTTCCTATCCCATCGTCACCATAAGACCTCTCTGTGTCGGTGCGACGTAAAGCAAACGGAAAAAAAAAAAAAAAAAAATGCATAGCGTCATCCACAGTAAAATATTAATATTCTAAAAACATCAGACACATAATATGAAGTGTTTGTTAAAAGGCCCTTGAGAGTCCCAAAACACTGTGATCATCATGGACAACAAATTACTTTGGAAGACGCTCATTTTCAAACACCCTACCCGGCTCACTGGAAGGGCGAACCGATGATCACGATAACGATAGCTTTCAACATGCGTGAGCACAAAGAGTTTATCTGGACTTTCTAGCATAACAGTAGATTTATCACAGGTAATGCAGATGCAAGCCAACTCTGTTTGAATATGCTAGGAACCCAAGAGAACTTTTTCTTATCCTACTTTTCCCATACCAAGAAGATCTATTAAGAAAGCCCTTCAAGCCCATCCTCCTGATGAAGCTGGGAAACAGAAACAAGACTGTTGGGAGCTGAGAACAAATAGATGCAGACGAATTGGAACTGGAAAGGAAAGGTCTTACCTATTTGAAGATAGCACTGCGTGAAGATTTGTGCATTGTCTGTGTCTTCTTTTCTACAGTTCTTTCTTCTGATGCTGACCTGCTACTGTGCTAATCTTACTATGTGTTCCTACATTTCTATATATGACTTGATTTGTCACTTTTTGTTGCTTTCTATTACTTAATACTGCCGTATGCATGGCATCCTACACATAACCTAACTCTTGTAAAACCTTCAATTATCAATGTCAATATACGAGGGCAAGTCAATAAGTATCTGCAATCAATTTTTATAATTTATAACAAAAAGAGTACACACCTTTTTATTGATATCATTTTTCAACATAGTCACCCTGCTTTTCAATGCACATGGTCCACTGTTTCAAAAGCTTTCGGATACCCTCTGCAAAAAATGTTTTTAGTTGCATAGCAAGCAACGTATGCACCTCTTCCTTCACCTATTGGTCGGAGCTGAATCGACGGCCACTTAGAGGATTTTTAAGAGTACCAAACAGATGGCAATCTGACGGGGCAAGATTGGAACTGTACACAGGATGCTCCAACACCTCGAAATGCAGCATCTGAAGAGTTTGAGGGGTGTGAGCGGTGGTATGTGGACGTGTATTGTCATGCAACAAAATAACTCCTTCTGACAATCGGCCTCTGTGTTTGTTGCGATTTGCAGGTTTCAGTTCGTTTACCAGCATAGCACTGTAACGTTCACTGTTTACTGTTTTCCCCTTTTCCTGGTAATGTTTCAGAACTGGCCCTTGAGAGTCCTAAAACACTGTGATCATCACTTTTCGTGCAGAAGGTTGACTCTTGAATTTCTCTTGGACTGGGGATTCGGGATGCTTCCATTCCGTGCTTTGACGTTTGCTCTCTGGTTCGAAGTGGTGAAGCCATGTTTCATCTCCAGTGGTGATCTGTTTCAGAAACGTTTCACCTTTGTTAGCATGACGGTCCTGTAGGTGCTGACAGATTCTCATACGATTGCGCTTCTGCTCTTCACTGAGTTGTTTTGGAGCCCATCTCAAACAGACTTCATGTAAGTTAAGCCTGTTATGCATGATTTCATATGCAGAACCATGACTAATGTGCATATGGTTTTCAATATCATCAACAGTCACTCGTCTGTTATTCAGGATCATATTGCACACTTGTTCAATACTGGCATCAGTTACGGCTGCAGATGGACGCCCGGATCTTTCCTCATCCTTCACGCTCATGCGACCCCTTTCGAACGGTTCAATCCACTGGTAAACACTTCGCTGTAGCAAAACATTGTCCCCGTATTGTGCTGAAAGTCTTCTATGAATTTCCACTCCTGGTACACCCTCAAACCACAAAAGAAAAAGAAAAAGAAAAAACAGATTACGGAATGCTGTTTTTTTTCCTTGGTGCAAACAGAGAGTGGCGCAGCCACCTTTACGTTGCAACAGCGCAAGCTGTACTGATCTGATAATGCTGAAACCGTCCGACTCGTTGGCTGAACGGTCAGCGTACTGGCCTTCGGTTCAGAGGGTCCCGGGTTCGATTCCCGGCGGGGTCGGGGATTTCAACCTCCATTGGTTAATTCCAATGGCACGGGGGCTGGGTGTATGTGTTGTCTTCATCATCATTTCATCCTCATCACGACGCGCAGGTCGCCTACAGGCGTCAAATAGAAAGACCTGCACCTGGCGAGCCGAACCCGTCCTGGGATATCCCGGCATTAAAAGCCATACGACATTTCATTTCAATGCTGAAACCTACCACAGATGTACACAACGGTGCCATCTAGTGGCTGGTGACCATACAATGCCATAGAGCCAAGCTAAAGACAATTAGAGTAAAACTGTAGATACTTATTGACTTGCCTACATATTTTAATTATCTTTTATTAAATACTAAGTACGATTATACCCTGTAAATATGTATTGTACATTTGTATAACTTCAAATACGTATTGTGAATACATCTAACCCCAAAGTCTGTGTACTCAAAAACTGTAGAAAACTCTGTAATATTCGTATATTGGGTATAATCCACGATCATTCTGATACATATGGAGGTTTCTGGAAACTTACAATAATGTTTTATTATCCAGATACATGTAGAAACATAAGGAATGTTATAGACTTGTCCATATGTGTTTATACAATATAATTGAACATTCGAGTTTGATTTACTCCAATCGAGAGGCCAGTCGATCTATTGTTCCTTTTATGTTTCGATGTGTTCCATTCAGAGTGTTGCAAGAACATTTCCGGAAGTCAATATTTCTAGACTGTTTATCAAACAGTACATATATATTGAGCTGACAGGCCGAGAGTCAGTCAGTCAGTCAGTCAGTCAGTCAGTCAATCAGTGCATTAAGAGAATGTAGAGTCTGAGTTAGAGTGAGTGTTAGCGTGAGCTGAGGAGTTGGCTGATTACATAGTGTCCACAGAAATGTTCTCTAAAGTTTCCCAGACTTTCCCTGACGTAAGAAAAATTTCCCTGACTTATGAAAATTAAGTAACACGTTAATTCACAGAACAGCATGTTTTACAAGGAACAAAAAAGAAAATTCCAGCCTGCAACATCCACATAGCTCATCTAATTATCTCTTAACTTTCTTTTTTTTTAATTATTTATGGAAAAACAATTACAATGATGGCATTTTACATATAAACATATTATATTTCAATGGTAACATATAACATATACCTTTATCTTATCATTTCCAAGGAACAAAGTTACAACTAACTTATTAATAGAGTAATTCAAATGTGAAAATAAAATCTAATACTAATACAATCTAATACTATTTCATTTGAATTTAAAGCTCTCCTGAGATCAAAAGCAATTAACTTGTGTTTGTAATGTAGGTGAATATAATGAATTCCAATTAGTCTAGGTATATATTCAAAATAGTTTTCAAATTTGGAGACAAATCAGTCAGAAAAGATAGGAATGAAAAAAAAAATTCACTTATCGAAAAGATTACCGTTTTTTAATATATTTTTTTATTTTCTAGAACTACTTTCTTCCTTTTAATTTCAGCATTCTGCTTTTCTCTTTCAGTTTTCAACTTTTTCAGTTCTTCCTCCAAATCTTTCCACTGTAATTCAATTTTCCTTTACTCCATTTTCTTCCTTTCCTCTTCTGATTGCTTTTCTTTTTTTCTTTTCCAGGTATAACTGATACCTTCTTCTTCAAGCTTGGACTGAGGTCAGCATACTTTGATTTTTTATTTTTTTATTTTGCTAGGGGCTTTACGTCGCACCGACACAGATAGGTCTTATGGCGACGATGGGATAGGAAAGGCCTAGGAGTTGGAAGGAAGCGGCCGTGGCCTTAATTAAGGTACAGCCCCAGCATTTGCCTGGTGTGAAAATGGGAAACCACGGAAAACCATTTTCAGGGCTGCCGATAGTGGGATTCGAACCTACTATCTCCCGGATGCAAGCTCACAGCCGCGCGCCTCTACGCGCACGGCCAACTCGCCCGGTCATACTTTGATTGATTGTAACATTCCTCGAACTACCAACGTGTTTCACACTATCAAAAATTATTCTCTGGGACACAAGTGATTCTTACAGAAGATTTTAGACTAGTAAATGCTTACTGACAGAAAAGCCTGTCTCAGTAAATGCATTACCATAGGATAAAATAAAACAAAGTTTCATTATAGACCAGAGATCTTCATATTTCTCGTCTTTTCCTAAGAGATTGTAGTAAAATTATTCATCCAATCCCTAGTCATGTGTTCTTTTAGAAATGAAGTTATTAATATGTTTGTTGATTCCTGCATTGTTCTGAGGTTCCTTGGTTAGCAGACAGAAATGTCGTTTGGCCTTTTCAGCCCTTTATCACATATTCTTGAATGGCTGTGTAAGTTTTCAATGACAACATCACTCCTTTTCATTGCCAAATGGATTTGAGCAATATCATTTTAGGATCTAGGGCAGTCTTGCTAAATGTGATTTTAGAGGACTTTTCACAAGTTTTTCTAACATCAAGAGATTTTTGAACGCATTCTTAAAAGTAACTTTTTCCTTTTTAGAACATTTAACCTGTCTGAGCAGCATAACCAATATCCAGTTTTTCTCCTGAACCTGGGCGTAATTTGAAACGAAGAATTCCATTACATTCCCATCCGTGACTGTCGCTGATCAGAAAGATCTTCCTCATCTGGGTTGTATTCCTCACTCCAATGCTACAATAGCCTGGGTTACAAAAGAATAGAACTTAAAAATATCCACTCAAATCCATCATTGGGGAAGATTTCCCTGACTTTCCAGACTTTTAGTCTATTTCCCTGACTTTCCCTGACCAATATTTTTTCCCTGACTTTCCAGAATGTGGACTCTATGTATAATATATGAACTTTTCAGAATTGACTTGAGTGAGAGAGTACTCAGTCTTGCCTTGTAATGGTGAACTGAATAATTAGTGCAGTGAGTGGACTGTTGATATCTGCACTTGTCAGAATCAGCAGTAAATTGCTTCAGTGTGTTTCCCTTAATAGTGTAGTGTTGTGCATAATTGTGTACAACTATGCGTTGTTAAGGAATAGACATAGAAGCAATCAAGTGGTTTTATGTAAGGAAGTGAACATATCTCGTGTGATATTTATTTATACCAAAATAAACTTGCATTGAGAACAATAATACAGAATTAAATTGATTCCACTACACTTGTTTCTACTGCAAACAAACCAACTCATAGGAATTACCAAGGAAAGAGGTAGAGTATATTTCACATAGTAAAAGAAATGGAAAATCAGAAGAAGAAGAAGAAGAAGAAGAAAGAGAAAAAGAAGAAGAAGTGACATCATGAATTTTATCATCTCTATACAATGGACATGACATTCAAGAATGTAATGTGTTAGTATACGCCTCTTTCCAGGACAACTAAAATGTAAAAAGCTTTAAAGGACTGGGATTGGAAATAAATTTTCAATGCTCTTACCATTTTATCTCCATGCTTCCTTCGAACAAGATGAGGACGGAAATCATCTCCAAACCTTAAAAAGTAGTAATAGGACACAAGACGATCCAAAGGTTTACGAATCAAATTGATGTATATAGGCCGATGACTCACACCAAATCTAGAAAAGAAAAGAATCGACCAATACAACTTAACTTCAGTGCATATTTAAAATGTTTCTAATAACCTAAAGGTTAATTCAAGATGTACAGGAATCCAAGTCTAGAGACCAATATCAGTAGCAAGTACTTCCTTTCATCAAGATGGCAGATTTTTCTGATCAGGAATCATATAATCATAGGTATGTATCAGCCTTGAACAACCCATTTAGTACAATCAATTGAGAGAAATGAATAAACAGTGAGAAACTTTATGTACCTACATAAATTGTGGAGTTTACAAAATGGCAACAAACCAAGCAGTGAAAATGCTTCATTCCTTCCATGCCTGTACAAGTATCATCAAAACATCAGCTTCAGTGAATAGGGGTTCCCGATAAACAGTGCCCTGAAAATGCCTCCAGTCGCTTTTGATGCAATCTAGGAGCATCAGTGACAGCTGCTCACTGTTTATATAACAAGACAGTCATGGACAATAAACAGATGCAGCAAGTAATGCAGCCATTTTCACTGGTTGAGTATCAGTTCACAATTGTAGGTTTGGGGTTCTCCACCTAATCAATACTTCTCCAGTGTTAATTATATGTATTTACGTTTAAAAGTACATTATGAGTGCAGGACTAGTTTCGATTCTCTGGTGGAATCATCTTCAGCTGCTAAATGTATCATGAACATAAATATATCAAAATAGCAATACATTAAATTAAAAATATCACACTATTTAAAGATATGTACAGTTCTAAATTATGGTGATAATAACACATGTTAATGTCCTCATCACATATCAGAGTTTGTTCAAGATTCACTTTCACACCTCCACATACTAGTGGCAGTGGTTTACACAGAGCATTGTTGAATCAAAATTCACATGCACAGATCTGTATCTAAATGTTAATAATCACAATAGCACTTGTCACCATTTGGTGAGAAAACTGTACAAGATCTGCTATGTCAGACAGCATCACCGATTTGAATACAGGTTTTATCACAGACTCCGTTCAAACCATTGACCAATTTGTACATATCATTACAGCTGATAACGGACTTAAACTCACATGGATAGTCCTACACAGGGACCGCACCCACAGTAATACTAGGGACATGGTCCACTGTCCTTATCTCAACAGAAGTTTATACAATAAATGATGGGAGGCTGATGACCTTAGATGTTAGGCCCATTTAAGCATCATCGTCATCAATAAATGATGGGACAATACATCAATCCATGTATTGGAGAGTGAGATATGTTTGAGCACATAGTTTGGAACAGTTTGCTCCAGAGACTAGGTACCTGGTTTGATTAATTAATTACAGGGTGTCGCATATAAATTCAGACCGTCCAGTGGCGTTTATACTCTTCAAGACTTAAGCAGCCATAGTTCTTGACCTTGTAAGGAGCGTGCACCTGTACGACCTAGCAGTCTCCAGTCTGAATGCCAGCTGTTAACCTGGTGAGGCAGTTATTTTTGTATGTAAAAGTTATTTTAAGTACGAAACGGCTTGACGGGTATTTCTTCAGCAATTTTCTGGTGAAGTGCCAACTTTACAAGCTCAGATTCATGTAAATAAATAAATAAATAAATAAATAAATAAATAAATAAATAAATAAATAAATAGTAAATATATTGAAAACTACTGGCTCAGTGCTCAATAAAAAACATGCGCACACACAAACAGTTTAACATTGTTTAAAAACTGCTGATCCAGCCGCAAGAGTGAGGTATTGTGAGTGATACCTTGCATCACTGAATGATCGATAATTCGACCCACAGCCTGTGTTCTTTTCGGATGAGGCGTGGTTTCATCTTAATGGTCGTGTGAACAGTCATAACTTTCGCAATTGGTGTGCAGAAAATCCTAATGGTGTTTATAATGTTCCTCATTATGACAGGAAGATTGGTGTTTGGTGTGCTGTTAGTGCAAGACGAATAATTGGGCCTCTAATTTTCGAGACGACAGTAAATGCAGTGTGTGATTTTTACTTGTGGCGTAAACTGAAAGAATAAGTGTATCGAACAAATCACATTGGAGGAACTGAAAGAAAACATTACGAATTAAATCAGAAACATTACTGTGGCAGAACTCACTTGCATCAGCCAGAATGTGGTTACCAGTACAATGCTTGTATAACCCAGCAAAGGACGACACTTCCAGCATCCAGATTTCATATAAGATTGTATACACACTTTAAGCAGGGTGGCCACGCATGACGTAAGTTCAGCTGTATGCTCAGTGTGGATTTATATGAGAGACCCTGTATATTAAATATTCGTTAATCAATTATGTTATAATGCGCTGGAGCTGCAAGTTCATCTTCTCTACAGAAAGCAGTAGCAATGGATTGTGACCAAGTTGAGTATTCTATCTTTTCTTCTCTTACTTTTCTTCCTCCCTTATCTCTCTCTCTCTCTCTCTCTCTCTCTCTCTGTGATCAGCCGATTCCCACAGCGGATATTTTTCCCACACAAATGGGGGCTGTGTTTATATAGATAGGGCTGAGTATCGCTTAACATGCAGTGTGAAACAACAACTCAGGTTTTTCAGCAATCTTTCACCTATTTCATTTAATTTGCAGAACCAGGATATTCCCTTTTTAAGGATTAAAGTGACTGTTAAAAAAAGTGGGTTGTACTTTGAATGTAGTCTGGAGTTAAATGGGTATCTCTATTCAGATTCATGTAATTGTAAATAAATAAATAAATTGTAAATATATTGAAGCATCATCATGGTGCACCATACTGCTTGAAGGGAAACTGGAAGGAAAGACTACAAGAGGACGACCAAGAGCAGAGTTCCTCGATGGCATTAAAGGACGACATCCATATCAAATAATCAAGCAGCTGGCTCAGAATAGAAGGTCGTTGGACGAGGACAGTCATGCTACCCACCAACCATCAGGTTACGGAGAGTGAGAGAGATATTCTTATCTGCAAGTTTTTCTAACTGTGTAAACTTCTACCATTGTTTTCTTCATTGGAGTGACTGGAAATCAATTTATATGCAATACTGTGGTGTATGATCCCCTTGTATTCTTCCTTGGATGTATAATTTAGTACCTCTATGACCATGCAAGCCGCAGGTGCAACCATATTGGATGGGTATCTGTTGAGAGACCAGACTAACGAATGGTTCATTGAAAGGGGGGTTGCAGCCTTCCGAAAGTTGCAAGGGCAGCAGTCTAGATGATTGACTGATATGGCCTTGTAACAATACTCAACATGGCTTAACTGTGTTGATACTGCTACATGGCTGAAAGCAACGGGGAACAACAGCCGTAACTAACTCCCGAGGACATGCAGCTCACTCTGTATGAATGATGTACTGATGATGGCTTCCTCCCGGGTAAAATATTCTGCAAGGTAAACTAGTCCCCCATTCGGATCTCCGGGTGGGGACTACACGAGAGGGGGCGATCATCAGGAAGATGGATACTGACATTCTGCAAGTCGGAGTGTGGAATGTTAGAAGTTTGAATCGTTGTGGAAGGTTAGAGAATCTGAAAAGGGAGATGGATAGACTAAAGTTAGATGTAGTTGGTATAAGTGAAGTATATTGGCAGGAAGAACAGGATTTTTTGTCAGGTGACTACAGAATCATCAACACAAAATCAAACAGGGGAAATGCAGGAGTTGGTTTAATAATGAATAAGAAAATAGGGCAGCGGGTAATCTACTATGACCAGCATTGTGAAAGAATTATTGTCGTGAAGATAGAAATCAATGCCCACCACAGTAGTGCAGGTCTATATGCCTACTAGTTCAGTGGATAATGATGAAATCGAAAGAATATATGAAGAGATAGAAGATTTATTATAATATGTAAAAGGTGACGAGAATTCAATTGTGACGGGAGACTGGAATGCAGTGGTAGGCCAAGGAAGAGAAGGTAATACAGTAGGAGAATTCGGATTGGGACAAAGGAACGAAAGAGGAAGTCGACTGGTTGAATTCTGCACTGATCACAATTTAGTCCTTGCCTTGATCCTCTAAGATCAGATGTAAAGTCAGGATCGCTTCACATGTTTCTACATTTCTTCTTAAGCCAAATTGATCTTCTCCCAACTCAGCTTCAACTTGTCTTTCCATTTTTCTGTAAATAATACGTGTTATAATTTTGCAGGCATGAGATACTTAACTAATGGTGCGGTAGTTTTCACACTTTTCAGCACCAGCTTTCTTGGGAACAGGTATAACAACATTCTGCTGAAAATCGGATGGCACTTCTCCTGTCTCATACATCTTACACATGCTTGACCTTGCAAGGAGCGTGCACATGTTCGACCTAGCAGATTCACAACTATTTTTTATTTTCCACCTTGTCGATACATTAATTGCTTAAGGGAACTTATTGGTTAAAAGTGGTAGTACATGTTTCGTATATTATTAACATCTTCAGCCACATAACACTGTTTAGATGAAATATTCATATATTGACAAAGTATCAATGCTTTGAGAGTGTTATGTGGCTGAAGATGTTAATAATATACAAAACATGTACTACCACTTTTAACCAATAAGTTGCCTTAAGCAACTAATGTATCGACAAGGTGGAAAATAAAAAATACTTAGTTGTGAATCTGTTAAAAGTGCGATACGGACCATGAAGCTGATTTTATGTAATTCGACCTAGCAGTCGCCAGTCCGAATGTCAGCTGTTAACACGGTGAGGCAGTTATTTTTGTATGTAAAAGTTATTTTAAGTACATGACAGCTTGACGGGCACGCGATGCACTTCTTCAGCAATTTCCTGGTGAAGTTCAAACACCACAAATGACAGCTGTACACGTGGACGAGACCTGGAGACACTGGAAGGTATCAAATAGACTTCATTGTGATTAGGTAGAAATTCAGAAACCAGGTGTTGGATTGCAAAACTTTCCCAAAAGCAGGCGTGGATTCTGACTACAACTTGTTGGTCATGAAATGTCATCTGAAGTTGAAGAAATTGAAGAAAGGAAGGAATGCAAGGAGATGGGATCTAGACAAGTTGAAAGAAAAGAGTGTGAGGGATTGTTTCAAGAAACATGTTGTACAAGGACTAAATGAAAAGGCTGAAGGAAACACAATAGAGGAAGAATGGACAGTTGCGAAGAATGAGGTCAGTGGGGCTGATGAAGAAATGTTAGGAAGAAAGGAAAGATCAACTACGAATCAATGGATAATTTTGGAGATATGAGACCTGATCGATGAACGATGAAAATACAAGACTGCAAAAAATGAAGAGGGCAGAAAAGAATACAAGCGATTAAAGAATGAAGTGGATAGAAAGTGCAAGGTAGCTAAGGAAGAATGGCTGAAGGAGAAGTGCAAGGATGATGAAGGTTGTATGGTCTTAGGAAAGGTAGAAGCTGCATACAGGAAAATCAAGAAAACCTTTGGAAAAAGGAAATCTAGGTGTATGAATATTAAGAGCTCAGATGGAAAACCACTTCTAGGAAAAGAAGACAAAGCAGAAAGATGGCAGGAACATATCCAACAGTTGTATGAAGGTAAAGATGTAGACGATTTGGGTCTGGAACAAGAAGAAGCTGTTCACGCTGATGAAATGGTAGACTCAATTTTGAGGTCAGAGTTTGACAGAGCTGTGGGAGTCGTAAACAGGAACAAGGCACCTGGAATTGACGATATTCCCATTGAATAACTGACTGCCTTAAGACAAACCAACATGGTAAGGTTATTAGATATATGAGACAGGAGAAGTGCCATCCGATTTTCAGCAGAACATTGTTATACCTATTCCCAAGAAAGCCAGTGCTGAAAAGTGTGAAAACTAAAGCACCATTAGTTAAGTATCTCATGCCTGCAAAATTTTAACACATATTATTTACAGAAAATTGGAAAGACAAGTTGAAGCTGAGTTGGGAGAAGATCAATTTGGCTTCAGAAGAAATGTAGAAAAATGTGAAGCAATGCTGACTTTAAATCTGATCTTAGAGGATCAAACTGAGAAGGACAAGCCCATGTACCATGTACATGGCATTCGTAGATCTAGAAAAAGCATTCAATAATGTTTATTGGACCAAGCTAGATTCTGAAGGCGACTGGGATCAAATACTGAGAATGAAGAATTATCTACAATCTGTATAAAAATCAGTCTGCAGTGATAAGAATTGATGGCTTTGAAAAAGAAGCAGCAATCCAGAAAGGATTGAGGCAAGGCTGCAGTTTACCCCCCCCCCCCCCTATCTCCTTTTCAATGTTTACATAGAACAGGCAGTAAAGTAAATCAAACCCTTGAGATTCGCCGATGATATAGTTATTTTATCTGAGACTGCAGAAGATCTCGAGAAGTTGCTGAATGGTATGGACAAAGTCTTGGGTAAGGAGTACAAGATGAAAATAAATAAGTCCAAAACAAAACTAATGGAGTGCAGTCAAACGAAGGCAGGTGATGCTGGAAATATTAGATGCTGAAGTCTTAAAGGAAGTAGACGAATAGTTACTTGGGTAGTAAAATAACTAACGATAGGTCTTATAGTACCAATATAATGGTCCGTTATTGGACATTATAAATTTTCCAGCTAACTCATTCTTGGTTGCCTGCGTTTCGCCCTTGTGTGCTAAGTTAGGCTCATCAGTTGGGACTTAGCACACCACCCAAGAAGCAAGGCTAGTGCATACCGTAGAGGCCACTGCATAGGCTACTTGAAGCCACCAGCAGTGCCAATGCACTATGAGAGCTATGTCTCATTTTCAAAAATTGATGCCTGCCTGGCCATCAGATAATACAGATGTTGATTCCCATAGGGAATTTAAAATATTTGTCCTGAATGAGTAAATTTATAATACCAATATAATGGTCCGTTATTGGACATTATAAATTTTCCAGCTAACTCATTCTTGGTTGCCTGCGTTTCGCCCTCGTGTGCTAAGTTAGGCTCATCAGTTGGGACTTAGCACACCACCCAAGACACAAGGCTAGTGCATACCGTGGAGGTCACTGCATAGGCTACTTGAAGCCACCAGCAGTGCCAATGCACTATGAGAGCTATGTCTCATTTTCAAAAATTGATGCCTGCCTGGCCATCAGATAATACAGATGTTGATTCCCATAGGTCTTATGGTGGCAATGGGATAGGAAAGGGCTAGGAGAGGGAAGGAAGCAGCCATGACCTTAATTAATATACAGCCCCAGCATTTGCCTGGTGTGAACTTGGTGTGAAAATGAGAGGAAAGACTTCATTCAAATAAACATCTTGGGAATAAGCAAAATGCAATGGCCAGGATCAGGTAGTTGC
The DNA here is from genome assembly GCF_040414725.1 of Anabrus simplex. Classification (NCBI taxonomy): domain Eukaryota; kingdom Metazoa; phylum Arthropoda; class Insecta; order Orthoptera; family Tettigoniidae; genus Anabrus; species Anabrus simplex. Next base: position 45,727,563 of record NC_090268.1, read on the forward strand.
AGAATCAAAGATCATTTTGTCTATTACCCAGGAAACAACAAATCAAATCATTTGTTAGCATCATAATGGGTAAGCAAGAAAATAATGCAGTCAAGGTCGTCATTCCAGCATCGGACAGAGTTTTAATGATCATGGGACTAATGATATTGAAAAGTTTTATGGAGACATTGATGAAGCCCTAAAAATAATAAAATATTGTGAAATAACTATACTAATGGGATACTTCAATGCAAAAGTGGAAAAAGGTGTGTTTAAGGACATAATTGGTAATTATGGCTTGAGTGAGAGAAATGATGAGGTTTGTTAAATTTCGTCAACAGGAGAGCTTTGTTGTGACAAATACTTCTGTAAGTTACCAGCACAGGAATCGTACACCTGGAAATCAAATGCTGAAACTGAGTCGAGTATCGTGAGGAATCAGACTGATTACATTTTTATTAAAAACAGATTCAAAAACTGCATTAAGTCAGTGAGGACTTATCCTGGTGCTAATGTTTCATAGGATCATAATCCATTGGTTGCTAAAATTAAGTTAAAATTAAATAAGATCATGAAAAATATTGTCAGTCCTAAATTTGATACTGCAAAACTCCAAAATGCAAATATTAGGAGAACAGTACTGAAAGACCAGCTGTCCAACCAGATTGAAATGCCAAAGGAGAATGAAACCAGTTGGAATTGATTCCAAACAACTGTATTGGGTACAGGAAATAGTCATCTGATACCAGACAAAGGAGTTAGGAAAACACACGGACGACTGACGAAATCCTTGATTTGATGGACCAAAGGAGGCTGGTAATAAACAAGAACTGAAATGAGTATGAAGAACTCCAGACCAAAATCTGTCAAATGATATGGCTGGGTAATCAGTGTAGGACATTGAAGAATGTGAATCTAAGCATGATACTTTTAACATGCACAAAAGGGTTAAACAAGGAGGACAAATGGACTCTTGTATAACAATCAAGGGAAGATCATCATTGAACATAAAGAAAAAGTGAACAGCTGAAAAGTCTATGTGACTGATCTTTTCCATGATAATAGGGGGACCATGTCCTTCAGTTTGTGATACAGATGAAGGACCATTAACCCTTTTGTTTTCAAACTCTCAGCTGATGGATGTGTGAAAACTGTCAGCCATATTTACCACACTATGCACACACTTCTTTTAAAATTACATGGAAAGCACACCAATAAAGATATCAACATGAAAGTTTGTAAACTTATAGAGTACACATCACTTATTATCACTGCAAGTCAGTCATGTCTCTAAACCAAATGGGTTCAATATTAAAAAATAACAAATGTGGAAACCAAGTTATATATTTCAAATTTTTAAAGTTTTGAAGTAATTCTGGGAAATGTTGTCTACTGCCCAAATTTGTGATTGATGTTAGTAGAAAGGCTATATTATTGATATTATTGTTTACTAGCATGGTAAATAGCATGATTCTATGTCCAATAGATCCAAGGATAGATTAAAATGTGTAAAGTGATGTATCACTGAAAAATGTCAGCCTATTTTGTATAAGATAAACATTTCTTACTGGAGGTGCTGGGTTATTATCAGTGTCATCTACACTTTATGATTAGGATAGTGAAACATCAACACTTGAATAATTATCAAGATATTCTGTAACATCATTGTCAGCTAAGTGAACTCTCTTCGCCACGTTGCGCACGATAAATAACTAGGCATAACCTAACTGAACTATAACTATATCCAACACTTCACAAAGACTATTACCTAATTACCTAAGAAAACTTTAAATAATTACCTAATTCATAAACTAAATATATTGCCAATGATACTGCTTAATTTCACTATAAAATCGCCAACAAAAACAGACTGAAATGCACGCAAGTTTGCTGCTAACCACAATGTAAACAAGACTCAGAACTCCAGTGAGCACATGTTTTGGACTCTGAGAATATCGATAAATACGGATAGTCAGCATTTCCCGCAGGGTATAACATGAGTTAAAACTGTGCTCTTCTTATTCCATGCAAAATACTGTTATCTGCTGTGTAAATAATGAAATAATAACAATAAAGACCGGTAAAGATAGATCGTTACCATGACAGTTTTTGCCAGAACTATGGGTACCGGTAGATCGTTACCTTGAAAGTGAAAGGGTTAATAATTCCCCAGGAAGTAGAACATGCACTGAAGAAATGCAAAAACAGAAAAGCTCTTGGTCCTGATGGTATAACTATAGAAACATTAAAAATTCTTAATCACTGGATATCCTGATAGAGCTATTAAATTTAATATACAACAATGGATCAATCCCTTCTGACTGGTTGACATCAACTTTCATCCCTATTCCAAAGAAAATAATGGCTAAATCTCACGAAGATACAGAATCATAAGCCTAAGTGAGCCATGTTCTCAAAATCTAAGAATGCAAGAATATGCAGGAAATATGAATAATACATAGGTTGCACCCAGTTAGGATTCCATAATGGATTTGGCACCAGAGAGGCATTGCAGAAGATGCAAGTTTTGGTGCATAGATGCGTAGATATGTCAGTGGATGTATATGCTTGTTTTACTGATTATGAAAAAACTTTTGACCATGTGAAACATGAAACATTGATGCATATCCTACATGATATTGGTATGGATGTTACAGATATCCAAATTATTGCCAACCTGTATTGGAATCAGACTGCATCAGTTAAGGTTGACAACACAAACACATGTGCCATTGAAATAAAGTAAGCAGTGAGGTAAGACTGTGTTTTATCTCCACTCCTCTTCAATATCTACCCCGAAAGGGTATTTTCTGAAGCACTGGAAGGAAAACAGGAGGGCATAGTTCTTAATGGGATCACAATATATAATCTGCGATATGCAGATGATACTGTTCTGCTTGCAACAAGTGCTGAAGATCCGTAGACATTACTAAACTGTGCGGCTGAACACAATGCTGCAGCAGGTCTGCATTTAAACACCACATAAAAAAGTAATGTCATAAACAAACATGTCATTCAACCTCTTAACTTGCCAGTAGCTGACAAGTCACTGAAACAAGTTCAACACTTTAAGTATCTCAGCAGCATACTTGATCACAGCTGGAACAATGCTGTTGAAATCAGGTCCTGGAATGAACAAGCAAGGACTGCATGCAAGAGAATGAACAAACTTATCCGTAACAGGGACTTAAATATCAATCTCCATTTCCGTTTACTTCAGTGTTATCTATTTCCTGTCTTACTTTATGGTGCTGAGACTTTGAGCCTAACAGAGAATGCCACCAAAAAACTCTGATCCTTTAAGATGTGGTGCTACCGACACCTGCTCAGAGTATTATTGGTTAACCGAATACGTAACACTGAAGTATTCCGACAACTGACTCATGTATAATATCAAAAAAGAAACTTAAGTACTTAGGCCATATCATTCAAAATAATAAATATAGACTCAGAGACGCCAACCTTCAAAGGTGATTGCCCATACTGGCATGGTCTTCTTCTGCAGACAAGACAAGAAAAAAAATTCACTCCGTATAATACTATTGTCACTTTTTGTTGCAAAGAAATACTAGAGCATCTTGCACGGCCTTGCGATACATCCATTCTTGATGAGTGTTTTTAAATTTCCTATAGCGTGGACAGTCATTGCATTCTCCCCTAGGCATGAAAATTCTTCTATGTACTGCTTATGGTAATAGTGATTTGCTGCAGATTGTCTTGCTCCATGATCACTTGGCTCTTCGTTGTTCTTATGTTTACACAAATTATTTTTGTTTATGCTGTTCTTAACTTTACCAAAATAAATGCCTTTACTACACTACATAAATTTGCATCAAAAGCTGCAACAGAAGTAACAATCTGTGCAGGCAACTCATTACCAAATCACAGCTAAACAAAAACCAAGCACATATGCTGGGAATTTACAAGATGTTACGCTGGCTGTTTAAGGTGCAAATGCAGCTATTTCATCATTTTTCATGAGCAGATTTCTAACACCGAGTCTCCAACGTATAATTTTTTTTTCATATTCCCAGGAGAAATAAAAAATTTATAAAGAGCATTTTGATTTCGTGAAATCTATAATAATCAGTATCGCTTCTGTACTGCCGCAGTATATGTGAGAGGATCATAGAAACTAGGAAAATTTGTAGCACTTGGTAACTATGTAGACTCCTTCAACTCATAAGGTAAAATTGAAAGAAGGAGAAGTAGGAGAAGAAAGAGAATATCTTGGCTACAGAAACTACAAGAGTGGTATGGACTCAATTCTTCCACTCTTGTCCCAGTTGCTGAGAACAAGAACCAGATCGCCCTGATGACAGCCAACATCCAGTGAGGACATGGTACAAGAAGAAGAAGAAATATTACTCGACTAAGCCGGGATTGAGGAAAGGTGGAAACTATGTTGGGAAAAATATTCTGAAAATGACGTCATCAGGTAAACAATGAAGAGGAAGACCCCAAGCAAGGTGGAAAGACAGAATCACTTCACACATGTAAGAACTAAACTTGATCGAAGACCGCATGTATAACGGAATTAAGTGAAGAAGGAGGATCATCATGTGCAAGCCCACAGCATGAATGGGACAATAATGCTGGAGCAGAGGAAGGAGAAGAGAAATAATTTTTTTTTTTTTTTTTTTTTTGCTAGCTGCTTTACGTCGCACCAACACAGATAAGTCTTATGGCGATGATGGGACAGGAAAGGGCTAGGAGTGGGAAGGAAGCGGCCATGGCCTTAATTAAGGTACAGCCCCAGCATTTGCCTGGTGTGAAAATGGGAAACCACGGAAAACCATCTTCAGGGCTGCCGACAGTGGGGTTCGAACCTACTATCTCCCGAATACTGGATACTGGCCGCACTTAAGCAACTGCAGCTATCGAGCTCAGTAAAATAAGATTTAGTTCCCTAATCACATCATCTCCAAATCTTAGATTAACTATTGATTTTAACAATGAAACAACAATAAAATGGTAACTACAGTTATTCATTAAGGAGCTGTGGCTATAAATGACAACATCCAACTGTATTTCCAATGTGCTTGAATCATGTGGAAAAATTCAAAACTTTGTATTTCCTTTCCTTCAAGACTGAATGTTTCAATGAATTTTCGTTAGAATATTGCATTTTCACACCACACTCACTGAAATTCAATCTTCAGCTATTCAGCTGTGTAATGAGCTAAAATGGAAATCAAAGACCAGGAATTGAATCAAGGACCTCTTCCCTTCAGAGAAATTGGTGATGGTGATTACTACTTTAGAAAGTATTAATTACTATCACAAATTTCCCAGAAGGAAGAGGTCCTGAGTTCAAATCCTCGTCTTTGAATTCCATGAAATTGATCTCACCTCTGAAAATGAAATAGCATACCGGTACGGCTTTTAGTTACAAGTAACTATTCTCATTTTGGTTCCGTATTGAAGTTGAATTGAACAGGTGGACTTATAATATTGTAATAATACTTAAGACATACAGCTTTTAGTGCCGAGAGTGTCCGAGGACAAGTTCAGCTCACCAGATTCAGGTCTTTTGATATGACGCCTGTAAGCAACTTGCACGTCGTGATGAGGATAAAATGATTGTGAAGACAACACATACACCCAGCCCCTGTGCCAGCAGAATTAACCAATTGTGCTTAAAATTCCTGACCCTGCTGGGAATCGAACCCGGGACCCCTGTGACCAAAGGCTAGCATGCTAACCATTTAGCCATGGATCCGGACTCTCACCTCTGAATTATTATGAAACAAAATTCTGCTCTGTTGATAATCATACCTGATATTAATATTTATCATTACTGAATATGCAGTAGTTAAGAGATCGCCCTACATTTCCACAATAAATTATTAGTATTAATGATTTTTAAGACATACAAATTAAAATAATTTTACATCAGTATATCCATGTTTAGGAAACAGTTGAAAACAGTTGGTATAATTAATCTAAACAATTACTGGCTATCTTATACATACATTTATTCTACATATTACTTATTCTAAATCAACTTGGAACTAAGTGTTATGTATTGTAATAAAAAAATTATACAAAACCAACAACAGATCAACTCTCTCTTACATTTCACCAGTGGTTTAATTGGATGAGCTCTGCTCTGTTAACATCACAGGGGCAATCATTAAGTTAGTGGGGAAGATTATTATTTGCTGAGGGAAGAATTAGTGTACTAATTAACATCAAACCATAACCAGTTAGACGTTGTGCAACTCACTTCTCAAAATCCACAAATGCCATATGACCATGGTAAAAGGCTGGTTTGATGGAGTTCCAATGAGAAATGTTCTGAACAAATCGTAGCTGAAATTAAAAAGAAAGAGAGAGATAAGTTTTAATAAAAGTTTCTTTGTTACTCCTGCAAAGAGCTTCATTTCATCTGATGCCTTCTGATAATATATATTAAAAATTAACCTCAAAAGAAAAAAAATCTAATGAATATAAAATGATTGTGATTTATGGAGAGATTTAAGCAATTAACTGCATCTTGATTAAACAGAACAGATTATAGGGTAATAACTATTCAGGAACATTTTTAACAACATCGCTGAATTCAGACAGCTTGCATGGGAATTACAGCACACTTCAATACTTCAGCTCATTAAGCGATTACTTTTTTTTACTACATTCAATTTAACTATTAAGATAATGATGATGATTTTCATGCTTTCCAGGAAACACATTACAGTATCCAAACTCAGAAACTGTCTTTGCTTCATAACAGACATTAATGATTTTCACATAAAGCTATTGCATTTAATATTTAAAATACAGAGACACAATATATTTTTTCAACATAGTTTGCTCATTGTCCATGTGAACTCTGGGGTGGTGGTGGTGGTGGTGGTGGTGATGGTGATTATTGTTTTAGAAGGAAGTACAAGTAGGTAACCATCCTCTATATAACAATAATCAGAGAGAAAAAATGGAAGGGATCCGACACTTCGAAAAATGACGGTATCGGCCAAAGGAAGACTAGGGCCACAAAGGGCGTGAAAATGAAAGACACCCTAGGATTCACAAATATAATACCATCAGGGTCGAAAACAACAAGAGTTGACAAAGGAGGTCGGATAGCACAGATGAAAGTGAGGAGCCTGGCACAAGTAACTAGAAGCAAAGCCAGGACCCTGCTAAGGGCCCCATGGTCGCCAATCCACACTCCCAAGTTATGAGCCCCTTACGGCAGGCAGGGGATACAGTGGGTGTTATTCTACCCCCCTCACCCACAAGGGAATGTACACTGAGGATTCTAACGACAAAATAATACCCAAAGTCTTCATCACAAAATCAAATACCAGTAATAAATGAAAAAAAAAATGAAATGGCATATGGCTTTTAGTGCCGGGAGTGTTCGAGGACATGTTCGGCTCACCAGGTACAGGTCTTTTGATTTGACGCCCATAGACGACCTGTGCGTCGTGATGATGAAGACGACACATATACCTCGCCCCCGTGCCAGCGAAATTAACCAATGATGGTTAAAATTCCCGACCCTGCCAGGAATCAAACCCAGGACCCTTGTGACCAAAGGTCAGGACGCTAACCATTCAGCCATGGTGCCGGACAGTAATAAATCATTATGCATGATGCCTGGTTGATATTATAAATGTTGTAACACCGTACAAATTACAGGACAATAAAAAACACTGAGGTGTCTGCAACACACCAATCAGAAAAGCGTTGTTTAGTTGTCTAATTTTTGGACTGAACTACCACACTCTGAACTGAAGGAAACAAGGGGGACATGAGGGTAGAGCTATTTTCTACTTTAAATCTCACATTCATTCCTTTCACAATAATTTTGAAGCATTATTTTTAATTGGAAGCATGGATTCTCACTTTCCTATTAAATAAAATTAAAAATTAAAAAAAGACAACTAGTATCTAGTCCATAGATGATATTCAATTACTATATAAAGGATGACAGAGCATAATGTACAACCCATTACATGAATCACTGCCAGTGAAGACCTGCAGAAACACACTTGTTTACTCCAGGTGCTCTCTCTAGGGGGAGATTCAATGCTGTGATGGTACTGCGAAGGCAAGGTGGTGGAGGATGGGCCACCTCGTCTGCAAGCTGTACACAACAGGGGCCACATGTGCCCAATGTAAGCTTTACAAAGTGTATTCAAGACTGTGGTTCTGTCTTACACGGCCATCAAATTCATGTCCGACTCGTTGGCTGAATGGTCAGCGTACTGGCCTTCGGTTCAGAGGGTCCCGGGTTCGATTCCCGGCCGGGTCGGGGAATTTAACCTTCATCTGTTAATTCCAATGGCCCGGGGGCTGGGTGTTTGTGCTGTCCCCAACATTCCTGCAACTCACACACCACACATAACACTATCCTCCACCACAATAACACGCAGTTACCTACACATGGCAGATGCCGCCCACCCTCATCGGAGGGTCTGCCTTACAAGGGCTGCACTCGGCTAGAAATAGCCACACGAAATTATTATTATTATCAAATTCATGCCACTAACGCATGCAATTTGTTAACTTGAAGTGATTTGGATACGAAGGTCGATCAAATATAAACACGATTTTTGTTCCTGAACATCAACAGTTGATAGGACTGGCCCCGTGCTCCTGCTATGCTTGGGCGCGACTGTTAGGAGTGGGGAGAGCGTGCTGTTAGATATTTTCTGTCGTTTCGTCAGTAACGCTCATGATGTTGGAGCAACAGGTGCATCCTCCATTGCGCAATGCATAATTATAACATATCTTGCTCGTGAAGGAGTTACAGTGGCAGAAATTTTCCAGAGATTGACTGCACAGTTCGGTGATCAAACATTGTCAAGGGCGCGTGTGTTTGTCTGCCATAAAAAGTTCAAAGAAGGACGAGAATGTGTGGAAAATCAGCAACACAATCGCCGTCCTCGGATCAGCATTACAGATGAAAACATTTGTGCGGTTAAAGACGTTATTGACGACGATCGATGGGCGAGAGTATCAGAAATTACAGAACAAGCCGCAATCAGTTATGGGAGCTGTCAAGCAATCATCACAAATGACCTACAGTCCCGTAAAGTCTGTTCCAGATGGGTCCCTCGCCTTCTGACCGAAAATCTTAAGTTGAGATGTTTGGAGGCCTGTCAGAGGCTTAGAGCAAGGTTTGCAGGTGATGCATTTTTGAGTCGGATCGTCACCTGCGACGAAACAGGGGTCCACCACTACACTCCCGAATCCAAACAAGCCAGTAAGGAGCGGCGGAGGAAATTTGAGGCAGCACCAGTGAAAGCCAAGACTCGACTGTCAGCTGGCAAGGTTCTTGCAACCGTTTTTTCTTCCATCGGCGAGGCATTTTGCTGATTGATTTTTTGTATGAGTGACGCACAGTCAATGCTGCTTACTACTGCGAGCTGTTGAACAAGGTGAGGGTTGCATATCGGCGCAAAAGACGAGACCAACCGATTCGATGGGTCATCCTCCTTCATGACAGTGTGGAAAGGGGATGAAGTATAAAAGTAATAGGAAACGACCAATATTAAAGTAGAATCCATAGTTTTTGGTATAGCTAAGATGAATATTGACATTCCAAGTTCATCCGCATCGGCACAGGAGTGAGAAGGGGGTGAAAAAGAAAATATCCATATCCAAAATAACAGTTATCAGACACGTTGTTAACTTGTTAAAAACAAAGGCTGACTAAACGATTATTTAATTTTAATGCAAAATACTGCAATTAAGTAAGAATGGGATACACCTTGAAATATGGCAGAGTGCATAATTGATTTCAGAGGTTAGTTTATATTTTCTCGCGCCTGGGTAAATTACGGAAAGGCTAGTATTGTGTAAATTTATAGTGAGAAGGTTATAATTTCTCTACTGGCGCTTGAAGCGCATTTTCATCATACGTATAGTACGGTTAAGTTAGGATAGGTGACGCTGTTTGAATAAGAAAACTGAAACGTTTACCACAAAATGCAATCGATCATCTTCAGTACGGTGTTTGAATCAGGAAAGGAATGTTAAGGACGGCACAAACACCCAGTCCCCAGGCCAGCGATATTAATCACTTACAATTAAAAACCCCTGACCCGCCCGGGAATCGAACTCGGGCCCACCGGATGACAGGCAGACGCACTGCCCCCTACACCGTGGGGCCGGACTTCGGTACGGTATAGTTTTCTCACTATGTGCATGTGTTATATTCCAGCATTACCCCATCACAGCTCTCAACCAAACTCGGTACGGATATGAGTTACTATCTCGAAAAGATACTGCAGGGTTAAGACACCCCTGGGGGAGGGTTTTACATGTAAAATAATCTAAACCAGCCGATATAAGTGTCGAATCCATAGCTTCCGGTGTCACTGAGATGAGTAGTGACACTCCAGATGTCATTTAAGTCTAAGTTCAGCCCCCATGGGCATGGTGATTTAAAAGGGGTGATAAATAAAATGTCCAAATCCACACAGATTAATGTGCTTTACACAGTTTTCGGTGTCACTCGGCTGATTGTTGACAGTCCCAGTGACAGTTGGAATCGTGTATATTATATCTATAATGTAACGTGTAAGTACTTATAACTTATTTTTATTATTGTTTGAAAGGATGTACTGCTTCCCAGACAATCCGGGCTGCCACAAGGAAATACTTTAAGGTAAATCAAAATAATTTCAAGCTAAAACATAAAATTATACACATAACAATATTTCTAAATTTACAAAAATTTACAAGAGAGTTCATAATTAAGAAAAATTAAAAATAAACCACTGGAAACAGGTAATACTAATCCTAAAAGTAAAAGGTGTGAAAGAGAAAACTACCAAAATTGTGGATGTAGGCGTGTACAGTATCTTATAGAATAGCCCTCAACCAAACTTCGTACAAATATGACTTAATCTCTCGAACGGATACTGGAGGAGTAAAACACCTTCTAGCAAACCTAGGGGAGGGAATGACGTACAAGAATAATCAAAACAACCAATATTAGCGTCAAATCCATAGTTTCCACAGTCACTGAGTTGTACTGTGGCACTCTGGATGCCATTTAAGTATCAGTTCAGCTGCGTAGGCATGGCGAAAAGTGGTGATGAAGAAAATGTCCAAACTTACCGAGATTAGTTTGATTAACGAGAAACAAAATAATCTATAAGACTTGAAATTAAACACATAACAATAACTTCTAAACTACAAAATAGTTCCTAATCAGTCAACGTCACAATAATGAAATGTACAAAAATTCTCTTCACATATAATCAACAGGTAATAAAATACCTAAAAGTAAACAGCCAACAAAATGCCTGGGCAGTGCCGGGTAATATAGCTAGTTTACCATTAATTATGTGTTCTTACATGCAATAAAGTTGTATTAATAGACGTACAGCAGAAGTATCATGACATAACCTTACATGTTCTGTTACACAAGACAGATCATACAACACACATATAATAAATGATATGACTACAATTATTTATACCAAATAAAATCCATACTGACAACCTGTCATACATAACTGTGAAGATAATAATAATAATAATAATAATAATAATAATAATAATAATAATAATAATAATAATAATAATAATAATAATAATAAATTTATTCAATTAGTTTTTAAGTCCATGTTACATCCAATGATTCTACGCATTTGTATACACACTTCTTGCACACCATTTACGGTACCAGGACCGCCTCCATCTGGTCCATCATTGTTTGCAAGTCCTCCATCCACAACTCGTTATCCAAGTTGCCTCGTCTGAAGCACACTCTCACATGTTCTTTTTGGTACAATGGTCTGTAGGTAGGCCTGTAGCTGTTTGCTCACTTCCAATTTGTCCATGTGCTTCTTGAACAAGTTGGTAACTAGCCCGTCCCATGTTATTACCACAGGGACCATCGTCACCTTGGCCCCATTGTACATAAGTGAGAGTTCGTTGGCTAGCATCTCGTACTTTCTTCCTTTAGTGGTTTCAGTCTGTTTTAGGATATTTTTGTTTGTGATTCCAACTTCAATTAATAGGATTTCATTCTTTACAAGGTCATGTATCATCAGATCCGGTTTATTGTGTTCAATGCGAAGCTCAGTCTGTATGATGACGTCTGACTTTATTCTAATTCGCTGATTGGATATGACATTTTCAACTTCATAGTTCTTTATTTTCTTAGAATTATTCAGCCCATACTTTTTGGTGAACATGAAATGCAAGCATCTGACAACATCATTGTGGCGTTTCTTGTAGTCCAAATTAAGCATTCGTCCACATTGTATTGCCAGGTGATCTAGTGTCTTATTGCCCTGGTTGCAGTGTGGGCACCTCTGGAATATACTCCCATGACTAAAGAAGATGTTTCTATCTTGTATCTTACAGAACATTCCTTCTTCCTGTGGAGATATATTCCCCCTCATTAGCCATAACGATGACTGTTTTACGTCAACAAATTTCTCCTGATGTTCACGGAACAATGTGGAATGCATTGACTTAGCCATGATTCGATCCATTCGCATCTGTTTTTGTTTCTGCTTAACTACTTTTACCGTGACATCGTTTCCTTCCTCAATTAGGTACTTCCGTTTCAAATGTTCTTCAATCAGTCCAAGATGGGTTGCATTTCTTCTTTCACTTTCTGCGATAAACTTCGTTCTTGTGTTTGTTGCCAAGTATTTACATAGTTCTAGTAAAATCAATTCGGCCTTCTCAGAAATATTTTGTAGTCCTCTTCCTAACTCATGTCTTTTCAGGTACAGTCGTTCCATATTACCTGCTGTTCTGACGATATTATGCTCTCTCAAGATTCTTCTCACCTTCAGATCAATGTTAAATTCTTTGTGCTCGTACGGGATCAGGCCAATACAATAGTTAATAGTTGATAACGCATACTCATTTATTGCTGCAAACAGGTTTCTTGCGTTCAACTTTGTTTGGCATACATTTGTTATGATATAGATGTTGATTCCCATAGGGAATCTGAAATATTTGTCCTGAATGAGTAAATTTATAATACCAATATAAATGGTCCGTTATTGGACATTATAAATTTTCCAGCTAACTCATTCTTGGCTGCCAGCGTTTCGCCCTCGTGTGCTAGGGTGGGCTCATCAGTTGGTACCTAGCACACCTACCAATACGCTGGCTAGTGCATACCGTGGAGGCCACTGCGTAAGCTAACTGGAGCCACCGGCAGTGCCAATGCACTAAGAGACTTTGTCTCATAACTAAAAATTGATGCCTGCTTGGCCATCACATGATATAGATGTTGATTCCCATAGGGAATCTGAAATATTTGTCCTGAATGAGTAAATTTATAATACCAATATAAATGGTCTGTTATTGGACATTATAAATTTTCCAGCTAACTCATTCTTGGCTGCCAGCGTTTCGCCCTCGTGTGCTAGGGTGGGCTCATCAGTTGGTACCTAGCACACCTACCAATACGCTGGCTAGTGCATACCGTGGAGGCCACTGCGTAAGCTAACTGGAGCCACCGGCAGTGCCAATGCACTAAGAGACTTTGTCTCCTAACTAAAAACTGATGCCTGCTTGGCCATCAGATGATATAGATGTTGATTCCCATAGGGAATCTGAAATATTTGTCCTGAATGAGTAAATTTATAATACCAATATAAATGGTCCGTTATTGGACATTATAAATTTTCCAGCTAACTCATTCTTGGCTGCCAGCGTTTCGCCCTCGTGTGCTAGGGTGGGCTCATCAGTTGGTACCTAGCACACCTACCAATATGCTGGCTAGTGCATACCGTGGAGGCCACTGCGTAAGCTAACTGGAGCCACCGGCAGTACCAATGCACTAAGAGACTTTGTCTCGTAACTAAAAATTGATGCCTGCTTGGCCATCAGATGATATAGATGTTGATTCCCATAGGGAATCTGAAATATTTGTCCTGAATGAGTAAATTTATAATACCAATATAAATGGTCCGTTATTGGACATTATAAATTTTCCAGCTAACTCATTCTTGGCTGCCAGCGTTTCGCCCTCGTGTGCTAGGGTGGGCTCATCAGTTGGTACCTAGCACACCTACCAATACGCTGGCTAGTGCATACCGTGGAGGCCACTGCGTAAGCTAACTGGAGCCACCGGCAGTGCCAATGCACTAAGAGACTTTGTCTCATAACTAAAAATTGATGCCTGCTTGGCCATCAGATGATATAGATGTTGATTCCCATAGGGAATCTGAAATATTTGTCCTGAATGAGTAAATTTATAATACCAATTTAAATGGTCCGTTATTGGACATTATAAATTTTCCAGCTAACTCATTCTTGGCTGCCAGCGTTTCGCCCTCGTGTGCTAGGGTGGGCTCATCAGTTGGTACCTAGCACACCTACCAATACGCTGGCTAGTGCATACCGTGGAGGCCACTGCGTAAGCTAACTGGAGCCACTGGCAGTGCCAATGCACTAAGAGACTTTGTCTCATAACTAAAAATTGATGCCTGCTTGGCCATCAGATGATATAGATGTTGATTCCCATAGGGAATCTGAAATATTTGTCCTGAATGAGTAAATTTATAATACCAATATAAATGGTCCGTTATTGGACATTATAAATTTTCCAGCTAACTCATTCTTGGCTGCCAGCGTTTCGCCCTCGTGTGCTAGGGTGGCTCATCAGTTGGTACCTAGCACACCTACCAATACGCTGGCTAGTGCATACCGTGGAGGCCACTGCGTAAGCTAACTGGAGCCACCGGCAGTGCCAATGCACTAAGATACTTTGTCTCATAACTAAAAATTGATGCCTGCTTGGCCATCAGATGATATAGATGTTGATTCCAATAGGGAATCTGAAATATTTGTCCTGAATGAGTAAATTTATAATACCAATATAAATGGTCCGTTATTGGACATTATAAATTTTCCAGCTAACTCATTCTTGGCTGCCAGCGTTTCGCCCTCGTGTGCTAGGGTGGGCTCATCAGTTGGTACCTAGCACACCTACCAATACGCTGGCTAGTGCATACCGTGGAGGCCACTGCGTAAGCTAACTGGAGCCACCGGCAGTGCCAATGCACTAAGAGACTTTGTCTCATAACTAAAAATTGATGCCTGCTTGGCCATCAGATGATATAGATGTTGATTCCCATAGGGAATCTGAAATATTTGTCCTGAAGGAGTAAATTTATAATACCAATATAAATGGTCCGTTATTGGACATTATAAATTTTCCAGCTAACTCATTCTTGGCTGATGGCCAAGCAGGAATCAATTTTTAGTTATGAGACAAAGTTTCTGAGTGCATTGGCACTGCCGGTGGCTCCAGTTAGCTTACGCAGTGGCCTCCACGGTATGCACTAGCCAGCGTATTGGTAGGTGTGCTAGGTACCAACTGATGAGCCCACCCTAGCACACGAGGGCGAAACGCTAGCAGCCAAGAATGAGTTACCTGGAAAATTTATAATGTCCAATAACGGACCATTTATATTGGTATTATAAATTTACTCATTCAGGACAAATATTTCAGATTCCCTATGGGAATCAACATCTATATCATCTGATGGCCAAGCAGGCATCAATTTTTAGTTATGAGACAAAGTCTCTTAGTGCATTGGCACTGCCGGTGGCTCCAGTTAGCTTACGCAGTGGCCTCCACGGTATGCACTAGCCAGCGTATTGGTAGGTGTGCTAGGTACCAACTGATGAGCCCACCCTAGCACACGAGCGCGAAACGCCGGCAGCCAAGAATGAGTTAGCTGGAAAATTTATAATGTCCAATAACGGACCGTTTATATTGGTATTATAAATTTACTCATTCAGGACAAATATTTCAGATTTCTATGGGAATCAACATCTATATCATCTGATGGCCAGGCAGGCATCAATTTTTAGTTATCAGACAAAGTCTCTTAGTGCATTGGCACTGCCGGTGACTCCAGTTAGCTTACGCAGTGGCCTCCACGGTATGCACTAGCCAGCGTATTGGTAGGTGTGCTAGGTACCAACTGATGAGCCCACCCTAGCACACGAGGGCGAAACGCTGGCAGCCAAGAATGAGTTAGCTGGAAAATTTATAATGTCCAATAACGGACCATGTATATTGGTATTATAAATTTACTCATTCAGGACAAATATTTCAGATTCCCTATGGGAATCAACATCTATATCATCTGATGGCCAAGCAGGCATCAATTATTAGTTATGAGACAAAGTCTCTTAGTGCATTGGCACTGCCGGTGGCTCCAGTTAGCTTACACAGTGGCCTCCACGGTATGCACTAGCCAGCGTATTGGTAGGTGTGCTAGGTACCAACTGATGAGCCCACCCTAGCACACGAGGGCGAAACGCTGGCAGCCAAGAATGAGTTAGCTGGAAAATTTATAATGTCCAATAACGGACCATTTATATTGGTATTATAAATTTACTCATTCAGGACAAATATTTCAGATTCCCTATGGGAATCAACATCTATATCATCTGATGGCCAAGCAGGCATCAATTTTTAGTTATGAGACAAAGTCTCTTAGTGCATTGGCACTGCCGGTGGCTCCAGTTAGCTTACGCAGTGGCCTCCACGGTATGCACTAGCCAGCGTATTGGTAGGTGTGCTAGGTACCAACTGATGAGCCCACCCTAGCACACGAGGGCGAAACGCTGGCAGCCAAGAATGAGTTAGCTGGAAAATTTATAATGTCCAATAACGGACCATTTATAATGGTATTATAAATTTACTCATTCAGGACAAATATTTCAGATTCCCTATGGGAATCAACATCTATATCATGTGATGGCCAAGCAGGCATCAATTTTTAGTTATGAGACAAAGTCTCTTAGTGCATTGGCACTGCCGGTGGCTCCAGTTAGCTTACGCAGTGGCCTCCACGGTATGCACTAGCCAGCGTATTGGTAGGTGTGCTAGGTACCAACTGATGAGCCCACCCTAGCACACGAGGGCGAAACGCTGGCAGCCAAGAATGAGTTAGCTGGAAAATTTATAATGTCCAATAACGGACCATTTATATTGGTATTATAAATTTACTCATTCAGGACAAATATTTCAGATTCCCTATGGGAGTCAACATCTATATCATCTGATGGCCAAGCAGGCATCAATTTTTAGTTACGAGACAAAGTCTCTTAGTGCATTGGCACTGCCGGTGGCTCCAGTTAGCTTACGCAGTGGCCTCCACGGTATGCACTAGCCAGCGTATTGGTAGGTGTGCTAGGTACCAACTGATGAGCCCACCCTAGCACACGAGGGCGAAACGCTGGCAGCCAAGAATGAGTTAGCTGGAAAATTTATAATGTCCAATAACGGACCATTTATATTGGTATTATAAATTTACTCATTCAGGACAAATATTTCAGATTCCCTATGGGAATCAACATCTATATCATCTGATGGCCAAGCAGGCATCAATTTTTAGTTATGAGACCAAGTCTCTTAGTGCATTGGCACTGCCGGTGGCTCCAGTTAGCTTACGCAGTGGCCTCCACGGTATGCACTAGCCAGCGTATTGGTAGGTGTGCTAGGTACCAACTGATGAGCCCACCCTAGCACACGAGGGCGAAACGCTGGCAGCCAAGAATGAGTTAACTGGAAAATTTATAATGTCCAATAACGGACCATTTATATTGGTATTATACATTTGTTACCCGTGATTCGATCTTGTTGGCTATGATAGCTTTATTTTCGGGTTTAATTACATTTCTCGAGTCTTCTAATATTCCTAGGTATTTGTATCCTTCCACGTCATTTACCTTCTCTCCAAAGATATGGTTCGAATTGATATTTTCGCTGACTTTTGCTGATTGATTGTAAAACCCATGTTGTTGAGACATTGATTCGTCCACTGGCTCAGCTCGTTCAATGTCTGCACATCTTTTGCGAACAATTTAATGTCATTGATGAAAATGAGGTGGTTGCACTCAATTCTTCCATGTTCATCTGCTTGGATCTTCTCGCAGTTCTTATTTAAAATTCTGCTTAACGATTCCATAGCAATTACGAACAACTTGGGTGATAGAGCATCTCCTTGTAATATTCCTCTATTTATTTTCACGTCACCGACCACTTTATTTCCACATATTAATGATGTTCTCATCTATTGACAAATTTAATGATGTTTTCTGGCATATGTATCTTCCGTAGGCATTCAATTAGGTATTCATGTGACAACGAATCATATGCTTTCTGAATGTCCACCCAAGCAGTACACAATTTATTATTGTACTTTTCGTTTATGGTTTTGCTTATAAGTGCTTGTTCCTTAGCGCCTTGACATCGGTTGCATGTTCCCATTTGATTACTTGAGATAATATTGTTCACGTCACAGAAATCATTGACTATTACCGTGAACACTTTGCTGATTAATTTGAATAAATTTGAAAGGCATGTAATTGGCCTCAGGAGCTGCGGTATGTTTGCATTCGGGACTTTTGGAATCAAATATGTTATCCCAGCATAAAGCTCTTCATCAATCAAGTCTGGGTTTTGGATTATTTTGTGGATTAGTTGTTCTAACCTCTCATGTAGTGAATAGATCCTCTTAATAAAGTAATTATATACAAAATCAGGTCCTGTTGCTTTCCAGTTCGCAAGGTACTTTATACACCTGGATATGACCTCTTTTATCTTATCTCTATCCATATCTCCCTCCACTTCCGCTGGACTTAGTTCTTGGATCAGTTGTTCATAATCTTGTCTTTCATCATATTGCCAAATTGTAGTCCAAAAGCATTTGGTTTCTTCAAGATTAATATCTTCACTTACTGTAAACCTGTCGCCTTCAAGGTCACGATAGAAGGTCTTCCTATTAAACTCAAACTTTCGGTTTGTGTTCCTAGATGCTATACGATTTTCAGCTATCACTATCTTCTTCTTGTAAATAGCTATTTTCTCAAGAATCGTATCACGCATCTTCTGAATATCACTACTCTTGTTTGAATGAATTCGATTTTCTCTACACATTCTAATCAACTCTTTACTTGCTCTTTCATTTGGGCGGTGGGCATCAATTATTTCCAATTTTCTATTCCTTTTGTTGATCTTGGCTTCGATAGAGCTTTTCCAGACAGATGCCTTTTTTTTCTTTAGCTGTCACCATCTCATACGTCTGTTGGCATGCATACAACACATCATTCATTTCGGCGATCGTGGTTATTTGCTGTTCTACTCGTTCCGATTTTATGATTACATTCATCATTTCGAATATTTCTTGATTTATTTCCTGGCTAAATATTTTCTTAGTTCTTGTTTTTGCCTCTTTCTTCTTACAGTATTCATCAATATTTGTCAATAACGTTCGTTTCACTTTGAGGAACAAGTCTGTGTTCTTCACCATAGATGGCATTTGTATTGCATTATTTTCTTTGAGGTTATCCGTTTCACATGCATTAATATTCTGACTCTTGTGTCTGAATCGATTGTATAAATTCCTGACATCAATTTGACGAGCTCCTTGGTCAAAGCGTTGTTGAAACTCTTTGGTTATTTTCGGCCACCATCCTCGGGGCATCCTGCTAAACCGTGCATCAATCATCTGCTGCAATCTTTCGATCCATTTTACTTTGTCGCATTCTTTAATCTCATTGACTAATGTTACAAATATAAGCTCTTTGTTTTGTACTTCTGCCGTCTCGACCATGTTTGGGTCATCTACCCCCTCTCCCTCACCTTGTTCCACAGCTGTAGATAGGATAATTAGGTCGGTATCTCGCGAGACATCGTTTGATTCTTTCAGTTTATTCGATGATTCGATGCTCGGAGTAACCATTTGATTTTGATCACGCATGATTGTGTTAGTAGATGTTTCCATTTATCACCAGAACATTACGCGAACGACCCACATTAGCACTAGGTGTATAACTGCGCTCTAGTGTTGTTTCCTCACAACTCAAGTGATAGTACCACAAAATTATTGTTCCAATACGCCTTTAGCGGTGATCTTGTGAACTACTTATTAAGTTTCGATGTTGTCTAAGCTTCGAACCTAACTCTTATTCGTTTAGGTTAAGTACCTTCATGCAACCGTAGTTCGTGATTCTTAACGACACTAAACATTTCACACAGACTCACCTTAACGTCCGTTGATCAGCGTTTGCTTCTTACACTCTTCACAACTAATACAGTCTGTATTGTGAAATATTGCTCTTATAAGTACCAATTCACTATCACTCGCAAACGATACGTCCTATCACACAACAACAACAACACCCACTAACTGTGCCTGGTTACCTTGTGTGGCTCCGAAGTGAGTATGGGCCAAATGTAACCCTGCATAAGACACTGGGGTGGAGGAACTCAACCCCAACGCTGTTCTAGGTCTTCCTCTAGGTCAGGGGTTCCCAACCTGGGGGGCACGCCCACCTAGGGGGCGTAGGGCTTTATCAGGGGGGGGCGTGATGTGATTTCCGAATTAATTTTTTTAACTGGAAAATTACAATTTTGTGTAATAAACATTTTTCGAATCTCTCCAAGTGATTGTCGCGCCAACTCAATCGTTCAAAAGCACTGGTAATTGCCTACTGTCGACACAAACCTCTGTGGAGCCGCGAGGTTGGAGGTGAAATAAGAAATTTGCTGTGTTGTGAGGAGCAAAATGAAGCCTGAGAGCAGGTGTGGGAACAAGACCAATCAACGCACGATTAATTGCACACTTTGTGGACCTACTTGCGTGAAAATAAACTATGACCAGACGCGACATGTTTCTAGTCATCAACGATGTAGTAGTTGCTTTCATTTTCCAGTATTAATGTTGCATACTGTACAAGGATTTTCCTCATAAACAAAATATATTACATGAAGGAGGTACTTGTATAAATGTCGGTATTACACTGACTGACAGAGCAAATGCAACACCAAGAAGGAGTGGTCAGAACTTTATGCCAATTGCAGGGTAGACTGACGTCACTGAGGTATGCTCATGATGTGAAATGCGCCGCTGTGCTGCGCACGTAGCGAACGATAAATGGGACACGGCGTTGGCGAATGGCCCACTTCGTACCGTGATTTCTCAGCCGACAGTCATTGTAGAACGTGTTGTCATGTGCCACAGGACACATGTATAGCTAAGAATGCCAGGCCGCCGTCAACGGAGGCATTTCCAGCAGACAGACGACTTTACGAGGGGTATGGTGATCGGGCTGAGAAGGGCAGGTTGGTCGCTTCGTCAAATCGCAGCCGATACCCATAGGGATGTGTCCACGGTGCAGCGCCTGTGGCGAAGATGGTTGGCGCAGGGACATGTGGCATGTGCGAGGGGTCCAGGCGCAGCCCGAGTGACGTCAGCACGCGAGGATCAGCGCATCCGCCGCCAAGCGGTGGCAGCCCCGCACGCCACGTCAACTGCCATTCTTCAGCATGTGCAAGACACCCTGGCTGTTCCAATATCGACCAGAACAATTCCCCGTCGATTGGTTGAAGGAGGCCTGCACTCCCGGCGTCCGCTCAGAAGACTACCATTGACTCCACAGCATAGACGTGCACACCTGGCATGGTGCCGGGCTAGAGCGACTTGGATGAGGGAATGGCGGAACGTCGTGTTCTCCGATGAGTCACGCTTCTGTTCTGTCAGTGATAGTCACCGCAGACGAGTGTGGCGTCGGCGTGGAGAAAGGTCAAATCCGGCAGTAACTGTGGAGCGCCCTACCGCTAGACAACGCGGCATCATGGTTTGGGGCGCTATTGTGTATGATTCCACGTCACCTCTAGTGCGTATTCAAGGCACGTTAAATGCCCACCGCTACGTGCAGCATGTGCTGCGGCCGGTGGCACTCCCGTACCTTCAGGGGCTGCCCAATGCTCTGTTTCAGCAGGATAATGCCCGCCCACACACTGCTCGCATCTCCCAACAGGCTCTACGAGGTGTACAGATGCTTCCGTGGCCAGCGTACTCTCCGGATCTCTCACCAATCGAACACGTGTGGGATCTCATTGGACGCCGTTTGCAAACTCTGCCCCAGCCTCGTACGGACGACCAACTGTGGCAAATGGTTGACAGAGAATGGAGAACCATCCCTCAGGACACCATCCGCACTCTTATTGACTCTGTACCTCGACGTGTTTCTGCGTGCATCGCCGCTCGCGGTGGTCCTACATCCTACTGAGTCGATGCCGTGCGCATTGTGTAACCTGCATATCGGTTTGAAATAAACATCAATTATTCGTTCGTGCCGTCTCTGTTTTTTCCCCAACTTTCATCCCTTTCGAACCACTCCTTCTTGGTGTTGCATTTGCTCTGTCAGTCAGTGTATATCAAATTGATCTAGTGGCGAGAACAACAGGAGATAAGGTAACAATAGTAGGCTAAATTATAATAAATATATTTAATATAAGATGTTAGGCTTTCACGGCTAGCGTGAAATTCTAGGTAGGCCTATTGGTATTTTGGGCTACAACTAATTAATGTTTAACCACAGCAATTAATGAAACAGTGACATTTTCTCACCACAGACCTTAACTGGCAATAAGTTACTACAGTCAAGAGTCGACATTAACTCTGAAGAACAAAGCATATCGGAATTTCAGAAGCAACAAATGGAGTGGGAATTCCTCCTTCCCTCTCACTCTGCGGCATATAGACTCGTTTTGTGGGTAGCTCGTCCTTGAATGCTCTGTTCCCACTCCTACACATTCTTATTCTTCCCTTGCAGTCAAATTGGCGAGAGCTACATAGTATAACTACCCCATCAGAGATGGCAGAGTAATGGCCATGACAACACATCGCCGATAGACCTTCAGTGGCCAGGCCCTTCGACTGTTGATTCTGTGCCTCATATACTTTCGCAGTGGACGTGTTTGTCAAGTTGTTTATTGTGAGTGTTGTGTATGCTTCGCTGTAACTGTGTGAATTGTGTTATTAATATTGTGAGTTAAAAAAATTGATAACGATGTCCAAGGAGAGATGACTACATTAAATATGGCTTCACAGTCGTTGAACGGAACGGAATACAACAGCCTCAATGCGTAATCTGCTACTTTGTTCTGCGTAACGATGCGATGAGGCCTGTGCGTTTGGAGAGACATTTAAACACAAAGCATTCAGGCTTAAAAGACAAACTCACATAATTTTTGCAACTAAGCTCAACTCACTAAAACGTATGAAATTAGATTCATCGGGTACTTTTAACCAAGAAAATGAGAAAGCAGTGGAAGCATCATATGAACTAGCTCCTCTGATTGCCAAAGACAAAAAAGTATATACATTTGGGGAAACATTAATAAAGCCATGAATGTTATTAGCCGTAAATATAGTTTTGGATGAAGGAAGTCGGCAGAAATTGTCTAAAATTTCTCTTTTTGATAACACAGTGAAGTGCAGACTTCAAGAACTGTCAGAAGACATTAAAATGCAAATTTTGGAGGTGAAAGCATCTCCAGTGTTTTCAATTCAGTGTGATGAAACAACCGATGTGGCCCGTTGTGTCAACTGATTGTATATCGTCGATTTGTCGACAATGGAATTTTAAGAGAAGAAATGTTCTTCTACCAATGTTTGAAAACCACTTCGAAAGCTTGTGATGTGTTTTATACCATCGATAGTTTTTTCCAAGAACGTGGACTTTCCTGGCAAAATGCAGTGGGTGTATGTACGGATGGTGCACCTGCTATGATTGGGTCACGTTCTGGGTTTCTCAAATTGGCGAAAGATAAAAACCCAAACATCATGGGAACCCACTGTATAATTCACAGGCAGGCTTTGGCGGCCAAAACCTTGCCCCAAGATTTTAATAACACTCTAAAAGTCGCTATAAGAATTGTGAACTCTGTGAAGAAACGTTCTTTACAGACAAGATTGTTTGAAGCCCTTTGTGTTGACCTTCAAGCCGATAACAAAACTCTCCTTTTTGCTGGCTATCAAAAGGGAACATGCTGGCTCGGCTGTTTGAATTAAAGTCTGAAGTTGAATTTTTCTTCTTGGTGGAGGTAAGAACGATCTGTATGAAGTGTTTACTGATGCCAATTTTATCGTCTCATTGGCATATCTTTGCGATTTTTTGAAGCTTTGAACAGTTCGAACTTAAAGCTCCAAGGCAAAAACTCCAATATTATGCTTGCTTATGATGCCATCAGAGTTTTCCTGGAAAAAATACAGTTATGGAAACGCCGGCTTCAGTTGAACAACTTCTCATCCTTTCACCACCTCCAATGAAATTTTGCCGGAAAATGAACGTGATCGTAATAAACTTAAGGTGCAAATTCAGTCACATTTGGATTCCCTGGCACAATAATTCAATTTCTACTTTCCTGATACCTCGTCAGATGAATGGTCCTGGATGTTAACAAGAAATCCGTTTGCCATTGATATTGAAGCATTGCCAGCACAACTTCAAGAAGAGCCACAGATTTGAAGTGTGATTCAAAGCTAAAAGATGATTACTAAATATTAGGACTGGCCGACGTTTGGGTAAACTGTCTTGCAGTGTATCCTGAAATGGCCAAAGAAGCACTGCGTGCCATTGTTCCATTTTCAACGACATATTTATGCGAGACAGGATTTTCAACGCTGAGTGTCATAAAAACAAAGCAACGCTGTCGGCTAGATGTTGCAAGTGATCTCCTCTGTGCTCTGTCAAATATCAAAACAAACATACCGAATCTTCGCAAGAGAAACCAGTGTCAACCCTTTCACTGACATTTGTTGACTAATTTAAGGATTTATTGTAAAAGTGTGTTCTTTGTATTATGCTAAAATTAAGTTAGTACGTCATAGATTTAAAGCGCGTACTTCATATTATTTTTTCGTAAATAATTGAATAACGGAATAATTCATTACGTAGTGTCATTAGGTTAGGTCTATATCCTCCAGGTCAGTTTATCGGAGAGGTTATAGAAATGACGGGGGAGGGGGGGGGGGCGCAATGACCACCCGTACCTGAAAAGGGGGGCGTCAGCTGGAAAAGGTTGGGAACCACTGCTCTAGGTATTCTCAAGACCGGCAACAGGGGGAGGCACAGGGGGCAAATGCTAAGGAGCCCGGGCCCACACACAAAAAAAAATAGACGTTTGAAGTTTAAATAAATTTAAATGCCAATAAGAATACAAAATGTTGTTTAAAAAGTGAAAAAACAAATCAAGGTAAAAGCGTGTCAGTGTGCAGCAGAGAAATATTACGTTAGCATTGTTGTTGTTGTTGTTGTTGTTATGGTCATCGAAGGTTGTAGCATAGGTGATGGGGATGATAGAGCGAGCATGGTGTAATTAACCAGGTGTCGCACTCCCAGCATTCCGGAGTGACTAGACAATCAGCACCTTGTACCTAAATCTCAAAACACGAGGTAGCAAAAAATGACGGCATATGCTATTAGATCTTTATATCGTTACATGGAAAGTGTTACACATATTTTATTTACTAATTTATATCGTCTTTATTTAATTTGTCGCCGGTGGTGAGTTCACAGTCGGTGGAATCATTTAATTCTTGACTTGTCATGAAACCATCATTGAAATAAACTAAGGAACTGACATTTTTGAAGTATTCAAATTAAATTTTTTTTTGTTGCTGTAAATTTATGTAATTTTTTTTTTTTTTTTTGTGAAATTTGTGGATTTACAGAATTTTCAGGACTTACAGGAAGAACTGTTGATATTTAATAATCATTATGAGTGTTGGAAGACATTGATATTGGAGATCTCCAGTAATATGTATGTTGTAACCCATTTTTTGTATCACCGTGTAGTTACCACATGGAGGCTTCGATCACGAAATCGCTGAGTTTCTCAATCGAAACCTCATAATATATTTCCCACATTAACCATATATGGTGCCGTAATGCTATTGATGAAAATAATGCTAAATTGTATTGGTGAAACTTCGGGTCGAAACAGGTAGCTTCCCTGATTGGCTGTTTGAGTATTTCCCAATTTCCGGTCTTTGGCTACTCGGTAGTAGCAAGGCTCTGTACAGCGTCTTTGGTTTTCGTACATCTTAACGATCAGACACACCTTGTAAGGTGGTACGCTCAGCGGCTTCAGCCATCCCGGGGTAAGCATGTTTTCTTTTCTCAAGTGTTAAATTAAAATGTAAATTCATTTGTTCAGAGTTTACCTTAGACCCTGGTTTTCACCGTTTGGTTTTGTAATGTCTTAGTTCGTCAGCTAGGCATATCCTTTGTTTTGGAGGCAATTCCTTTTTATTAACCTTTTGTGTAAATGTAAATTTTAATTTTCCTTCCAAGTTGCCTCCAGTAATTCCGCGTCAATTTAGTATACACCTGTTGAGCTATGCGTCCCTCACTGATGTGTATTAGGAGAGGACTGCCCCTCTATAGGCCTCTGCACTAAATTTAATTTACGTTGTTTTCTTTCCTTGTAACATTTTTCGATTTGCCTTGTACGATGTTTGTAATTACGTCATATTCCCTGTTAAATTCTCCTCGTAAATTTCAATGTCGAAGTTATGCTCACCTATTTAAATGTAATTGTAATATTGTGTAGATATTCACTTTTCTGAAGAACCATGGATAGGAACCTCGTGGTTCGATTTAACCGTTTTATTAATTGATGATGTTATCCTTTTAATTGATGCTTTTATACCTTGTTAAAATTCAATGTGTTGAGTAAATTAGACTAAAGGGTAATGCTCTCACGTTTCTTTCCCTACAACGTCACGTTAGATCTCGTCCTCTGTAGGGTTTCCCGGCCTGCTTTCCATATATCCTTTCTCTAGTTGTCATGTTGATAACCCTGCGTAGCCGCATGTGTGTTGTTGAAATTTAACTTGTTTTTCCTGGTGTATCATCGGCTGACGTTATTCTTTCAGGTTTGTTATTTTGGATTATTAAATCATTTTGTGTTTTATATGTAACTTATATTATGTGCACTTCTTCTGCATAAGGGGGGATTACATAATTTATGTAATTGTATTTTAATAATGCATGTTATTGTATTATAATAATTTATATCAATGTGTTTTAATAATAAATTAATATAGGCTACCCTAAAAAGGCAAAAAATATTTAAATATTTTAAAAAATGGTATTAGTAGACTCCTAAAAATATTTTTGAAATTGTATTGTATTGTATTGTATTGTATTGTCTGCAGTTGCGTACAGATAGGAAACGGTAATTCTGATTGGTTCCAAACCACTAAAGGAGTGCAACAAGGCAGTACCCTTCCACCCTTACTTTTTATCACTGTCATGGATGAAGTCATGAAAGAAATTAAGCAGAAGAACAATATGGACATGCATTTGCATTTGCAGATGATGTAGTAATTTGGGGAAATACAGAGAAGGTAGTCCAAGAGAGGCTGAACACCTGGAATGAACATCTGAAAGCACACGGATTAACAATAAATAAATCGAAAACTGTTACTATGTCTGTCAACAGGCAGAAGAAGAAAGGAAAAATAATGCTGGAAGGTACACAGCTAGAAACAGTAGACCAATATAAATATCTTGGGTGCATCATTTCAAGTGATTACAGAATACAGCATGAGATTAACAACCGCATTCAAAAATCAGCTCAGTTTTACCATCAAGTTCGGAACCTCCTCTGGAACGAACAAGTTCCCTTAAGATCAAAGCAGATTCTATTCCAATCATACTTCACCCCCATACTAACATATGGCCTAGAAATGTGCACAACAACCCAACAAGTGGATTGCAAACTACAAGCCGCAGAAATGAAGTTCCTACGTACTATGGTACAGAAGACAAAGAGGAACAGGGTAAGGAATGAAAGAATACGGGAGGAAGCTGGTGTGTACCCATCCCTGAATGAAAAAGTGACAAGGGCCCGTTTGAAATGGTTTGGCCATGTCAAACGATTGGACGATGGAAGGACAGCAAAACAATGGCTACACACAGTCGTGGCCGGAAAATGACCGGTAGGAAGACCTAGAAAGAGATGGCTGGACCAAGTGAAAGAGGACATAGGAACAAGAGGAGTCAGCTGGGATGTCGTCTTGAGAGAAGAGTGGTACGTGGACAGTCAGAAGTGGAGAGTGCTCGTAAACCGCACCCGGGCAACTGGAGTGGAAAACTGATGATGATGATTGTCTGTAAGAGCTCTAATAGCAAAGAATATTCTGGGAAAGTTTTAAAATATTCTGAGAAGACAGCATATGCTACATATTCTCAGGTCATTTACCAAATATTCAAATATTCTGAACTTTATTCATGTTGACAATATATTAAATTGAATTAAACTATTTCGTATTTAAATTATGTTTTCCCCTCTATTTGAATGTTTCAAACCTTTAATGCATTACAATCTGGTTTTGTTTAATTTTGTTTAGAATATATGTTGTTAAGTGAGAGGGGTGGGGTGGAATGTTAACAGAAAGATCATGTAAAATATAGTGTGCAATTTTTCCACAGTATGACAACCAAATGATGGCATAATACGTACGAAATTCTTCCTATGTTCACCAAGGTCATAAAATAACACATTTCTCTATTTCAATTTCCAAATTTGGAATTGAATGATTATGGGGATACTTGCATGGGGAATTACTAAATAAACTGATAGAAAAGAATGTAAAACAATAATGCAACTTCAAATGCTGCACGCTCACCTGATTGGCCAGAGTTAAGACATGCATATTCCCTGTGATATTGATGTGGAGAACATGAAACCCATTTTGTTTACAGATATCATATGCAACACCAACAAAACTAGTAGATCCAGTCTTTGGCACACGATTGTATATAACTACCATTTCTCTGGAATCAACAACAGGAGCTCTGTTGTCTACAAGTCTTCGATGTTCAAGTTCGCGCAGTTGAATACGTGCAACGGCAAGCTCTGAAATCAAAGGAGTGAAGAGAATACCATAAGTGACAGGGCAGAATATGACAAAATTACTTATGTGTTTAATACAGGGTGATTCTAAAATATTTTTACAAACTTTGGGGATGGGTTCCTTACACCAAAACAAGAAAAAATTTCACATAAACATATGTCCCTGAACCATTCGTTTTCGTGTCATTGATTTATTAATGAAAATGTATGTTATGTTCAACAACTTTCCAGGTCAACCAAACAACTGCATTTATCTATGCACTCATTCATAGAAGGCTTTGACTCGTATCCTACGTAGATGGCGATGTGTTTACTTTTTTCATTCGTGTACATGTAGTGAGTCACTGAAAGTGTAGCTATTAGTTTGTCTTTAATGTTTCAATTGTGTACATGTTATAGTCAACGTGTTTCTTTCAACCATGTCAGGGTATTCATTTCGTGAGCAGGCAGACATGATTTTTTTGTACAGCCACGCGAATAGAAATGGACGCAAGGCTGCACAGCTGTATCAGAGGTCGTTTCCAGACCGAAGACAGCCAAGTCATCAAACCTTTACTGGTGTTTATCATCGCGTTGCTGAGGCAGAATCTGTAGCACCACAGACAGTTGATCGAGGAAGACCAAGAGTTGCTCGTACACCTGACCAGAAAGAACACTTTCTCCAGTTTGTCGAAGAAGATCCAGGTATTAGCATAAGGCAAAGTGGCCACGGTATGTGGCACATCTCAAAGTACAGCATGGAGAATACTTCATGAGCAGCTCCTGTATCCATATAATTTTCAACGTGTACAGGACCTTTCGCCCGCCGATCATTCTACACGGGAGAACTTTTCTCTATGGTTTCTTGCAAAAATTGCCAATCTGTTGTTTGTCTCTTCAGTTTTGCTTACAGATGACGCAACATTTGGAAGAGATGGAATAACCAACTTCTACAAGAACACACATGGGCAGTTCTTAATCCTCGTACTACAGTTCAGGCTAGACATCAGCATCAGTTTAGGATTAATGTGTGGGCTGGAACTGTACGCGACACGTTCTTCCAGCACACTTTACAGACGTTGTCTACAGAACTCTCTCTCAGACTTGTTAGAAGATGTGCCCCTGAAAATATGAAGAAACATGTGATTTATGCATGATGGGGCTCCAGAACATTTTAGTCTCATTGTTCAAGATGCACTAGCTGGTATCTACCATGACAAGATGAATAGGTAGAGGAGGACCAGTTGCATGGCCTGCACGTTCCCCCCGACCTCAATCCTTTGGATTTTTATCTCTGGGGGCACCTTAAGTGATTGTTTTATGCAGCAGACAACCCGGATGAAGAAACTCTTCTTCGACATGTCATGGAAGGTTGCGAAACCATTCGACACCGTCATGGAGTATTTGAAAAGGTGCGACAGCCCACGATTCGAAGAGTGCATGCATGTCTAGACGCAAGAGGAGGATATTTCAAGCATTTGATGAGAGTTTGTGTGTTAAACACTTCCTATCAGGCTGACAATGTCAAAAACAGATTAATGTGTCACTTTAAAATTTTCCTTCTAACATTTTGAATTTTAATAAATCGAAAATGAAGGATTCTGGGATATATGTTCATATGAAATTTTTTTTCTTGTTTTTGTGTAAGGAACCCATCACCAAAGTTTGTAAAAATATTTTTGAATCACCCTGTATAATCACTCTATGATACTGTACTGAAAAACAACAAAATGAATAAATGAATCCTTAATATTTAAAACTTTCTCAGGAGAATAGCTTCTCTTAAAAAATTGAAAGCAGGATCATAATCTAAATATCTTGCTTTCTGAACAGGTGCATTAACCTTTACCATTATGACAGTCAACACATGCATATTACTATAACTTTTTTAAAGAATACTACGTGAATTTATAAACTTTATTCCATTTTTCTGTAGAGTTGGGTGACAGGGATTGTTGCTTTAAAGCGTAAAACAGCAGTGGTGTATAGTGAAGGCTACCAAGGCTGTCAGCGAAGCCCAAACCTCAAATGAGAATTATGGAAATCTAAATCATATTACAATGTAAGCGTCTGACACATTGTTCCATTTACAAAATTTGAAAGCAATGAGAAATAATGTCACTCATATTTCTGAGTGGAAGGCATTGGAAATTGATATTACAGCCAAGGTGCTGCATCCCTCTCCCCTCGACACACTCGTGCAGTGCGCTGCTGAATGACGGATAGGTGCGGGGATCAAGGGGATAGGTGGGCAATGCTTCACTTCGTCAGTTCGCCACTCTTCCTGCCACTGCTAAGGAGGGAGAAAGCTCAATGACTCAAAGTTCTCCAGAAGACTCAGAACAGACCCCATTGATCCATGTACTACCATGTCACGAGTTTGCTGTTGCATGTACAAGACATCTTACTGATTGTTTATAGTTGCGAAAATTATTTGTGTATTTCAGCAGTATTACCATTCTCAGAACAATTTTAGTTTATTTGAAGTGAATGTGACTGACCGGTGGGGTTACTTTTGTAAAATGGCTGGACCATATAAAATAAGTACTGGATAAACCATTCTCGCAACTGAAGTATGCAGATAAATTGCTGATAGTTTAAAATGGTCAGCCTACCTTACATCTTCCTTGGAATCAACCTCGTACTTTAACTTCCCTGGCATGGAAAGGCTTGGTAGTGACCCAATGAGGATGAAATGAATGACGAAGACGTCATAAACACCCAATCCCCAAGTCAGGGGAATTAAGAGTACAAGGAGGTTGACCCCTAGAATTGAACTGGGGCCATCGGACCAAAGGCAAGCATTCTATCCATTTAGCCACAAAGCCGGGCTGTAATTTGCTAAACACTAGGCAACCATTTCCACGGATCATGCGATGAGTATTGGCAGTGACAGAGGCCAGGACAGTGGCTTGTGAAACAGGCTTGACAACACAGTAGGCTACTCTGGTGGCTCAAACCGCTTAAAACTTGACATTCACTGAACCAGTTGTCGAAAAAATGAGGGGGGGACATAAGTCTAGCGGTAGCCCACGTCTTGATCCCAGCATACGCCACTGTAAAACAGCAAGTCCCTTGTGTTGATCCCATACAGATGTGGATTTGAGTGTGCCAAACACCTGGAGATCAACTTTTCCTGTGTGTGTGCTTTTGTTTGGAGGACATTAGAATATGTTCCCCAACTAGTGCCACTGAGTTTGTGAAGGATGTTGTTACGTGTTTTAACCTTTGCTGCTGTTCTTTAGAGGTGTTCTTTATACGTCAAAGAGCAATCCAGCACAATACCCAAGCATTTTGGATTAGCACAGTATTTTAGTTGCTAGCCTCTAAATTGAACTTGTGGAATGTAATGGGCTCTTCTGTTGTCTAGATGAAAGGTACTAATCACTGTTTTGCTTACATTGGGTTTCAATAGCCAGGCGTTGAAGTATCTATCCATTTTTAGGAGATCTTGTGTGAGAATGGCTTCAGCGGTCTCAAAGTCTGCAGACTGTGCTGTTAGGGCTATGTCATCACTTATCAGCATATATAAACTTTCGGCGCGCAGCAGATGGAAGATCTGCCGTGTAGAGATTGAAGAAAAGTGGAGCAAGAACAGAACCCTGCGGCAATTCATCATTTAATCTGTAGGATCTGCTTATGTTTCCATTGAGATCTACTTGAATTAGGCAATTGCTTAGCATGTTGTTGATCAAGGAAGCTAGGGTCTTGCAAGGGATAATTTTCAGGAACTTCAGGATCATCTCTTTTCACCAGACTGTATCATAGCTGACGATAAGTCCTCAAACACAGCAACCACACTACTCAAATGGCTGCTAGTATTAACTAACATCCATCTTCCTCACCTTCGAAGGCTAACTGCTCTGAAGAAGGAATGGTTAAAATGTACTGCAAATACACTCTTGCCGATTCATCAGGACTGCAACCCTCAGAAGCATGGAAGATTAAAATCTCTACATCCATCATGGCAACTAGGAAAGAGGCTGGTTGAATCACAGTACAGCATGAATGATGCCCAGAGGGAAGAGTGGGCTACTTCAAACCCTGACCAACCAGGGTTGATATCTGACCCCTGTGGGAAAGCTGCTGGGTTCAACTTGCCAAGAAGAATCTGGGCTCCGTTGAACAGAGTGCGGACCTGTCTTGGAAGATGCAACTTCTGGCTCCACAAGTGGGGATAAATTTCCAGCCCTCACTGCGACTACGGTGACGCGGCTCAGAAAGTCCACCCTGTTGTAATGATGTCCCCACTTCAGAGCTTCCAGGGAGGATACCACGAACTTCATGCAGCAAGTGAAGAAGCAGTGAATTGGTTAAATTCCGTGGACATTAAATTACAAGTTATATTACCATCCATTGATCCTTTGTCCGATTGTTGTTCTATCTGCTTTAAGTGTATATAGTTTTATTTATATATATATAGTTTCACTGTACCCTCTATATGCCATACGAAATAAATAAATCTCATACAGATCTTCAAGGTCATTTTGTAGATGATGATATAAACATTGTATACTTCCTGAGAGTGGCCTTTGGCCGACTATCACACAGAGTCTTCCAGAATAAAAACCTTACAATTCACACAAAACTAATAGTGTGCCAAGCTATAGTATCTCTATACTTCTCTATGGCTGTGAAACGTGGACCTTATACCACTCTGACAAAAAAAATCTGGAGCGCTTTCACCAGCAAAAACTACGCTCCATCATGAACATCAAGTGGGAAAACTACGTCTCTAATGTTGAAGTTCTCGAGAAAGCATGTGCTAAGAATGTAGAAGCATTGGTCATTGGCCATCGCCTCAGATGGGAAGGACATGTGCGCCGTATGAATGACACCAGACGCCAATCCTCTATGGTGAACTTGGCTCCGGTTCAAGACCACCGGGGGGGTGTGCCCCCCTCGCGATGTTTCAAAGACCAACTGAAACAAACCTTAAAGATGGCAGAAATAAACCCACAAACCTGGGAAACACTTGCCAAGGACCGTTTACTTTAGCAACATAGCGTCTGTGCCTCAGTTCAACACTTCGAACAAGAATGCCGCAGACATGAAGATATTAAGCGACAGGAATGCAAACTTCGCCAAACCCAGCCAAGATCACCCCCGTCCCTCAGCTGTGCAATGTGTGGACATATGTTCTACACAAGAATTGGCCTGTACAGTACCGGAAGTTTAGACACAAACTGCTGTGAATTGAAGTGAGCTACTAGCCAAGAAATCTGTAAACTCAGAAATGAGTAACTGCCGATGACAATGGCTTCCTGAGTGTATTAATATTATGTCTGATAATTATGTGCCATGTTAACGACTGTTCTTTTGTTTGCATTCATTGTTAAGATCTAGAGCCAGCCAGGAAACAACCATAGCATTGAGAAAAGATTAAATGCAGTATTTTCCAGAAGTTGAAATGGATATCCATAGAAATTCAAACAAATAACGCATAGCAGAACCTATTTACCTCCTGAGCAGATCGGTGTCCTGCATACTTGACAAGGGTTTAATCATACTGTATGAGTGCGCAAATACTTTATGAAAATATACATTCATATAGTACAGTACAATAAGGTTCATTTTCCTTTACATACTGGCATCACTTAAGGAAAATAATGGATAGGAAGAGCATTGTGGAATATGAGGTATTGCTCACACAGCGACAATATTTAGAATTCAATTTTCTGCAAAAACGGTTAATAAGTAAACTCTTCCTAACTCGAGCAGTTTTCTAGGATTTAATTTATTTACTGTATGGCTTTTAGTGTTGGGGTGTCCGAGAACATGTTCAGCTTGTCTGGTGTAGGTCTATTTGACAAAAAGAGCGACCTGCGTGTCTAGATATGGGATGATGATGATGATGATGAGGTGAGGAGAGTGCCTACTCCTGTTGAATAACACCGAGAGGTCTGCCCAAAGCTTTACATCCCCATCCGATGTACAGATCACCATTAACAGTGCCATATGCCCTCAGTCCATATGAGCACAGCAGAGAGGTTTGGAATTGAATTCAGACATTAGGCACTCAATCTAGTGATTAGAAACTGTATGCCACCACCTTTCCTGCCAGGGTCATAAGTTTGATTATGCCCACCTTCATGATGTTGGCAACTGGTCGCCCATATTTCAGTTGTCCCAGAACCCCAAAGAACTGCATGTCGCAAGCAGGGTACACCCTAACCTTTTCCAAGGAAAGTTCAGAAGTACCATATCATATATATATGCTATTATTACGGTGGGCTCGCCACTCCCAGAGGCATTTTATACCTACTGCCAGGCGTAACTTTAGGCCGCTCTTCTGGAGTACAGACACCTTTTGCAACCACTTCACTAAAGTACAGACGCTGATGACAGGAAAAAGTCCTTCCGTTTTATCCACCATTGGGGCTGGAGTCCTCTTCCATCACCTAAATCATTGACCATGTTATTTTTTGTGAATTTATGAGCCATTGCCTATACACAAAGGTTTCACCTGGCCTCCAAAAGGGAGGGTTCCTCCACTCCTCCGCTCATAACTGTTGGTCCCCCTCTTTGGATGTCAAGTTTGGTAGTGGTCGCTTGACCCTTGGCCAGACAGTCACTGGTAGTACCATCTACTGTCGCATACAGTAACAGGATGATCCTGACCAGACATACGTTATTAGTTTTACGTCCCACTAACTATTACTTTTCACGTTTTTGGAGATACTGAGGTGCTGGAGTTGTATTATTGATGGGAGTTCTTTCATGAGTAGATAAATCTATCAACATGAGGCTGGTGCATCTGAGCACTTTCTCATACCATCAGACTAAGCAAGGAACCTGCCAAATTGGGTACAGAAGGTCAGCACTTCAATGCCACTCAGACCAGCTTCACAGGATTTGTTTGATATTAAGAACTCTATACTTTCTTGACATCAAGAGAAGTTATTGTTTCAAGTTTGAAGTTAACTAATTATTTGCCTTTTAGTAGAACTTCCAACTATTAAGTACTTGTCACATTATTTGTAAAATTATTAAATTCAACAATTTTTGTAAGTTATAACTTCTTCAAAGACTATGTTGGATACATCACTACTGTATCTACGGTATACGTGAAGAAGGAGGATCAAATACAAACAAGAACTTGAATGTACCACTGCTGTTAGTAATAATTCTGAGGCGGGGCTTTGGCAGGATGTTGGTGGGGGTGTCTGGAGAAGGAGTATGCATGCGCAAACGACGGTGGAGAGCTTGGCTGCTTCGGTACGCCACGAGTGAGCAAGAGGTGCACATATCTGTTGCGCAACGCATTATCAAATTTCTCGCAAAAGAGGGCAGTAAACCTTCCAAAATTTTGAGATGGCTCCGTGCATAATTCGGGGAAGAAACACTTTTGCAGATTCGAGTGAATGAGTGAGCAAAAAGTTGTGGCAGGAAGAGAAGCTGTGGAAAATTAACCTCATGAAAGGAGACTGCGGACAAGCATCACTGCAGACTACATTGTTGTCATTCATGACATTGGTGAAGATTGGTAAATACAAATTTTGCAAATTGTTCTAGCCGTAGGAATAAGTTACGGAAGTGTTCAAATCATCATCCGAGATGAACTACATTTCAGAGAATCGTCGCCTCAACCAGGAACAAAAAACTTTACGCCAGGAATTTTGTCAGAGACAGGAGGAAGGAGAGGATTTTTTGTATCATATTGTGACTTGTGATGAAACTTGCCTGCATCATTACACCCCAGAGTCAAAGCAAGCAAGCATGGAGTGGCGGCAAAGAGACGAAGCAGGTCCGGTCAAGTCCAAAACACGCCTATCTGCTGGACGTTTTCTGGGACTCTGCGGGTGTTCTGCTGGTGGATTTTCTTCACGAACAAGGAACAATTAATGCAACCTATTACTGATGTCTTTTGGATAAAGCAAAAGCTGCGCATCGCAACAAGCAACGCCGGCAACCAATCCGTAACATCATTCTTCTCCATGACAATGCAAGGCCATATACTGCCGCTTTAACGCAGGGAAAATGAAGGAAATTCATTGGACACCTCTGAAACACCCTCCATACAGTCCAGATTTATCGCCCTGCGAATACCATTTGTTTGGACCACTCAAACAAGACCTAGGAGGACAGAGGTTCGATAATGATGCAAGTGTAGAAGAGTTTGTGCGCAACTGGCTCCGCACAGGTCCCTCTTCTTTTCATCAGGAGGGCATCAAAAACTTACCAATCTGATGGAGAAAATATGTACTGAAGGCAGGACATTATGTAGAAAAGTGATGTGTATTTTTTTTGGTTGATGTAATAAATTTTAAAAAAATAATTCCTGTATATATTTGATCTGCCCTCGTACATTATTGCCCATCTCAATATCATATTATTTTCTATGTAACCTCCTTTCCTCGCAGCAGATACAGCCCATTAAGAGCCTTGGCTTGCCAAGACAACTGCTGTCCAGCCAGATGGTCAGTAAATTTCTCAATGTCAAATGGTCAGCATGATGACATCTTCATCCGTATTACTTAGCTTTCCTGACCAGGTCATCTGCCTTTCATATCACTACTCAGTTTGTTACACGAGGCTGAGTGAAACCTTTCCAGCCCTAAATCCAGAAGTAGATGGAAATCAGGCTCGGGTCCTCTGGGTAAGAGGCAGGAACACTACCACTACATGACGAGGCTGACAATTTTCACACAGCCTCCATCTTACTTATTGTCTTTAAACACTTATAATATTAAAAATGAAATCTACCTAGTTTTTTAAAATATCTTAATGTAAATGTTGACTACTGAAATAGGCCTACGAGACATTATAATCTGGCATTTGTAGTCAAAAGGGGGCTTTTCTCTGCTTGGTGCTTTGATGGGCACTATTTTGGCTGTTGACTTGCAGAATACCCAGAATGCTAAACCAAGGCCAAGATGAAATTTCTTGTTGGTGCCAAAGACTCCAAGATGACAAGTTAGATTGTGTTCCATCAGAAACCACTGTTACTGACAGTTGAAAGGTAGGTCTGGGTTTCCGGGACACCACTGTAGAAGACAGAAATTAGGTTAAACTTTATAGGGATCATAGTTGAAGACAAAATTACTCATAGTGACTGGCTACGTTCTGGTACAATGAAAAACATCATACATGACAAAAATCACCAACAAGTATTTAATTTGCTAATCTGTTTCTCCCCCACCTACACTCTCATACTTGTTTTGCCATGCCATACTAAATGGGAGCAGATGGTTACACAGGGATATACGTGAGTGAGGGGAGAATGAAAGCTTCCAGTAAATCATGCAGCTCCTCCTCCTTCTGGCCTTTTCCCAGTTATACTTGGGGTCGGCACTTTGTTAAGATTTAGTCTAGTTTTAGCTGGATGTCTTTCATGATGCCAACCCTATTAATATGTGGAGGGATGTATTCACTATTGCATGTTTTATTGTAGTGTATGTGTATTAGGACAAACACAAAAACCCAGCTCCCGAACTAGAGGAATTAACCCAAGTTAAAATCCCAGACCCGGCCGGGAATCGAACTTAGGGTCGTAGTATTTAATTACTTCCAAAGTACGAAACCCCGCCTGAAACCGAAATGGTATTCATTCTTATGCTCTGAGAAGTTTTAGAAACCTGGAATCTCCAATAAAATGCTGGCAAGAGACAGTAATATCACAGTATATCACTTCACACTGAATAACTTCTTACAATACACAACACTTACCTAACTGTTTCTTGCTTTCTTCAAGACGCATTACTTGCAGCTCAAACAATACAATAAATACAACAAACCCCACCACAGTGGCAAATATCCATAATCGTGGCAACATAGTTCTGTGAAACATGTCACTTGAATCTTCTGGCGCATAAAATACAGAATTACTACCAAAATATGAATATATAACGAGACTCCGGCGTAATAGCTTTGCTACATAAAACGTAAATAACATAAACTCCCTACTGAACAAAGGTTATGGTTGTCACACTACTGTCAGAGTAGTTCTCGTCTACAACTGCAAACAATAAATTGGGAATTACTCGACAAAGAATAATAGTTGATTGAATATCGAAATGCGGCTGTAACTGCACAAACTAGTGCCATTTTAAGAGCGACATTTAAAAATTAGCAAACCGTTCGTAATATAAATATGAAGATTACTTCGGTGACATGATCCTGTATGCAAAGAGGACTGTATGTTGATGTTTACTCAGGGTTGCCACCGGGCAAAAAAATTTCGTACTAAATTTTCCCCTAAAAAGGTACTAGATTATGGAAAAAGTACTAAATCATTTATTTACAATGGAATAGGTTTATTCATAAAGGCAGTAAGTTATAGAAAGCAAAGTATACCTATTATAAACTCACATTTATTAAATAAGAACAGAACTTATCGGTTTTGATCTTCATATTTTGACCTTCTCTTAATCCTTGGAAAACATTGCCGAAGCAATGAACTGTTTTGAAATGTGAAAATTATGGGCAGACGAATGTTTTAGTTCCTCCTTTGTCAGAAGGAGCCCAATCAACATACAGAATTTGAGTTTGTTTCTCAATTTAGTCTTACTGGTAGTAACAGCAGAAAAAAATACCCGTTCTGTTGCAGCAGAAGAATGTAGTAAACAGAAAACTGCCTTCATAAAATTCGTTAAATTTGGAAAGGTGTAGTCGCCTACAGGAATTTTAATTTCAAAATCGCCGGGGGAGTTGGCTGTGCGGTTAGAGGCGCGCAGCTGCGAGCTTGCATCTGGGAGATAGTGGGTTCCAACCCCATTGTTGGCAGCCCTGAAGACAGCTTTCCGTAGTTTCCCATTTTCACACCAGGCTGAAAAGCTTTTAAGTTTCTGTGGACTTAGCTAACCACTATTTCCTATCTATCTTCATTAACACTTTCTGTAATTACAATAGGGAAATATATAGCTAATGGGATTATACTTATGAAACTGCGATTTCATTACTAATTTACCAGGTTTGCCATGGACAGATTTCTTAAAACAGGATCACGAAAATCCACCGTCTTAAAAATCTGATCACAAACTTCAAGATGGCTCTGAAACTTCTTATCAATTTCTTTCTTGTTATTTTGCTGCAGCAGAAGAGTTTATACTCTACTTCCGTAAAAGGTACTAGATACCCATAAAAAGAACTACCATGCTAAAAATGATCATAAAGTACTAGATCTAGTACTAAACCACTAAAGTTGGCAACCCTGTGTTTACTCCCGGTTTGCGATTTAGGTTTAATCCAGTGATGCCAACCATTTGATAAATTCACATACAGCGGTAAGTTAAACTTGTTTAACCACCCGTTCGTTCAACCATGGTGCGCACTTCTAGCATAATGTGATAATTTTAACCACGCAAATTCTGTGAGTTTCACTATGATAACAAAAGAAAGAACAAACATCTTGTCAAGAGCGGCGGTACCTTTCATTTCTTATAAATTACCCCAATTTAATTCTTAACTTACCACAGTTGTCCCCGGAAATCGAATTTATTTAGATAAATACAGGCCTTGAAAATTAGTTTATCAAGATACCGCTGTTCAGCCCAAAGGCCTGCAGATTACGAGGTGACGCATGATCAGCGCGACGTATCCTTTCGGCCGTTATTCTTGGCTTTCTAGACCGCGGCCGCTATCTCACCGTCTAATAGCTCCTCAGTTATTGTTTTCACATAGTGACTTTATCTCAAACCAATCCCCTTATCTAGACAAAAATCCCTGCCCTGGCTAGGAATTGAACCAAGGGCCATGGGGCCGGCTATTCATGCATTACGTGTCTGCAGCTAAATCACAGCTGGATATCTTCTACACAGAAATTTCAAATCCTTTTGATTCCATAGAACACACCCTGCTGCTCTATAAACTCTCCAAATTATTTAATACACAGTAGCCTGTATTATTCCAGCAGTTGACCTTTCAAGGTGTCTTTCCAGAGTCTCTCACCAGCAGACAGAGTACAGGCACCACCCGACCGAAGTGGACCAAGGAAAGGAAACAAGCACACAGCCAGAAGATGAAAGCTTTCTGGCCAAAGAAAAAACAGAATTTCCATACAAGGAGTCGAAACAAGCCCCATGGTCCTCAGTAGGCCCAAACAAGAAGAAGACACAGTAGCCTGGTAGCAGTCTTCTGACCCTTCTTGCTGGCTTCCTACATAACCATTGGCAGAGAGTGGTAATATCAGGTACATCATCCTTACAGTTACCAGTCACCTCTGATGTCCCACAAGGCAGTACGGTACTCTTGGTCCTTTGCTGTTCCTTGTTTATGGATGATCTGCCCTTCACCCCCCACCCCCAAATTCAACAAAACAGCAAATACCCTACTCTTTGCTGATGTCTGCAATATATATAGGAAGATCAGGAATCCAGCAGATGTAGCTCTTCGACGGTCCTCACTTAACGTCCTCTCAAATTGGTGCTTACGTAAAGCTCCTCTACTGACATCATATTAGGAAATATCTTACCTTTACTTTGATTTTGACTAATGATGGTCTCTGGTAAGACCAAAACTAGTTTCGACAAATATATGTAACTCTTTTAAGGTTACAACAAAGAGTATTAAATAGGTAGAAACCTTTAGCTTTTGTTTTACACTATCATTCTTCTCTCTCCACATTCCTTCCCGCACCACCAAAGTCAAAGAACTTCTCCACATTCCACACACTTAGTACACAATGGTCTTTTCTGATCCAACTCCCAACTCCCTTTAACACTAGTAATAAGAGATAAGAGTTTGATATAGCATCAAGTAAATGTATATTCCCAAGTGGTTGTACTGCCATCTTGACTCACAAAGACATTCTCATGGTTTTCGATTCGGACAGCTGTTATTAGTAGGCTGTGTATCTGATCTTGTTACTCATTTGTTATGTTTGTTATATTTTATTATGAAAGTTTACATTTGTTAATTAATCTATTGACAGTACAAGTGAAATGCTCTCAGTGTAGCTGTATCTTGTGCTTTGTGAATAAATAAATTTATGTATGTCCAACTCTTGTTCCATTGCTCTACGGGGTTGGGTATGTAGCGACATGAATCTTAATAGTGAGTTTTTATGACCGGATGCCCTTCCAGACGTCAACCTCATCAGAGGACATATGAAATGAGCGACGTGATATATGATAGAAGGAAGGGAGAGGGTGAAATCCAGTGCTGGCACATAGCCTACTCCTGTCGAATAGCACCAAGGGGCCTGCTCAAGGCTTAAAGTCTCCATCCAGCAGACAAATCCCCATCAACAGTGTCATCCTAGGCACCCATAGAAGCACTTATATCTAAGAGACACATCTGGACCTCATGGTGGAACATGATACCATTTGCTAGTTGCTTTATGTCGCACCGACACAGATAGGTCTTATGGCGATGATGGGACAGGAAAGGGCTACGAGTGGGAAGGAAGCAGCCGTGACCTTAATTAAGGTACAGCCCCAGCATTTGCCTGGTGTGAAAATGGGGAACCACGGAAAACCATTTTCAGGGCTGCCGACAGTGGGTTTCGAACCTACTATCTCCCGAATACTGGATACTGGCCGCACTTAAGTGACTGCAAAACGTGATACCAAGGAGTGACACACGAAGCACAGTAAAGCAGCATATGAGGCCTACTGACGTGGTTTATACAGTAGCAGTCTGTAGAGGTGCATGAAAAAGTTCTTATGAGTGATGAAGGGAGGGAGATCTGAAATACTGCCAATGATGTGTTTAGGAGTGTTTTTGTTGTTGTTTATTATTTAAATTTATATAACGGTGGAAGAAGAAGAAATAATGAAGACATGTTGTTAAGAAGAATTTTTTCTTCTAGAGGGTGTACATTTATGCTTTTTGCAGATGATTTTATATTGTGTATGTAATAAATAAGTTACAGTATTGTGAGCGACTCCAAAAAAGATTGTCGCAATATTGTGAGATGGACAGCAGACAATGGTACTGGTCTGATGGTAAATAGGATGAAAAATCAGGTTGTAAGTTTTACCAAGAGGAGAAGTCCTCTCAGTTTTAATTACTGTGTTGATGGGGTGATAGTACCTTATGGGGATCACTGTACATTAAGTACTTAGGTGCTAATTTAAGGACAGTTCTTCCTTGGGGTAATCACATTAACAAGATTGTAAATAAAAGTTACAGATCATTTCACACAGTTGTGAGGGTATTTAGGGGTTGTAGTAAAGATGTAAAGGAGAGATATGTTTTTGGTAAAATCCCAATTAGAGTATGATTCCAGTGAATGGGTCATACTAGGATTACTTGATATGAAAATTAGAAAAGATCAAAAGGAAAGCAGCATGATTTGTTTTGGATGACTTCCAACAAAAGAGTAGCATTACAAAAATGTTGCAAAGTTTGGGCTGGGAAGAGCTGGGAGTAAGGAGACAGGCTGCTTGACTAAGTCAGTGTCCACCAACCGGCTGACGTGTACGTTGGCGAGCCTATGTGATGTAAGAGCGCACAGGTTCAGGCGCTTCGGTCGTAGAGTGGATCAAAGGGACTGCCTCGCTTCGTAGTAGGCATGTGCTGTGTTGTACATACTGGCATTGGTTGTAGTACAGTACACTACATAAGCTTGGATGAACTGAGCACATCACAGTGTGACAAGCTATCTATGCCTCCAATCTTTTCATCTTTATAGGAAGAAAACAACTATCAGTTTTGAAGATGCACCGAAAAAGAAAAAAAACAACAGTTTAGTTTGTATCAGAA
Organism: Anabrus simplex; assembly: GCF_040414725.1. NCBI lineage: Eukaryota > Metazoa > Arthropoda > Insecta > Orthoptera > Tettigoniidae > Anabrus > Anabrus simplex. The sequence goes on from NC_090268.1 coordinate 45,770,839, forward strand.
ATGAAGTTGCTGTATAACTCTTATTCTACTTCATAAAGTTACGTTACAATACAATGAATTATGGAAACCAAGAACTATATCTCAAGATGGGAAAGATCTCAGATACCATCCAGAAGAGGAGAGCCACCTTCTTTGGATATATCTACAGAATGAACCTGGGAAAACTGACCAATCAGATAATAAGATTTTTTGAGATGAAGGAAACTACAGTGTGCTGGTACCATGAGGTGTATACAAGGGAATATAAGGAACGGAAATCAATAACAGAGATGCTTACAAGTCGAGGATCAAGGCTACGAAGAGGTTTCAAGAAAAAGTTAGATCCCGTACCCAAGTGCCATGGACAGTAGAAAGGAGGAGATTGCAGACTGAAAGGATGAAGGAGTACTGGACGAGGATTAAAGCCCAGAAACAGATGAAGCTGAATTTGAATTAACGTGATCCATAGTTGGCCAAAACGAAAGAAGAAGAAGTATGTGAAGAGAAATATGTACAACAACACATACCGGATTGTACTACCCACAGCCCTAAGCCTTCCTCTACCAATGACATCGTGTTTCCCCTCACCCCTCCCGCCAGCACTTCCCAGGTACTTTGTTCACTGCCCAGGCAGAGAGTGTGTGACAAGTTAACTGAAGTCACACGTACAAGCAGTTGACTGACCCTGGACTAAGTGGTTGAGCTGTCAGTGGAGATATAGGGTGGAATGACATTAGTAGATTAATAAGCTTGAGTGGAGCTTTTAAAGGCAAGAAAGATCATAATTTGAAGATTAAATTGGAATTCATGAGGAAAAAATTGGGGCAAATATTAATTTATCTAAAGAGAAATTAGGGATTGAAATAACTGATCAAGGGAAATGTTTGATAAATTTCCAAGCTCTCTGAAATCATTTAAGAAAAGACTAGGTACACAACTGAGTGAATCTTTTTTTTTTGCTAGGGGCTTTACGTCGCACCGACACAGATAGGTCTTATGGCGACGATGGGATAGGAAAGGCCTAGGAGTTGGAAGGAAGCGGCCGTGGCCTTAATTAAGGTACAGCCCCAGCATTTGCCTGGTGTGAAAATGGGAAACCACGGAAAACCATCTTCAGGGCTGCCGATAGTGGGATTCGAACCTACTATCTCCCGGATGCAAGCTCACAGCCGCGCGCCTCTACACGCACGGCCAACTCGCCCGGTACTGAGTGAATCTACCGCCTGGGCAGCAGCCCTAAATGCAAATCAATGATGATTAATTACTTGCTTGCTTAAATGATACTAGAAAGTAGAGGAATGAGGATATGCAGAACAATGACAGAGTGCTTGAGTCTGAGGAAGAAGGAAACAGATGTAAAGATAAATGGAATAGAGATTCCAGCAACAAACAAACTGAGGTACCTTAGTTCATTTACCCAAGATGATGGATCGAAATAAGAAATAGTGTGATGCAGTCTGCATGGTGGAATGGGAAGAAGGGTCCAGTGTGTTATGTGACAGAAATATGACAGAAAAATTGAAAAGGAAGATCCATAAGACATTAGTCAGAAGAGCTATCAACTTCACTTAATGATGATAACATGGAATGGAACTCGGTTTGGTTTTGAATGAGCCCATGAAACTCAGTACAACCAACATGTTTCATGTTGTACTGTGCTTGCATCATTGAATTTACAGATGTTAGCAATAACTTGTTCCTTTCCTCTGTCTTTTGGGCAGGCATAAAAGAAAACACTCTCTCTCCTCTACATTCATGTATAGAGAAATACAACCCTACAGTTTTGAACTATTAGGCCTGTATCACAAGTGTTTAACAAAATACCCTCACACAAAGGAATGCTGAACCTTCAGACAACAAGGATGAGATCTATGACTGAAAATTACAATAGATAACAGTATAGACCAGAGATGGAAAACCTTTACTGACTAGCGTGTCAGTTAAAGTATTGTGTACCTAGCGTGCCATCGGTTATTTTCCTTTAAAATAATCATGAAACCCCTCATTTGACTTCAATTAGGTATTAGATTGTATAACATATAAATCCTTTCAACTGAATGTTTCATAATTTTATTTTGCAAAAATCACTGAAAATTACATTTTAAAAACAGGTAACTTTTAAGAACAAGGTATGTTTTCTGCTTTAACCTAATAAAATTTGTATAAAATTTGGCCATAGAATTAACTGAGAGATATTTCATCATTAGGGCCCGGATTTATATGCACTAAAAAACCTGAAAATATGCATGCAAATATGCACTAAAAGTTACAATGTATGCACGGAAAATAAGGAAATATGTTCTTAAAACATGCAATTTTATTCACTTACCTATTTACAGGTATCATTTATTGCAAAAAGAAGCATCACAATAGGTAACTAGTAGTCTTTCAATGTTTTCTGGAGACAAACTATGTCTGTTGTCCGTCAAAATGAGTTTGTAGGCTGAAAATGGTCGTTCTACATCAACTGACGTAATTGGACAGTACTTATACATGGGCACCAACGTTTCGGAGCATACATCTGGCAAGGATACCCTAGTTCCACTCAAGTATTGACTAATTAACTTAATCTCCTTCAGTCCTGGGTTCGAATTCAACACCTTTTCTAACTTGCATTTAATCTTCTCTCCAATTTCGCCTGGAGCGTAATTCAACGAAGATGCAGCTTTTTCAACGAGACCAAGTGATTCATGGAGGGGAGTACCAGAAGATTCTAAGCTCTCAATGGCTTTTGGAAGTTTAGAAAAATGTGCATGAATGAAATTTACATCTTGATAAACAGTAGCGGTTTCAAACACACCTTTTGCATCACGGACACACGCAATATGTTCATCTTCAAGTTTTGTAACCACTTCTTTCACTTCATTAAAATGTTCCTGATAAAATGATACTGCAGATAACCACGTCCCCCACCTAGTCAGGACAGGTTCAGGTGGCAAAGGAACTTCAGGTAGACAATCTTTGTAGAACTGGATACGAGCTGGTGCTTTCAGAAACAGTTTCTTCCCACATCCAATTAAATTGTTAACAGCTGGAAACTGTGCGCGTATTTCTTCTGCAATGCGGTGTAATCCGTGCGCTAAACAGGTTACGTGTATGAGTTTTGGATAAAATACTTGGAGGGCCTTTGCTGCTTTCAACATATACGAAGCTGCATCTGTGAGCAGTACAAACACTTTACAACAATTAGTCTCAATTTCAGATGGCCACAATAGTCGCAGATCATCATTTACAAATCTTGCTATTGTGCTATGGTTGGTTTTCTCTAGTACTTTACAAGCAAGAAGATGTGGCTTACCGGGTTCATCTGGATGTAATTTACCAACCACGAAATTTGCTATGTAACGGCCACACGAATCCGTTGTCTCATCCACCGATATCCAGACACAGTTCCTTGAGTATCAGAACGGATCAATTCCAGGGTAGATTCATATAGCGGAGGTAGGTAATTTTTCCTAAGAGTTGATTCATCTGGTATTTTTTGATTTACACAATATTTCTCGAGAAATGATCGCAGAACTGGATTGTTTAATTTATTCCATGGAATGTTGCTGCATACGAAAGCCCTACAAAGATCATTTGAAAATGTATTAAGACTACAGGACTTGGGCTTTACCTGTGTAAGAAGTAGTTGTTGTGGTGTGCTGTTCTTCTCCTCCTTTGCTTTAATATGTGCAGTTGTTTTTGAATGCTGTTCAAGCTGAAATTTCTTTTCACATTTCACTTCCTTTGAGCAAACTTGACAGTACACGATGACACCATCTGTTGAATAGTCCCTATTACCCGACACCCACTGATTTAGTAAATCTCTTCTGCTGCTCTTTTCCTTAGGCATTTTTTAAAAAACTAACACTTTTAGAAATGAGATGCAGGGCATTAAAATGGAACGTAACTAGTGAACTGAAGATACTTCTGTCCTGACCAAGTGCCCAGCCCCCTGAGATTATTATCTGCTGTGGTAGAGAAAGGAATTCAGGGAAGTCCAGCCTGCCTACCCACACCTAAGCTATCTGTTGCCATTGTCAGTTGTGAAAGTAAAGTGCCGTTACACAGACAGTCGAAAATACCAACTAGCGAGGGATGCACATAAAATAAGCAACTAGCTAGGGATGTACAAAACAGATTTATTTTAGTAGTTCTTGTTGTAATTATCCTTAAATTCAGACATTATATACCGGAATATGCTGTTACGTCTAGAATATGCACTAACCCTCAAAATATGTCAAAATATGCAGTTGCATATGCGCATATGCATTTTTTAAAAATCCGGGCCCTATTCATCATTAACAGTCATAGCCATGTTGAAACACCGGATCCTGTGAGATCTCCAAAGTTAAGCAACATCAGGCGTGGTCAAGATTTGGATGGGTTGCCACGCGCTGTTGGTGGAGGGTAAGGGAAATGGAGGAGTGGAAAGGAACTGGCCACCCTACCGTACATAAACTCCGGCTCAGGCACACCTCTGCGGAGGTTCAGACCTGCCTTCGGGCTGAATACCAACCCCCCTCCCACCCCCCACGGCACTTAACACCCTTGAAAGGGCTCTGGCCTGCCGAGCGACTGGTGCTCAGCCCGAAGGCCTGTAGATTACGAGGGGCCATGTGGTCAGCACGACGCATCCTCTCGGCCGTTATTCTGGACTTTCGAGACCGGGGCCGCCATCTCACCGTCAGATAGCTCCTCAATTCTAATCTCGTAGGCTGAGTGGACCTCGAACCAGCCCTCAGGTCGAGAAAAAAATCCCTGCCTGGCCGGGAATCAAACCCAGGGCCTCCGGGCGAGAGGCAGGCACGCTACCCCTACACCACAGGGCCGGCCGGGCAGAATACACCCTTACCTTACCTTACCTCTTCATTCAGGCGCAATGTTAAAATAGGCTATGATGCTAGATTTTCAACCTATTTATTACATGTTAAAAACGTTAAAATACATGGTGTGTTGTCTGATGAGCCACAGAAGATGTGTTCGCGTGTTACCTAGAGCATGTGTGTCTAGGTTCGCCATCCCTGGTAAAGAATAACACGTACGGTATCACCAAAGCAAGACCAAACTGATCTTGACCAAAGGTCGCTAAAATATTGCTGTAGTGATGGCAAAGTGGGACATATCTTTCTTCATGAAGACTTTTAGATATTTAGAGCAAATTTAAATTACCTAAAGTTGACTTTCAAAACTTCCAAATAGCTACAATAGAATATTGCAAAATTTTGTCTTTTCAGCCTGGACGTTCTTCTTACTCTATAAAATAGTGGATTGTCCGTGAAATCCATGACATATGGCAACCCTGGATTACAGGCATCTTAATATGTCTGAAACTGTCAAGTATCTCATATGTATGATAAGTAGCACTCATATTTTTGAAATGTGAAAAGATCTACATCAGAGCTAAAAAGTGAAATTTTAATCTCTGTTCAGTGAACGATTATGGATACAGGGTCTGCCCAGAGAAATCAAGACAAATGGCCCTCCACCTCAAGACAAAATCCACCCTCTTGGCAAGGGAACATTGTACAGTACTACAAACCCTTCCTCTACACCAAGTGCTTAAAACATTACTTACATCAACACTGTCAGCATTTCAAACTTCATCACATCGATCTTCCATAATCTTTAAGAATAACATGACTGACCAATAATGCACAATCTATGTAAATATGCTGTCATATGCAGAAATATAAAACAAGGGTGGTGTCTTTTTTAAATGCTAAATAAAAAAACTTCATTTTACACATTATATTGATGGTGAAGAATGCAAACTTACAAAGTCAACTTTTGACATTCTTGCATTGAGACATGTACATATCCACAATTTTTCTTGGAATCTGTTGCACAAACACCTTTGTCAATTTCTCTCATAATACTACCTCATACAAGATTATACTTCTAACCCTCTATGTCAAAGTATACAATCTGTGAAGGTGACAGTTTTGATACCGGTAGGGAAGGTTTGCACTGTGCACCATCAATATAAAGTATAAACAGTTATTTGAATGTCCGGCTCCATGGCTAAATGGTTAGCATGCTGGCCTTTGGTCACAGGGGTCCCGGGTTCGATTCCCGGCAGGGTTGGGAATTTTAACCATCATTGGTTAATTTCCCTGGCACGGGGGCTGGGTGTATGTGTTGTCTTCATTATCATTTCATCCTCATCATGACGCGCAGGTCGGCGTCAAATCAAAAGAGCTGCACCTGGCGAGCCAAACCCATCCTGGGATCTCCCGGCACTAAAAGCCATACACCATTTCATTTCAGTTATTTGAATTCACATAAACTTTTGGAATAGTAAAACTAAAAATCACTGGTTCAAAGAAGTCCAAGAAGATTTAAATGAATTAGGCTTGACAATTCAACAAATTGTAAACAGAAAAGAGAAGAGAATCCTGAGAAATAACGACGTGAGACTTAAACTGAAGACCTATATACACAAACAGTACAACATAACTGATGAAGAACGGGCAGCCAGGTCAGAGAGAATGAAACATTTCTGGGGGAAAAAAAAGAAACATCAACAAAATTTGTAACCAATATTCATAAGACTTGACTGTATATAGATTGATTTCAGTGCTCCAATGTAGGCATAAAATAAATAAAAATAATTTTTAAAAACTGCTGAGTGTACTGAAACCATGCAATTTATAAGTAACATATATATTATGTTACTATGTTCTGCTTTACCTCATATATTGTGTAAAATACAGATGAATTTGTAAGTTTGGGTTGGGGAATTTGTTTGTTTGTCCAGCCCTTGTCCCGTTTCCCTACGGGGTCGGGTATGAGGTGAGATGAATTTGTCGTGGCGGTTTTTTATGACCGGATGCCCTTCCTGACGTCAACCTCATCAGAGGAGTTAATGAGAGATGAAATGAATGACGTGATATATGATAGTAGGGAGAGGGTGAAACCCGGTGCCGGCACATAGCCTACTCCTGTCGAATAGCACCAAGGGGTCTGCTCAAGGCTTAACGTCCCCATCCGACGGACCAATCACCAATAACGGACCATTTATATTGGTATTATAAATTTACTCCTTCAGGACAAATATTTCAGATTCCCTATGGGAATCAACATCTATATCATCTGATGGCCAAGCAGGCATCAATTTTTGATAATGAGACAAAGTCTCTTGGTGCATTGGCACTGCCGGTGGCTCCAGTTAGCCTACACAGTGGCCTCCACGGTATGCACTAGCCAGCGTATTGGTAGGTGTGCTAGGTACCAACTGATGAGCCCACCCTAGCACACGAGGGCGAAACGCTGGCAACCAAGAATGAGTTAGCTGGAAAATTTATAATGTCCAATAACGGACCATTTATATTGGTATTATAAATTTACTCATTCAGGACAAATATTTCAGATTCCCTATGGGAATCAACATCTATATCATCTGATGGCCAAGCAGGCATCAATTTTTGATAATGAGACAAAGTCTCTTGGTGCATTGGCACTGCCGGTGGCTCCAGTTAGCCTACGCAGTGGCCTCCACGGTATGCACTAGCCAGCGTATTGGTAGGTGTGCTAGGTACCAACTGATGAGCCCACCCTAGCACACGAAAGCGAAACGCTGGCAACCAAGAATGAGTTAGCTGGAAAATTTATAATGTCCAATAACGGACCATTTATATTGGTATTATAAATTTACTCATTCAGGACAAATATTTCAGATTCCCTATGGGAATCAACATCTATATCATCTGATGGCCAAGCAGGCATCAATTTTTGATAATGAGACAAAGTCTCTTGGTGGATTGGCACTGCCGGTGGCTCCTGTTAGCCTACGCATTGGCCTCCATGGTATGCACTAGCCAGCGTATTGGTAGGTGTGCTAGGTACCAACTGATGAGCCCACCCTAGCACACGAGGGCGAAACGCTGGCAACCAAGAATGAGTTAGCTGGAAAATTTATAATATCCAATAACGGACCATTTATATTGGTATTATAAATTTACTCATTCAGGACAAATATTTCAGATTCCCTATGGGAATCAACATCTAACCATACTGAGTGCTTGACGGGCTACTGTGAGTCAGATCATCACCCAGTTGAATGTTGGGAGTCAGGAACCCATTTCTATCAGAACTGTAAGGAGGGAACTTCACCGCATAGTCTTCACCAGCCGACGGTCACCTCGTGTCCCTTTGCTGACACCTTGACACAGAGTTCAACTACGTGCATGGGCCCACAAACATTGGAAATGGACCATGGAACAGTGGTGGCATGTGGTATGGTCAGATGAATCCCAGTCCCAGCTGTGTCAAGCTGATGGTTGCGTGAGAGTGTGGATCCTCCTTGTCAACAAGGTTGTGTCCAGGCGGGAGGTAGCTCAATTCTGGTCTGGGCGGCGTTCTCATGCTCAATTAGGCCCCATTGTCCGGCTTCAGGGAGTACTGACAGGTGCACGTTATGTGGACATTCTTTCAGACCATCTGCATCTCTTTATCCCTTTCTGTTTCTGGCCCTAGAGTACTCTGATGGAGATGCCATGTTTCAACAGGACAATGCGCCATGTCACCACTCTGTGGAGGCATGCAGGGGGTTGGAGGAGCACTCTAGTAAAATTATGACCATGGACGGTTAGTCCAGATCCCCCGATCTTAATCCAATCAAGCAATTATGGGATGCTAACAACTGTGGGTAGCAGTGCAAGATGTGTGGGTCCAGATACCTCCAGAACGATTCCAACACCTTGTAGAGTTGGTGCCTCACTGTACTGCTGCTGTTTTGAGGGCTCACAGAGGAGCAATTTATTATTAACATCACATTCATGTCTTCCCATGACTTCTGGTCACTCAGTGTATGTCTTGTGATAATGAATACTGTAAGGGATTTTAATGATTGTACATACATTGTATGACTTGCCAATGTTTAGAATTATACGGCTGAGAATGACCTCTGGTTGGGTTGAAACCAGTCACTTAAATAGTGAAATGGTCTAAAATTCTCTGTACTGAAAGGTGGATAACCTATTCTCCTGAATACATATCAATAAGGATAAAACATGAAGTATTAACTTATGATGGTTACAGAGATGTGGTTTAAACATCACTACTGTTCTCTACCATGGGTTTGTTTTTCCATCAGGAAGTTGAAATATTTGGAAGCAAGATCTCCACTTCTGGAGAAGTAGGCCTACATGGCCCTGAAGTTCACTCAGCCTACACCAAAAATGAGTAACATGTTCATTCCCAAGGGTAATGGCGGTCAGTCATACAGCTAATTATTCTATCCCACTTGGTGCTGAGATTACAGAAACTGAAAGTCTTCACCTTTCACTCCTCAAAAGGCCTTTATGGCTTTGCATTTTACTCGTATCTACAATGGAACCTGAAACTTCTAACATTGAAAATCTTGCAGCCATTTACTCAACTAGGAGATCACTCTGTTAATTAAATTTCAAGCATATTAAACAATTAAGCAAAGTCAAAACATGGAGGAAAACCAGATTAAAAAAGGATGTTAGGAAATAGCAGTTTCAACAAGAGGAATACTTTTTTAAAAAAATACATTCATCACAGCACACGGTTCATGATGTGGGTTACTGTAGCCATGCTCTAGTTCATAAACCATGGGTGACAGCTGAGTGGCCTTGTAAGGGGTCCTGAGAGTTGGGATACCAGTTGCTATGGAATGGGAGTGGGTATCTCGTACATATTCTGAGTCAAGGCCCTCGTTATGCTCAGGTGGCTAGGACTATAAAATCCACCGTGGTCCCTAAGCTGTTAGAGGAGAGATCCCCACTGGGTCTATGTGTAAGTAAGGACAGTATCCTGCTTCACAGAATTTTCACAGAGCAAGCTCAGAATGTTTTAAGCAAGCCTCGGACCTATGGGAGTAATGGAGTCCCACTCCCATTTGATAGGCGAGGGACCCCTTGGAAATGACTTGGTGAACAAACGGAATTTGATGGGGATCTATCAATATTAATGGGGCTTATGGAAGAAAGAAAACAGAAGTAGAACTGGCTGAGTCAGCAAAGAGGATGCATCTGGATTTGCTAGGAGTAAGTGATATTCGGGTAATGGGAAATAACGAGGAAGATGTGAGGGTGCAGATGAGGATGAAGCTGACAAGTTTTATCAAACATTGAGTGACACTGTAGTCAGGGTCAACAGCAAGGATAGGATATTGCTAATGGGCGATTTCAATGTGAGAGTTGGAAATATTTTTTACAAGTTAGTTTTACGTCGCACCCACACAGACAGGTCTTATGGTAACGATGGGACAGGAAGGGGCTAGGAGTGAGAAGGAAGCGACTGTAATAATGTACAGCCTCAACACTTGCCTGGTGTGAAAATGGGAAAACACCGCAAACCATCTTCAGGGCTGCTGACAGTAGGGCTCGAATCCACAATCTCCCAAATATTGGATACTGGCCACACTTAAGCGACTGCAGCTATCCAGCTCGGTAGAATTGGAAATAGAACTGAAAGATATGAAAGGGTGATTGGTAAATGTGGGGAAGATATGGAAGCTAATGGGAATGGGAAACGTTTGCTTGACTTCTGTGTTAGTGTAGGATTAGCAGTTACAAATACATTCTTCAAGCATGTGGCTATTCCCTGCTGCACATGGGGAGGGTAGGGGTACCAGATCCCTAATAGACTATATTATAACAGATGTAACCCATAGTGGGTGACATGGTACATGAGCTGCAAGGAAACGTTTAACTTTTTATTCTGGAGGAATAGAACTATTGGATAGCGATCTCAAGAGTGTTTTCTATACATCAAGAAATTGTAATTTTAAGAAATTGTAATTTTATTTTGTTGTCTCGGTGAAAATGTTTTGTGTATTTCGAGAAATTGTTTTTCTTCCTAGGTAAAGACTATTCAAAAATTATTTTGAAAGGAAACTGTTTAGAAACAAACTGTTTGGACATATGTAGAAAAAATGTGTTATTATGTTTTGTGTATCCCAAGAAAGTTAACACATTTTTGAAGATTGTATAATTTGGTCTTGCTGATTTTATGTTTTAAAATTTTGGTCCAGTTTAAAAATGAACTCCCTATACCGACACGTGTAAGAAATTGATGGTTCAATTGTTGCGTCAGCAATTTCTTCATGGCTTGTCGTTTGCTTGATGCCCATATAAGGTTAGGGTTTTTGTAATTGGTTGTAATTAGAAGTGTTGTAATTGGTTTAATATGGAGGTGTTTTCCGATTGGCGGTTTGATATCGAACGATTTCCAGTATGATGTGAGGTACGCGTGTGCTACCGTTTTCTTGTGGTCTTTCGTTTTCGATCTTCGAAGGGGTCGGACGCGCAGTGCGCGCAGTCCGGGCCTATGGGGCCAACCTACCTTAAGGTAAGCACGTTTAATTATTTTAAAATTTTGTAATATGTGATTTTGTTTTTTCTTTCTAAATTTAACTTTCATGTGTTTCGGCCTTTCTTATTAAATTTCGCGAAATGTAAATGTTCTCATCCTGCCAAGAAATCACCTCGAATCTTAGTTTGGGCCATTTCATTTATGCCTTGTGTTACACGAGGCCACCTTTTGTTTGGAGGTTTTCCTGTTTTAAAATTTCTTTTATCCTTTATGTGGCAATGTGTTAATTTTCCGTCAGGTTGCCTCCAGTAGCTCAGTATAATGAAATTACAAGAAAAGTCTGTAGTTGTCCTTTGATGGACCATCCAGAAGATTGTTTGTTATATCCTATCTGGTTTATTGTTCAAGATTCAAGTTGCAGTTGTATTTCTGTTCCTTTTTCACGAATTGTTTTCTATAGGTTTCTGTTCTTGTTTTTCTAATTATATTTTATACGAAGGGTATGGGTGAGTACGTTCTTTTCCTTACAACATCCTACGATCTTACAGCCTCATAGGGTCCAAGTCCGCTTTCCACACTATTCCTGTCTGTTTTAGACCTTTAAGCTTTAAGTATCCTATCCGCATCTTTTATTTTATTTACAATTTTATTTTTAATGCAAAACGGGTAACCGGTAAATATCAATCCAGGCTACAACAGACTTTAAATTCAGGAGATCTGTTAGGAATGCGTGGATTTTTCAGGGATTTTTTGATGTTACAGACCATATTTGACCTGTAGAGAACTAAGTATCTCTAGATCTAGGATAGAGAAAGTGAAATCTGTCTGCAGACAAATAAGGGTAGAAAATCTCCAGGACAAGGATATTAGACAAAAGTACATAGATATGATTAGTGAAAAGTTCCAAACAATGGATGGAAAGCAGCTTCAGGAGATAGAAAGAGAATGGGGGGCATACAGGGATGCTGTAATAGAAACAGCAAGGGAATGCCTACAAACAACTGTGTGTTATAATGGGGAAAAAGCAAACATCTTGGTGGAATGATGAACTTGCAACGTATAAAGAAGGCATATCAGAAACAGCTCCAAACAAGGACTGATGCAGACAGGGATTTGTACATAGATAAAAGAAACAGAGCAAAGCAAATAGTTGTTGAATCCAAGAAGAAGTCATGGAAAAATTTTGGTAATAACCTTAAAAGGCTAAGTCAAGCAGCAGGGAAACCTTTCTGGACAGTAATAAAGAATCTTAGAAGGGAGGGAAAGCAGAAATGATTAGTGTTTTGACTAAATCAGGTGAACTCATAATAAATCGCAGGGGATCACTAGACAGGTGGAAGGAATATTTTGAAAATTTTCTGAACGTAAAAGGAAATATTCCTCGTGACGTCGCAAACAACCAAGTTCATGGGAAGGAGGATGATGATGTTGGTGAAATTAAGCTTGAGGAAGAGGGAAGGATGGAAAATAAACTCCATTTCCATAAAGCATCAGGAATAGATGAAACTAGACCTGACATGGTGAAATATAGTGGGAAGGTAGGGATGAAATGGATTCATAGAGCAATACGATTAGCAAGATACCATCTTACTAGACAAAAGTAGTAATTGCACCTATCTATAAGCAAGTTTCTGCCCCATAAGTAGTTATGGGTACGTAATACATCTTGTACATAGTTTCCTTTGCTTCCATTGGCACATCTTTGTCCCATAACATGTTTCTTTCACTATGATAGAAATAGCTTCCAGCTTGAATCCTCTTACTAATTTCAGCATCCAGTCGAGTATTCTCCATTAATTCACTCCCCAGGTATTTAAATGTTTCCACTACTTCCAGGGGCTTGTCTGCAAGTCTAATTTGACCTCTCCCTTATTTCTCCCCTCTAGTCATAACAAGGGTTTTACTCTTCTCTACACTTATTTTCAACCCACATTCTTCTATTTTCCCATTCACCATATCCAACTGTTCTTGAACCTTCCTGCCGTCTTCTCCCCAAATCACAATATCATCTGCAAATAACAGCATGTTCATTTCTCTTCCTCCATATTCTGCTTTTGCTGTTCTCATGATGTCATCCATTACTATGGTAAACAGGATTGGTGATAGAACACTTCCCTGCCTCAGCCCACTAGTTATTTTGAAACAACTTGTCCTGCCAACTTGTGTTTGCACGCAACTACAACATTCCTTGTACATTGCCATGATCATTTTTATTAATCCCTGTGCAATTCCTTTTTGCACCAGACTGTCCCAAACTTTAGTCCTGCGGACACTGTCATATGCCTTTTCAATGTCGATGAATGTCATCACCATATCATTCCCGTACTCCCATTGCTTTTCCGTTAGCTGTCTCATAATGAAAATGGGCTCTATTGTTGACCTTCCTCTTCTGAAACCAAACTGATTTTCCAGTATCTGATTCTCAACCTTCAACCTTATCCTACTTTCCAGTATCCTCTCCATTATCTTAGCAACATGGGATATTATAGTAATTCCCCTCTCATTCTTCAAAACTTTCTTATCGCCTTTCTTGAAAATTGGGATGATTATTCCTTTTTGAAAATCATCAGGGACCTCCTTTTTCTCCCAGACAATCCTGAGAACTCCACTGAAATTTCACCTATTCCAGCAGTTTTTCCATTCTTCATCTTTCTTACTGCCATTTCAATTTCATTCCATGTAATTTCCTTATCCATTTCTTCAACGACTAATTGCCTTTCCTGGTCGTCCATTGAATGACTGTCATCAGTTCTTACGTTCAGCAACTTCTGAAAATACTCTCTCCATCTATTCCTTATTTCTTCTGGCTTTGTTAATATTATGCCGTCCTCATCCTTCACAAATCTGGTGTTTACATGATCTCTCTTTTTGTTTCTTAAGATACCATACAGTAATTTCTTGCTGCCCTGCATATCATCTCTCAATTTCTGTGTGAATAAGGCCCAGCTCTTCCTCTTTTCTTCCTCCACTACTTTCTTGGTCAAATTCTTAGCCTCCACATATTTTCTTCTACTTTATTCAGTCTTAGATGTTTTCCATGCTTTCCATGCCATTTTCTTTTCCTTCACTTTCATCTTTAGCCTATCATTCCACCAGTGTGTCTCTTTGTTCTTCACATTTCCTGATGTTCTACCACATACCTTATCTGCACATCCCACCAGTGCTTCCTTAAATCTTTTCCATTCATCTTCAACACTCCCCACCTCCGTCCTGGGTACCAAGGGTATTATTTCCCTTTGAAAATCTTCTTGTATGCTTTTCTCTTTCAACTTCCATACTTTAATTCTTTTCTCTCTTCTTAATGGGGGTTTTTCAATCTTTCCCACTTTCAATTTTCCTACCACAACTCTATGATCTCCGCCAAAGGCTTCTTCCGGCATAGCCGTAACATCTACAAGGTTCTTCTGGTGTTCTTTCTCTATGATTATATAATCAATCATGGTCTTTGTTCTTCTGTCTCCCCAACCATACCTTATAATCTTCTGACTGTTCTTCTTCCTAAACCAGGTGTTTCCAACAATCATTTGGTTCCTCATGCAAAAATCCACCAACACCTACCTTTCCATATCCAAAGGGCCCTACAACATCTTCCTTTCCTTGTCTTCCCATTCCCACTTGTGCATTTAGATCTCCCATCAATATCACTTCCTTATCTTCTATCTGTCTCTCCACTTCCTCTCAAAAGTCCTCCAGATGTTCATCTATGCACCCTGTTTGTGGCACATACAACTGAAATAGATATTTCACACCATTTTCAAAGTGGAGTCTCATCACCATCATCCTATCGCTGACGGATTATGTATATTCCACATATTCTTAGATATCTTTTCTATGTATGATGGCCACTCCATTTTTTGCTGCAGGTCCTCCGCTGTAATACAGCCTGTATCCTTCTTTCAGAGGAATCTCTCCTGTGCACCTCTTCTTGGTCTCACACAGTCAACCAGTTCCTCGGTCTTTCCTGTCAGTGTCAGGACATTTGCTGTTGCAATCTTGATGAAGTTTGATGCTGGTTGCCCATTTCTCACAGTTCCCCCAGCATCTGAAGAGCTGTGCATCGCTTTTAGCAGGGGACGCCCTAACCTTTTCCGAGGCACCATATCTGCTTTGTCTATATAGGCTATTGTTACGATGGGCTCGCCACACCCAAAGGCATTTTATACCTACTGCCAGGTTCAAAATTAGGCCGCCCCTAACATGGAACCAGACGCCTTTCGTAGCCGCTCCTCTGGAGTACAGACGCTACGGGTTTGCCCCTTCCGCCATCTCCACCGTAGATGCCGTTGAGGTCTTCACTCATAACCCTGAGCTGGGACCCATACTAGATGTTACACACCGGGTCAGTGCGCTCTGGGACTCACATAAGCAGGGGCGCCACTCCCTGGGTAGGGCTGCCTCCGAAGATGGTCCCTACCTGCTACCCGAGCAAGAATTACTTTTGTTTTCATAATTTGTATTTTTCATTGTTCTAAGATTGAATAACTAGTATTTTGTCATAACTCTGATCAAACTATGTGACACATCAAGGTGCTTTCTTCCTCGTATATATTCTTTGCTTTTTATTTTTATGTTCCTTAATCAGCTGCATATATTATTATCCGTCTTTCATTTCCATTTATAGTTAACATTAGAAATTTCTCAGGTGTTATAAATTTTGCTGCTTTATTTGCTATCTATACATAACCCGAGATAAAAAAATTAAGTTTGAGGCAGAAATATGAAGTGAACATAGTGTATCTATATATATACTGTAGAAATGTCATCAATATGGAACTTATAGAGGGCAAATTAGTGTACAGTTTAAAAATAATAGTAGCTAATTCTAAATTCCCAGCAAAAACCTCTCATTTGTGTTCATTAGTTGGGCTGAATGCTCTTAGTATGAGAATTGAAATGCACAGAGCACTTTATAAGAAGGGAAAAATAAAATATACGCAGATATCACATGCTCACCTTTAGAAAAGTCATATTTTCCTTGTTGAGAATAAAGTCGGAATCTGTGTATTAAACCACCTTGTTTTCAAAATCGGTCTGAGGCTGCAAATCCAATTCTTCCAAAATTGACAAAATTTAGTTTCTTGTTTATGTCAGAATTTGGGTCAGCCGATTCTTTTGCTCTTGCTTTTCTTCCAAATAAGTTTGAAACTCATTCAACTCATCTTCAGTAGGAATGGAGCGCAATTCACATCTCTCTTGCAAGAACTGCACACAAGCCTCGTTCTTTTTCACACAATTCCGTATATCGGTCCAAACGGTCCTTTCTGTCTTATGGCACTCCTGTACCCATCCCTTCAGAACACTCCAAACAGCATACAATGGGAGATTTTTCAAATCTTTCACCAACATAGTTAAACCTAGTTCTAAGCTTAGATTTTCATATTTTTTAAGATAATGCTCAATATCTGCCTTCATCGCTTCTTGACATACTTCTTCCTCTTTAAGCATGTTGCTTAACAGTTGCTCCTCATTTGCTCTTATTTCTCCCTCTCTGGTTTTAATACAATCCTCAGAGTAGATTTGTTCCCAAATTTTACAAAATGAACTGCAGATTAAGAAGTGATGTCTGGTCAGCACAATAGATCCTCTTGGCTATTCTTGTCTTTCTAGACTGAAGCTGCTATCTCGAAGTCAGATAGTTCCTTAACAATTTTACAAAATTTGGGAATGTATCTTCCTTGCAGTTGCTGCAGACTCCCCAATAAATCACGTCTTGTTTCCTGCATTACACTACAGTAGGCCCTATCGTTACCTCAAAATACCAGACACACACACACACATACGGTACAAAGAAGTATTCAGCCAAAATGATTGCATTGTTATAATCAATATGGGCCACCTTTCTGTCCGTATCCTTCATCAGAAGAGTAGGGAGAATATAGTTTGTCTGGTATTGTTTGACTTCCAATTAGATCAAATATCTATCCAGAAATTAATACCAATATACTGCAGGACATTACAGTGAGGATCAACTACACATAGATACAAGACAAAGCTACAAGTTTACTACCCATTCCTTCCCATTAAGTATTTGATAAATCAACAAACAAACAAACAAACAAACAAACAAACAAACAAACAAACAAACAAACAAACAAACAAACCCCTCAACAGTTGTAACGCCTTGACAACTGCAGCACAGTCCGAAGAACTGCAGATTAAGAGGTGATGTCTGGTCAGCGCAATAGATCCTCTTGGCTATTCTTGGCTTTCTAGACTGAAGCTGCTATCTCGAAGTCAGATAGTTCCTTAACTGTTCGAACGTACACTGAGTGAACCTTGAACCAGCCCTCAGATCCAAGTAAAAATTCCAGACCTTGCTAGGAATAGAAGCAGGGGCCTCTAAGGAAGAGAAAAGCTTGGGATTCCAAGATCATGTGAGCAAGTGAATACAAGATCAAATTCAAATAAGCAAAGACAGAACGCTGATAGGAGAATAAAAAGTTTGGCATAGCATTCAACTTGAATATTTCCATACTGTTTTCCTGCTATTGCCCAATCCTCCTTCTTATCGTTGATGGTTGATACAGTTGATATGGAAATTTAAGAATGGAAGGTGGGCTGGTATATGGTTAAAATAGTTCATGAAGCTCACCTCCATTGGAGTAGGGTTGGGCACTACGTCCCTGTTTTGGCACACTGTGCCGGTGCACAGTTATGTTCCGCTGTTCCGGAACGCGGAGCATCAGTTGTTCTGAAACATTCTCAAGCGAGACCGAGACAGTGACTAGCTATCCTGTCAGAAGTGCCACTATGCACCGCCCTTCGCCCACTAGCTGACTGTCGATAAAGGCAGTGTGCTGCCATGTGCTGGAGTGTTCCGTGTTCTGTCGTATCCTCTTTGTTCTGTGAGTTCTGTTGCACCAGCAACTGGCCTTCGTACATGCGGATAACTTAATGTGTTCTGTTTTGTAAGAGTGTTTTCATTGAAGCCTAGTAATATATACCGTACAAAAGATTGTAAACTTTGAATAATGTCGCACTGGAGTCCTATTTATGACTTTTTTCTTGCTAGAATGAAACCGGACAGAGTAAAATGCAATATATGTTCTTCCATTTTGTCTGCAAAGGGATCTTCAACTGGCACAATGATGAGACATTTGAAATTTAAACATTCCACAATTTTTATTTTCGTGTTCTGCTGGTATAATTTTATTTTTAACCTCCTATTCCACGTGTTCAATTTTTATCTTCATGTTTTGCTTCTATGGGTTATTTTTTTTATTTATTTTCGTGTTCCGCTTGTATATTGTGTATGTAAATAGAGTACTGATGAATGTTTCTTCAACTGTGCGAGTATATTTTTAATTGGTGAAAATAACATTGTGACATTTGTGAACACATCTACTGCCAATGTAATTGTGACAGGTGTATTTCAGAATGAATGAAAACATTCTTATCCTAAAAAAACATTTAGACATGATTTTCTGGGTGCCTATTTCAGAGTTCCGACTCCTTTTTCACGTGCTGTGAAGTTTTATCCTGGCCCTAATTACTCACAATATAGGCTGTTACATTCAACCAGTGAAAATATCCTTGGATTAGTTACTTTTAAACAGCTATACTGCTATTGTGACTGTGCTGTGTGTGTTTCATATTGACTCAAAAAAATCTTCACCTAAAAGCAGCCTTTAAACGTTATTATTTGGTGCAAATTTCAGTGTTCCAACTATTCCTTCACATTCCATGCAGCTTTATGCTGGCCGTAACTACACACAGCACGTCCGGTACAGCACCACATTCCTGTTCACGCAGAGCATGTCATCTTGCCTCACGAAGTTCTCTCTACTGCGCAGTTATAGTCCCGTGTCCCACGTGGTGGCACACTGTACCAAAACACTCCATCTCAAGCTCCTGATGTTCCGGAACAACTGACTGTTCCAGTCTGCCCAACCCTACAATGGAAGTGTGCTTGAAAAGAGCTGCACCACCTCGGGATGAGGACACAAGTTTACTTCTTTTTAACTCAGTAAGTTGACTTCTGAATCTAATTGTTTGCCCTCAAATGCTTGTAAAAATCACACCACTACATCTCTTCATCAAGTCTCACATTGGGACGTAGTTATAAAATATACAAATATATAGTAAACACTTTCTTTTATCCTAAAAGCAGGTTGGTTTTATTGAGGATTCAAATACAACATGTTATTCCCCAATCCTTTTGCTACAATACCCCATTTTTTAACATAAGCTCCATTCAATGCTACGGCCTTGCACCACCATAATGTGAGGGCCTGTATGCCTGGATGGTACCACTTGACTGGTCGATATCGGAGCAAACGTCGTGCTGCATTGATTACTTCCCCAGCATCCACGTATTGCTTCCCACAGAGTACATCCTTCATTGGACCAAACAGATGGAAGACAGAAGGCGCAAGATCTGGACTGTAGGGTGGGTGAGAAAGAACAGTCCAGATCAGACAAGTTTGCTCGACCTTGTTGTGATGATGAAACACACCTTGCCCAACGACGCATCATGTTTTTGTCCACTGCCAGGTCTCTGTAGACATTCTGCAAATGCCTATGAATGTCTGTGATACCCTGTTTTTCTGCCAAAAGAAACTCAATAACTCCTCCGTTACAGATGCCATGAAGGCTAGTTATAGCGCTGCCACCTATTGGAAATTAATGAAACTCTTTGAGAGAAAGCGGGAATATTCAAAGATGTCCCAAACAAAATTACAATTTTTTAAAAATTGAAATTGACCGAGAAATAAAATGAGTTACATTATATATTGAACTTCCCTCGTATTTAACATTTTAGCTGAAAGAAAACCGAGTCTGAAGAGAAAATACATTTTTCCTATTTGTTTTAGATCGCACCGACTCATATAGGCCTTATGGCAAGGACAGGTCTAGGTCTGGGAAGGAAGCAAACATGGCCTTATTTAAGGTACAGTCCCAGTATTTTCCTGGTGTGAAAATGGGAAACCATGGAAAACTACCTTCAGATATGCCAACAGTGGGGTTCGAAACTGCTATCTCCCAAGCATAGTTTTCCTGTTCAGTGAGAAAATATCCCTCAAAATCTGCTGGAGAAGTCTCTTACTCAGAATATCCTCCTTTCAACCACAAAGATATCAAAGCATTGCTCTAATTATACACTCGTAACTCTATTACGACAACATGATTTTCATAGCCCAGCAATTTCTTGGAGATATGATTGGGAACAGTCTTCATATATTTATTCCCAGCAGCCTTCTGGTTTTGTTACTTGCTCTTAAAATTTAATTTTGTTTGTTTCTTTGATGAAGAACCTGACTGCTCGCCTTGTTTCCTTTTGTTACTTTCACCACCATCTGAAAGAAATAATTCCTATGATTAGTATGTCTAAATGTTTATTCTAGAAAACAATAAAAATGGTAGAAGCAACATATTTTAAAAGCTGCACTTGTCAAGACCCAAATGGGGTTGACAGGGGATGGTTTGAATTTGAAACTATATGGACTGCAAAGTGCCTGACAGATATTGGTAAATAATAATATTAATATATATTCTTCTTCAAACGATTGAGGTTGCCAAACCGACAAAGAATATCATACAATATAAATTTAGTACCTAATCTAAATAAGAACTGAATAAGACAGAAAGTTCAGCTGTAAGCATAAATGCACACGATAATTGCTCACGCTAAAATGTTTTGTAAAATTTATTGTACAACTAATTTTATAAGAATATCACAAAAACAATTTGTGTTGTTCACGATATTTTATAGGAAGGATCAGGATAGCCATCTCTGAACTAAATTCTGAACTAAGATGTGTATGTGCTGCCAAGAGTTGAGTTTGAAGCCCATTTATCTTTACCC
This sequence comes from Anabrus simplex, assembly GCF_040414725.1. Classification (NCBI taxonomy): domain Eukaryota; kingdom Metazoa; phylum Arthropoda; class Insecta; order Orthoptera; family Tettigoniidae; genus Anabrus; species Anabrus simplex. Next base: position 45,791,891 of record NC_090268.1, read on the forward strand.
TCACATCAGCCTGGCTTGTATTTGAGACACAAATTCGGCGATTGAGTTTTCTGCCTCCCTTCTTGCATTTCCGTTGTGATACAATGGCAGTTTAACCTCATACAAACACTAACAGCTTCTTTAGTCCACCTGGATTCTGCCATTTTAGAAGTGTGTGTTTATGTTTACAAACTAATTGGTTTGTTTCGCAAAATTAATTTTATGGAATAGAACATGTCCTATTTTATGAATCGATTGCAAATGTTAAAAACATTTAAGCTTTAAGAAAATTAAATTAAAGTATGGTTTCCTTCTAGAAACCTTAATTTTGATATAAAGGCCAAAGGCAGGCATTTATGCAAGTGGAGGCACATGCTTCCCCTAGTGCACCGTCACTGCATTGTCCTCCATAAGAGGCTTGCAATGGTTCCTCAACAGCGCACTAGCCGCCAGCATCTTGGAAGGTTGTAGCAATCCAACTGATGAGCCCACTGCCACACTAGGGTGAAACGCTGCTCATTTCACGATTGAAAAACCTAAAGAACTTAAATGATTTTAACATTTTCAATTAATGAAATTAAATTATGGTTTTCTTCTAGGATCCTTATTTTTGAAACAAAGACAATGTTGATCGCATTCTTTGACAGTAAACGGTTAGTTCGCCATGAGTAAGTTCTACCAGGTGAAACAGAGAACCAAACTCTTTACATCGAAGTCTTGAAACATTTTCGACAAGCAATTCGACGTGGCCGCCCTGATTTGTGGTAGTCGCAGGACTGGCTCTTACTGCATGACAATGCAAGACCTCACACTGCTTTATCTGTTACTGAGTATCTGGCCAGACATTCTGTCACTGTCATCCCACATCCTCCATATTCGCCTGACCTCTCGCCTTGCGATATTTTCTTGTTTCCGTAAGTGAAATTGCGACTGAAAGGAAAGCTTCATCAAGATATCACAGACATCCAATGGGCTGTGACACATGAGCTTACAAGCATTGCAGTTGACAATTTTTCTGCTTGCTTCCAAGACCTCCAGAAATGCTGGCAATTGTGTATAGATAGCCAAGGGGACTACTTCGACTGGAGCTAAGATCATTATTTGGTAAGGGCAACTTTTCTACTTTTTACGACCTCAGTCCTGGATTTTTTCTGACATAGGTTGTATTTAACTGAAAATTTCATCTTTCCTTGACTCCCCGCTGCTCCCGTACTATACTTGAAAAAGATGCATCCTGAACAGTGGTGGCACTGAAATAAATTGATTTCTCTTATTAGTGCAAATAAGCACAAAAAATGAATGCATATTTAGTAAGTTTAGAAGTTCATGGATAACTCAATGTGAAGTTAGTGTTAAGTAAAGAATAATGTTCTGTTCACATCTAACAATGTAATCTTCTTTACGGGGCTCATGACGACATTGATTTTCACTTCATGAAAAACTACATTCTTGTATTATTTATTTCCATGCCTTCCACATACAAAGATCACTCAATAGCAACACTTACAGGTCTGTTAACAAGGCTAACTACACCGCGACTGAAGACCGACAGCAAGCGAGCGAAGCAGATGGCGTTTGTTTATGTTACCTATCCATAACAGAGAGCTGGCGAAGACTTAAAAGTCATGCATCCCAACATTCCTTGTACTGTGAATAATGTAAGTCAGTACACATTTCAGCTCAAGTCAAGAAGTTGAAAAATTATTTTTGTCCAGGTAGATTGAGAAAATTGCACACTGTGCACTGGTAAGACTCACCGTTCAGAGGTAAAGAGACAATGTGATCCACCAGTGGGTCTCATAGTCACCAACACATTAAAGAAGTCAAACATTCATAGTAGCAGCCCCATAGATAATTTTAAAATCAGATATACAATGCCATATCTGCATCATAAAGTTTCTGTTCCATTATTGTTAAGTGATTTTAAGAAGTCATTCATTCATTCATTTTATTTCCATTCTCTATTGCTCAGGGAGGTGAGACTTCCCTAATCTTAGTCCGATATGCAGGTAGACAGGACATAATGTCTCAACCTGGAGTAAAAAGAACACCACTGTCCTGTTAAGACAGGGACAAACTATCTACTATATACAGTATATAACTAGCTAAAAAAGACTGCCTTTGTGGTTTTCCTAACTACAGTTAGTTAACTTAGGCCATTACAAAAATGTCAGTAGGAATGTAGGGGTTAAAAGCAATGTTATCATATAAAAATACTTACTCGAATGAAAAACCGCACATTTTCTTACTTTTAACGAATGGCACTACAGTTACATAAAATCAGCTTCATGGTCCGTATCGCACTTCAATAGATTCACAATTAAGTATTTATTTATTTTCCACCTAGTCGATACAATGATTGCTTAAGGCAATTTTTAATGGTCAAAAGTGGTACATGTTTCGTATATTATCAACATCTTCAGCCACATAACACTGTTTAGATGAAAAATATATAAAATTGACAAAGTAATGCTTTAGAGGAAGTGTCCTTAAAATTAACATAAGATTGACAAGACTAAAACAAACAAATAACTCAAGAGAAAATATATAAATTATTTCTACAATAGAAAGCAGTCGTCAAGGAAACACTTGTACAATATTCCATAGAGAAATTGTCCTAATAAATATTCTTTTCTTAATAATTCATGAAACAAGATCAATTTATAAATTAAAAATTATACAATTTATAAGTAATTATCGAAATGAAGAAATCCTGATATCACAGTGCGGCTCTTATTATTAATGTAGATGAAAATATAACTAATTCCTATTTGTCAAATCTTATTAAGCCTGCTTTCCAACATTCCTTGTACTGTGAATAATGTAAGTCAGTACACATTTCAGCTCAAGTCAAGAAGTTGAAAAATTATTTTTGTCCAGGTAGATTGAGAAAATTGCACACTGTGCACTGGTAAGACTCACCGTTCAGAGGTAAAGAGACAATGTGATCCACCAGTGGGTCTCATAGTCACCAACACATTAAAGAAGTCAAACATTCATAGTAGCAGCCCCATAGATAATTTTAAAATCAGATATACAATGCCATATCTGCATCATAAAGTTTCTGTTCCATTATACAAGAATGTAGTTTTTCATGAAGTGAAAATCAATGTCGTCATGAGCCCCGTAAAGAAGATTACATTGTTAGAAGTGAACAGAACATTATTTTTTACTTAACACTAACTTCACATTGAGTTATCCATGAACTTATTTCCAATGCTGGTATGACCAGGCCGCAGACAGCCGTGAACACTCCTCTGCCATTACTCTGTTACATATGCACACTGCTCATTCCTATCAGTCTCAGGGTAGGGATTGAATAGCTCGAATGCTAGGATGAACCAGTTTGTTACGTACCAGTAGTATCAGAAAATGTATAAACCAGAGGAATGGCATGCTTAAAGAAGAAAGTTATCTAACTCCCCAGCTACTTCCAGCCAATATTCAAGCAGGCTGTTATACTCGGTACGACCGGGCTGTTTGGCCGTGCGGTTAGGGGCGTGCAGCTGTAAGTTTGCATTTGGGAGGTAGTGGGTTCGAAAACCACTGTCGACAGCCCTGAAGTTGGTTTCTCATGGTCTCCCATTTTCACACCAGGCAATGCTGGGGCTGTACCGTAATTAACGCCAGGGCCACTTCCTTTCCACTCCTAGCCCTTTCCTACCCCATCGTCGCCATAATACCTATCTATGTCGGTGCGACGTAAAGCAAATAAAAAATACTCGGTACACGGCAGTAATCCCATCTATCGGACATGACTGGCAACAGAAGACACAAAGCACATCACAACAAACAATGGTCAATGTAATGTTATTGTTGTTCAATGTTATGAGCTTTTTGTATTCTAGGCCTTCACATTTAGTTTTCCTTCGACTCTGTGATATTAGGGCATCTTACGAAATTATTAATAGCATAGACTGTAGTTCCTTATTCCCCGACTTTACATAATGATTTTCATTAAATTCTGTCTACCCATGTTCTTGTGACTCGGGGCTGATATGGACTTAGCAACAAAAATCCAAATTCATGAATATCTCTGTTATCGTAGCCAGTACTGTAAAAATGTATAAGATATACAGGATCGGAAATTTAATACTATATAACTTTAGTAATGTAGTATTTGTCGATAGGACCACTAATAACACAAATATTTGAGAATTAAATTTTAGTCCCTCCCCTAAACTACCATTCCACTTGGCGTAAATAAAATAATTTATGACCTAGATTGTAGAAACTTATTTCTCAACTTTGCATACCGATTTTCATTAAGATAGGACCACTAATAACGTAAACATTTGAGAATTTAAGTTTAGGCCTTCCCCTAAACTACCATTTCTTTCTGCGTGAATGAGATTATTTATGGCCTAGATTGTATCGACTTATTTCCCGACTTTGAATACCGATTTTCATTCAGATAGGATCTCTAATAACATAAATTTTTGAGAATTAAATTTTAGGTCTTCCCATAAAGTACCATTTTTCTCAGTGTGACTAAGATTATTTATAGCCTAGATGGTAGCGACTTATTTCCCGACTTTACATACCGAGTTTCATTAAATTTTCTTCAGCCGTTTTCTCGTGATGCGTGTACATACATACATACATACAGACAGAAATTACGGGAAATTGAAAAGTGCATTTTCTTGCTACTATGTACACTACCGATACAGAAATACCATCCTTTTTCAATTCTGAACAATGTACAGACAAAACTCTTATTTTATATATATTCAATACAAGTTTTAAAAGGGAAAAGACAAACTAAAAAAAAAAAATAGAGACTCATGCGGAAGTTCTGTGGATAAATAAGTTTAAAATAAGCATTACTTCAAAACATGCATTTAAAAAATGAATAGAACAAATGTAGTGTAAAGTTAAAAATTCTAACACAAATGAGCAAGTATTTAGATCTTCAAAGTCTGTTCCGAAGGAAACAATGTTTACCAACACTAATAAATGCATACTTACCAGCTGTCTTGTTATTCTTATAAGCTTGAGACATTCGACTGATATTAGTTTTGTACACATCCTCATGAATAACTATTCGCTTTGGATAATCAACCCCTACAACACAGTTTGCTTGTCTCTGTATAGATAAAGGGGCTCTCCAAGGTTCATAAATATATTCAGTCGGCATTTTACGCAATACAGGAATATATTTTCTGAAAAAATAAAAAACAGAGTTTTAGAAAAATTGAAGATAAAGATTTTAATTCACAAAAAGGGGATAAAAAGTCAAATGAATGAAAAAAACTCTCTTCTTTCCAATATAGCCTACATTATATATCCCACAGCAAACATGTTGAATCTTCTGAACATGTGGGAGGACGGTAAATTCAGCATTTATGTGACATTCCAGTTGAACAGTTATAGTCATTTTGGACAGTTTTGTAGACTTGGAATTTTGTGTCAACCATAGATAATACACATATATATATATAAAACAGGGCCTCTCAAACGCCCAAAATCTCACGTGTGCAGACAGCGGCGCAGAGTTCCTGTGCATAGTGCATCGGTCCCGCTCGGCTCGGTCCAACGCTTCATCTCTGGGCTACTTGGCTAAGCTCGGCTCAACTCGGATTTGGAGCACTATGGAGCAAGTGAGGAAGAGGGAGACAGGGGGAGCGAGCGAGACAGGCATGGCTAAAGAGAGAGACAAAGCTATTGCTCCAAATCGAGGAGTGGGGTCCTGCACTCTGGTCAACCAAGCGAAGTCGTCTTTTGCACCGTGTACAATGCATGCACCCTGAGAAGTCCTGATATAAAAGAACATGTCCTGACTGACTGATTCATCATCGCCGAGCCAAAACTACTGGACATAAAGAAATGAAATTTTGAGGATACATTTATATTACAATGTAGGTGCTCGCTAAGGGAGAATTTTTTAATATTCCATCGCTAAGGGGGTGAATCTGCCTTTGCTAGCAGGACCTAGTGTTTACAGTGCACTGAGTCTTCTGGTATAGGCTAGAGCAATTTTGTTACTTTCATTGATCTGTCTCTGTCTTACCTTTGGCTTTGACAAAATGAAAGTGACTGAGGTATGAGCGATGCTAGTAATGCCATTCCTTATGCAGCAAGTCCCTGCTATGAATGGTGTGAAAATGTTGCTCATAGGGTCGGTTGGTGCAGGCATTTCAGTGGGCTTGGCAGACTGATATGTAACAGCAAATTCCGGCTTGGTGAGGAAAGCAACGGGAAACTACCTCGCTCCTCATTTCCCTAGTACGCCTCTTCAGTGATGCCTAGGCCATCTATGACAGCTGACGGCGGAGCTGTTGAGGATCCAACCAGCCTTAGGGCTGATGACTGAACATACACACATACAAGGGGGTGAAAAGGGGAGTGAATTTTTAAAATGAGAGTATCTATATCTCAAAACTTTAAAACTAGACAGATGTAAAAATTGGTATTTAGAATCTCCTTTAAAAATATAGAAACATGTATTGTTTTTGTTTTCGGTAAATTCCAATAGGAAGGGTGAAAAGGGTGAAAAATGGGTTGAATGCCTTTAATGAGGATACTTATATCTCAGAAACTGAAGATATCACAGACCTGAAAATTGGTATTTGGGATCTCCTTTAAAAATAAAGAAACACGTATTTTTTCTGTTTTTGGAAAATCCAATTAATGGGGGGTGAATTTTAAAAATGAGTGTATCTATATCTCAAAACTTTAAAACTTTTACCAAATACAGTAGAGACAATACGCGACACTGAGCAAGATATTGAGGGACAGCTATTGGAGCACTCTCTAGCGAGTAGACCTGAAAACTACCGATTCTGTCATAAGAGCACGTATATTTTGTGTGAAGTTTTTGGTGTTATTTATGCGTTTTCAGTAAGATGACATAATTAAATAGTAGCGTGTGTCATTCCTTGATATCTCCTCCCAACATGAGGGGAAAGGTATGTGCTGTGTTTGGCTGCAGTAACTATGAAGTAGAGAAGAATGCGCAGTCATTCTTCAGGTTCCCTCGTAACAAGAAAATGTAAGTAATATTGTATTTGCATATATATTCTTCCAGTGACAGAGATCTTTATAGTACTTCATAATCTTCTGACCTGCTCGAACCATATTTTAACTGGCTTAAAATGTAATACGTATATTTTATCGTATAGTGCAGCAGTTAACCTTCAATACCGATGTGTTGTTGTAGGTGTGATCTGTGGGTTTTGAAATGTCACAGAAGTGATTTGGATAAGATGAACAAGAAAGAAGGGTCATTACGCTTATATAAGAATTATAAGATCTATTCAGATCATTTCCAGGCCAGCGACTTTAAAAATCCTCGACTATACAGCCAAGGGTATGTTACATTTTTACTCTAATTTTACGTAAATATTCCTCAAAGCATCACTATTGACAGCATTTTCATACTTTTCTTTCTTTTATCCCTCTTCTCAGATTAAACCCGGGATTTTATAGATTTTCTTTTTGTTAGTAGGCTTCATGTTAAGAGGCAAATTGTCCAGCTATTAAATGTTAATTCATTGCATCATATGTGTAAGGAATGTGCCGATATTTTTATTGACAAGTGTTAATGTGATTATACAATGCTTTTAAATGAGAAAAAAGACAAATCCAACCGTAAGAGTTCAGGCAGGAATGCTAAAGGTAAAAAAAGTAATGCATAAATGAAAGATCAAGCCATTTCACATAAGTCCATTTCACATCTTGTTTATATGTATAATTTCAGTCTTTGAATAATAACCTTTTAAATAATTCTTCATTCATTTATCCAGAATTGCTTTGGCAACTTCGAAGTTAATATCTCAATAATACTTTCTTTCTAAACGTAATTTATTTATCCATTTCCGTATATACATTTCCATTGATATTTTAATTTAGCGCGATTTGTTCAGGTCAAGTCACTAGGAGCGCTACCGTCGAATTGTCTCCCATTTTAGCAAGGCTAAATCCGTGTGTCACGTATTGTCTCTACTGTATTTGCTTTTACAGATGTAAAATTTTCTATTTAGAATCTCTTTTAAAAATATAGCAACACGTATTTTTTTGTTTTTGGAAAATCCCAATAGGAGGGGTAAAAAAGGGTGAAAAAGGGGTTGAATGCCTTTAATGAGGATACTTAAACCTCAGAAACTGAAGATGTTACAGACCTGAAAATTGGTATTTGTGATCTCCTTTAAAAATAAACAAACGCGTATTTTTTTTTTGTGTTTGGAAAATCCAAATAATGGGGGTTAAACAGGAATGACAAATTGGGGTGAAGTTTTAGAAAGAATATATCTACAGTATATCTCAGAAACGTAAAATGATAGACACATAAAAATTGGAATTTGGAATCTTCTGTAAAAGTAAAGAAACATAGGTGATTTGTTTTTTGGAAACTCCACTTAAGGGAACTAAGAAAGGAGTGAAATTTTAAAATGAGTTTTTCCACAGAATATCTCATAAACTTAACATTACAGAAGTGAAAATGGTATTTTTTTAAATCTCTATTAAAAATAAAGAAATAAGTATTTTTTGTTTTCAGAAAAACCACTTGGGGGGGGGGGTAAAAGTGACTGAAAATGGGGTTGAATTCTTTTAATTTGGATACTGATATCTCAGAAACTGAAGTTGTTACAGATGTGAAATTGGTGTTAGGAATCTCCTTTAAAAATAAAGAAATACGTATTTTTTGTTTTTGAAAATCCACTTAAAGGGGGGATTGAAAAATTAATTGAATTATTTGTATGAAGATAATATTATCTCAAAAATGAAAGATTTTGCAGACGTGAAAACTGGTATTTGATATCTGCTTTAAAAGTAAAGAAACACGTATTATCGGAAAATCGAATGAAGGGGGGTGAGCGAATTGAAAAATTAATTGAGTTAATTGTATGAGGATACTGATGATGATGATGATTGTTGTTTAAAGGGGCCTAACATCGAGGTCACAGGCCCCTAATGGTACGAAATGAGACAAAATGGAATGACAAATTAAAAGTCTAAAATTCTCCACTGACCAGAATTCAAAGCGTGAGAACGAAGAATGAATGGATGGACATGAATTTAAAACAATCAGTGGATGCAACCCACAATGCTTTACATTCACACAAAATGACGTAAAAGAATAGGATTACTGACCAAGGGACTGCTGCTATAGCATAACACTGAAACGATGATGCTTGCAGTCTAAAGGGGGTCCAAAATCCTAGTTATCGGCTCCTCATAATGGTAGTGATCGCTAGGAAAGTAGAACCATGGTATTTGTCCTGTTGCGGTACTAATCAAAAGTAGCACAGACTTGCAGTATTCTACACATTATTGTACTACTCAGAGGTTATGAAATTCGACATATAATACAGACCTATGCTTTTCTCACTTTGCGGCGCCATTTACAGGCAGCGCAAACCTATGGTGTTCATCACATAAGAGTGCTAACCACAGGGACCTTTCACTATCCGTGGTGTTCCTCATATAGTGGGTACTAATCACAGGCAAGGCAGAACCATGGTAGCTATCATCCCATGGTCCTGCTCATATGGTGGTACTAATCACAGGTACTGCAAAAGCCGACCGCATGGTGCTCCTGTGTGCTACTAATCACAAACCTATTTGGTACCTAATATAGTGGTACTACGCGAAAGTAAAAGCGACCCATGATGTTCTCCGTGTGGTGGTACTAATCACAAGTAGTTTCATGGTTCCAAGACAATCATCCCTTCATCGCCCCTTTTAGTCGCCTCTTACGTCAGGCAGGGGATACCGCGGGTGTATTCTTTGTCGGCGTCCCCCACCCACAGGGGGTTGTGTTTTTGGTCCGCGAGAGGTATTTTATTTCCCTCAAGTCCGCCGGCAAGCCGGTTAGGACACCCCTATCCACCACCTGGAACGCGCCACCTGGGAGTATCACCTCTCCCCCTGCTAAGCCAGCATAGCAGGTTCGTGGTATGAGGATACTAACATCTAATAGCTGGGCTGAGTGGCTCAGACGGTTAAGGCACTGGCCTTCTGACCCCAACTTGGCAGGTTTGATCCTGGCTCAGTCCAGTGGTATTTGAAGGTGCACAAATACGTCAGCCTCGAGTCGGCAGATTTACTGGCACGTAAAAGAACTCCTGCGGGACTAAATTCCGGCACCTCGGCGTCTCCAAAAACCGTAAAAGAGTAGTTAGTGGGAAGTAAAACAAATAACATTATTAACATCTAATAAAAACTAAAGTTGTTACAGACGTGAAAACTGCATTTAGATCTCCTTTAAAAACAAAGGAAAACACGTTTTTTGGCTGAAATCATCTTGGGGGTGGGGCAAAAAGGAGTTGAATTCCTTTTACGAGGGCACATAACTCAAAAATTGAAGATGTTAGAGGCATGATTCTTGGTATTTAGAAGATCCTTTACTATTAAGGAAACATGTATTTTTATGGGGATACTTATATCTCAAAACTGAAGGTAAAAGATGTGAACATTGGTATTTCGAATCTCCTTTAAATATAAAGAAACACGCCTTCTTTGGGGGGTGGGGGGGAAGGGGTAAATCAACTTAACGGCGGTGGGGTGAAAAAGGAGTTGAGACGAATTGATTTTACTGTTCATAATATACTTATTCTGATCATAAACCAATCATTTTTTATCTTTTTTGGGTTTGTTTTCAAAAGCCATCTTTTCCTCTGGAGAACTTAAAGTTAGATTACAGTAGATTCTCCTGGCATATAAATAAAAATTTAAACACATTTGAAATAAATGATAGGAATGATATTGACCATGCAATTGTTCATCACTATAATAAGGTCGCCAATGCATGGAAGTATATCATTCGTATCGCCAGAAATCCCGCGCACGACAATGGTGCTGGTCACATTGTCAGCAATGACAATGGCAGCAGATGTAATTTACCATCAAGTAGCGGTCTTGCATCTTGCTATGGGGTCCATAATAATAATAATAATAATAATAATAATAATAATAATGCTCTGGACCGTCGTCAAAATGTGCGGACCGTGCTGAAAACGGGTCCTGGCCGGGTAATGACTATGAATGCAGTCCGGCCGCGGGTTCAGTACTGCCAAGGCACCCAAGACGACACCACGCCAGATCTCCTCAAGGATTTGATCCATATTAAAAATGCTTATAGAAAAAAATGGCAAAGATTTAGGGACCAAACTGAGTGGGTGGAATACCTGGACCTAGCTCGGGAAGTACGAAATCAATTGCTGGAAAGAAAGATTGAAAAATGAGAGGAACTTCGTTGTAATCTCTCAGAAAACAAGTCAGATCGCAAATTTTGGCGGATTAATTACGAAATGTTAAGCATTCAATTATAAATTTCACTATAATACCGTAGCGAAGCAAGGGTATCTTGCTAGTATATACCATATAAAATAACTTGTCCTGACTGACTGACTGATTCATCATTGCCGAGCCAAAACTACTGGACATAAAGAAATGAAATTTTGGGGATACATTAATATTACAATGCATGTGCTCACTAAGGGATTATTTTTAGATATTTCGTCGCAAAGCAGGTGAAAAGGAGGTGAATTTATAAAATGAGTGTATCTATATCTCAGAAACTGAACAGTTTAAAGGCGTGAAATTTGGTATTTGGAATCTTCTTTAAAAATGAACACATTTCTTGGTTTTCGAAAAATCCTGTTAAGGGGGGGGGGGGAGTGAAACAAGTGAAAACGGGATTGAAAACCTTTTACATGGATACTTATATCTCAAAAAATGATGATGTTACAGTCATGAAAATTGGCATTTGGAATCACCTTTAAAAATAAAGAAACATGTATTTTTTTGTTTTTCGAAAATGTATTGAAGGGGTGGTGAACAGGAGTGACAAAAATTAGAATATCTACAGTATATCTCAAAAATGTAGCATGTTACAGACATGATAACTGGTATTTGGAATCTCCTGTAAAAGTAAAGGAACATGCATAATATGTTTTCTGAAAATCCACTTAAGGGGAAAGGTTAAGGAGGGTAAATTTTAAAAATGAGGATATATACAGTATATATATATAAAACTTAACATGTTACAGATGTGTAAATTGGTATCTGGAATCTCCTTTAAAAAGAAGGAAACACGTATTTTTTTGTTTTAGGAAAATTTCCCTAACGGGGTGAAAATGAGAAATTGGTGAATACCTTTTTTGAGGATACTTATATCTAAAAACTGAACATGTTACAGTCATGAAAAGTAGTATATGGAATCCCCTTTCAAAAATACTCGAATCCTTTGGTTTTGGAAACCTACTTAAGGGGAGTGGGGGAGTGAACAGGCCTGACAAAGGGGGTGAATTTTTAAAATGAGTATATCTATAGTAGCCTATATCTCAAAAACGTAATATGTTGCAGACGTGAAAATTGGTATTTTTAATTTTTAAAAGTAAAGTAACACATACTTTTTGTTTTCGGAAAAATCACTTGGGGGGTGGGGGGGCAGTAAAATAACTCAAAAATGGATTGAATTCTTTTTATTAGGATACTGGTATCTCAAAATCTGAAGATATTATAGACGTGAAAATTGGCATAAGGAATCTCCTTTAAAAATAAAGAAACGTGTTGTTTTTGTAAAATCCACTTAAGGGGTGTGCAAAAAGGACTGAAAAGGAGTTGAAATACTTTTTCAAGAATACTTATATATCAAAACTGAAGACGTTACAGACATGAAAATTTGTATTTGGAATATTCCTTAAAAATAAAGAAACATGTATTCTTTTGTTTTTGAAAAATCCAATTAAGGTGGATAAATGAATTGAATAATTAGTTGAATTCTTTGTATCAGGATACTTATATCTCAAAAACGAAGGATGTTATGGATGTGATAATTAGTATTTGGGATCTCTTTTAAAAATAAAGGAATGTGCAATTTTTGTTGGTGGGGAGGGATTCAACTTCAGGGGGTGTAAAAGGAATTGAATTATTTTTATGAGTATACATATAAGAAGTGAACTTAAAACAATACATCCCTAAGGAGTTTTGACTGGAGGGTGAGGAACGATGACAAAAATATTTTATATGAAACCATTTGAATTATGAAGGTAAAATGTTAAATGATATCCTAGGTGTTACATAACAGAAGGTTTCAAATAAATTTAACCCCTCAGAGAGTTAAATGGGGGTTAAGATCCGAAAACAAATATATTCATTCCTTCCTCTGAAACGGTTTAATGTACGAAGACAAAATTCCAAATAGTGGTATATATTTTAAATCCTAGGTGTGAAATAGGAAATAATTTTAAATATCCCACCACTAAAGTGTTAAATGAGATTAGCTCTGTAAACTAAATTATTCATCCTTCCAAAACCGTTTGGCGTACAAAGATGTAATTTGTAGTATTTTATGTCCTAGGTGCAAAATATTGTGTACTTCAAAATATTTCTCCCCTAAGTGGTTTAGATGGTAGTTGACTCTCAAAGACACAATATCCATTCATCCAAAACTGTTTCAGGCACGAATATAACTTTTTTTTTTTTTTTTAAGAAGGGTGGTCTTCTACATCCTAGATGTTAATAAATATTTTAAAACATTCACTCCTTAAAAAAGTATGCATTCCTTCATTACTGTTCGACATACAGTTAATATCTAGGAAGTAAAAGCGACCAACCTGTGAAATTTTTATTTTGTACGTGGGACAGTGGAATAACACCAAGCACTAATCTTTATTCAGATCTTCACAATGTCAAAAATTTGAGTTTTTCCCACCGAAATGTTTGTTTTAACATGATGTTTAATTACTTTAATTTTTTCCTCCAGCATAAGCATCTTTAAAAGACAATGTTACTTTACTGCAAAAATACAGTACAAAAATGAATTAAAATTCACTATGACTCAGTTTTATTCTATGTGTAGGCCTACTCTAATCATTGACTGGATTTTTTCTAGTTCTCAAATCAAGTAATCCTGGTATGGGTCCCATCCACTTGAACCATACTCTAGTTGGGGTCTTGCCAGAGACTTGTACGCTCCTCTCCTTTACATCCTTACAACAACCCCTAAATACCCTCATAACCACATGCAGAGATCTGTAACCTTTATTTACAATCCAGTTTACATCATTACCCCATTGAAGATCTTTCCTTATATTAATACCTAGGTACTTACACTGGTCCACATGAGGAACTTTCAACACAGTAATTATAACTGAGAGGAACTTTCCTATTTGTGAAACTCACAACCTGACTTTAACCCCGTTTATCATCACACCATTGCCTGTTGTCCATCTCACAACATTGTCCAGGTTATTTTTGCAATAGCTCACAATTTTGTAACTTATTTATTACTTTATACTATAAAACATCATCTGTGAAAGGTATATCTCTGATTGCAGTTCTTTACTCATATCATTTTTATATAAGAAAACATAAAGGTCCAATAATACTGCCTTGAGGAATTCACCTCGTATTGATTTCAGGATCAGATAATGCTTCACCTACTCTAATTCTCTGAGGTCTTTTTTTATTTTTTTAAATTTTTTTTGCTCGTGGCTATACGTTGCACCGACACCGTCTTATGGTGCCGATGAGATAGGAAAAGCCTAGGAATTGGAAGGAAGCAGCCCCAGCATTTGCCTGATATGAAAATTGGAAACCACAGAAAACCATCTTTAGGGCTGCCGACAGTGGGATTCAAACCCACTATCTCCCGGATGCAAGCTCACAGCCGCGTGCCCCTAACTGCATGGCCAACTTGCCCGGTTAGAGTTCTATTTTATAGAAATATAGCCACCCATTCAGTCACCCTTTTGCCTAGTCCAACTGCACTCATTCTTGCCAGTAATCTCCCATGCTCTATCCTATCAAAAGCCTTATATAGGTTAATTGCGATTCAGTCCATTTGCCCTCCTTAATCTAAGATATCTGCTGCATCTTGCTGGAATCCTATAAGTTGAGCTTCAGTGGAATAACCTTTCCTAAACCTGAACTGTCTTCTGTTGGACATTATTAATTTTGCAAACATGTCATATAATCAGAAAGAATTCTTTCCCAAAGCTTACATGCAATACACGTAAAAGTGACTGGCCTGTAATGTTTGGCTTTATGTTTATCACTGCCAATTATGCTTGCCATCATGTTATCCTCACTGATTTCTTTGCTAGATTCAATTTCATATTAAGTTCCTTCAATTTCTCCTTACTTCCATAACCATTTCAAACTCTGTTTCTTTCCAACCTGCACCTCCCTTTAGTCTCTTTGTCTTTTAAAATGTAGCAGGTCTTTACCATTTCTTACCACCTTTAAAGGTACACACCTGTTTTCACATTCCTCAACATCTCCTTCAACCCCATCCCACAGTCTGTTTACATTTTTATTTACCGTTTTCCAATTACAGTATAATTTTCATTAGAAAATTTCCTAAAAGCAGATGTGTACAAGGAATAACATTAGTTAGATTACTTATTTGATGACTTGCATTTACCGTGTTATTGTATTTGGATAGTAAATATTTGTATTTTCACTAGCGATGAAACAAACACAGCTATTTAGAGCCTACCTATTATTAACAGACATCTGATGACAAGCTTTAAATACTATTTTCAGAAAAACAATCAACAGGGAAAGTCACATAACATTAAAACAATGTGTACAATCAAACATTAAACTAACTTGTTGAAGTATGTAAATATACACTGAGTGGCCAAAAGTTGCGGGAAGGGGTGTCCCATTAGAAAATGTGCCGTGTATGACCCCTGAGCATTGAGGCTAGCTGTGGCATAGCTAAGCAGTCTGTCACAGAAACCAGTGTCGTGAAGATGGCAACAAATTGCAAGTCAACCAACTTTGAATGTGGGATGATCATCGGTGCATGGCACATGGGTCAACAGCATTGCCGAGAATACATGCGAATTTGGGTTTCCAAGGTTAACAGTGTCAAGGGTGAATCTTTAATACTGCAGAGAGAGTGTGGCATATGCCCCATGAAGGTATGGGTCGTGCGTTTCAATGAGATTGTGTGCAGGCGAGAGGTGGCTCAGTTCTGATCTGAGCGGCATTCTCGTTGTCGCAATTAGGCCTCACTGTCCGGCTGCATGGAGCGCTGATAGGTGCACATTATGTGGACATTCTTTCAGACAATCTGCATCCCTTTCTGACCCTAGAATACCCTGATGGAGATGCCATGTTTCAACAGGACAATGCACCATGTCACCACTTTGTGATAGCACGCAGGTGGTTGGAGGAGCACTCCAGTGAAGTTACAACCATGGACTGGCCCTCCAGATCCCCCAATCTTAATCTAATCGAGCATTTATGGGAAGCTACGGATGCTGGTGTATGCTCCATGAACATCGCACCAAATACACAAGACCAATAATTGTGTGTAGCAGTGCAAGATGCATGCATCCAGATTCCTCCAGAACGATTCAACACCTTGTAGAGTCGATGCCTCGTCGTACTGCTGCCGTTTTGAGGGTTCACGGAGAAGCAACTTGTTATTAACATCGCATTCAATGTCTTCCCATGACTTTTGGCCACTCAGTGTATTATGTTTTAGTACATGAATAACAGAAATTTTTTCTTAGTGGAAATTCTGTCATTCCCATCCAAGAGATTGTAAATCGTAACTTGCACACTTCAACTCTATATTTGTACATTGTAACATGAAACTTTTAACATGTCAGGTTTCTCTGAATGTACAAATACAGGAAAGTAAAACCACGTTTATTAATATCAAATTCAGTATAAATCAAGCCTGAATATTTATAAAGGTGCAATTATAGTGTCTTTTTTAATACTGCACTCCAATCAAAATTTAACTGAATGGTGCAAGGAAGGCTTCGTAGTCATAATCGAACGTCACTGCTCCTGTTCTGTGATGAATGTGTTCGCTTTCTTGCTTGACTGTGACATACGCTTGATACATACGCTGCCCGCATTTACGTAAAATGAGCTCGGCTGCACTATGGTTCATTCCACGTTAAGAAAACAGTATTGCTCTTATGACAACAGGGTTGCCATATCGAACGGCTCTGCACAACACAATCACGAGGAAACAGCGGCACATAAATCTGTGAAATTCAATATTTAACTTCAATACAACAAGCGGAATAAACTAAGCTGCAAATTATTTGTATGAACTAAAGGAGGCGTGAAGTTACAGGGGCTATTTTTGGTTTGTACAGAATCAGAGGTGAACTATGGCACATTAAAAACCTCAGCACTGAAGTGTAAGGTAAATCGGCAGAGAAAATAATATTTTTTATGGGCTCAAAGGGTGAAGGATGCATTTAATTGCATTTAATTTCCCCAGACGGGCTGAGTGGCTCAGACTGTTGAGGCGCTGACCTTCTGACCCCAACTTGGCAGGTTCGATCCTGGCTCAGTCCGGTGGTATTTGAAGGTGCTCAAATACTTCAGCCTCGTGTTGGTAGATTTACTGGCACGTAAAAGAACTCCCCATGACTCATCAGTGTAAAAGATATTCCTTCCATTGTCTCGATATTTCTTATCTATTGACAGATACTTGTGACGGCAAGAATAATGTCCTCTCTTTCCATAAACGAGCTGAATTCCCTTTCTTTTTGTACTGGAAACCCAACCAATCTAACAACGATACAGAGTTGTTGTTTTTTAACTCGGGAAGGTCTTTATCATTTTTTACAGACTGTAGGACTTGCTGCAAGGTTTGAGGTTGGTTTTTAAGGAAAAACTCTTGCACCTTATGCCTTACACCACCGCAAACAAAATCACTGAACTTGACTGACCTGCTGTCTTTCCATGGTGCTTTACGTACTCTTGCTTTAATCGGAGAAGCCAAAGGTCCTGTAGTGGCTGCTGCTCGCACTTTATAAACAGTCCTCTCAGAAATGTCTGTTGCTTCAGCAGTTTCTTTAACCACCCAGCTGAGACTTTTATCTGGATTCTTTCGAGAAAGGTAATGAAGTACATTAAGCACAGTCTGCTTTTGTTTCTTCCTGCTTATTTTAATGGACATTCTCATCCATAACGCAAATAAATCACTATTAATGTTAAAAAAATCACACACGTAGGCTAATCACATAACAATACAATTAGACCTCTACACTAATATAAAGGCTGAAAACATGCACACGCAACAAATAAATACCGTAAACGACATCTCTACAAAAGAAATCATGGTATTAATGTTAAAAGAAAGAAATCACACAAGTAGGCTAATTAATCACATAACACTCACTCAACACAAGACAAGTACGCACTGATATAAAGGCCAGAAAACAGACACACTGTAGATGACTCTACAAAAGATCACAGTATTAATGTTAAAGAAACAAATCACACACACGTAGGCTTATCCCATAACTATCACTCAACATAAGACAAGTACGCACTGATTTAGCCTAAAAACACACATTGTACGTGACTTCACTACAGAAGTGAGCTACCTGCAGTTCACAGATGCTTGTACCAGAGCAACATAGAAGGCAAATGACGGAAGACAACGAAGCGATGGCTGTTCCCGCCATTGTACTTCCTCCCTACAAATGTATTTATAAAAAATAAAATGTTATACAGTATAGTTATTTTAATATCTCATGAGCAAAAATGCCTCATCCTTTTAACTGTCTTTCATAATACATTACAAAGTACAGTATAATATCCCTTAATCATGAGGAATTATGGGTGTCTCAGAGGGGGTATGTTCAATCGTTGATGGCCCGTAAGAGCAATACTGTTTTCTTAACGTGGAATGAGCCATGGGCACCCAGCTGAGCAACTCTGCTCTAGAGGCTTTCATGGACTTGGCTTGTATAATTGAAAGGACAGTGTAAAGTATTCTATTATCCACTGATCTAGTTCAACTGGTAAATGTATTACATTATTGGACTATAGTTTTTGAAATTCCAAATCTTGGTCCTGACAGTAACCATTCCACAAAACATTTTTCTGCAGCCATACTGGGCTATATAGCTATATAGAATTATTTCCAGTTCTGGAGCTTCTCATTCCAAAAACACTCACTAGAGCAGATAACACGTCAATATAAACAAATACTGCAACATTCACAAATATGTTAAGCAGATGGCAATAGCAGCATCACCCTTCGCCATTTCATTAGTTTGCAAGTGTGCAAATTAATTTTTCACACCAAGAATATCTCCTGCTGCTCCTATTCAGGGCATCAAAAAATTCAGACAAGATTTAACCAGCCTGCCCCATTTAGTGCTGAGATTATGGATAGTGGAAGCCTTTATCTTCCACTCCTGAGGTCTGTATGGGAGACGACCAAGACATACATACGTTGTTATACAGTATGTTGTATGTTGAGTTTTCAGCCCAAAGACTGGTTTGATCCTCATCAGCTGTCACTGATGGCCTAGGCATCATTGAAGAGGCATACTAAGGAAATGAGCAGTGATGTAGTTTCCTGTTGCTTTCCTCACTGAGCCAGAAGTTGCTGTTACATATCGGTCTGCCAAGACCAGTGAAATGCATTTTCACTCAATTCATAACAGCGACTCGCAGCATAAGGAATGGCATTACTAGCATTGCTCATGCCTCAGTCACTTTCATGTTGTCAAAGCCAAAGATAAAACTGAGACAGATCAATGAAAGTAACAAATTTCATCTACAGCATACCAGAAGACATAGTGCCCTGTAAACACTAGGTCCCACCAGCAAAGTGCAACACTCAAATACAAGCTAGGATGTACAGATAAAAATAATAAAAAGAACTCCTTACTCCAGGGCCTCTTAGGGTTACTGCACCGGTGCACTGCGCGGAGCAAGGTACAAAACACGACTTCCCTAGGTTGACCAGTGTGCAGACCCCCACTCCTTGATTTTGAGCAATAGCAACGTCTCTCCCTTCACCTACGTGTGCCTCACTCACTCTGCCTGTCTCCCTCTTCTCATTTACTCTGCAGTGCTCCAACATCCGAGCAGAGTCGAGCCAAGCTTAGCTGAGTAGCCCCGAGACAAAACACTGGTCCGAACCAAGCTGAGTTGGACAGATGCACGATATATAGAACCTTTGTGCCTCCGTTTCCATGCATGAGATTTTGAGCGTTTGAGATGTCATGCCTTACACAGTACTGGAAATACACATATTACTTACTTTATGTAGTCTCCAAACTTGTCTGTTTTCTTTCCAAAAGCCACTGGACTGTAAACCCTAAAAAATTGGTGAAAGAATGCTGACGCTGAGAGCCACATCCAATTGCCAGCATTGAGAGCCCAGTCAGCATCCAGCAGCAACTCTTCAAACACCTTCAGAAGGTATGAGTATGTTAAAAGATATGCACTTTATCTATACGTATGGTAACAATGAACATAATATCTTACAGTTTCATGACAATACTACAAAGGAATCAATGTTTAATTGAAATGCTGTTTTACCTTCTGTCCCTCTTCCCAAGATATCCATAAGTCCCCACGTGTCAAAAAGCAGGCTACAGCATGGCGAGCTAAATGATGGATCCAACCTTCTTGACGTAACTGAGTCATGATTGCATCAATGAATGGGTATCCTGTTTTTGCCTGAATTATTAAAATTAATTACTGGGTTATAAACTGCAATGCAATCTCTGTATAGAGATTAAAAGCAAGAACCTTAATTTAATAAACATTTCAGAAAATTCTCTTTGTGGTCAGAGTAGACAATAAAAGAGTTAATTAGTATTGTAATAAAAGTGAGATTCAATAACTGGAATATTTCTCAATAGAGACATTAATCTAACACAAAGTTAACTGCATCTGGTGAAAAAAGTCTGCCTTTTTCTATTCATGTTTTATGGTCAATTCTTAGACTAATAATACATACAATGTTATACAGTGCAATACCCAAACACAAGTACATGTACAAATAATATGAAGAAAGTTTTAAACTCTCGGGTACAACCTAACATGCTTAGAACAAATGCCTTGGCTCTCTGCTACTCTGCTGCAGAATATGCATGCCCTGTCTGGTACACATCTAGTCATTTGAAGCAAGTGGACATCGTTCTGAATGATACCTGCCAATTTATTACTGGTTGCCTAAGACCAATGCCTGTAAAAACGTTTACCGCTTAGCTGGAGTTTCTCTACCAGAAGTGGCAGCCAGAATTGAAAGAACAAAAGCAGACAACACAGAAAATCATCCTCCATTAGGATACAAACCATCAAATTGAAGGTTCAAGTCAAGGAGAAGTTTCCTTCATTCTACAAAAGGCCTTAAGGAACTGCCCAGGAAAATCTGAATAGCATCATGGAAAACGTTTAAGACTGGCTTATTCCGTGTGAAAGTGTGAAAGGACATGACAATGGATGTGTTTCATGGAAAATGCTGAACAGGTTGCAATGCGGGGTAAGTAAGTCTAAGATGAATTTGAAGAAATGGGGATACACTACGGACACCATCATGCTTGAAGATTATGTCCAGCTAAGTGTACAATGAAGGACTTGATGAGGGCAACTGCTGAAGCATATGATGTGATAAAATAATGGTCACATAGTAATATCTAATGAAGGTTCTCTGCATAGAGTTTTTATAACCTATCATTGACAGTTACGATGTGGCTGTTTATACACTGCCTGACAAAAAAGTTAAGCACCCAGAAGGAGCGATTGAAAGTGAATAAAACTACATATGCTGGAAGATCATGTGCCTTTACTGAACTAATTACAATATGGGATGAAAGAGACAAGACCGTTGGCAGTCACAGGTGGAATGTTGGCGCCAGGTCAGTACGGTGTCGCAACTCCCTGGCCGCAATGCATGTCCTTATGCAGTTTGTAATGGTGTCAAACAGCTTTTGGATCCTCTCCTAAGGCAAGTTCATCCACAGCTGTTGCAGCTGTCCCTCCAGATCCCGCAGGTTGGTACTGGGACGGAATCCCCTTCCAATGTCATCCCACATGTGTTCAATGATGGAGAGGTCCGGGAATCTTGCTGGCCACAGGAGGACCTCAACATGCTGTAGACAGTCCATACACACACGTGCTGTATGTGGACGTGCATTATGTTGTTGGAACACTGTCACAGGATGCTGTGCCATAAAGGGTAGGACGTGCGGACGCAGAATGTCTGTGACGTATCACTGTGCCGTCAAAGTCTGCCGAAGCACTAATAGAGGTGACCTGAATGATACCCTATGGCTCCCCACACCATGATGCCAGGGATTACGCCTGTATGTCTTTCCACAATATGGGCATGATGGTCATCGGACGTTATGGAGAAGTGGGACTCATCATTGAACATGATGCGACACCAGTCCTCCTCTGTCCATGTCACCTGGGCAAGACACCACTTGAAATGCAGATGTTGGTGTTCTGGTGTCCATGGTAACCGATGCATGGGATGGTAGGACCCCAATCCAGTGGATGTGAGTTGTTGAGACACTGTGCAGGAACTCATAGGATGTTGTAGAGTCTCCAGTACATGTTCGTGGATGTCGGGTGCCGAAGTTATGGAGTCTCGCAATGCTTGGCGCACCATACAACAGTCCTCCATCGGGGTGGTATTTCTTGGTCAACCCAAACCTGCACAACATGACTGGGTGCCCTCATGTACCCACTCAGTCCAACATCGGGCCACTGTGACATCTAAATGGTCCACATGCCTAGCAATTGCACGATATGACCAATCAGCCTCATGCAGTCACACAATGCGGCCTCTGTCAAATGCTGTCAATTGGTGGAAAGGCTGCCTAACGCGTCTGCGAGACATCATGGATGCTTCGTACTGTATGTAGTCCTCTCTGCATGTCTTGCTTAACTGTCTGACTCACAGCAGTCTACTGGTAACACCTTATCAACAACAGGACGGTGCCATCATGAATGCACTCTGGTGGGCATTCTACACATTACAGATCCTTGTTAATCTAATCATTTACACATCAATGGAATGCATGTATACTGAAATGTGATGTTATTGGACCACTCCTTCTGGGTGCTTAACTTTTTTTGTCAGGCAGTGTAGTACCAGCTAAATATTTACATTTTATATTGTACTTATTATGTTAATCTAGTTTTAAAACTGATATAACTTATGACTCAATTAAATATACAAAATGGTCAATTCTATGTCCTCGAATGAGCTTTCCACACTAGTAAATGCACAGAGAGATATATGGATACTCGTACACCATACAAACTTTTTAAACAAGAGCACGTTTCCACTGTAGTGATATTTCAAAGACAGAAGAGTAAACTCTTGATTATTCATGTGCAGGTTATCTGGTTTGTGGGCTATTCATCCAACCTAATCTTTTCTTAAATGTATATACTGTAATGTACATTACCTTTTTTTTTTTTTACCACTTCTGAACTAGACTTGCTGTTTGAGGTGCTACACAGAATTTGCTCATAAGAACACAAAAAAATATGTTAACACCTACTTTTCACCATTACCTTCAATGTAGTGACTCTGGACTTGAATACAGCGATTCCAGCAATTTTCCCAAGCTTTGAAGCACTGAAAAGCAGATTTAGTGTTTTAAGCACTTCTGCAATTCAGCTTGGATTTCTTTAATGGGATTAGAATACCACCCTTTCAACCAGAGTTTCATGTTAGGGATGAGATAGAAATAACAAGGGGCCAGTTCAGGTGAGCAGAGGGAAGGGGGTTTGCAGAATGGTGGTCACGTATTTTTTTTGTCAGGAAGTCCCTCCTCTTGCATGAGGTATGTGAGGGCGTATTAGCATGATGTAGTAACCAGTCCCCACTGTTCCAGATGTCAGGCCATTTATGCCTCACATCTTCCCATAGTCATCTCAAAAATCTTTGAAAACTTCCCGTTGAAAGTTTGATGTTGTGGAATGAACTTCTTGTGCACAATTCTTCAAATATTAAAAACGTTTAGTCCCCAAATGTCTCCTTTAGCATTTGATGGGTTTCATCTACAGTTTTATTAAGGCTGAAGCAAAATTAAATGCAAATTCTTTGCTCCCTAACATAAGCATAAGAATATAGGGTAAAGCAAAGCACAGAAACTCAGGAACATGTGCGCTTACGAGGATGCCAGTTGGTAGACTAATAGTTGACACATACAACAAGACCAGGCAACTTGGCCGTGCGGTTAGGTTAGGTGTGAGCTTGCACCTGGGAGATAATGGGTTTAAACCCCACTGTTGCCAGTCCTGAAGATGGTTTTCCATGGTTTCCCATTTTTACACCAGACACATACTAGGGCTGTACCTTAATTAAAGCCACGACCACTTCCTTCCCACTCCTAGCCCTTTCCTATCCCATCGTCACCATAAGACCTATCTGTGTCAGTGCAACATAAAGCTAATTGAAAAAATCATACAAGAGGGCACCTAGCATCAGAATTTGGTATCACAACTTGTTCACACTCGATAGCCGCAGTCGCTTAAGTGCGGCCAGTATCTAGTAATCGAGAGATAGTGGGTTCGAACTCCACTGTCGGCAGCCCTGAAAATGGTTTTCCGTGGTTTCCCATTTTCACATCAGGCAAATGCTGGGGCTGTACCTTAATTAAGGCCATGGCCGATTCCTAACCATTCCTAGGCCTTTCCTATCCCATCGTCGCCATAAGACATATCTGTGTTGGTGCGTCGTAATGCAAAAAAAAGAAGTTGTTTTCACACAGGATATTCAAATTCTTAGAAATTCTAGATAACACCTCAAAGGTTGAGAAATGTAGTTTTTATGACATCAATAAACACCGTTCTGCATGACAACAGAGTACTGTATCAATGTTATCAGCCTCGCCTCTCTGCGAAAATTGAATTTAAACTCAGTTTCCTGTTGTTAATCAGTCTGTAGTATGTATGAAATGTCTGATCAGGATTACCTGATACACGATGAAACAGACTGTACAGCCAGCAACTCGACATCGAGTGTTGGGCAACAGCAAATAACAAAATTCCTTTCAGGGACCAATGCCTTTAAGCAGATGAGCCCCTTTAATTATGTGTGGTTCTCCCAGTGGAGGAAATGCCACTGAAATCCAGCAGGCAGCGTCTGTTCTCCAGGTTAGGGTTGGCCTCTTTGAAACCTTTGGATGTGGCAAGCCCGCCATACTAATAGCCTATACAAAGCATCAAAGTGGATCAGAACAAAGAGCTAAGGAGTACCCAGAAGCAACACACATCTCTTGTGTCTCTAGGGAGAAGTGGATGGAGGTCAATGATCCACAGCCCAACCCACGAGTGATGGAAGAAGGAAGAGAAGAATCTGTCTGTATGATTTTCAATTCTATCTCATTGTTATAGAAAAATGCAAAAAATCTGTTTTCATAAAACAAGAAAAATTGGAAGTTACGTAAAAATTCAAGAAGGAAGAGTCAACTGCTGAACTGGTGGCAGATAATGAAATGAGTATGAACCATCCACAATTTTATGTAAAACAAAGATGAAGGATTTTGTGTGGAAACATGATAGTAGTGGAGAACCTTCAAAGTGTAAAAGGAGTATATATTTCAAAATAAACTCTTCCTTACTATGTTTAAATACCCTACTATGCTCCCAAAAATTTGTCACTGAATTAGATTATCACCATTTTCTCATTTTTCATATATGATCTTTTCTTTCACTGCCCTGAATATTTTAAGATATAACTCACCTGTGCCCATGCTGTTAGGTGGGTGTCATTTGCTTCCCAGGGAACTTGACAACATATGGGATTACCTTTCATTCTGTCAAAATTTGGTGTTGCTGAAGCAACAACATAATAAAATTCTCTCCACATTAACTGCCCTTCCAATGAGACAGGTGGTTTTGTATGGGGTGAGCTGCCTATAGCCTGTGAAAGGAATGCAAACTACTGTATTAACAAAAATCTCCCAATAAGATGCATGCAAAAAGACCTACTTTTACAGGTAAACTATCTAAATTATATATTTTTTTAAAATCATATACTGTAATCAAGGGAACACATAATGAATACTGCTTAATTCCTCATTAAAATACTATGATCATTATGATATGGATGAGTTCAGAAACTGGCTGTAAGATGCTTCAAAACCTAAACTAATACATAAGTTACACACAGCGAGTTTCTCTCATCAGTTAGCTGGCAGGCTTGCCCAGCTTATCTGCCTCCCTGCATCACTTCCCGTTATACAACGCAGCGACAGCATGGGAATGCCCGCAGTTCGCAGTTCAGGTCCGTGCTTAGAACGTGTATTAAGTGTTGATCTGTCACCGTATAATTCTCACAATGCCTCCATATGTGTACACAGTAGAGGAAAGGGTATTTATGTACGATAACTATGTGAAAACAGATTCTTGCAGGGAAGTCATTAGGCGATTTGTAACACAATTTCCAGGTGTACGCCCTCCACATAGAGAGACCGTGCCGAAACTCATAAACAAATTGGGATGAACTGATTCTTTTTCGATAAGAAGAGAGTGTTAAAAACCGTGCACTTAACAAGGAAAAAGTAAATGAAATCGCAGAAAGATTAGAACATACGCCTACAAAATCCCTAAGATGACTTGGACAAAAAACCAAGGTTTTGAAGAGCTCAGCATGCCGGGCTACAAAAATGTTAAAATTGAAACCATAGCTGTTAATTTCAACTGTTATCTCCCAGAGTAAAGTGTAGCTTCCACCGAAGTCCCAGTCAACATCCATGGCTGTGACAATATGGAAGTTGCTGGGGTATGGGTAGTGCTGAGTAATGACATTCAGAGCATGACTAGTGCATCTGAGTGTTGTGAAAGGTGCTGCTCATAGGGTCAGTCGTGCTGCAATAGTACTTTCTGACCCAGTGAGGAAAGCAATGGCAAACTACCTCACTCCTCATATTGCCTAGTACGCCTCATTTTGGTGCTGCCATTGGTTTTTGGGGTTTCCTTATAACCGCATAACCTTTGGTGGTGCTATTTGAGGATCCAACCAGCCTCTGGGCTGATGACCTAACAGACAGACATCTCATGTCATGCCCGGATAAAGTGAGCAAAGTGCTGTCCTTATTGCTATGCTGCGGAGCGGGGAGTGATGAGTCAAAGGGAGGCAGATAGGCTGGGCACACCTGCTGGCCAACCAATGAGAAAAACTCGCTGTACATTACATACATCTCCATTATAAGCATGCCTTTCAGTGTTCAGTCTGCAAGCCCCTGTGATTTTACTAAATGCTTCTATTAGTAAGTAGCTCTGTGGACTCATTTAGTTCCATACCTCTTAAATCATCAGAAACTGAGTCTAACAACCATCGTCTTGGTCTCCTTCTACTTCTCTTACCCTTCACAACTAAGTCCATAATTCTCCAAGGTCTCTATTATTTGAGTTAATCTCTTACACTTAGTGCAGTTTAGAAATCTATTATAGTTATTTTATAACATAGTCTCTTGGTTGCTTGCTGTGTAATTCTTAGGTAATCCTTTTGATACATCAGCAATTAAGGGCAGTTTTCATTTCTGTTAGTGCGTAGAAGGATATAATAATATTTTTTTGTTGTAGTGTAATTATTTTATTAGTGGTATATTACCTGCCTCTGTGGATCAGCGGTAGAGTGTTGGCCTCCGGATCCCAAGATAGTGGGTTCAAACCCGGCAGAGGTAGTCGGATTTTTGAAGGGCGGAAAAAAGTCCATTCGACACTCCATGTTGTACGATGTCGGCATGTAAAAGATCTCTGGTGACACATTTGGTGTTTACCCGACAAAATTCATTAAATCTCAGCCATAGCCGCCCAAGAGAGTTTCGGTTTACTCGGTCTGCCATCTAGTGGGGGCCTAGAGTAAAACGGAACGTCGAAATTGACGAGCAGACAGCCAGATGGCGTCAAATTGAAATGTCTGCACACGGTAGCTGAGGCCATACGATTATTATTATTATTATTATTACCTGCTTCAAAAATTATTGTGTAATCATTGTGTAGTGTATAGCTTTTCTTTCATTTGACTTATTTTTATTCATAGAAGTTTTTTAACTGTTGTTGATTTGCATGTTATAAATCTCATTCCGTTTGACGGTTATCACTTTACAAATAAAAAGTCTTATTTAATTCTCCTTTCCAACACAAAGTCTTATTTAATCCTCCTTCTCAATACAAAGTCTTATTTAATCCTCCTTTGTATTGAAAAGGAGGATTAAATAAGACTTTTTTATTTCTGAAACATTGTTGATTTAAAAAAATCATATTTCCACAAAGAAGATAAAGAAAAGCTAACAAATAAAAGTGCAGGGACTGTGGATGTGAGCAGGCATTAAGAAGTATGGGAAGAGTTAGAGGGCTTGAGGGAAATAATTAGGATTCTATCAGGGAACAAGAATGAAGGTAGGTCTCCATCTAACAATGTACAGGATTTGGTAGGTATACAAGAGGTAGGGGGAAGAAAGGGGAGAAGTTCTGGAATTTAGGTGAGCTAATGGTTTATGGGGAAAGAAGCTGAGGGCCCAGGGATCTACTCAGGTAGAGAGTCCAGGAGAGATATCAGTAAAGATGCAGACAAGTGTGAAAACTACTGCACCATTAGTTTAACATCTCACGCTTGCAAAATTTTAACAGATATTATTTACAAAAGAATGGAAAGACAAGTTGAAGCTGAGTTGGGAGAAGATCAGTTTGACCTCAGAAGAAATTTAGGAACTCATGAAGCGATCCTGCTGTTACGTCTGATCAAGCTATTAGAGTGGCCACTTGTGTTAACAAGCTACGGCTATGGAGCCAAGCTCTGCATTCAGGAGATGTGTGGGTTGGAATGCCACCGTTGCCTGTCCTGAGAATGGTTTTCTGTGGTGTCCATTTTTTACTTCCAGGCAAATCCTGGGACAGTTCCTATTCATAGCCCACTATTCACCATCATTCATTTCATTAGCTCCTCAACTGAAGTTGGTGCCAGAAAGGGCATTTGGCCATAAAAGCAGTATGTTTAAATTCATCTAACCTCATTCCCGAACCCGTATCAAGAAATGGGACTATGGGATGGGGAGGTACATACAGGGAAGGGGTGAGCTAGGGAACAGTGATTAGAGTACAGGGAGCTGGAACTCACATAAGGATGACATAAAGTTGTTAGTGGTAAGGAATAGAATTAAGTTTTAATATATATTCATAAGGTATATTTTGGGCTTATGCTGTGTAATTAATTGTAAACACACTCTATGCATTTCGAAAGGAACCTTGCCTTTCTTCATCAGGAGACAACAGAGAAATGAAACGACGCATTAAAGGTTCCTTTCGAAATGCGTAGAGTGTGTTAACAATTAATTACACGGCATAAGCCCAAAATATACTTCATGAATAGTTACACGAGCTGTGAAAGTCTAAATGATAATAATTAAATATATATATGAAATAAACTTTCAATGTATTAGGTATATATAAATTTACCAGATATTGTAATAGTAGTTGAATCATGGCTAAGAAGTGATGTTATGAATGGAAACATTTTCTCCTGGAACTTGAGTGTTTATCATAGAGACAGAATAGATTTGAAAGGAGAAGTACTCATTCTGTTGAAAGAAGAATTTGTAAGTTAAGGATGAGAAACTTGATATTCTAGGTGTAAGGCTCATCTCTGAAGATAACAGGAAACTTAATGTTCTGGGGTGGACAGACTTCCCAAAATTTAAAACTTTGAAAGATAACTTTGATTTTAAAACCATAGCAAAGCACGGGTGCCCTGCTAGTACAATATAAACTTGTGAGACTGCCAGTAATTGACATGTGCTAATTTCACCAGAAGTTTAACTGTCTTTAAATCTATACTGTGAATATGGAAATATGACCATATACGGTCATGATTCATCTTACTGGTTGCAAAAAGAATGAACTAATTTGTAATCTACATGCTCATTGGTTCTCCGCCAAATTTTGCTGATGCTTCATTTTGCAATGCATGGTAGCTACCATCTTGCCGAATGGGAGCTAAGCGTATTTAGCCCTACCTTGATTGCTTGCTTGAGTGTCAGATGTTCTTTGGCAATGGTCTGCTCAGCTAGGGCTTTCCTAGTCATTCATATGGAGGCAAGGTAATTTTTCTCTTTTCTAGTTTCATTTTTCCAATTTGTTTTAATTTAGCTTGTATCCGGGAGATAGTGGGTTCGAATCCCACTGTCGGTAGCCCTGAATATGGCTTTCTTTGGTTTCCCATTTTCACACCAGGCCAACTAGGCCTTTCCTATCCCATCGTCACCATAAGACCTATCTGTGTCGGTGCGAGGTAGAGCCACTAGGAAAGAAAAGAAAATGTTTCAATTTGTTATAGTAATGTATATTTTCGGTTAATTCTTTTTACTTCCATTTTTTATTATTTTGAAGTAGTCGCTGTGCGATGAACTTACATACATATTTTTTTTATTGTAGGCAAGCTGTTTTAAATCTTCTCTACTCTAACTTAAATTTATAATGTGCTTGACCTTTGGTAGTATGGAGATTAGCCCCCCTGTTTAATTAAATCAGTATAAGAGTTCTTTATTTTATGTTTCTTGGGTGTGTTGCCCAAAAACTTCTATTATTTTCTTCACGATGATTTACTGTAATGTTTCAATGAGTTTCAAACTTGCATGTTTTTCTTTTTCATTCAAGTCTCAATGCTGAAAAGTGTTTCTATCTACTTGTTTTACATTTTAAAATTATTTTTTGTACAATAATCTCGCATTTGGTATATTACTCTCAATCTTGTAATTTATTATTTCTCAAATATATTCAATAAGGCAACAACTTTTAATTACATTTAGCTTCTTTCTCTTTTGATGATTTTGTTCATTTAGTGAATTTCCATGTTTAGGGTAATACATTTATTTTACTAAGAATATAATTGCTTGATCATGATCTCAATTACAAAGGCTACGAACCTAGGACCTGATCCAGTTCACTTCCACATCCTTTCTTCTCTTATTTGACTTCCCATCTTCTTTGAAAATAATTTATGTGTTATCAATTTGTGTATGTGCCATGGGTACACAGAAAAAAGGAGAAATAAATTTTACTATATAATCGCTCCCTTCAAAACAACAACTACTACTACTACTACTACTACTACTACTACTACTACTACTACTACTACTACTACTACTACTACTACTACTACTACTACTACTACTACTACTACTACTACTACTACTACTACTACTACTACTACTACTACTACTACTACTACTACTACTACTACTACTACTACTACTACTACTACTACTACTACTACTACTACTACTACTACTACTACTACTACTACTACTACTACTACTACTACTACTACTACTACTACTACTACTACTACTACTACTACTACTACTACTACTACTACTACTACTACTACTACTACTACTACTACTACTACTACTACTACTACTACTACTACTACTACTACTACTACTACTACTACTACTACTACTACTACTACTACTACTACTACTACTACTACTACTACTACTACTACTACTACTATTGAATGGCTGGTGTTGTTTTGTGCTCTGCGTATTTGCTTAATTAAGTGGTGTTTTAAAGGCTGTGTATGGTTAAAATATATTGCGATTATAAGTAGAAGTGCTGCCCTTCAGAACGCGGTATTATCTCTCTTTGATGAGCTAAAGAGGCATCCCTTTTCTGACAAGGTAAATAGGCCATTTATATTGCTTAAATGATTTAAGGTTATGTTTTCAAAGAGAAAAGAGAGTAGAGGTACTGAGAATAGAAATGTCAAATCCAAAGAGGTTGAAATAGACGTAGAAAACCAAAGAGATACTATGTCGGATGAGGAGCTGGACGTAACCATGGAACTACAGAGTACGAAGACTATAAACCAAAGAGTAGGATTAGAAGAGATGCGACTAGAAATTGATAAGTTAGTCAAGCATAGTGAAGACTTATTAGCATTAGTTAAGATGACTCCCAATACCAAAGCGGAGATAAAGAAAGGTATTAAAGAAATGGGACAAATGGCAGAAATAATCCGTAGTCGTTCGTGGGAATGGGAACAATTTGATGTGAATGAAGATCCAAAGGCTAGGAGTGATTTGGAACAGGGCACTACCTCCAGTAAGAAAATAACCCGTGATGTTGGGACACAGGCGCAATTCAGTGACAGAGTGCTAGATATAGAGCAGACCCTCTTGGAAGCTACGTGCTTTGACGAGTTTGCGAAGCTATTGGATAAGGAATGGCCTGACTGTGTTTACAGTAACACGCACGTCATCTCCGGAAATATAGGGAAATTGACTGATTGGGATATATCAATGGTTGTAAATCCCAAACATCTTACAGAGGAGGATGGAATTATGAGAAGCATGAAGAATATGCATACAGAAATCTCTGACTTGCTGAACTCTAATCTGGAGGAAGGTAAGACGGAATTCCTGCGCACTGTTACGCAAACCTACACGAGTCGAGGAGGAGAGCGGGAGAAGCTGCGATATGTATATGTAATACCATATTCATTTAATCAAGATGGAGTAAATGACCTGCAGAGCCTGTATTCATGTCTCACCCACTGGAGAGAGATAATTGAGACTCATGCAAGAAAGAAGGTGCTGATAACTATCCCGGATACCCTTGATCGGAATTATATAAGGAAAATCTTGGAATGGATGTTTCGTAAGAGTGATATTGAAATAGGGTGCTTGGAATCGGGTAAAACGCAGGTAAAACAGGCTGTTTCTGTGGGATTAACATCGAAAAAGAAATCCTTAAATGACAATACTCAGGAAACAGTTACGTGCAAAGCTGCGGGAAAAACGTACGCCGAATTGCTTAAAACAGTAAAGGAAGGAGTAAACATCGAAAAAATTGGCGTTAAAATAAAACGAATAAGGAAAACAGCAAAGGATGACCTTATACTTACTGTAGAAGGCAAAGGAAAGGCTGACGTATTACAACGTGAGATAACTAAAAACGTCAAGGAAATAGAGGTTTCAACAAAAAGGAAGGAGACAACAATTCTAGTGTACGGTATGGATCCGGATTTAAATGAAAACTATCTCAGAGCAGCACTCTCCTTAGAAGCTGCTGTCGAAGAATCTCAGATCAATATTACGTCCTTAAGACCGGGGAGGTTCGGAAATCTGAATGCTACCGTAATATTGCCAACGGAACCATCGAAAATACTGTTAAAGAAAAAGAAAATAAATGTGGGATGGGCAACCTGTATGGTGAAGGAAAAAGTTACAGTTGCAAGGTGTTTTAAATGTCTTGGATTTGGACATAAAGCGAAACACTGCGACGTTAAGTATGACCGGTCACGGAGCTGTCTAAATTGTGGACAAGAAGGCCATTTGGCGAAGGATTGTGGGAACATTTCGTTTTGCACCATGTGCCAAGTGGAGGGCCACCGCTCAGATCAAATGAAATGCCCTACTTACAGGAAGCTAATATTAGAGGCAAGGAAGTTGAATTTAAACGACCAATAATGGACATACTGCAGGCGAATCTCATGAGGAAATCCGACAGTCATGACATCATGTATGCGACATAGCGAGCCAAACAGAAGGCGAGTAGCCGAAGGTGGTTGGTTCACGGACAAAAGATGTGATGTAGCTGCATATTTTTTAAATGATAAGTTGGAGGTGCTAATCATAAGGGCAGAAGAAGGATATTTGTGTATTCAACTTCAGCAATATCAGATTTATTGTTTCTATATCTCTCCTAACATCCCTTTTGATATTTTCAAAGCTGAAGTAGATGCAATAGTTCAGGACTGCATGGCGTCAGGTATTGAATCTATCATTCTCGGAGACCTAAATGTCAAGTCGCCTCTGTGGGGGGCACCAACTGCAGATCGTAGGGGAGAATATTGGGCAGAATGGATAGCGACCCTAGACTTGGTGGTTCATAACACTGGAATCTTACCAACTTTTTCCAGAGGGAACTCAGAGTCTTTCATAGACGTCACCTGCTCAACGCAGGGTATAGCATCATTCATTGTTGACTGGGAAGTTATGGAAGATGAATCTCTCAGTGACCATCGTTTTATTTACTTTCAAGTTAAGGGATCGAAGAAGCTTAATGATATAACGAAAACGGTGTGGAACTATAATTGGGAAACCTTTAAAATTGCAATCGAGTGGATGTCACAAACTGTAGATACAGTGCAACATACTCTAAAAGATGTAACTGCTGCTCTTAAAGATGCTTGTAGGACCAGCCGATTGAGGGGATCAACAAAATATAAAACACGAGTCCCTTACTGGTGGAACAATGAAATAGACATGCAAAGGAAAGACTGCAATCGCAAGAGACGAATTCTTACAAGATCTAGGAAAAAAATCAGCCAGGTCAACTTAATACCATTAGAAGCTGACTATAAGGCATCAAAGAGGCAACTAATGAAGCTAATAAAGGATTCTAAGAGAAATCTCTGGCAAAAGCTATGCGAAGATCTAGACAGTGATATCTGGGGAGCGGGATATAAGATAGTGACCGGTCGAATAATCAACAGGGTACCAGTTCAGCTCCCAGCTGATAGAAGGAAAGCCATAGCAATGGAGTTGTTCCCTTGTACTAATGACAGACTTGAAACGGAATCAGATTTTTGTGTTGCAGAACCGTTCACTGTGGTTGAGTTACAAGAGGTAGCACGCAATATGAAGACTGGTAAGGCACCAGGTGTAGATGGAATCCCACCAGAAGCCATCAAGTATGCAGTTGAGGTGGCACCTGGTTGGATCTTATCAGTCTTAAATGATTTATTAAAAAAGCGTGAATTCCCCGATGAGTGGAAAGTAGCCAAGCTAGTGCTGTTATTGAAGGCAGGGAAACTATCATTAGATCCATCAGCATACAGGCCACTGTGCTTATTAAACACCTTGAGCAAACTTTACGAAGGATTGATTAAAACTAGACTGGAGAAAGAACTTGAACTACAGGGAGGACTTTCTTCGAACCAGTTTGGATTTAGAAAGGGTAGAACCACAACCCAAGCTATTGAGAGGGTGATTCAAATTCAGGCAGAAAGCAGTGAGAAATGGGCTGCCTTGATAACGCTAGATGTCAAAAATGCTTTTAACACTGCTTCTTGGAGCATAATTTTGAGAGAACTTCGTAGGATGAACATTTCTCAGTATCTACAACAAATAATCGTTAAGTACTTCAAAGGACGAAGAATTCGATTTCATGATTTAGAAGATCTTGAAATGAGTGCTGGCGTTCCACAGGGATCTGTCCTAGGACCCACCTTGTGGAACATTCTATATGATGGTGTCTTACGCCTGCAGCTGACAAAAGGGACAACATCTATTGGTTATGCAGATGACCTTGCAATAGTGGTAATAGCAGAGAATGTAGAAGAACTGACCTTCCGAGTAAATGAATCACTGAGACGAGTTAACCTTTGGATGGTAAATAATAAGTTGAGATTGGCTCCACATAAGACTGAGGCTGTAATTTTGAAAGGTTCCAGGAATTGGAAAAATGTCCGTTTCTTATTAAATGATACAGTGATTATCCCAGGAAAGTCTGTACGATACCTTGGGGTTCTTATTGACAGGAATTGCACATTTGGTGCACATGTGAAGGCAGTAACCCAAAAGGCAGAGAAGAAGGCATCGGCATTAGCCAGACTTATGCCTAACATCGGGGGACCAAGAACAGTTAAGAGACAGATTATGTGCTCTGCAGTATATTCCATTTTACTTTATGCTGCACCTATCTGGCACAATGCACTCAGGAGGAAGATTCACCGAAGAGCTATGGAAAGAGTACAGAGGAAAATGCTGCTCAGAGTTACCTGTGCATAACGAACTGTTTCGACAGCAGCTTTACAAGTTGTAGCTGCCAGTATTCCCATTGACCTCCTCGTTGTAGAGAGAAAACTTTGGCATGAAAGGGGTGCAACTATATCTGCTGAGGAAAAGAAAGCCTCGAGGAACCAACTCTTACTAGACTGGCAAGACCGATGGGATGGCACAACCGATGTTGGCCAATGGACAAAAAAGCTAATACCCAACATAGGAGACTGGCTTAAATGTAGACATCGGCAGGTAGATTACTATCTCTCGCAGATCCTGACAGGACATGGAAGATTCGGCGTATACGCCATGAAGATGGGAAAGACGCAGGGAGATGGTTGTTGGTACTGTTCTGAAAGGGATACAGTAGAACACACCTTTTTCTACTGTGTTCGATGGGAAGAAGAACGAAGAAAAGCCTGCCAACAACTTGGCCGACAACTCACGCCAGGGAATCTGGTTCAGATTATGTTAGAGAGCCCGTTTGCCTGGAACACAGTAAAGGCAATGGCGACAAGCATTATGGGGATGAAGGAGAAAGAAGAGAAAGGAAGAACTTAATAACATACATCACTCCATTCTGATGTCATGCCGACAAGCAGTTCCAGAATGGTCTGAGTGAAGAGGGCAGGGGTTTTTAGTTGGTGGAAACCCAACTCCCACACAGAGTGGTGTCTTTAAAAGATTTTCCCCTGCCATAACAAAAAAAAAAAAAAAACTACTACTACTACTACTACTACTACATTTAAACCAAAGCTGTAAAGCATACAAATCGTTCATACCCACCTCCCTCAATCTGTAATAAAACATTCTTGCTGAAAGGCACCCAAACTTGAGGTATGGACTTAAAACAGTTGTACTAGGTTCAAGACTGTTTGGCGATGTATTAGGTTTTTCAAACTTGCACAGCCATGCCTGTAAAACCAAATTAACAATACTAATAGAACATTCAATACTTCCTTAGATCCTGAAAGAAAACAAAGAAAGGTTATCAAAAATTCCCACCTTTCCATATCTTGAAACCAAACTTAATACTGTACACAAAGAACCTCGTTTATCCGGATTAAGTAGGACTGGAACTGATCCGGATTATCAAAAATCTGTATAATCTGGAAAACTAAAAAAAACAAATACAGTACATAATCTATTAACATAAGTTGTACTGTAATAACTTTTTTCAATTGTACAAAAAATATCAGAACACTTTTCGTACATTAATGACTCTGTTTTATGCACTAAAATGTCCGACTCGTTGGCTGAACGGTCAGCGTACTGGCCTTCGGTTCAGAGGGTCCCGGGTTCGATTCCCGGCCGGGTCGGGGATTTTAATCTTCATAGGTTAATTCCAATGGCCCGGGGACTGGGTGTTTGTGCTACCCCCAACATCCCTGCAACTCACACACCACACATAACACTATCCTCCACCACAATAACACGCAGTTATCTACACATGGCAGATGCCGCCCACCTTCGTCGGAGGGTCTGCCTTACAAGGGCTGCACTCTGCTAGAAATAGCCACACGAAATTATTATATGCACTAAAATAATGTGTGAGTTTTTCCTGTTTGACGTTTGCATAACGTCTGCACGCAGTACGATCACAAAGACATTTTGCTAACAACAGTTCTGCCGGTGTGGTTTCAGTTAAGGATTCTAAATAGGCCATCAGTTTGTCCAGCTGAATGGTTGCATCTCCACGAGTCATTATTTCTTCTGATGGAGCACCGGTTTCATTTTCAAATTCACCATCAGTGAATTAAGAGTGCATTGCATTCAGAAGAGTGTGGGTTCAAATCCCACCTCGTCCATCCTAGGAATGTTTTTCTATGGTTTCCCATTCTCAATTCCAGGTGAACGTCAGGACGGTACCTTTGATAGACCGTGGCCGAATTACTCCCACTTCCTGTCCTTTACTTTCCTTGATGGAAAAGACACTCGAGAAGAGTCGATGCCGTAAAAGAAAACACTGTAAGCTTACAAGTAAAAATAAATTTTTATTATATTTGGTCTGGATTAATGAGGGCCGGATAAACGAGGTTCTTGTGTACTTCATTCAAAAAATTATTAAGTACAATGCATCAAAAAGAGGTAATAACTACCAGTACGATATATTAGAGTTCTTGTCTGCCATTCTAGGGGGAATATTCCTTTTTCTTATTAATGGTGTCTTATCCTACAGTTGACACAGCAAGTCTGAATCTCTCTCATGAAGGATCCTTCCCGTCACAGATTAAGTTGGGAAGCAAAATCATGCTTATTACAGGCTTTGAAGACATGGATCTAGAAAAGGCATGGCAAAATGAGCCACAGGTGGCATTGGCTACAGCCATGACCAGACTATTTTGCCATGGCTTGGTTTGATAGACAACTCTCCCATAACCCACACAAATCAGTGAAAGGTAGAACAAGAGGGCTACAATGATGGATGTATTTAATAAAACAATATAAAGCCAAATATTCAAAGAATTGTGGAGTTAAAACAATCTAAATAAAATTAGTAAAACGACAATACATGAAAGGGTTTCTGTTTTTTTTAAATGTATTTATTTATGAACCAAATCCATTTTTGGCAAGACCTAGTGTTTACAGTGCACTAAATCTCCAGACCTTCGGGCTGAGCAGCGGTTGTTTGGTAGACCATGGCCCTTCGGGGCTGTTGCGCCATAGGGTTTGGTATTTTTTTTTTTTTTATGTCTTCTAATATGGGCTAGAACAAAATAGTTACTTTCACTGACCTGTCTCAGTCTCATCCTTGGCATTGATGATATGAAAGTGACTGAGGTATGAGCACTCTGGTGACACATTTGGTGTTGACCCAACAGAGATTTCTCTGCCATCTGGTAGAGGAACACGAGTAACATGAGCGAGGGAATTTTTTTTTTTTTTTTTGCTATTTCGCTTAACGTCGCACCGACACAGATATGTCTTATGGTGACGAGGAATCTTTCTTCTAGAAGGCAGCGATGGGAATGATGAGATTTTTATTATTTTTATTCAGATGAAGGACAAATGGCAGAGTCTGGTAGTCCATTAGCTTGATGTAAGCGTTTGGGTTCAATTTGCCTGTCATCTCATCCAAAGGTTCTAATTCTAAAGCAGACCCTTAACAGTCAATAACACTGTCAGTGCCAATAAATACTGACAATAATATTGATTGTGTGTGGACTGGAATGATGGAATGAAGGCCAGTACTGAAGCAGATCCGGATTTCCTGATCTGCGAGCATCAGTACTGCTGAGTGGTGGGGATACTGAAGGTTATACTGACCGTCTGAGTGCGCTTATAATTATTTCTGTCAGTATAACCAAGCAACGATGGATGACGCACGTGCTTCTCAAGGCCAAGTAGGGGTGCTTGCAGAACCATCGGGTGATCGCAAGTTATTACAACAGTTTATCGAACTGTACGAAACGCTGCCAGAATTGTGGGATGCTTCAAATCCAGAATATTACCATAATTAATTTTAAAAATCGTTGAGTCAAAACATTCAGGAATTGGAACAGGATATACAGTATACGAACCATCATCGTGAGGGTTTTATGCACTTTAGTTCTTGAATAAAGCAGAAGTTCCTGTTGTACTCAACACTCCCTTAAACGGAAATGTGTTCACGCTTTACACTTCATTTAAGCCTACTGGGGAATAAACGAACTACGTATATTACTTAATAAAACATAGCCCTGATGTTTTATATAACTTCTGTTCTTTATAATAAACAAGCTTTGTAATGAGTTTTTATAATGAATGTCTTAAAACTTTATGCACTCTTGCAGAAAGTAACACAACACTTCACATGGTTCTACCACTGCCGTACTGATGGAAACTGGTGACATTATAGTGGAAACCTTTAAATCTTCAAAATTTATTCCAGTTGTAAGATATCTCAGTGTCACCGCTAATCTTCCTACCACCGATAAAGAGGTCCACATGTGTGTATTCTGTGTTATTATAAAAGGCTCTACCATTCCAAGTAATCTCTCAAAAGTATCCTCACTCATTCGGAGGTAGTTTCGATAATTTGCATCAGTATATCATATTTCCCTTAACAACTTCATACGAGAATACTCTTTTCATTTTTTAAGTCAATCTTTAATCCATCGTTTACGTTTAACACTCTGTTTCATGAACAGTGTCAATATGATAGCTACACATTCCCATCTTTTACAATCCATTTTGATGGAATACCGCAATGATCAACACACGCACAAATACTGACCAAAATATTGACAGTAATAATGGTCATGTAAGGTCTATACAATACTGATGTGTAATGTCAGTATTATTGACTCTGTACTACTCATCAGTATTATTGACCTGTAGGGTCTGTTTAAGTAATTAAAACACCCTCAGAACAACACAGATACTTTTCTAGCTTGCACCACATCTTGCATGCAGTCCTCCTTGAACACTTCCTGAGGTCTATGATGAATGTGATGTAGAGCATCATTCAGACACAGGCAGTAACATTATTCATATGAACAAATAGCGTATTTCCAATCCTCCATAGTCCACTGTATGTGTCTCTTAGCCTGATGTAAGCAGCTACCTTTGTGAGCAGATGTGAGCAAAGGCCTCTTGTGTGCCACAAAGTCACAAATGTACATCCTGTGTAGTTCTCTGCACTGTATTCTATTATAAATAGATTGAAAGGCATTGACATTGATGCCTTGCAGCAATTCCTGTCTCAAATCAAAGCTATTTTTAGCAATAAGCTGTGAAACATGCAGGTGGTCTTGGTCCATTAGTATAATCTTTTGGCAAAAGGATTGTGAAAATACTCCCTATAAACTGGGATTTTTGACACAGCTGGTAGACCTGCATGACTGTATGCATCAAGACATCTGTCAATTCCAGTAATTTCTTTCCA
This sequence comes from Anabrus simplex, assembly GCF_040414725.1. Lineage (NCBI taxonomy): Eukaryota > Metazoa > Arthropoda > Insecta > Orthoptera > Tettigoniidae > Anabrus > Anabrus simplex. Next base: position 45,832,229 of record NC_090268.1, read on the forward strand.
GGATGGGCTGTGACATACTCAAAGGCATTCACAACTTTTTACCACTCCATAACAGCTGCCTTACACCCACTTTTACACACAGCAAACAAGACAGACAATATGTTAAATTGGAAGCCATTCTATTTTTAGTTTCAAGTTGGCTAACTTAAGTTTTCCAGTCTTTTGACAGACTGAAAACTTGGTTATACAAAAAATGGATTTTAAGTAAGTGAAGAAAACCTACAACCTGTTTTCCAGTCGGTTACCGGGTCAGGGATTGAATGAATGAAGTCCCCATCTTATGGCGAGGATAGGAATTGTGCCGGCTGCCGAGGCCTGTTGCACTCCTCTGGGGCAATGATTAATGACCAACGGATGAAATGAAATGATACTGGAGAGTGTTGCTGGAATGTAAGATGACAGGGAAAACCGGAGTACCCAGAGAAAAACCTGTCCTGCTTCTACTTTGTCCAGCACAAATCTCACATGGAGTGGCCGCGATTTGACCCATGGAACCCAGCGGCGAGAGGCCGATGCACTGCCACCTGAGCCACGGAGGCTTCACGGTTTTAAGTAAGTACCGTTTTTAAATATGGCCACTGCAGCGCTTTGGCCATCCTTCAGCGCATGCAAACTTAGTATGTACATCTATATTGTAGCCACAAACAAACACCATTATGGAAGCAATGGTCTGTATTTATGTTTGTCTGTGCATATTGAAAATGCCTCTGTGATTTGTTTTCTACATGTTAAAGACGTGAAAGCCATTGAAATTCATTAGAAGATTAATGAAGTGTATGATCATCTTCTGTTTAGCCCTGACCTAATACCTAGTGACTACCGCTTGTTCCTATATCTGAAAAAGCATTTAGGAGAACAGCACCATTACGATGATGACCTAAAAACAACCGTGCTGCAGTGGCTGGCACATCTGGCACCAAGATTTCTATGAGGATAGAATTCAGAAACCGGTTTCACAATATGATAAGTGCCTTTATATGCTTGGAACTTATGTTGAGGTACAGGCTTACATGTGGAGAAAAAAAGTATTAAAAATTGCACACTTTTTGCGATATCCAAAGGGTACTTACTTAAAAAACATGTCTTGTACAAGACAGACAATTCACAGTATCACTTCTGCACTATCTGTGAACTGTCACCATAAGACCTATCTGTGTTGATGCAACGTAAAAAAAGAAAAGATCTGTGAAGTATGTCACACATTCCTTGATTTCTTTTTAAATTCTTAAATTTTCTCCAATAATTGAACTTGTACTCATAATAGAATTTTGCTTCTCTTCTACCAGCCTTTCTTACAAAATTTACTAATCTTAACCTTGTACTTATTTATATTTCATTTTCCTTTTACATAGATGTCCCATGTTATCCTCTGAATCTCTCAGTTCCTTTTCAGTCTTCATTGACAAGCGAGTATATAGACATTCTTGTGCTTCAGCACTCACCTTAGATCTTTCATGATATGAGTTACAATCCTTGTCCTTCAGTCCTTTGACATATAAATAGGTTTTACCTTCCACACTGCAACTCTTAAATTTCCAATATAATAATTTTCAATTTAGTTACTTAGATACACACAGAATCTCATATTCATAATAAAATACCACAGTGCATTTACTTCTATACTGCAGAAACTAAAATTTTAGTAGTAAAAATATTCCCAGCAAGATTATTTCATATGCTTTTCAAAACATGTGTGTCATTATTTCTTTAGACTTTTAATTTATCTAAATTAAAATGTTTTGTCCCATGATTTTAAAACTCTTAAAAAATTAAAACTACACTAAAAGATTAAATACTAACCTTCTTGCTCATATACTTCTCAAGGCGTTCCAGGGCCTTACTTTCACCCCCAGGAAAGAGACATTGACCCAGAGTAGATTTATCAACACTTAACTCTTCTAGGGTAGGTACATTATATTTTTCTGAATCTTCGTTATCAAATTTTGATCTGCAGTCTTCAGGTAACTCTTTTGGGGCAGCAACTGGTTTTGGAGGTGATCCAACACTTGCTGCAACTGACAAAAGTTTCTGATATGTCAGTGGGGGTTTACCTAAATTGGCTTTGATGATTCTGTAAGAGTCAAGAAGTCTTATGTATTTTTAAACATAGCCATATTTTGAAGTAGGACTTTTCTGTGACTGTAAAATAATTCTTTCTGAAATAACAAATCACTGTTACCAGTCACTTTTGAAATGTGTTTCAAAGACTTGGGCTCCATCATCAGGGAAGGGAAAGGGGAAGAGGAAAAGGGGAAAGGAAAAAAGGGGAAAGGGAAGGGAGTAATCTGTCTGCATTTGTGGTGAAGTTCGGGCTCAAGGCCCTCTCTTACACTTACCCACAAAAGTAAAATTATACAACTATGTAATAGAAATAGTAAAAATTACAACAAACCACAATCTATATATACATGAAATAGCATGTCCTGATTGACCGATTCATCATCGCCGAGCCAAAACTACTGGACATAAAGAAATGAAACTTTGGAGATACATTTATATTAGGGTGTAGGTGGTCACTAAGGGAGGATTTTTGGATATTCCGTCACTAAGGGAGTAAATTTTAAAAATGGGGATATCTATATCTCAAAAACTTAAAAGTTTACAGATATGAAAATTTGTATTTGGAATCTCGTTTAAAAATAAAGAAACGTACATTTTTTGGAGGGGGAGGGGCCAACTTAACGGGTTGGGGTGAAAAAAGGATTTGAATTCTTTTTGTGAGGATACTTATATCTCAAAAACTGAAGATGTTAGAGGCATGAACATTTGTGTTTGGAATCTTCTTTCAAAGTAAAGAAACACGTGTTCTTTGGTCTTCGGAAAATCCACTTAAGGGGGATGAATGAACTGAAAAATTAGTTGAATTCTTTGTATGAGGATACTTATATCTCAAAAACTAAAGATGTTAAACATGTGAAAATTGGTATTTGGAATCTCCTTTAAAAATAAAGAGACACTTTTGGAGAGGAATCAACTTAACGGGTAGGAGGGGAGGGAGTTGAAAAAGGAGTTGAATTACGTTTATGAGGATACTTATATCTCAAAAAGTGAAGATGTTATAGACGTGAAAATTAGTATATGGAATCTCCTTTAAAAATAAAGAAACACGTATTTGTTTTTTTCTTCGGAAAATCGACGTAAGGGGTGTGGGGTTGAAAATAAGGAGTTGAAATATGTTTATGAGGATACTTTATTTTAAAAACTGAAGCTGTTACAGATGTGAAAGTTGGTATTTTTGAATTTTCTTTCAAAATAAAGAAACACGTATATTTTGTTTTTGGAAAGGCCACTTAAGGCGGGAGAGGGGTGGAAAGAAGTGAAGAAGTTGAATTATTTTCATGAGTACACATTTATCTCAAAAACTGAAGGTGTTACAGATGTACAGACATGAAAACTGGTATTTGGAATCTCCTTTAAAAATAATGAAACATGTATTTTTTTGTTACCGGAAAATCCAGTTAAGGGGCTGAAAGGAATTGGAAAAGCGGGTGAATTTTTAAAATGAGTACTGGTATAACTACATTATATGTCAAAAACTTTACGTGTTAGAGATAAGAAACTTGGTATTTGGAAAGTCCTTTAAAAATACCGGAACATGTACCTTTCTGTTTTCGGAGAAGGCACTTAACGGGGGGTGAAAAGGAAAAATAGTTGAATTATTTTTTAGGATACTTATATCTTAAAAACTGAAGATGTTACAGACATGAAAATTGGTATTTGGAATCTCCTTTAAAAATAAAGAAACATGTATTTTTATTTTCGGAAAATACACTTAAATGGGGGTGAGGGTGGGAGAAGGACTGATCAAGGGGTTGAATTTTTTTTTATGGGGATACTTATGTATATCTCAAAAACTGAAGATGATAGAGATGTGGGAACAGGTATTTGGAATCTCCTTTAAAAATAAAGAAACATGTATTTATTTTTTTGACTTGAGAGAAGACTGTTTCTCACATGTACAGTTCTATGTCGCATGGTTGTCTTAGCTGCAAAAGGTAATACCACAAACATGGTTTACAAAGAATTTATGGGGTAAATGAAACTCAATTTTTGGGTGAGTTTTTATACTTTAGAAATTTTCAGATAATGGCTTAGTTCAATGCTGAGGAATGATTACTTTGATCAAATTACGAAATCCACGCGAGTGAAGCCGCGAGTAATTGCTAGTAAATATATACACTTATGTTCGTAAAAACCAGAACACCTTAAAACACTAGAGATAGGAAGTTCATATTCACAGGACATGTGCATTAGTATGTTCTGAAGAAATGATTAGCATTTGAACCATGTCAGCCCTCAGGTTCAAGGTCCACATCGATATCTCAGCGCACCACCACCGATTTGTAAAATGTGCCTGTGCCTCTCATTGTTGCCATAAACTGAAGATACTGGATCAATGTAATTTGAGCAGATGTGCAGGATGCCTTGCAGATATATGCAAGAACCATACTGTCAAATGAGTGAGTTTGAAAGAGGGCGCATTATTGGTATGAGAGAATGTGATGCATCCATGCGGGAAATTGCTGCTCGTGTAGGATGAAGTGTGTCGGCAGTGCAATGGATGTGTACATAATGGTTCACAGAAGTCCACAGAACACGACGAGGTGGGTCTGGTCACACCACCCAGACCACACCCCAAAGAAGAAGGAGGAGGAGGAGAAGAAGAAGAAGGAGAAGAAGAAATACATTTCTGATTGTTAGAAAAGTAGGCTCATTCATGCATTTTTTCACACTTTACTCAACATACAAGTAAGCTGGAAACATTTAGCAAAGGATTTTGGCAATCCATCTTCAATCAATTAAGAGAATGCAAATCTCTAACATTGGCAAGGAGGGTATTCCACAGCCTAGCAGTAGTGACTACGAAGGAGTAGTTGTAAGCCATAGAATGACTGAGAGATATAGTTAAAGAGGAACCAGATCATGCATCGCGCTTATGACAGGAGGAAAAGTAACGCCTCAAAGCCCATCGATGATAACGTATGGGTGATGGAATTTTGTCGGTCCACCATAGGACCTGCTTCTGGTAAGGGATGCTGCACAAGGATGGTATTATTTCCACCACAGTAGCCATAATTCAGTTATAAAGGAACTAATGTGGTTGTCAACATACCCAGCACCTCATCGGCCATTACTGTGTGTTTTGAAAACTCTAGCCAAATTTCCCGACAAAGTAATCAGCACTTCAGTACTTTGGTCTGTCTTTGTTTCAATAGCATGAGAAGTATCGGGAAATTGTCGCTATCATTGAGGTCATTGTGTATATTCCACCGTAACAGGAGAACTGATGCAAGGCTGCTCAAGGTGACATCCAGGTGTGAGAATGTGCCATGTGCTCTACGGAAGTGAATAGGTTCCCGTATACTGAACACATGAAGATCGAACTAACTGATCAATCGCTCAACTACCCTCCTTCTAACACAGGAAGAGGAGAGCCCCAGACGGTGTTACGTGTTTACGTCTCCCAGCAAAGGAGGATGTAACTAAGTGACCAAACATTGCAGCTCATGCATGTGAAGATCATAGTCTGATGGAAAGTACACATTGCAGTGTTGTTAATACAGGCAACCGAATGCAAATTGCAACTGCGTCCAGCTAAGTACGGAGCAGCATTGCTTCGTTGGAGAAGTCGGAACGGACTAGGAGACAAATGTCCCCAGTCGCCCCACCATCCACAGCTGCTCATTTCTTAGAATAAAGACGATATCCTCTCGCTGTCGTGTCGTGCCTCGAGTCCAGGTCGCAAACAAGATTTCTGCAGACAGACTATGGTAGCCGCAGAAACAGATATTACTTGACATAACTCAGTTAGGCAACACTAATAACTACTGCGGGTCTGCTGTAATAATCACATAGTGTGGATCAAAATGGCAACAAAATTAGAACAAATTGCACATCCCTCTTTTGTCCAGCTATCTGCCATTTTCCTCCGTTGCCATTGTCATCACCATCTACGATAACGAATGGTTCAATCTCCATGGTCTCCTCAGTAGAGATGACCTGGCAGATGAGCACTCACCAGGTGGTGAGCTCACAGATCGTGAAAGACAGGGCTTCTTCTTGGGAGAACTAGGTTCTCCAGAAAGTGATCGAGCAAGAGGACATCGAGATCTCTCACTCTTGTCCATCATTTTTGCACTCTTTGAAGAAGGACTGGTAGATGATTTGCCAGGCTGTTCTGGGAATGCTGTGATCCCAGCATGCAACCCTGGTGGGGGAAGACTTCCAGCTGAACCTGTCTGGGAAGAGGTCTTCCCAGATGACTTCAGAAATACCAACCCCTCCAACCCCATGGTGCAACAGCCCCAAAGGGCCATGGCCTACCAAATGACCACAGCTCAGCCCGAAAGCCTGCAGATTACGAGGTGTCGTGGGGTAATCACGACAAATTCTCTTAGCCGTTATTCTTGACTCTCAAGACCGAGGCTCCTCAATTCTAATCACGTAGGCTGAGTGGACCTTGAACTAGCCCTCAAATTCGGGTAAAAATCCCTGACCTGGCTAGGAATCGAACCTGGAGCCTCCGGGTAAGAGGCAAGCGTGCTACCCCTACACCACGAGGCCGGCTCAGCAATAACATACTTACTGCATATTTATTGAACTTGCTGGATTTTATAATAGCTTTTTGAATACTTGGTTTTATTTGTGAACTTGCTGGTGGTATAGGAGGTAAAAAAATTGCAGGGGATATATGTGCTTTAGCTGCCTTCTCAGCAAAGGAGATGGGGAATTACAGAGGAGCCAATGATCTGAACTTCCTCCTTGCCTCTGGATACGAAAGTTTATCCAGAGTCTTAATCTCCTGGATCCTTTTCTCCTGCTTAAATGGAGGGCAGTTGACATACAATGGTGGTGGTGTGCATTCCATACCAGCACACTGCCATTTGCTACTAGCCCCACATGTTGCTGATCCCTGGCAGCGCAGTGAGGTGTAACCAATCCATTGGCAGTTGTAGCACCTCAAAGGGGAAGGAAAATACAGTTGAACAGTTAGGAGATACATGGATGCTTTAATACATTTGGGCAGTGTCTCTGAAGGGAAAGTTAAAATGAAAGACTCTATGTTGTAGAGAATGTCACCAACACACCTCTTCAGATGTTTAACGTCTTGACGTGCAAGGCTCTAGATAAGGTCATCATCTGAGGCTTTGATGAAGTCCCTATGAAAGATAACTCCTTACACGAGTTTAGGGGCATGTGCTTTTCATTTCAATCTTAATGGGCACTAGCACAAACATCGTTATCCTCCTACTCTATTTGGGCGTAGTGGCCTTGATGAGTATGCGACCATCCTGCAATTTTCTCAGTTCGTCAACTTCACCAACAAGACTTTCCGCAGCATAACTAATCAGCAAAGGGTTCTCTGGAGGAAAGCTCTGTCCATTGACTCAGATCACAGAAATCGGGGGAGAAAATTTTCAGACACTTCTTTCTTGTTCAGTTCAATTCAGTTGAAATGTTTACATTTTTTAAACCACTTCTGAAAGATGCCATTTGAAAAGCAGCACCTTAGAAGAAGAAAAAATAAAATTACCTGGTTTCATTTTTGATTCCACAAGTAGATAGGGAAATATTAGGTCAACCCTCAGCAGAGCTGAGGTATGTTGTATGTATGTTCAGTCCGTCAGCGATGCCGCTGGTGGGATCCTCAACAGCTCTGCCATCAGCTGTCATAGATGGCCTAGGCATCACTGAAGAGGCGTACTAGGGAAATGAGGAGTGAGGTAGTTTCCCATTGCTTTCCTCACCAAACCAGAGTTGCTATTACATATCAGTCTGCCAAGCCCACTGAAATGCATGCACCAACCGACCCTATGAGCAACACTTTTACACCATTCATAGCAGGGACTGGCTGCATAAAGATTGGCATTACTAGCATCGCTCATACCTCAGTCACTTTCATATTGTCAAAGCCAAGGATAAGACAGAGACAGATCTATGAAAGTAAAAATTGCTCTAGCCTATACCAGAAGACATAGTGCATTGTAAACACTAGGTCCTGCCAGCAAAGGCATAGAGCTGAGGTAAGAATTAAAATTCCAGAGTGGACCCAATATGTGGAGGTGGGCCACTAGTGACTACTCTTGCAGTAGCCACTCATTGGGTCATCATGACCTGAAACTTGTGATTGGGAGAGGAAGAAACCTCCATACAACCTTACTACCCAAGACAGAGAGGCTTACTAGACAGTCAGAGAAATTAAATTTAAGGAGGTTAGGATAGAAAAGGAAGAAATTAGGAATGAAGAGAAAGAGCAAAGAGGACTCTCAGGCAATTCGAGGGGGACACGTTAGTCTGGCTCTACTCCGAGTCAACCCAGCATGGGTAACCCTGAGCTGGCACAACCCTCAGGATCAAGAAGCACACAAGCCCCAACACAGACATCAAAGCCATGGTGTCCCTAGAGGGGGGTTTATGAAAGGTAATTCGGTTCGAATCCCACTGTCGGCAGCCCTGAAAATGGTTTTCCGTGGTTTCCCATTTTCACACCAGGCAAATGCTGGGGCTGTACCTTAATTAAGACGACAGCCGCTTCCTTCCCACTCCTACTAGGGGCTTTACGTCGCACTGACACAGATAGGTCTTAGGGCGACGATGGGATAGGAAAGGCCTAGGAGTTGGAAGGAAGCGGCCGTGGCCTTAATTAAGGTACAGCCCCAGCATCTTCCCACTCCTAGCCCTTTCCTGTCTCATCGTCGCCATAAGACCTCTCTGTGTCGGTGCGACGTAAAGCAACTAGCAAAAAAAAAAAAAAAAAAAGGTAATTCGGTATGCCTGAATTTCGAATGCCATGCAGAAGGGACATCATGTAGAGACTGTGGCGCTCGTGCACAAGAAGCCATGGTAACTCCGCTGAAATATGAGAATTATAACGCAAGTTAAATATATATGACACATACTTATAGCTGATCCAACATAGATGTAGGGGCCAATGACCTAGATGTTAGGCCCCTCTAAACAACAAGCAACATAGATGTAGTGCATTTATAAGGCAAATAGTTCCTACTGTTAAATGAAATATTCTTTGGAAGCAATTTTACATCAAGAAGAATAATGATGATGCTTGCTTGTTGTTTTAGAAAGGCCTAACATCTAGGTCATCGGCCCTAGTGGAATAATAATGTCTGTCACCACTTCACCACCTGATGACGGAGCAGGCTCCGAAACACATTGTGAAGTGAATTATTTAATAAAACTTCAAAAGAAACAGTGATTAATTATTTTAGATATTATTTATTATTATACTTTATGTTATGTATTTCATTTAATTTTTGTAGTGTTCAAGAAAAAGAATTTATAGCTTTAAAATTATTGATTTGACAATTTCTTTAACCACAACTTGTGGATAGCAGGTGGTTTTATACTTTAATTCAATGCATTTGAAATTTAAAAAAATTAGAACAATGCACTTCATTCTTTATATACTACATAAATTGAACATGGATACCCAGTAAGAAAATGAAGAATACAAATCATGTATAGAGAGGCAGGAACATGAATAAGAACACCTAATTGGATAAACAGAATGAGAGGTCAACATTGGAAGCAGAAATAGTAAAATGAGGAGACAAGGCAAATGTGAAAACACAAAGGGAGAAGGCAATCTCCACATCTTCTTTTTCTTATTTTCCTGCCCTTTATCCAACTCTTGTGTCAGGTGGGGTAACGGATCAGTGAACTCAATTTCTTCCTGTTCTACCACGACTCTTCTCTTTACTCCTTTCTTCACTTTCTGTATCTATCACCTCCTTGGGTCTACTTCCATTTGATCTTCACTTGAGCATTGCTCTTGGAATTTCAAATTTTTTATCCTTCTGATATGGCCATACCATTTTCAACCTGTTTCTCTTCTCTGTACCTAGTTCTCCATTCCTAGCCTGTCCCATATGGCTGCGTTCTTTATACAGCCCTTCCTTTGTTTTTTGTAGCATGCTATGCAGAAATTTCATTTCATCTCAATTCCCAGTACAGTAGTACCTCATTAATCTGGATCCCATTAGTTCAAACTTTGCTTAATCCAGAGAGCCGTTTAATAATAATACATAAATGCAATTACAGAATAAAGCTGAGTTATGAATGCAATGTTGTAAACTACGCAGAAGGAGATCGTTGAAAGAGTGATCGCTGCAGGAAGCTCTGAAATGGGTGAATATGACCAGGATGAAGCAGGTGACATTATTAACCCTAAGCCAAAACTTCGTGAAATTAAAGATTATCTAAATATTCTCGTTAAATACATTGTTGATAACAATGATGAAAACAGACAAAAGCATGTCTTGAATATTCGAGGCATCTGCGTGAGTTAATTATTAAATAAATTAATATAAAAGGAAGACAACAAAAGATCAGCAGTTTCTTCAAACCAGTAAGCACGCCAAGTGTGGTCAATGAAGGTGTGCCTTGATTGTCATGCACCAGAGTTTAAGAGGTATGATTTATATATCAACAAGGTTAAGACGGTGGTGATGAAGTTACAGAGGGGAGGTGACAAACCAGAAATCAGAATAAATGACACCAAACTGGACAGTGTTCCAACGTTTAAGTACTCGGGTAGTACAGTACCAAAAGACAACCTTGCAAAGTATGAGGTGGACAGTCGAATTAGCAAGGCAACTCAATTTTACCGCCAAGTGGGATAAACAAGTACCATTAAAAGCAAAGATGACATTATATAAATCATATGATACAGCCATCCTCACGTATAGCTTGGAAACTACCTCATTAACGAGACATGACAACTCAAAACTCCAAGCTGCAGAAATGAAGTTCCTACGCACCATGATACAGAAGACCAGGAAGGACAAATTCAGGATTGAAAAAGTTTGAGAGGAGATGGGAATAGGAGACTCCCTACTACAGAGTATTCAGAAAGCAAGACTGAAGTGGTTTGGCGATGTAAGAAGGATGAGTGCAAGCTGGACTGCAAGAAGAGAATATGAAAAAGAAGTAAAAGGAAAAAGACCAGTGGGCAGACCCAGAGGAAAATGGACAGATCTGGTGACGAAAGATGTCGAGGAGAGAGGACAAGATTATGAGAGAACAGTGGTTCATGGACAGACAAAGATGGGGGGGGCTCGTACACCACACCCGGGCAACTGGAGAGGGTCAACGATGGTGATGATGATGATGATGACTAGTTATTCTGCATTTTGTAGGGCCCAATACTGTATTGCATTATATCTTGTATCCTAACATTTGTATTTCTTAAATTTAAAATACTGTACATGTTCTTTTTACTGAATAGAGTGCTTAAATATGTACCATGGCTCATTTCATAAGATATTTTGTTTACTCCGGACTGTCATTAATTCGGACAACCTAGAGTCTCAATTAGCCTGGATTAATGAGGTTCTAATGTACTTTGTTTTTGTCTTTGGCAGCCGTAATCTGTATATTTCTGCTCCATATGTCAAAAGTGCCACAAAATACATCTTGTACAACACCTTGGTACCTGTTCATTCCACACGAGGTATCTCATGCTCTGATAGAATCCTGCTGCATATAGTACCCTGTTACTGACCACCTCAGTTTTTGGTCTATCCCAAGAGAGTAAGGTTCCCAGATATTTGAGGCATTCTGCTCAACGAACACAGTAGTTTAACTTCCATTTCTTCTCAAACCCAAAAAGCCTGTTTCTGCTTTCCCCCTTTGTCAGGAGGCCAGGCTTCAAACATATATTGAGGGGTCACCTTGACAGATCTTCAGTCTCAATAAAGGAAGTGTACAATAAGGAGGAGACTGAATAATAATAAAGAATATGGTGGTAAAAAACTATGGAACACAAGTCAAACAAAAGGAGAAAAGGAACCATATGGGTCAATATTAGCAATGGAAAGGAATAAACAAGTGGCAAATCAAGTCATATACAGGGTTATAAACCTAGACCAAGCGCGCGGTTTTTGTTCTCTGCGCTACTTACGTTGTGCGCGGCCACCCTGCTTTCAGCATGTATAAAATCTTATATGAAATCCTACCTTATACAAGATGCTGGAAGTGTCATCCTTCATAATGAGGGACTTCATAAGCATCATTAGGATTTTCTGCACACCAGTAGCGAGAGTTATGACTGTTCACACGACCATTAATATCAAAACAAGCCTCATCCGATAAGAACACAAGCTGTGGGTCGAATAAACAATCATTCAATTATGCAAGATACCTCTCAAAATATCTCACTCTTGTGGCTGGATCAGCAGGTATTAAACAATGGGCCTGTGTAAACCTGTACGGTTTGAAGTGTAACAGCTTTGTAGCTCTGTGTGCAGAAGAAACCGAAACCCCTACTTGTTGTGCTGATTTTGAGAGTGATTTATTCGGTGACCGTTCAAGATTCACATCAATGTCATCTAGTTTTTCCTCTGTTAAAACTGTTTGTGTGCACGCATGTTTTTGTTTTATTTAGCACTGAGCCATTAGTTTCAAATTTATTTACAATTACATGAATCTGTGCTCAGGAAGATGGCACTTCACCAGGAAATTGCTGAACAAATGCATCGCGTACCTGTCAAGCTGACTTGTACTTAAAATAACTTTTACGTACGAAAATACGATGTTGCAATGATAACTTTCTCACCATGTTAACAGCTGGGATTCAGACTGGCTATTGATGCTAGGTCGAATGCATGCACACTCCTTACAAGGTTAAGAACTATTCACGCACCTCCCGTACAACTGCTTAGGTCTCGGAGAGTAGAAATGCTGCTGGACACTCAGGGTTTATAAGAGAGACCCTGTACTGTATAGAAATACAAGAACATCTCTAAGAACACAACACAATGACAGGTTAACATTGAAAGTCGGAGCAACAGAAACAGGAGACAAAGACAAACATAAAAACACAAATGGACAAGTATATTGTCTGTATAGGCTATTGAGATGTATTCCCAACCCAGCTCTAGCTGATAAAAAAAGAAAACTGATGATGATGCCAAGTCCTTGTCACTTTCTGCTTGTCCTCATCTCCTCTTACTATCACTCCCTCTTCTAACATTGACCTGTCGTTAAGTTTATCTTATTATGTTTCCCTCTTCATGTTCCTATAACTATATACATGATGTAACCTTTAGGGGTGACAAAGAATTTTCAGGATTGTATTGATGCTCACATATTTGTGTCCTGTATCTAGTAAGTGGTCGATAAATGCAAATTCTGTTTCGTTTGAGTACTTGAATGTATTTCTTGCACCTCGTATTGAAATTTTCACTACTTTGTCCATAAAGTTTCCACAATTTGAATGATTAAACATGTACCTATTTTACAGATTTCTGGCATTAATTCTATACTTACACTTCAGTATCATACAGTGTATGTGAAATCTTTTGTATTACACGTACACCAGCTTCTTTGGCTAACCTCTCTACACGTTCATCTCTTTCACGAGCATAAGGTTCTATATCCAATTCAAACGTCAATTTCTTCACTTGCCATTGTGAAAATATTACAGGCAATACTTCTTCTGGTTTTCCACGTAACACATAGAGCCTGAATGAAATTAAAAATAATTACACAAAAAATTACAAAAAAAGAATCCATTCACTAATCAAGATATATTACATACCTTGTGCCAATAGCTCTCAATCTCTTGTCTAAATCTGACAAGGATTCCTGTAAAAATCTCCATCTGTTTGGTCCAACTTTCATCTTTTTCACTATCCATGGATCTAAGATGAATATAGGCTTTAAAATACAATGTTTTCCATCCACCTGAAAATAATGATGATTTCAGTAACATTCTTGAAAATATTGAAAACATTACAAATAAATTTCATTAATGTTCAACTAAACAAAAGTACTTCAATCATATTACCAATTCATGGTAACATAAATTTCCACTCAAAGATTCAAAGTCGTCTAGGAACTTCAGAGGATACGAAAGTATCTAATTCGTTTTCAAAGAACATCTATCATCCCAACAAAATGTTGACCACATCATAGTTAATAACTTCATTTATCAACATTTCAACTTTAAGTTTTTTACTTCTATTTGAAGGATTTAATCACGCTAAAGCCTATGTGCTTTTAAAAGTTAACATACCCTTCACTTTCAATGAAGCACAGTGTTTTCAAACAGAACATTCTCTTTACCAAAATGCACTAATTTTTAAGAATTTCCTAAGATGTGCAGTGGTTTTAATATGTTTTGTCCCCATTCCATTGAACAATACACATTCTTTAACAACACACTGCATGAGAATGCACACCTCCCTTTGTGACAATTAATCAAACAAGTGCTTATGATGCAACAGAAGATTCATGCACTTGTCACCAATTTTAAGGGCAGTGCTTTTAACATAACATTCTTTTTCTAAGAGACCCTTGGGGGACCCTGTCAACCCCTAGAGGGTGTGTTCCCAGGTGGCAGATAGGGGGCCTACAGAAATGTGGGCAGGTGAAGATACCTCGGAAATGAATACGCAGACCAACAGATATGCCTATTCCTGGGGGCTTTACAATACTAGGACACCCTTTCGCTAGGGGTCATAAATATGGAGAGCCCAGATTTAAAAGTGAAGTACACAACAGTAGCTACAGCGGAGAAGCTGGAATTCGGCAGAACTGGCATCCTAGTAGTGTCCATTCTCCATGTTAGGAGTGGCCTAAATTCCTGCTAGCAGTAGCTCTTAAGAGCCCGACACCAGGCTGTGGTGACAAGCCGGTCCGTAACTACGTCGCAACCCATGGATTATATCTACGTCAGTTTTATCTCCAAATGTTAGGGGGTACCCCACAAGCGGCGTGCGTCAGCCTCGCCTGACTGCCGCAACAAATGAACAAGAGCTACTGGTTCAAGGGCGGAACCAGTTATAGAAGCTAGCCCAACACAGAGAACATTTACGCATTGCCACGCTCAACACTGGGACAGCGATGCTGCAAGAACGGAAAGTGGACATTGCATGTCTGCATGAAACATGCTGGAAAGGCCAGAAATCTCATGACATCCAAGATGGCTATAAACTAATCTACCATGGTACATCCAACAGGAATGACATTGCCATCACCACTTGTGCAAGCCTGCGAGATCGAGTTGCTGAGGTTCAGGGCTATTCAGACCGCCTTATGTCAATTACAATCGACACTGCACCCTCTTGCCTTTGTGTCTTCTCTATATATGTGCCATTATCTGCCTGTGATAACCTAGAAAAAGAACTGTTTTGGCAGGAACTACAAGATCATATTTCAGTGTGTCCTCAAGATGAGTTTCCACTTCTGTGTGGTGATCTTACCAAGGATAGTTATAGCTGCCATGGTGGTAATGGCTATGGTATCTGAAATGATGATGGAACTCAAATTTTGGATTTTGCTGAGACAAATGACTCGGTTAATGGTAATACTTTCTCAGAAAACTCATCAACCACCTTATCACTTACATCAGTGGTGACTATAGTAGCCAAATTGACTTTATCCTTGTTAACGCCATGATCTCCGACTAGTAATGGATGTGAAGGTCATACCATCTGATTGTGTAGCCCCTCAACGTAAGTTGCTTGTCATGACAGGGATAGGAACTCAGGACAAGTTGACTGACTATCTTCGAAGACTGGATTAGGAAATGCCGACTATGTGTCAAATTGAATATCGCAGAATTCCCCTTGATGATTTAATTACCTCTCAAGTATGTACAACTAAGTACAGATACTAACTATGTACAGTATGCAGTAATACATAGTTGATAAGTATAGCATAGCCAACGAGGAGCCTCTTTCTCATCTACAGACTTAAGAATCTCTAAACGTTGTAAAGGAGGAGGGATAAATGCCCCCGAGAAGATCAAGTGGTGGAAGCTTAAAAACCAGCAGGAGACACTAGCAGACAGCATAAATTTTCCTCCTGTCGACCTGAATATGACAACATGTGGACCACGTTCGGCAAATCTATCATTGCAATCGCCACAGCAATCATGGGTACAACAAAACTTAGTTCCCACCGTACTGACAAGCAAACATAGTTATGGATGGTGGAAGTCCAAGAAAAGTTGTATGAAAAGAAGAAGGCATATAGAAACTGGGTTTCAAAATGGACTCCAAAGAACAGGGAAAGATATGTCATAGCCAAACATGAAGCTAACAAACCTGTTGTTGAAGCTAGGCACAGTTACTATAATGACCTGTATAAAACACTGGACTGGAACAGGTACCTTCTATCCCTCAATTCAGATACTGGAAGAATCGCAGAAGACGACAACACTGGACTCAATGGAAGGAGAAAAACCTATCATGAGGTTAACCAAAGCTAGAACAAAGTCAGCACAGGATACTGAGCACTGTGTGTGCACAAAAGGCAAAGAGGTCAGTAATTACAGGACATCCTCAAACATTGGCAACAACACTTTGAAGAGATTTCCAACATTGAGTTCCCACATCCTCCTAATCCAGAAGGTAATCCAACAGCAGGTTCTATCTTACACATCATGTCACAGGAAGTCACCAGTGCCATCAGAGGTATGAAGAACCAAAAAGCACCATGAACAGGTGACCTTCCAGCAGACTTCTGGAAGTTTCAGGAATTTATAGAACCTGCAATCAAATGGCTGACCATCTTTTTTTTTTTTTATGCCATGGTTAACTCTGGCACTGTTCCCAGTGATTTGGCTATAAGCATCGATGTGCATATCTTTAAGCAAAAAGGTGATCCAGCAGAATATATAAATTACCATCCAATTCGCCTTCTATCACACATAATGAAGGTCTTTGAGAGAATCCTTTATTGACGACTGCGTAAAATTGTTAGCATTAGTACCAACCAGTGCGACTTTATCAAGGGCGCTGGAACAATCAATGCAATCTTCACTGCCAGAATGCTTACTAAAAAGCACCGATTGAAACAACAGCCACTGCATATTACCTTCCTTGATTTTGAAATGGCTTTCAACCGTGTTCCACACCGTGTGATCTAGTACATGGCGTACCAGAAATGCTTATCAATTGCATCAAGATGCTTTATATGAACACCACAAGTCATGTTCATTACACTGTCGGTGTATCAGAGAGCTTTGCTGTGAAAGTTGGTGTACATCAGGGCTCTGTACTGTCCCCATTGCTCTTTGTCCTCGTTATGGATACAATCAAACAGGACCTGCACAGGAGTATCCCTTGGAATCTCTTATAAGCAGACGATATCACACTTGCTGATACCACCAGAAAAGGATTGCAGCATCAAGCTAAAGATTGGAACAGCCATTTCTCACCATAATGTCTTAGACTGAATAAAAAGAAGACTGTGTGTGTTGACTCTTATCTTTTAGTGTCATGTTCTTTGGACGAGGAGCCATATCAGTTAGTTTTCAGAAGAAGTGAGATATTTAGTTGTACATTAAATTATAACTTTTTAAACTGTTCATAACAAGAATAAATTAAATGTTTCCTGGTAATTCTCTTAAACTGACCTTGTTATACGTGTGAGTTTATTTTGTGTAACATAATTTGCTCCTGCGTACCAAATATATGTTGCTGAGTTTGCATTTTCTTCAGTTTGTTAGTTTGTTACTGAATGTAACACTTTGGCAACCGTGACAGGACTATTTAATGAAAATGGAGAAGTTAGTGAACGGAAGTGCATTAACAAAAGCATGCAACAGGCTTAAATCCAAGAGAGATGCTGCCGGCAATGTCGACCTAATGGAATTAAAAGTCAAATTGTTATTAATTGAAAGAAAAATCATTTAGATTAAAACATTCGTGAATTTTCCATTTTTGGCTGAATGTATTAATCCCATGTCATTAGAAATATCTGTAAATTTATGATTCTTTTCAACCATATCCTCTCCCATTGCCTAATATCTTTTATGTTTGACTGCATTAACATGTTCTTTGGCCAAAAAAAAGTCTAGAAATTTAACTTGCACAAAAAAATCACTTTGAACCAAGTTTGAATGAAAGAAGTACAGAGAGAACCCATCTATAAACTAGTGTTTAATCGTTTAAGGAAGAAGGGGAAAAAGAAAGGAAAAGCTTGAAGGTTTCAAATTTATTTAGGTATTCTCATTCAACATCATCTAAATATTAAAATTTTATGTAATTATATTTTCATAATATATTACTAATGTTTAATAGTCTCCGTGGCTCTCGCGGCAGCGTGCCGGCCTCTCACCACTGGGTTCGTTGGTTCAAATCCCGGTCACTCCATGTGAGATTTGTGCTGGACAAAGCGTCGACAGAACAGGTTTTTCTCCGGAAACTCCGGTTTTCCCTGCCATCTTTCATTCCAGCAACACTCTCCAATATCACTTCATTTCATCTGTCAGTCATTAATCAATGTCCCAGAGGAGTGCGGACAGGCTTCGGCAGCTGGCACCGTTTCTATCCTCGCTGCTAGATGGGGGCTTCATTCATTCCATTCCTGACCCGGTCGCATGACTGGAAACAGACTGTGGATTTTCATTTTTCATCACTAATGTTTGTTTGTTCATTGATATGGGCTAAACAAAAGAAAGTGTTATATTTTTTTTAATTCTCTGATTGGATTTCATTGATAAAAGAAACTCGTGTCCTCATCTCGAGGTGGTGCAGCTCATTTTAGGCACGCCCCCAATGGGGGTAAGCTGCATGTAGCATTTCAACATACCAGCCCTCCTGCCATTCTTACATTTCTGGCAGTACCGGGAATCAAACCCGGGCCTCCGAGGATGGGAGCTAATAACACTAACCGTTTCGTTACGGAGGCGGAAACTTCACTGATGAAGGGAATGTACTATGTTCCTGAAACATGCTTGAATAAATAATTTTCAATTTGAAAAAGTGAATTGACAAGGTGAAGCAAACACACACTATTTTAAATAGATTTTAATAGCTACTGAAGTTAGTCATTATGAATGCAGTTGAACCAGCTCCTATTCATACAGTTTACGACAATTTATACACAAATCTGAGGGCAATGGAATAATCTGGCATCACTAAAGATAAGTGTACTTCTCTACTTTATCCACTTGTTGAAAGTAGCTAGCCAGAAGATATTTTAAGGGCACAAAGTAGGCGTAAAGTAGAGGCAGAGCGCACCCCCAAAAGTTAATGGCATTCATGAGAAATGAAACTGAGGCCTATCAACGGATTTCTATGGCTATGGCAGGGTTCGGAATATTTGAAGGGTCATACAGATTCAAACGTAATAATGATTTTAAAGTGGATGTGATCCCAACTGCCACAGGTTTTACTTCTAGTACAAAGATCATCAGGAATTTAAAAATGTTATGTGTATTTTGTGGTTGCGGACATGTTAGAGTGCCGATTCCTTCAGCGCACAGAAGACGGCTCTAGAGGAGAGAAAGAAGATACCGACTGACAAAGAAGCCTGCTTTTTTGCCAGACGGAGGGCCACCCAGTTCAGTGTACAGCAAAGGTTAGATGTGTGTGTTGTTCAAAGAAGTATGTTGTATTAATGTGCCTTACATTGCCTTCTGTTCACAAAGCACACATAACCTTGCAAATAAATGTCTTCCAAACAACAGAATTAACCTCATCTCTGGATCATGTACTACAACAGAAGTGATCTTACAAACATTGCAGGTGAAACTCAAAGATGAAAATGGTAACCATATCATAAGATTGATGATCGATACTGGTGCACAGAAATCAATTTTGAAAACATCCGTGGAACAAGTTGGGTGTACTGTCATTTGAGAAGGGAGGCTAATACTTTCTTTATTGGGGGGAGCCTTACTATTAACGTATGCTGTCTCAAATGTTACAGCATTGAAGTGGAGATCATTTATACTTCCTGCAAGTGCACATTTGAAGCTCTAGGTCAGACGAGAATTAGTGATAATGTCACCTATGAAGACGGACCATAGCTTCAAGAGTTGAATGAACTGAGATTTGAATACGTCAATAGGAATGGTCCAAATTCTCGTTGGAGCAGACCTGGTAGGTCATCTATTAACCAAAAAAAGACACAGCCTGTTCAATGCACTAGTAACCACAGAGGCACTTCTGGGATGGACAGTTTTTGGAAGAAAAGCCTTTTCAAATCCAATATGTTACGACAGTCTAGCGACTGTTGTTACTACGCTCTATCTACAGGAGGCAGCTGTGGAGTACTTTTGGAAACTTCATGTTTTTGGAATCACAGACCCAGCAGAAAAGATGACAAAGAATCAGATTCAAGAAGAGACACTGGATCACTTTCTTAATGCGGTACTGATCAATGCTGAAAATCTATACGAAGTCTATCTGCCATGGCAAGACAATCACATCCGTTGTCTACTAACTATCAGCTGGCTGAGGAGCACTTACACAATGTTACCAAGAAGTTAGGAGCAACAAATAAGTTGAAGACATCTAGTGATGTCCTCGCTGAATGGAAGAATGAAGGAATAATCAAAGAAGGGCAGTATAAGGAAAAATCTATCTCATTACCTTTCGCAGACTAGTCTTAACGGAGAATATTACACCTATTTCACCAGTATTTGATGCAATAGCAAGACAGCCAGGCTTCCTTCCCATTTCTGTATGACTGTTTCAACGCAGGACATAGGCCTAATTTGATAGAGTTGATTCCATCAATTATATACCATTTCCAAGAGAAGAGAATTTGGGTGATGGCTTATATCCATAAAGCATTTCTATAGACCAGCTACCATCCAACAGACAGGGACTTTCTACCTTTTCTGTGGTGGGATGACAAATTCAAAACAATCAAGGTGTATCGTCATACCAGAGTCGTCTTCGGAGTGAAGTGCAGCCCATTCCTGTCAGGAGCTATTATAGACCATCATCTGAAAAGACACAGTACTGACGATCCTGAAAAGATGCCGATTTTCAAACAGTTATCACACAGTTTTTATGTCGATAACGTTGCTGGAAGTTTTGATGGAGAGGACAGTTCGAGTTCCTTCATTAACACTGCATATACGGTCATGACTTGTGGCAATTTTGATTTACATGGCTGGGAACACACAGGCAGTGTGACGAAAGAAAGAAGAGCATCAAACGTACTTAGAATCATATGGAACTGCGAAGAAGATACAATGAGCATTAACATGGATTGGTTGAAAGAAATGTTTACTAGAGTTGTCAATGTATAGACAAGAAAAGTGTTCCACCGATCAATACTTATTTATTGTGAATAGCTTATTACACTAGTACCAGTTTCGGCCTTTCATGGCAATCATCAGCTAGTACATAACATTTATAGTCATTAGACAAAATCACAAAGATGTTACGCTAGATCATCCGGATGTCTAATGGAGAATGGAAATAAAATATATTGCAGTATTGTTAGGTTAAAATATCTGTGATTAAAGGTGGTGGTGATGGTTACAATAAACTAAAACCTATTGAGTGTACATGGATATGAGTACATTAAACACATTAAAACATATAGGCCACAGTATAAAACACTTAAAAAATTTAACAGATTAAAACATAGAATATATTTTAAAACGTCTATTAAAATTTGAGTTCGTGTTGCATAGCATTCATTCTTCAATCTTCTTGTGCTGATTTAGTTGTATAAGGTGATCATCAAGAATGTTCTATGGCTGATATACGTTATATTGATATGTGGTAAGAATTCTTGTCATTAAAATTTTGAAAAATTTTTTGAGTACTGTGCAATCCAACTATTGATGTACTTCAGTAAGTTTTTTTATATAAACTGCGAGACAGGGTTTAATTTTGGAGCAGTTGTTGGCGACACCTCTCTCATCTATGCTCGTTATATGGTGATTATCTGTAAAGATAAGCTAATATAAGTATAGTGTGTGTACTAGTGTAATAAGCCATTCACAATAAATAAGTATTGATCGATGGAACACTTTTCTTGTCTATACATTGAATCCAATCAATATGGAAAATGAAACTTATAAATAATAATACTAGTGTTGTCACCAAGAGATTAGATTTTTCCATTACAGGACGCATATTCGATCCTATAGGATTTACATGCCGGTGATATTGCTTCCAAAATTTATGGGAGTGGATCAAATATAAACAGGTATTATTTTTTTTTAAATTCATTGCATCAACCAAAAAAAATACATATATAGAGATCACTTTTCTACATAGTGGTACTGCCTTTGATAAACATTTTTTCCATCGGATTGGTAAGTTTTTGATCCCATCCTGATAGAAAGAAGAGGGATGTGTGCGGAGCCAGTTGCGCACAAACTCTTCTATACTTGCATCATCACTGAACCGCTGTCCTCCTAAATCTTGTTTGAGTGGTCCAAACAAATGGTAGTTGCAGAGCAATAAATCTGGACTGTATGGAGGGTGTTCCAGAGATGTCCGGTGAATTTCCTCCAGTTTTTGCCGTGTTAAAGCGGCAGTATGCAGCTGCATTGTCATGGAGAGGAATGACGTTTCAGGGTGGTTGCTGGCGTCATTTTTTGCGATACACAGCTTTTCTTAATCCAAAAGGCAACAGTAATAGGCTGCATTAATTGTCTTTTGTTTGTGAGGAAAATCCACCGTCAAAACGCCCACGGAGTCCCAGAAAACGGATGCAAGCAGCTTTCCAGCAGATGGGTGATTTGGCCTTGACCTGACCTGCTTTGTCTCTTCGCCGCCACTCCATGCTTGCTGCTTTGACTCTGGAGAGTAATGATGCACCCAAGTTTCATCACAAGTCACAATACGACGCGAGAAATCCTCCTTCCTCCTCGTAAAGATGCAGTCTATGACAAACTTCCTGGCGTAAAGTTTTTTGTTCCTGGTTGAGGAGACAAGGAGACCACTTGCCAGACAATTTTCTGACATGGAGTTCATCTTGGATGATGGTTTGAACACTTCCATAACTTATTCTTATGGCTAAAACAATTTGCAAAATTTTTATTTGCTGATCTTCATCAATAATGTCATGAATGGCAACAATGTTATCTGCAGTGATGCTTGTCTGCGGTTTCCTTTCATGAGGTTCATTTTCCACAGCTTCTCTTCCTGCCACAAATATTTTAGCCCACTCATACACTCGAGTCTGCAAATGTGTTTCTTCCCCAAACTGTGCGCAGAGCTGTCTCAAAATTCTGGAAGGTTTGGTGCCCTCTTTTGTGAGAAATTTTATAATGATGCGTTGCACAACATACATGTGCGCCTCTTGCTCACTCATGGCTAACTGAAGCAGCCCAGCTCTCCACCGTCGTTCGCGCATGCAAACCCCTTCTCCAGACACCCCCACCAACATCCTGGCAAAGCTCTGCCTCAGAATTATTACTAACAGCAGCAGTACATTCAAATTCCCATTTATATTTGATCGGTCTTCATATATTGCAGTCTACTTGGGAGATAAAGATAGGTTGTGACTGCGAGTTCAGCAATGAATTGAAGATGAACTTCATGGATTGTCTTGTTAAAACCAATGCACATCAAAATATTTGACCCTTCTAAGAATTATTAAAATTAATAACTTTTAAAGAAGAAGAATTTTCTTCTTCCTCCTAGCATTTTTCCGCTGGTGCAGGGTCCACTGAATTAATCTTGGCCTGCTATTTTGCATTATCTAAGAGTCTTCATATCACCATTTAGGCCTTCTGTGTCATGCTAGTGCTGCTTTGGACATCCACGTGGACATTAATTTCAAAGGAGTGTGTGAAACTGGCAACTATTCCAGGTGCGGCACTCAGGACATGTCCTTACCATTGGAGACACTTTTCCCATGCCTTCCCAGTGATGGGTGCAATGCCCATTTGCTAGCTTCTTTACAATGAATTATTTGTCAGCTGACAATGACTTGAAACACATTTATTTATTTATTTATTCATTCATTCATTCATTCATTCATTCATTCATTCCTGACTTACATTGGTGGCGAAGTTAGGACTGACGGCCCTCTCTTACACTTAACCACTATAAACAATAAAATTTAAAAATGTAAACATAAAAGTAAGACATAGAAATTCTAAAAAGAAATAATACAACGGACAGATAATTCTAAGACTAAGTTAGCCCTACATATCAGTACAGCAATTAGTGTGACAATACTAATAATATTAATAATAATAAATGAAGAAAACCCATTCACACAACATACACACAATGACTCACACAACTCAGTTTTTTGTTCCCAGGAAAAACTTTCGGCAGGCAGATTTGAATTATGAGACAAAGTAAGGTGCCAAATGTCCATTGGGAGTGTATTCCAGAGTTTCGATGCAGTAACTATGAAGGAATGATTGTAGGAATTTGTTCGACTTAGTGGAATTTCAAGTAGGGAACCAGAACGGGTACTAATTTCATGAAATGAGGAAAGGAAAAGAAACTTAGAAGAGAGGTAAGTAGGAGTGTTCGTCGAGAGCACATGGTAAACAAGTGTCATTAGGTGAAAATTTGTTCGTTCATTTATGCGTAACCATCCCAATGTTTTGAAATATGGTGTAACATGAGCGTCACGTCGCAGTTGGAAGGCATATCGTATGCATGAGTTTTGTGCTCGCTGAAGTCTCAAAGCTTGTTCACCATTTAGATTGACTAGTACTGTATCACAGTAGTCTAAAATTGGGAATAGTAGTGATTGGATTAATTTTAATTTAAGTTTTTGAGGAAAAGAATTCTTGTGACGTTTTAGGGGATATAGAGCTGCATGAACCTTTCTACATACATTTGTTACGTGTTCATTCCAGGTCAGATTCTCATTGATTTTTTTTTTTTTTTTTTTTTTTTTTGCTAGTTGCTTTACATCGCACCGACACAGATAGGTCTTATGGCGACGATGGGACAGGGAAGGGCTAGGAGTGGGAAGGAAGCGGCCGTGGCCTTAATTAAGGTACAGCCCCAGCATTTGCCTGTTGTGAAAACAGGAAACCACGGAAAACCATTTTCAGGGCTGCCGACAGTGGGGTTCGAACCTACTATCTCCCGAATACCGGCCGCACTTAAGCGAATGCAGCGATCGAGCTCGATTCTCATTAATGGAGATTCCAAGATTAGTTACATTGGGGTACGGTACAGCAATGTCATTGATTATGATTGGTGGAGAATTTATATTGCTTATTACATGTAATAATTTAGAGTTTCCTATGATAATACTTTGTGTTTTACGAGGATTTAGGAGTAAGTGGTTGTTTTTAGCATAGGCGGTAAGCCTTTCAATATCCGAATTAATATACTGAACTATTTCATGTAAATTGTTTGTATATCTGCATATCATCAGCATATAAGTGGTAGTTGCAATACTGGAGTGTGGAAGATACGTCATTAATATGCAAGATGAACAGTAAGGGGCCTAGAACAGACCCTTGAGGGACACTGGATGATTTTACAGCCCACTGGGATCTTTGACGTTTACCACTACACACTGGCAATGATTTGTAAGGAACGACTTTAAAAAATTAAGGACTATCGGGCCGATATGCAGAGAGCGTAGCTTGGATAATAGTATGTCTATATTTACCGTGTCGAACGCACAACTAAAGTCAAGGAATGTCAGTATCATCACCTGCCGTTTGCCCATTGCTAGTCTTATGTCATCTGTTACCCGAAGAAGTGCAGTCGTAGTACTGTGCCCCTTTCTGAAGCCAGATTGCAATGGGTCAAAAAGACAATGTCTGTTTAAGAATTCTACTAGCTGCTCGTGTACAACTCCTTCAAGAACTTTCGAGAAAGGGGGAAGAATCAAAATAGGCTGGTAATCAGATGGTGCATTTGCTGTGGTACCGGTATGTTTTAATATTGGGGTTACTAGAGCATCCTTCCATGCAGTTGGAAATGTCCCTGTGGTGAAACAGTGGTTTACAATGTGGGTAATAATTGATAGGACCATGCTAATAATGTTTTTTATAAAGCCTATTGGAATGTTACCTGCTCCTTTAGCTTGTGACTTAACTGAATTCAAAATACGCTTTACATCATTTACACTGACAGGGTGAAAAGAGAAATTATGTTCGTTTTCTGTACGGTCACTTATTCTTTTATTTAGATTGATATGATTTTGAGGTTGAGATTCTTTTATGGGGTTAGTTATGAAGTGAGAGTTAGGTGTATCGAGAGATATAGTTGGCACATGTGGCTCTTTGCATTTTCCAACTCCCATAGCTCAAAGTTCGTTCCAGGTTTCACGTGCATTTAAGTTCCTTGTTACATTTTTAATGTGATTAAACTTGCTATTGTGAATTAATTGCTTAATTGTACTGTCCAATTGTAACTAATCACAGGTAAAACAAGTATTAATTAGGTTGACATTAAATAACAGGGACGTAACACAAATAACATTATTATTATTATTATTACATTAAATAACAAAGCTATTTTTAACCGATAACTGTCAATACGGATCACAATGAAGTTTGTAACGATTCTCTTATCATGACATAAGGAATGGAAATAATATGGGAATACTTCATGAAGACTGACTTTAAGTTGATAGAAAAAATAAAATCTATAGGGCCTATATCTAAAGAAAATAATTTACCTATCAAAGACCGCACCCTCAAGACTAGCATACGAGTTAGCTCGAGAACCTTTCTTCTGAGAAGAAAACCGACTGCAGTTGCTGCTGCCTCGACAGCCCATTATCAAGCAGCAATTACTGAACTATACAAAAAGAAATCAAGCAACTTTTATATCTCAGACACCATGACTATAAACGAGTGGAAGAACCCAGGATACAAACTAAGACACGCCATGATCCAGTTTGCAGTAGGTATTCTCAGGTTACATAATATTACTAATTCCAGGTACAGGTTATGTTATGCTCTGTTTGGGGTTGCTAGGTTATGCCGACCAGCTGTCAGTTGCATAATTGCATCATAAAACAAGAGTACAAACATTAGCATGAGAAATGTTGCACGTTGTTGTTGTTGTTGTTGTTGTTGTTGGTGGTGGTGATGCTTTCAAAGAGCCAGATACAGCTGCATCTGCAAAATGTGTGGGGAAAATTGAGAGAGATACCACATTAAAATGTGCAAAAATAGACAAATATCTTTGACAACTATGTACATAAACTTACAGTTTAAAATGGAAATTAAACATACATGGCCAATGGCTGCTATAAATATATTTATCATTTATTGAGCTTTAAATCTTGAAAGTATGGTATTCTATCATACTGGTTCTATTTTTCCCTTACCATAGAGCATAGCAAGAATGGTCCCTATTTAGTATGCATAATTCTTGAAGTAGACTTATTCGATTTTGAACTTAAAATACAGGGTCGTGGCTCATGGTGAAAAATAGTACTATAAATAAATACCATTAGATCTATACCTACCAAAAAAAGAAAAACAAGGGGTATTGTTATTGAACATTTACCTTTTCAATAGCCTCCAGTAAGGCAGGGTTATCATGAATTCGTAGTCCCTTCCGAAACCAATGTAAAGCAGTAGGACAACTCATTGTCTTCAGGATCCCTAAAGAAGTTCAAGTGAGTGTCGTATGCAGATATATTCCGATTCCTCTCAAGTCGTTACGATTACTGGCAGCCATTTACACCACTCCAAAACACAAATGCAAACAGGTTACACGACATTCTCAGGTTACATAATATTACGTCTAAGTAATTCCACGTACAGGTTATGTTACGCTCTGTTTGGGGTTGCTAGGTTACGCCGACCAGCTGTCAGTTGCATGATTGCATCATACAACAAGAGTACAAACATTAGCATGAGAAAAGTTGCGCGTTGTTGTTGTTGGTGGTGGTGATGCTTTCTTGGGCTTTTATCGAAGATATTTCACCCAGTCTATAATCCCTTACTTGCTGAATAACACTGATACAACTGAACACTTCAATCCATGAAAAATTATTTTTGTGATTTGAAAGGGATACACACCACTGTATTCCACTATATCACTCTGTAATGCCTTACTTGCTGATGTTGCGCGTTTTCTGGTGTTCTGGGCTTTGTGCAAATACAGCTTTGTGATACAGTGGTGATACCAAGGTTCTAAAACACTACTATCAACTACTGTATTTGGTGATACAAACAAATACTGTGTTTGATACAAATGATAACATAGATGTTCGAGACCAATCGAAACCATCATTATACCACGAAGATGTGAATAATAAATACTTGTATATAAAATTTAATTAGAGAAGAATAGAATAAAAGCAGACCGAAAAGACAAATAATTTATTAATAAACAGCCAATGAAGCCTGCTCTTGACGTGCACAATTACTCCCTATTTTTATCATTTTTATCTAGTCTTCATAACCGAAATACTTTATATAGTTTCGGTGATGATGTGGTAATTTTTAGGTCTAACATATTATTTATTGGCTGAACTGGTAGTCTATCAATTTTCACCCAACCCTCAGCCTATCAGCTCCCGCTAGCCGGCTGAAAATTTGTTTTGGTTGTGCGTATGGAGCAAGCTGGGAGCAGGTGCGGAAGGTGAAAAAATTTGTTTTTAGAATTACATAAACGAAGCGAAGATCAGTAAATGATACAACGCGAGGTGTGAGTTATGACGGTGACAGGTTAAATTCCGATCCATTTATCACTGACTGTCAAGGATACTGAAGTAAATAAGACATGGAATCAGGTAAAAGACTAATGTTTTTCTGTGTGTGGCATACATTGTATACTGTCCTATTTGTAGTACAGTTTTTGTTTCTCTTCAGTCGTGCCGGAAGATCACGAATATGTTATTCCAAGAAAAGAAGTTACTTCTATGGAAGACATGCAGATGTGGGAGAAATCTGAAGCTTACAAAGTAAGTAGAACTGCTCAATTATAGCTGCATACTTTTTGCTTTTTAACCCTTGAAACAGCTAAAATAGTCCCTAACTTCCATATAGTTGCGTGCGATTGACAATATCACTACTTAAACCCTTGAAGTTGCAAAAGACTGGGAGAGGGAAACAAAACAACTTTTAAAAAAAATCCAGTTTGGTTCTTATACAGGGACAAACATACATGTACGGTATACTTATTTGACAAAATTTCATTTATTTAGAGTTAGGTTACATTTTAGGTGGAATATATACCCACTGTCACGTCGTGACATCTGTTATTTGTAACAAGTTCATTGGGATAATTATTTCCCACCTTCTAAAATATATAATCCTTTTCATAAAATACATAGTATATGGCTTACTCGCTAACTAAGGCGGTATAAGTTGACACTCCGCAGCCCAAAGTTTGTAGCAATATAAGGAAGTGAAAATAATGCAAATCTTACTTGGAATTCCTTGTAGAGGAGAGATGTGTTCAGTGCAATGTCCAGGAACCCATCATCCCACCCTCAGAAGTACATTTACTTTTATAACCTAATAAAGAGCAGCACCCACCATCGTCCATGGCTAAAGTAGCTTCTTGCATTCTTATTGATCAACGTGAAGAGAATGTGACGTCATTGCCATCAATGCTGATAATTACATTGTGTTACCAGCCCCGGCTGAATAAAACCACAAGCAAAAAAAACACCATATAAAGGAAACAATGTGAAATACACAACAGCAGTAATTTGTGGCGGATACTGTGCTGCAGCAACTTTGAGGAATTCATGCACTCTCGCGTGTAGGGGAAAGGTGCTCTTGAATAGGGATTCGACAAGATATCCCAGGAAATGCCCTTTCCTCCTACCAAACCCTGGAAGGGAATAGCTGCCATGCTTAAAATGCTGCCATCGATGCGTATGCACGACAGGGCGATTGTTGGGCATCGCCCTCCTGTTCCGCCTATGAACGTGACCACTCTTTATGGTGTCCACAAACTGAACAAAATGGTTGACGTGGAGAAGCACGAGTCCTTCGTGCTCCAAGTAATCGTATGGCTTCCAGCAATCGGATATTATAATACTTCCAGGCAGTATCTAGTCCTTTATGACTTCGAGCAAAGTCTGTTTGTCCCTTCTCTCCTCAGGTACAACAAAAAAGTTTTTATGATTCTCCCTCTCCACGCCTCCAAAACACCACTGTCCGTCTACATGTCTCCCCCTATTATACTTCTTTTTACTAAACTTACTCTCGTCAATTATGACAATAATACCAGGCCCACCTATTTTATTTTATTAGCCACCACCCATTCTACACACACCTCTCGACAGAAGCTGGACCAATCAACTGTTGTTTTGTTACAAAAACCCAACTCGAGCTTCACAATAGGACCCAGTGGTTCAGGTTGAATGCACCACAGGACGATGAAATATCCTATTTCAAAGAGCATCAAATTAGACCCTTCAAAGAAACTGTTTTCCTATGCACTCACAAACCATCCTACCGAGCTCGATAGCTGCGGTCGCTTAAGTGCGGCCAGTATTCAGGAGATAGTAGGTTCGAACCCCACTGTCAGCAGCCCTGAAAATGGTTTTCCGTGGTTTCCCATTTTCACACCAGGCAAATGCTGGGGCTGTACCTTAATTGAGGCCACGGCCGCTTCCTTTCCACTCCTAGCCCTTCCCTGTCCCATCGTCGCCATAAGACCTATCTGTGTCGGTGCGACGTAAAGCAACTAGCAAAAAAAAAAAAAACACCAAACCATCCGCACCTCACACCCCCTTCCAATCAATGACACGAAAAATTAATACGAGTGCCATTCACACTCAGAGTCAATTTAACTTCACGACCACACTTTTCACACACTCGGTAATTGGAAAGTAATCACAGGATATAAACTCATGGTTTTGATCCCTGTTGAATTGTGATATTATTGAATTACATATTGCATAATATAGTATTGAAAAAGGTGGACCACTGGGCGAGTTGGCCGTGCGCGTAGAGGCGCGCGGCTGTGAGCTTGCATCCGGGAGATCGTGGGTTCGAGCCCCACTGTCGGCAGCCCTGAAGATGGTTTTCCGTGGTTTCCCATTTTCACACCAGGCAAATGCTGGGGCTGTACCTTAATTAAGGCCACGGCCACTTCCTTCCAACTCCTAGGCCTTTCCTATCCCATCGTCGCCATAAGACCTATCTGTGTCGGTGCGACGTAAAGCAATTAGCAAAAAAAAAAAAGGTGGACCATATGATATTAATTTAATAATTATTATTGTGATTGGAAAGTAAGCCATGACTTTCATATAACTGCACTACAGCATTTTCGTTAATCAGCAATCAAGAACAATTGACTATGAAGTGATATTCATGGGGACGTGTCAAATTGAATTAAAATGTCATGAATAATCAGTCAATAACAATCGACAACAAAGTGATCAAATCAGATGCACTGCACTTGCTCACATTGAATGCTTTCGTATCGCCTCAGGCGAAATAGAGTAGGCTCTTATCGTCCTACAAAATGATCGAGACTTACAGTTTTGTCACTAACAGGATCTGACCAACCCAAACCAATGGTTTTGACACTTACTGGCCTGAAATATAAATTAATTCATCGTTTCCACACTGTCCAACATAGAATGCGCTGCTATCGTCCTACAGAATGCTATAGATCTAAAAGCCGCTTTGCAGCCCCAACCTGGGGGCTTATGCCCTGAGACCCCCTTCACTTGGTCACAGTCCAGTGGTTTTGTCACTAACCGGACCTAACCAATCCAGAACAGTCGCTTTGTCACTAGCTGGACCTAACCAATCCAGACCAATCGCCCCTCTACAGAATGCTAGAGACCTAAAAGCCGCTTTGCGGCCCTGACGTGGGGGCGTACACCCCCAGTCCTCTGCTTGGTCACAGTCCAATGGTTTTGTCACTAACCAGACCTAACCAATCCAGACCAATTGCTTTAAATTAATTCAGCTTTTCCACACTGTCCAGTATGGAATGTGTTGCTCTTGCTTTGCTTGGCACTAGTCTTAGTTCCAAAATAAAGTGGTTGGCAGCATTGTTTAGACCGCCGGAACTCTTACTCACGTCCTCGGCGAGAAGACCGTGAGAAATAAACAAACAACAGTCATTCTGCGTGCAGCTGAATGTAGTGAGTACTGGGCTGTGAGGAGTCAACTGTTGATAACTAAGGCCTACAATTGCAGTAGATAACTTATAGTAATCACCTTTATATGTGAAATGGTGTGAAACGAGTTTTGCAGAGGGTATCATTGCATGCAACACACACTACGTTCAGTCCTATGTCTTTTTCTTTGTATTTTTGCTGCAGTATGCACAACGTTCGTACTAGACAACCTGTTCACATAGGTGAGATCCAACATCAGCATGTCCGATTGCATTTTCCATGGTATTCTTTCCATGTGGTTGATTTCTACTGTACCAAATCCTTTTGTTGGTGCAATACCTGGTTGTTTTCTGTTTGAAAAGTTTCCATTTAATGAATTCACTAACAGTGATGAGTTTTAATGTGATGGGCCTTCAGTTTCTGTCTCTTCAATTCCTCCCTGTAAATTATGTAAGAGTTAACAATACAGCACTCCATCAGGTAATTAAATAACTTGACCCACCATCGCCTACATTTCTGAGAAATATTGTAGTTTTCCAAGAGCAGATCAAAAGTGTCGCTCAATGGCTTTAGCCCATTTAATTGAACCACCCTCAGCTTTTGGAGGCCTAGGAAAGTGCCTACCTGTTGTTGATTACTTGATGTATCCGGGAATGAAACAGCACAGTATATTCAGTTACTTACACTTACAATTTCATTTGATGAATCTTAATGTACGTGGTTAGAATTCAACACACCAGTGCCTCCAAGGATTATCATAACACATATGTACTACAGTATTTACTTGCGTAATTTTCCCCCCATTTCTTACTTTTTTGGACCTCAAAAACGGGGAGAGAAAATTATGCAAATCTAAATTAAAAATGGAAATGAAAAAAATCAAACATAATTACTTTATTTAATTCCGGAGGTAAACTAGTCCCCCATTTGGATCTCTAGGTGGGGACTACATGAGAGGGAGTGATCATCAGGAAGATTGATACTGACATTCTGCGAGTCGGAGCATGGAATGTTAGAAGTTTGAATCGTTGCGGTAGGTTAGAAAATCTGAAAAGGGAGATGGATAGACCAAAGGTAGATGTACTATAGTTGGTATATGTGAAGTACGTTGGCAGAAAGAACAAGATTTTTGGTCAGGCGACTACAGAATTATCAACACAAAATCAAATGGGGGGAAATGCAGGAGTTGGTTTAATAATGAATAAGAAAATAGGGCAGCAGGAAAGCTTCTACGACCAGCATAACGAAAGGATTATTGTTGTCAAGACAGACACCAAGCCAATGCCCACCACAGTAGTGCAGGTCTGCATGGCTACTGGTTCAGCTGATGATAAGGAAATCGAAAGAATATATGAAAAGATAGAAGATTTAATACAATATGTAAAAGGTGACAATCTAATTGTGATGGGAGACTGGAATGCAGTGGTAGGCCAAGGAGGAGAAGGTAATACAGTAAGAGAATTCGGTTTGGGACAAAGGAATGAAAGAGGAAGTCGGCTGGTTGAATTCTGCACTTATAATAATTCAGTCCTTGCTAATACTTTGTTCAAACACCACAAACGATGGCTGTTTACATGAACAAGACCTGGAGACACTGGAAGGTATCAAATAAACTTCGTTATGATTAGGCAGAGATACAGAAACCAGGTGTTGGATTGCAAAACTTTCCTAGTAGCAGACATGGATTCTGACCACAACTTGTTGGTCATGAAATGCCATCTGAAGTTGAAGAAATTGAAGAAAGAAAGGAAGGAATGCAAGGAGATAAGATCTAGACAAGTTGAATGAAAAGAGTGTGAGTGATTGTTTCAAGGAACATGTTGCACAAGGACCAAATGAAAAGGCTGAAGTAAACACGGTAGAGGAAGAGTAGGTAGTCATGAAAAATGAAGAAATATTAAGAAGGAAGAAAAGATCAACTAAGAATCAGTGGATAACTCAGGAGATACTAAACCTGATTGATAAATAACGAAAATACAAGAATGCTAGAAATTAAGATGGCAGAAAAGAATACAGGCAATTAAAGAATGATGTGGAAAGAAAGTGCAAGGTAGCTAAGGAAGAATGGCTGAAGGAGAAGTGCATATACATAAGAAAAATAATAGTGTCATTACATATGTCATAATTCAGTGCTGAATTAATTTCCTCCAATAAATGATTCATCTTGAGTAAAATGTATTACTATTGCAGAAACCGAAAAAAATGTTCAGTCATAGATGTTACAGAATTTGTGAACTCACATTACAGGCTGTGAATTAAAATTTAAAATTCCAGGTTACTGCCTTAGACAACATTCATTTTAGCCTATACTCATTGTGTTGATCTGTAAGCTTTATAGGTTCTAATTCTGATCTATTAACTCAAGAGAAAGAAAGGGGATTTATTTTATAATTGCTTTATTTATGTCACTGATGTTACATGGAATTTGTCCATTGTAGTGTAGCCAACCAGACAATATTCCATGGATTACCAGTAGCTCACAGTCGACAGTTCAGCAACCTCAAAATAAGAGGTGAACCAAATACAAACAAATTATTTTTTACAATTTTATTGAATCCACCAACAAATTCACAAGAAGCATCTCAGTTTTCTAGATAATCTCCCAAATTTGACACACATTTTTGCCACCGAATTGGTAACTTTCTGATGCTGTCCTTGAAAAAAAGAAGAAGAATGTGCATGCAGTTCGTTGCAACATTCTCCTCTACTGCTGCATCATCATGAAATCACTTACCTCTCAATTCTTCTTTCAGTGGTCCAGACAAGTGGTAGTCACAAGGTGACAAAGCAGGACTGTACGGAGGATGTTTCAGAGGTGTCCAATGCATTTCCTCCAGTTTTCCTCGTGTTACAACAGCAGTGTGTGGCCTTGCATTGTCATGCAGAAGAACCATATCTCGGATCGGTTGCTGGTGACATTTGTTGCAATATGCACCTTTTGTCTCGACCAAAAGATGGCAGTAATAGGCTGCATTCACTGTCCTTTGTTCATGCAAGAAATCCACAAGCACAATGCCTGTATAGTCCCAAAAAATAGTTGCAAGTACCTTTCCAGCAGAAAGGCATGTTTTGGCCAGCTGCATCTCGTTTCCGCCACTCCATGCTTGCTAGTTTTGACTCTGGGGTGTAATGATGAACCCGAGTTTCGTCAGGAGTTCCAGTGCGATGCAAAAAATCATATCCTTCCTCCTCGAAGAGATTCACGTGCCTCCAACAAACATCCTGGCAGATTTTTTTTTTTTTTTGTTCCTGGGTGAGGAGGCGTGGAACCTACAAGGTAGACAATTTCCAAAGGCCGAGTTCATCGTTGATGATGGCTTGAGCACTTCCAAAGCTTATTCGTACGAGTGAAGCAATTTCACACATTTTTATGCCCTGATCTTCTTTAGTAAGGTCACGTTGGCTACAAAACAAATGTTGTCTGCAGTGATGCATGTCTCCGGTTGTCTTTGGTGGGGCTTTCTCCTTTTTCCCATACTGCCAAAAATTGTTTGCGCCATTTATACACTTGATCTTTGAAAGGGTTGCTTCCCCAAACTGTACACAGAGCCTTCTCAAAATTTCTGAAGCTTTAGTGCGTTCGTTTGCCAGAAACTTGATGATGATGATGATGATGATGATGATGAGCAGCGGACATGCTGTCGCTCTTGCTCGCTCATGGCGTACTGAAGCAAGCGATCGCTCTGTTCTATATGATGCATAAAAACCCCTACTCCGGTCATCCTTACCAACATCCTCTCAAAGTCTCACCCATTTCCATTTGCTACCAGAGCTGCTAATTTTAAATTCAGGTTTATATTTGATGCACCTAGTATACGTTTCAGGATATTAACAAGATATTTATTAAAACTTTAATGGGGATAATATATGTTGAGTTGTGTGGTTATTTCAAGTGCCCTTGTATATCTTTTTTAAATTTTTTTTATTAGGAATATGTTGGTTTTCTTCTGGCTCTGAATGAAGCTGTTCAAGGCAAACCCCTTTCTGGTATATGCCCGGTGACTGACATTACAACTGGGATGCTGTCACTCTTGGATAAATTAGATCAGTGGATTGATGAAACTCCACCGATGGAACAACCACAGAGGTTTGGTAACCAAGCGTTCAGAAAATGGTATGCAAAATTAAAAGAGGTAAGTGAAGATCACTAGTTTTTTTTGGTAAAGTTTGTTTATAAAATTAAGTTTGGATGTAGGTATATTTACATCTTTAGGCCAGCTATATATCACTACAACATAATTTGCATTAAAACTGTGGCTCACTAGACTTAAGAACTTCATAGCAAACAACGTATTGTTTATTGTTTATTTTCTGTAATTAGTTGGTTATAGTAGTGAACAAAACTAAATGTTAATTTTAAGATTATAAATTGGTAGCTAGATATACAAATTCATTAACCACTTTAAATAGTATGTAGGTACTTAAAATCTTACTTTATAACTTATCATTATCAGTTCCTTTTTTCCAGCTGACACCAAGTGGAAGCAAATATGGTTCCTCTCCACTTAATCCTGTTTTTCCACCATTCCTCATACAACACTGTGTTCCAGTCCAGGTTCCGTTGCCCTATGCTGTTCTTCACAGCGTCCATCCATCGTAATCTTGGTCTCCCTTGTCCTTTCTTATCTGTCTTCCCAGCGCTTGTCTTGGCAGTCGTTCTTCTTTCATCTGTTTGTCATGTCCAAACCACCTCAGTCTGTTCTTTTCCAGTGTGTCGTTTAGTTTTTGCAAATGTAGTTCTTTTCATATGTCTTAATTTCTCACTCTATCTCCCCTTGTCTTCTGAGCCATACTCCTCAGGAATTATATTTCAGCTGCCTCTGTATACTCTCTTTTCTCTGAATCATTGTCCAGTAGGTACATTGTACATTACTGTACTTCTTTAGCCTTCATTGGTACATCTTTATTCCGTATTAATCTCAGTATCTGATGGTAAAAACCACTTCCCAGTTGTATCCTTCTGCTAATTTCCATATCCAGTCTTCCATTTTCTGTCAGTTCACTTCCCAAGTATTTGAAGTGTTCTACTATTTCCAGTTTGCTTGTCTCCAATTTTGCTAGCTCCTCTTCCATCTTTATTTCCTCTACTCATCACTATTGTCTTGCTCTTATCCACGTTGATCCTCGATCCCCATTGTTCAATCCTTCTATTCGGTATACATTCTC
This sequence comes from Anabrus simplex, assembly GCF_040414725.1. NCBI lineage: Eukaryota > Metazoa > Arthropoda > Insecta > Orthoptera > Tettigoniidae > Anabrus > Anabrus simplex. The sequence goes on from NC_090268.1 coordinate 45,869,105, forward strand.
TTGTTGTTGTTGTACCTCCTCCTCATCTTCTCCCCAGATCACATCACCATCTGCAAACATCATTACATTCATTCTTTCATTCATCACCATCAGTTAACTGTCTCCAGTTTCCCAGGTGTGGTGTATGAGCGCTCGCCACTTCAGTCGAATCAGGTACCATTCTTCTTCCTGTACTTGGTTCCAATCCACTCCTCTATGTTCTAGATCTTGTTTTACTTGTTCAATCCATCTCCTTCGAGGTCTTTAGCCATGTAAGGTTTTCTCCAACCATTCCTTAGCTACTGAGCAAGAATCCATTCTCATTGCAAGGCCATACCATTTCAATCTTGATGTGTCAGGTCAGAAGCAATCCTGCTGCCATATGTGACTAGACGGTACAACCTGCGACTGTCTGGCCAAGGTTCAGGCAGCTAATACAAAACCTGGTAAACTAAGGATGAACCAATGACTACGGACAAAGGAGTGTTCTCCTTAGGAGGTTGAGTGAAACATAAATTCACTAAAAAGCAGCTGCCTTGTAGATGTGGCAGGGGACTGCTAAAGGCTAAGGGAGATTGCCCTGACAGAAATAATCCTCTTTTGTGTTAGACCCAGCAAGCCAACAGGAGAGTAATTGATGTCCGCTTTCAAAACTAAAAAGCTTTTATGATGTATGAAATGAATATCGTTGATATATTTTGACTGAATACCAAGAAAGCTGAATAAGTTACATGGAGTTCAGCCCACAGACGAATGGAACCATTTAGATAGATGGCCAAGATCTCAGTAAAGTAGAACAGTTTAAGTATCTTGGTTCTTTGATCAACGCTGAGTGTGGCACAATTCCAGACGCCCCCGCATGAGTAAATGTGGCCTGGATGAAGTGTCGGCAAACTTCTAGTGTTCTCTGTGATCATCAGATACCAGTCCACCTGAAGGTTTACACAAATGTTGTTCTCCCAGTTGCACTGTATGGCTCTGAATGCTGGCCAGCAACAGTCAAGCACAAACAAGCATTTCATGTCGTGGAGATACGCATACTTCGCTGGTCACTTGACCTTACCCAGCTAGATCATGTCACCAACATAAAATCTGGAAAATCATGGGAGTTGCCCCAATTGTAGACAAGATGTGCGAGACCTGACTTCGGTGCTATGGCCACGTAATGCATAGAGAAGGTACATCTATTGTACAGACGGCACGGCCGGGCTGAGTGGCTCAGACGGTTAAGGTGCTGGCCTTCTGGCCCCAACTTGGCAGGTTCAATCCTGGCTCAGTCCGGTGGTATTTGAAGGTGTTCAAATACGTCAACCTCGTGTCGGTAGATTGACTGGCACGTAATAGAACTCCTGCGGGACTAAATTCCGGCACTTCGGTGTCTCCGAAAACTGTAAAAGAGTAGTTAGTGGGACATAAAGCAAAATAACATTATTACAGACAGCATGTTGCATCACACCGTCTGGAAATAAACCACGTGGTCTGCCTGAGAAATGCTGTCTTGACTGCCTTCAAGAAGACGTCTATTGATGAAACTATTTAAAATAGTTTATGTTGGGTTCCAGTGTTCTCCCCAGAAAATTTTGTCAGCTGGGTGGCAGGAATGAGTAGCCGGGCAAGGAATACTACGTATAAAAGGTGAATATGATAAGATTTCAATTTAGGCATAACATCAATGCCAAAATTGAACTATTTTAGTGTTTTCACAAACTAGACATAACGGAGTATTTTGAATGAGTAGTGTTCTGCTGCTTGTTCACAATCGTATAACACCGGTGCTTACTACTCGGTTTGTGACCTCGGGCAGAATCTAGTGCCCGCGTGCGATTCCACGCTAATACAGACACCGCTCGCACACAACACTCCGTGATAATTCTGATGTAATTGAAGCAATTATGCTGACAATAATGTAAATTTATAATTTAAATAAATAGTTTTACAGTATTGACATTTTAATTTGGGACACCTAATGACTCAAATATGTATCAATATTCTGTAACTAGCACATATCTAGGTTATGTTAGCTGGGCGGTCTGTTAAAAACAACAGGGTGGTGCGCCCATTACAAAGGTCCCAGGAGGAACACTGGGTCCACCTTGTCAATACACTTTTAATGATTGAAAATGATTTATATGTTACCATTGATGCTTTCACGGCCCGTACTTATAGACATGATACTGTATAGGCTTTTGGGCTTATGCCGTGTCAAGAAAATAAGGTGAAATTCTTTACGTTTTGCAGAGAACTGTGTTCTGAGTCATCAGAAGAAAATCTTGACTGTCCACGAGAAAGGCTTCTTAAACAATGACTTTTTGAAATTGGATGTTATAATAGAAGTGGAATTGGTACATTCATTCATCACCAGATGGCTCCCCAGACGTGGCACAGCACTAGCGTTCGAAGCAGAATCTGACCGAACCATCAGAATCAGACAAGACTTAGATTGATTCTGATGGTTCGGTCAGCTTCTGCTTTGAACGCTAGTGCTTTGCCATGTCTGGGGAGCCATCTGGTGACGAATGAACGTACCAATTCCACTTCTATTGTAACGTCTAATTCCAAAAAGTAATTGTTTAAGAAGCCTTTCTCGTGGACAGTCAAGATTTTCTTCTGATGACGCAGAGCACAGTTCTCTGCAAAACATAAAGAATTTCACCTTATTTTCTTGATACGCCATAAGCCCAAAAGCCTATACAGTATTTATTCTTTCATACATGTTTCAGGAACAATATGCATTCCCTTCATCAATCAGTCATTAAAAGTGTATTGATAAGGTGGACCCAACATAAACTATTTTAAATAGTTTCTTTAATAGATTTAGACAAGTCAATACAGGATCAGATAGAATATCTTTTATGGTTAAGTTTATCAAGAAGACATACAATATGTTCATCTTGTTCCAAACGATGTGCTTAATAGAACCAAGTGAAGATTGGCTTGCAAAACAATGGACCCTGTTCCATTGTGGGACAAACGCTAAGAAGATAATGATTTCTGTAATATCAAACACCAAATTAAAACCTTTTATTTTTACACTTTTACATACATGTATAAAGAAAACTACAGTAAATCAAGTCGTACATGCTGCTGTAAGATTATTTTTTTCCCTAAGTGTACTCAAAATCTGTCCATTAAAGGTAAAGCTGGGTTTTGAAGCAGTGACTTAAGCTGATTTCCCCAAACTTGATGGATCCATTTGTTTACCAGTGATGGATCCATCCAGCCTTTTTCCTGAACTGAATGTGAATCCTACCTGAGAATTTATGTGCGATCTTTGGCATTGTTTTCATTTGATAACAACATGCAGATGTAATTTCTTCCTATCTGCTGTTACCACAAGCATGATCGTATGTCTTTGTTTCTCACTACCTGTGGTGAACACGGTAACACTTGATTTTCCTTTCTCTTCTGTGATCAGTTTTTAACATATCAAAGTTCTTTGGTGTCTGACCGGCATTTTCTGTTTATGAAAGCAAGTAACCCTTCTGTTTTAAACCTCTAATAATGTACTGAGTGTGTGTTATGTCATCAGCCCAGAGGCTGGTTGGATTCTCAAATAGTACCAACAAAGGTTATGCGGTTACGGGGAAAGCAGCAACAACCAAATGAATTTAATAATTTTCATGTTGTAATCTGCTGTCAACTATGACACAATGTCGTTCATCTCCTCACAAGGAAACCCTTCCAACTCTAAGTCTCCTATCTGATTGAGATTTGGTACAATGACTTCAGTAGGAATATTTTATTCTACCATATCAAAATTAGATACCCAGTCATATATTTTATTTAGCGCCTGTTTTGGGATGTCAAAGTTTGCTCGTTTAAGCTCCACATAGACAGGAGTAGCTGCAGGGCAGCCGGCCGGCCGGTTCGTGTATCATGCTCTCACTCCTCTCTCATGCACACATACATTACTTCCCCAGCCTCGGCAGTCACTGGCACTATGCTGTGAATGGGACCACGCATGGTCCTGCATACATATAAGCATACTATGTAAACACCGACACACTACCGTGTAAGGAAAACAACAATTATTGCCATAGAAATTTTTTTTTATTGGTGGATTTTTTTTTGCTTTACATCGCACCGACACAGATATGTCGTATGGCGACGATGGGATAGGAAAGGCCTAGGAAGGGGAAGGAAGCGGCCGTGGCCTTAATTAAGGTACAGCCCCAGCATTTGCCTGGTATGAAAATGGGAAACCATGGAAAACCATCTTCAGGGCTGCCGACAGTGGGGTTCGAACCCACTATCTCCCGATTACTGGATACTGTATTGGTGGATTAATGTCGAATTAATACATCAAAGGTTTTCTGCGATGCAAGCATTGGAAAGTGTTAGGATTGGGAAGGAAGCGGCCGTACCCTTAATTAAGATACAGCCCCAGCATTTGCCTGGCTTCCCATTCACCTCATGAAGTGGCAGGGGTTGCCGAGGTTAGGGAAGTAATGTGTTTGTGTGTGCATGCTGTACCTGCTTCCCGTCGCTACTCCTGTCTGTGCGGTGCTTAAATGAGCAAACTATGGCACCCCAAAACAGGTAATAAATATAGGACTAGGCATCTAATTTTGATATGGCTGAATAAAACTTTCCTACTGAAGTTGTCGTACCAAATCTCAATCAGATCGGAGATTAGCACATAGAAGGGTTTCCTTGTCAGTGAAAGATTGTGTTTCATAAATCTGTTCCTCTAGCCATCCCTGCTCCGTTCAAAATCTGAGAAACTGATCCCATGTTTTGTGGCGATCGTACTTGCTTTGAATTGAATAATTTCTTGCAAAACTATGAATCCATTACTGCAGAGATCCTGAAAATGCTTCCTCTTAAACTTTCATACACTTACCACGTTTTGGCCCATGGGAAGATTTTTAATGATGTATTTGTTTCTTGAAGTAATGAGTGGAATACCTATAGCTTATAAGCTTGCATTTGGAAGATGGTGAATTTGAACCCTATCATTGACCGCTCTCAAATTCATTTTCCATTTTCACCAGGCTGTTCCTTAATTAAGGCCTTGGGGACTTTTCCGGTCGTAGTCCATTCCTTCCCGAAGATAGGAACATAAACAGTGGAAGGTGGGAGCAACAGAAAGAGGAGACAAGGGCAGATAGGAAAACATATTTTTAAAACATAGAAGAGTTGATGTGGAGTTAAATATTACTAGCCAAAAAGAAAAAAAATGTCCAGAAGTGCAAAAAAACTGATGCACTGAAAATGAGTAGAAAAGATACTGGCTGCCACATAAAGCATGAAGGTGGAAACATGCTATACATACAGGAATTCAAATACCTCAGGAGTATGGTTTCTAGCAGGGGTTCTGTAGATAAAGAAATAGTAAAGAGAGTGTCTAGCAGTTCCAACTTCTACAAACTCGTAAGACATCTACTTTGGGATAACAAAGTTCCCATGATTACCAAGATGACTCTGTATAAGTCATACTTTGTGCCTATTCTCACATGCAATCTACAAACATGTACACTGAAAGAGAGAGAAGGTAATAATTTGCAAGCATGTGAAATGAAGTTCCTACGAACTACCCTCCAAAAAACACGCAAGGACCATGAAAGGAACAGTGACATCAGAATGGAACTGGAAGTGGACTGGATAGAAGAGAAGCTAAGGACTTGAAGACTAACATGGATATGTAAAGCCGAATGCCTGGCACAAGAATGCCACATGCATGCCTAGAAAGAATGGTTGAAGGAAGAAGGCCAGTGGGAAGAACGAGGAAGGGATGGCTTCACCAACTGAGAGAAGATGTGGAGACAAGAGAAGGGAACTGGAAATCAGTGGTGAGAGAGAAGGCATTTCTGGACAGACAACGATGGCAAAGGCTCGTTCAATACCACCCTACCCGGCATGCTGGAGAGGATCTATGATGATGATGATGATGACATTAATTTGCTTACAACTGAAATTAAATTCATACATTGTAAATTTATGACATGCTGCTGTATTTCTGTGTTCCTCAGCTTATTTCATATTGGCGAGTTTAAATCCTACTGTTTTGCTTGAATATTTGCCCATTTGCACACTCAGCAGATTAACACACCAGTTCATCACTCACTAGTCATAGAGAACTTGGTGAAGTACACAAAGTTACTGCAGTATCTAAAACTAGGTAAACATTGCTAATATTATACTGGTCAGCATACTTCTCAGTGCCATCCTGACCATCATTGTTCTAGATATTCAATCTCCTAAGGTAATAGCTGGCTGGTCATTTTGTATGACCCACTCATCATTGCTTTTATGTTGCACCATCCTATCTTATCACTCAAGCCAAGCTCTAATATGTGTTTACCATGAGAAATTGTGTGTGGTTATACTTTTTAAACTTTTGTTTGAGTATTAGATAAGTGCTGTGCTGATCAACCAATATAGCATAAGTTATTTCTCATTTAGATGTCATATTTTTATATTATTTACTTTTTCTTAATAGGGTGCATTGGATCTTCTTCAAAGTGCATTACCAGAGAAGTTTTACCCGGCCATTCCAGAAATTATGGTGTACTTAGTTGAAGGATTTGGCAATGCAACTCGTATCGATTATGGAACTGGTCATGAAATGTCATTCCTTATGCTTCTGTGCTGTCTATTCAAGATTGGTGCATTTGTGGAATCTGACAAAGTGGCAGTTGTGTGCCAGGTTTTTAACAGGTTTGTTTTTTATCTTTGAATTATCTAATTCCTAACCTTATCATGTTAAGTATGAAGAATGAATTGTGACATCAGTGTTATTTACCTTGTTTTGGTCTTTATGCAGATATTTGAACTTGGTTCGTAAGTTGCAGTTGACATATCGAATGGAACCAGCTGGGAGTCATGGGGTCTGGAGTTTGGATGATTACCAGTTTGTACCATTCATATGGGGCAGCTCGCAGCTGATAGGTACGTGAGTATTTTATCTTTGAATCAAGAATAGAAGTAATTTTAGTCACCATTATTACCTTCAGTATAATCGTACAGTAGCATATTTCAATAATTTAGCACTATTGTACCAATACTGCTTCTAGTAAAGTAGTCCAGAGAGTGAAAGTCATAGAAAGACAAACAATAAGGTCAGAATATAATAGCGCGAGGCTGAGTGGCTCAGACGGTTAAGGCGCAGGCTTTCTGAGCCCAACCTGACAGGTTGAATCCTGGTTCATTCTGGTGCTATTTGGAGATTCTCAGATATGTCAGCCTTGTGTCAGTAGATTTGCGGCTTTTTAAAATAACTCCTGCTGGACAAAATTCTGACATCTGGGTGTCTCAAAAACAAAAATGTAAAAGTAGTTCATGGGATGTAAAACCAGTAACATTATTAGGAAGTAATAAACGAGAGAGCAGTTGTAGAATTTTGTAAAATATGTAAAAATATGGCAATAAGGACTGAAATGTTAACAAAAAGGGAAATTTGGTGGCTGACAGGAGTACATAAGAACAAAACCATAAGACAGAATGGTACGGAAAATCAATGCAATTGTTTCAATAGAGATATGAAAGTGGCATACCTACAAAAAGACTGTAAAGATATGAGAAAAATAAAATAAAAAATGAACCTGAACTTAACACTCTTGTTAAGTTATTAAATAGAGAATGAAAGGCACCAGTGTGCCCAAACAAACTGTGTAATATAAGAGGAATCAAAAGAAAGTGAAAACAGAAAAGATGCATGTAGCTAGTAGTAAGAATATGCATGTGGAGGTATCTTATACTCCATGATTGCTGATGGTTAATTTCATTGTGAAATTGGAAAGGATATGAGGTGATGGGGAAATGTGGGGAAGATATGAAAGCAAGTAGGAATGGAAAGCATTGACTGAACATCTTTGCTTCTGGGATTAGCAGTTGCACATCCATTCTCCAAGCTTAAGACTATTCACCATTACACATGGAAGGGTAGGGCAAAGGATCTATAATACTATCCAACTAACTTTGAAATGAGAAGATCTATTAGGAATGTACAGGTATTCTGAGAATTTTTCCTGGGTATTCTGAGGATTTTTCAATATTACAGACTGCTGTCTGAAGCAGAAAGGATACTAAATGTCGTTGTCATGAAGCAGCAGGAATAGATGAAATTAGACCTGAAGCGGTAAAATGTAGTTGGAAGGCATGAAAGGCATGAAGGGATGAAATGGCTTCATAAAGTAATCGGTTTACCATGGAATCTGAATTAGGTTCCTTCCGATTGGACAAAAGCAGTAATTGCATCTATAAGCGAGGGAAACAGAAGCAATTACAGCAAGTATCGAGGCATTTCATTGATCAATATACAATAGAATCTCAATAATTCAAAATCAGTTAATTCAAAATTCCACCTGATTCGAAGAAGGTCTTGTTCCCTTAAACATGGAGTACGGTTTTGCATGTTTTTTCAATTGTTTAATTCATAATTCGAAGACCAATGTCGGTCCCATTACCGAAATTCATGCTTTTAATTTAAAACTGCCTTTATTCTTTAAAAAATAGTATTTCACAGGGTAACTTTAATTCAAAATTTATTCCATCGAGCTCATTAGCTGCAGTCGCTTAAGTGCGGCCAGTATCTAGTATTCGGGAGATAGTAGGTTCGAACCCAACTGTCGGCAGCCCTGAAGATGGTTTTCCGTGGTTTCCCATTTTCACACCAGGCAAATGCTGGAGCTGTACCTTAATTAAGGCCACGGCCGCTTCCTCCCCAGTCCTAGCCCTTTCCTGTCCCATCGTCGCCATAAGACATATCTGTGTCGGTGCGACGTAAAGCCAATAGGTCATGATAGAACGTGTCTTCCGGAACCTGTAGGGTAGCTTTCCACACCTTCATTTCACTTCAGTGTGTCTACAGTTTCTTCATATTTGCTAGGTTCGAGTGAAATCGTACTTCTTTTGTATTCAGCGTTTTAAGGAACGCCACAATATCAAGTAGCGGCAGTGTGCTGAAAAGCAGAATCCGCGAACACAGGCGATGCTGACAGTCGGCGAAAAAACGTGGCCCATATAATCAATTCATATACACCAAACAATATTGTCAATGCCGATGAAACTGCAGTTTTTTTCATGCTGAGCCCAAACGGACTTACTGTATGGTTTTAAAGGAGAGAAGTGCCAGTCAGGAAATCGTACAAGGGTTGGGGTCATTGTACTGTGTTGCAATGCACACGGAAGCGACAGACTTTATCCCCTCGTCATAGGAATTTTTGATAAGCCACGATGTTTTAAGGGAATCGGGTACTTTCCGTGCAAGTACAGGGCATATAAAATGCATACAATACAGTAAGCCAATGAATAAAGCACTTGCACACGACAGCGAGCATAGATTTCTCCTCGTCTTTGCATCATGCTTTGTTTTTCTTTCGTTGCATGAGGTTATGTTTGTCAGTGAGTTATTCGAGTGCATTATTTGAATACTGTAAGTGTACCTTGTTGGATACATTTTGGAAATAGATTTTTTTCCATGACATTTGAAAGGTTTAAACTGTGGATCAAAGTTAATTGCATGCAGTAACAGATGTTAAAATATTTTGTGACACGGCAAGGGTTGGCATTTCTGAATTACAAGTTGACGGTTAATTCAAAATCATGTAATTTGAAGTTCGATTTTTGCATCCTAACGACTTCGAATTAATGAGGTTTTACTGTATCGGACAAGTATTTTGGAAAGCAGAGTGTGATCAATGTGGAGATAAAGTTGGATGACAACCAGCATGGTGTCAGGACCACATTTTCAATATGATTCAAGTAATTGAAAAATGCGCTAAGAGAGATGGACAGTTATGTCCATGTTTTGTAGATCTATAAAGGCCTATGACCGAGTACCAAGGGAAAAAATTTTAGCCATACTGGGGGATTATGGGGTTAGGGTAGGTTATTAAAGGCAATCAAAGGCATTTATGTTGATGATCTGGCCGTAGTGAGAATTAATTGGTAGAATGAGTCCTTGAAGCTTGAAAAGAGGTGTAGCGATTATGATATAAAAGTAACATTTCTGTCACTAAAGTGATGTCAATAGTGAAGGAATCTAAAAGGATGATAGCTATATAGGGAATACGATATGGGAACAGGTGGATCATTTCAAGTACTTACGGTGTACATTCCCCCAGGATGATAGTATACTAAGTGAAATTGAATCAAGATGCAGCAAAGTTAAAGCAGTGCATTTGCAGTTGCGATTAATGACATTCTGTAAGAAAGAAGTGAGTTCAAACAAAACTATTTTCACATTGGTATGTTTTCAGACTGATTTTGCTGTACAGGATTGCAATCTGGCTATTTTAAATTCCGATACTGTGTGAACGCTCATGTTCAGTTTCATTCTTAAAAACTGTAGTACTGTAGAATCGCTCCAGAAGTTTCTGTGGCAAACATTCTAGTTTTCTTACTCAAACAACGTCACCTAACCGTGCTTAACCATTCGTGTGTCATGAAAACATATTTCAAGCCCCGGTAGAGTAATGACCTTTTCGCTATACATAGTCTTAATGTTAAAAATTAAATAATTGAAAAAGAGGTTCAACCTATTCAATACATAAAAGAAAGGAATGTAGTGATTACATTCTTATTTAATAGTGATTAGAAATGGGACCGGTTTCGACCCTAGTCCAGGTCATCGTCAGCCGTTCAAAACATAAAAAACAAGAAAAACAATGCATATGAAAAAGAATACGGTAAGTGAACTCTGGGTCGGTATAAGATGAAATATAAATTGATGATGGTGGTAGAAATTGTGAGTCACTTAAAATAAAACAGTACGTAATATTATGAAAGGTAGTACGGCACACGCAATGATAAGTAAAGTCTCTCAATGTTTATGAATAGTGGAGAACGGTCAAATGGGTCAGTTTTTACACTCTGTCAGGTACAAAGTCACAACACTATCGAACAACATATGAAGATCCATAAATATTTTGAAGTCGCAGACGAATAGATTTATAGAAGCAAACTGCCAGCTCTCGGTGATCAGCGCGGCACATCCAAGGTCGTGCGCTGTGGTCTTGAACGCCAAAGTAGAATGGAGAATATCCTGAAGGTCCAGTATTTGCCTCGGTTGCGGGAAGTTAAGTACGTATATATAGAAATATACAACGCAATTCAGTATAATTGAATGAGTAATTGTGCTCCTGCTGAGTTCTCGGAAAACAGTTGACTTGAAAAAACAATTGTAAAGAGAAAAAATGTAGTAAAAAGCGCAATATCGGAAAACAAATAAAAACATATATGCACAGTGCGCTATTTTTTAAATTGAAAATATTTAGGTCATGATTGAAGTAGTCGAAGTTGGCGCAAGACAAGAGTTAAAATTTGAATGAGGAGAACCGAAATGAAGGTAGTGGTTTTTTTTTTTTTTGTTTTTTGCTTGTTTGTTTGTTTGTTTGTTTGTTTGTTTTTTTTCAATTTAAAAAATAGCGCACTGTGCATATATGTTTTCATTTGTTTTCCGATATTGCGCTTTTTACTACATTTTTTTCTCTTTACAATTGTTTTTTCAAGTCAACTGTTTTCCGAGAACTCAGCAGGAGCACAATTACTCATTCAATTATACTGAATTGTGTTGTATATTTCTATATATACGTACTTAACTTCCCGCAACCGAGGCAAATACTGGACCTTCAGGACATTCTCCATTCTACTTTGGCGTTCGAGACCACAGCGCATGACCTTGGATGTGTCGCGCTGATCACCGAGAGCTGGCAGTTTGCTTCTATAAATCTATTCGTCTGCGACTTCAAAATATTTATGGATCTTCATATGTTGTTCGATAGTGTTGTGACTTTGTACCTGACAGAGTGTAAAAACTGACCCATTTGACCGTTCTCTACTCTTCATAAACATTGAGAGACTTTACTTATCATTGCGTGTGCCGTACTACCTTTCATAATATTACGTACCGTTTTATTTTAAGTGACTCACAATTTCTACCCCCATCATCAATTTATATTTCATCTTATACCGATCCAGAGTTCACTTATTCTGTTTCATATGCATTGTTTTTCTTGTTTTTTATGTTTTGAACGGCTGACGATGACCTGGACTAGGGTCGAAACCGGTCCCATTTCTAATCACTATTAAATAAGAATGTAATCGCTACATTCCTTTCTTTTATGTATTGAATAGGTTGAACCTCTTTTTCAATTATTTAATTTTTAACGTTAATACTTTCAATATGGAACAATGAAATTTTTATCGTTAAATACATAGTCTTTCCGAAATGTAACCAGAAGCGAGAATATATAAAAGTAATCTCTGAAAACAGTGATGCACCCTGTCATATATCGAGAAGTAGTGGGCTGCATTCTTACTCTGTTTCAGTGACCTACGATAGTATTAAAATTGAATAATCATTTATTCAGCTTTTATTTATGACAAGTTAAAAAATGCTTTCCGCCACATTATTTACGCTTTTCTTACAAAAACGTGTTCTCCTCTCTCGTTTCAAACTCGTGCTTGTTTACACTAGTCGACAGGTTTTACCAGTCGACTTCTGCAGCACCTTCAGATATCAACGATAAAACTCGCTAGTGCATGTAGTGAGAAATCAATACGGAAGATTGATCGCATTTGATATAATCGCTGGAATGCAGCATAAATATTGAAAAATGGGGGGGAAAATATGCACGCTCAATCACTTTGTATTTTATACAAATGTCCAAACTATAACATGAACAATTATTTTATTTTCTACGAATGTGACACAAAATGCTGTCTTGTGATACTTCTATCAAATGATATACAATAGAAGTCTGCTATAGCGAGTACGGCACATAGCGAGAACTTCATTGTAACGACACATTTTTTTCCTGTCCCTTGAAAATTCTTGTATTAAACTGTGTATTATCCTTTGGTTACAGCAAGAGCCCTATCACTGATGCATCCGTTATTACAAGTTATTAAGCATGCGATATTATTTCCATTATCGATATTCATGGACTCCAGCGATTACAATGATGATCGTTTGCAGATCATCTTCGGTGTAGTTTTTTCGCACTACTGTATGTGCACTAGCAACTTTTTCGCCGATATTCAAACTCGAAGGGAATGTCAGAGTCGATTAGTAATACTTGTTGACTGTTGTTCTGTAAACACAATTCAAAAATGAAAGAGAACATGTGTCCGTAATAATTGCGTAAATAACCTGGCCAGTAGTAGCAGTTAACACGTTAAAATTAAAGGCTGAAGTAAACAATAGATTAATTTAAAGTTACAGTATGTACTGAAATTAATGAAGAATGTGATACATCTCAAAATATGGCGCATTGGGCTGAGTGGCTCAGGTGGTTGAGGCGCTGGCTGTGCCTCTTCTTTATATATTGGGCTCAGCAATGACGTGAGCCCAGCTGACTGCTCACTGGTCGAACCAGCTCGCACAAACTGCAACTTTCTTTGTAGCGCGCCAGTCTCGTAATAACGGATGAATCAGTGGAAGGGTTCTTGTTGTAACTGAAAGATATTACACAGTTTAATACAGGAATTGTCCAAGGGACTTAAAAAAACTGTTGTTAGAATGGAGTTCTCGCTATAGCGGACTTCCACTGTATATTCAGTGTACCATAAATATTTTTAATATATCACAGTTTCCATCCACCCAATGTATATTTCTAGATGAATATCCTATTGTGAGCAAGACTTGTAGCAAGTGTTTGTAGGAAGTTATATTAAAGGAGAATATCTTTTTAATCTTTTTTCTTTTCTCTTTTCTCCATCCAGATCATCCCCGCATTGAGCCAAAATCTTTCCTTCAACCAGATGTGGTGGAATCATTTTCCAAGGAGTACATGTTTATTGGATGCATTGAGTTCATCAATAAGGTACTTTGTATGTATAGTTATTTTGTGTGTAGAGGGTGAAGTTAGTACTTAGAAAAGATAACTCACATTCAGAATAATTTTGCAGCATTGATATTAAAGTAGTAGAGAACATACCTACAAAAGTTAAATTATTCAGTATAACCACCATCTAGCCTGGACTTAACTGACTGCAATTTATTTTGCCATGTCCATATTTGTTATCACCTCATTGATGAAGGCCTTTATGGCATCGTTGCTATTGTGATACATTATTTACTTTCACCTTTGCTTCAGCTATTCCCAGCATGTATTAGTTAGGGAACTGCACTGGGGCCAGAGGGAGCTACAAATGAGGGGACCAGTAGTGTGGGAGTTTGCCTGCATCTATTTTTTTCCCCCCCACAATTTGCTTTACATCACACCGACACAGATAGGTCTTATGGTGGCATAGGGATGGGAAAGGCCATAATTAAGTTGTGAAAATGGGAAACCATAGTGTTTACATCTTCCTTGTCTTGTAAACCTTTCAGACCTGAAAGAAAACTGGCGGTGTGAATTTTTGTTTGTACGTCAAGAACTGACTAAAATGCTCTTAAATACATATATTTTTAGTTTGAAAATGAAAAATGAAAACCTACAACCTGTTTTCCAGTCATTGACTGGGTCAGGGATGGAATGAATGAAGCAGATATAGGCTATTAGTACGATGGGGTCGCCACTCCCAAAGTGATTTATTAATGACTGATAGATGCTATGAAATGAGAATGGAGATATTTTTAGTTTATTCTACAAAATAAAAATTAACATCTGAAAAAACGCACCTGCACAATTGTGCGTGTCAGGACTTAATTCACTACTTACAAAAAAGAAAAATTACCTCAATGCATGTGAATGTACATATGTACATGATCAAATGTTCTATTTTACAGTGAGGAATAATTTAAAACAATTAAATCTTCGTTCAAACACAAGTAAACGTTACATTTTCTACATTGAGGAAGAGTTTTGCTTTTACTGCCCTTTTGGCAGCAGTAACTTGTCGTCAGACCTGTAAGAAATCTGGAGGTGTCAAACATCAAAAACTTACTAAAATGCTCTCAAATACATGTTTTTACAGTTTATTTTACAAAATAAGAACTATCGGCTGAAAAACAGAACCCACACAATTGTGCATGTCAGGACTTCATTCACTACTTGCAAAAAATAAAAAAATAAAAAAATTCAACTCAATACATGTGAATATGCACATGTACGTGATCAAATGTTCTATTTTACAGTGTAGAACGAGTTTAAACAATTAAAATCTTATACATTGCATTTCTCATGTAGAGTACGAGTTTTGCTTTCACAGTCCTTTTTGTAACAGCACCCAGCACTCCTGCATGCATTGCCTGTAAGGAAACCTAGCCCGCACATATGTGCGTATCAACATTCAAAACCTCATGGTATTACGTACAATGTTGCAAGTTCACAATTTACGTTTGCTGCACAATTTACACTCTTCATTGATTATATTCTGATATTCAGTAAAGCTTCTAGATTAATATGAATGCAATAAATAAATACTTACTTTAGGCATTACTGCTTTCCGCCATCTTGCTAATGAACTGTATTTTTAAACTCTTCTTCCTGCCCCCTGGTGATCAAGTACTAAATAAAAACAGCTGAAGTACATGCTACGTGTCCCGCACAAGCACTGCAGTCTGGTCTAGCGCCAAGAAAACATCAAATAAGCTCAGACATAAATAAAATACGAACCCGCACAATTGTGTGTACACGGTCTGAAAGGGGTAAGCTGGAATAGAGTCCTATTACAACACACGTTGCTTCCCAGTGGCCACTTTCTCCATACAGTGATTAACAACTATATCATTCAGCACATTGATTCACCTGTTGGTGTTTACTTTCAGGCCCTCACAACCTCCAGTCACAAAGGGGTATTTTGTGTCTGTGATGGTAGGTTCTTCAGACATATGGTATCTCCAACTGTTACTTTAACAGTTCATCTTCCTGTCGTGGATGAAGTTCTCATTTGTCCATCTTGGTCCTTAGTCACAAGTTAACAAATCGTGAGGACAGGAAGATTGTATTGCAGGTACTTCTACTCTGTCAGACTGATAGTCATCCTTGCCTTGCCCATTTCTGTTGGTATTTCACTCATACTCCACTGATCAGTCTCTTCCTTCAACTACAAATTCCAGGCTTGTTTTATAATAGGGCTGCTCTACCAGCAGTTATCTCCTTGTGGTTGGTAGACTCCCTGAACTTCTTGGCTAGGCCGTAAACTTGCTTCTTCGTGTTGCCATATCATGCAATGATACCCAAGGTGGATTTTTCAGCACAAAGTGCTATTGCTGCCTACTAGTTGTTTTCACAGCTTGTGTCACTGCGAAAACTTCTTGTGGATTCTTGATTGATCAAGTGGGTTGTTCTTCAACTATCCTGCATATGCAGAGCTCATCTGGGCATTTTATTTGAGGTAATATAACAAGAGCTCGAGATTTTATGTTGGGAGAATCTGGAGCTTGAGTTTATTTATTTTGACTTTTAACAAATAACTACAGCATGAAATAAGTAATGGCAATCATCATCATCATCATCATCATCATCATCATCATCATCATCATCATGTGTGTTCAGTCTTGGGACTGGTTTGTTCCTACATTGAGTCTCCTCCAGTTGAGTCTAACTTGGGTTGTTCTTTTAGCATCTCCATAATTCTTCAGCCATGTGTCATTGAGGAATGTCTTCATTAGCGTGTTTCTTGGCCTTCCGTGAGAGTATTTACCAGGCATTTTACAGTAAAATATATAGTATTACAAATTTAGTCAAAAGACATAATTTAAGAATCACTTTTAGGACTAATAACACAAACTCAAAATTATTTTATAACACTTATATCGTTGTTAATAATAATAATAATAATAATAATAATAATAATAAATTCCAAAAATCAGGTGTTTACAACCTGAAATGTGCTAGTTGTTTAAGAACTTATATTGGACAAACAGGAAGAAACTTCGTTACAAGATATCAGGAACATACCAGAGCCAAGAAATACAACAGATACTCGGCCATGAGCGAACACGACAGACTCCAATCACATGTTTACAAACATAGACAATGACCTTAAAATACTGAAAACTGTAAATAAAGGCCATTTGTTGAACATATTTGAAGTAATTTACATGTATCTAGAACAAAAAACAATCCAGCAAATAATATCAATGAGCTTTCTGAGAAATATAACATCTTATATGAAGAACTAATAAAAGCGAGAGTTAGGAAAAAACGTCAGACTCTAACACGTCACATGCTCGGTGACACTCAGGTCGTTCACCCTAGGACATCCCCACCCTACTTCCCCTCCACACTCCCTGCTCAGCGTAGAAGCTACCAGTACTTGTTTTAAAGCAGATGCACACTTACCTTAGTACATCGAGGCCAATAATGAGTAAGTAACACTATTATATTACATTATATTCATTTCATCTTCCATTTCTTGTTACTTACACTTAGTTTTTCATTTTTATTTCAGATAAAATAATATTCATTACTACAAAGAAGCATTTTGAAGCATTCAATGTATATACTATCTAAGTAATGCATTAAACTAATGTATTATTAAGGTCCACCTTTTCAATACAAAATATATGGCGCACTGACTTTAATCGTAAATAAACGACGTGACTTCGGCTCAGTTGTTCTTCAGTTGGATAACAGCATCTTAAAGGAGCCAGCATGTAATAATCTCCTTATCCAATAACTCAAGGATTCCTATCTTTAACATCTTTTTAATGCGCATTGGACTGTTTATGAATCTCTGTCATGGAGTTATTTTTGACATAGTGCTGCATGTCTCTATAATTCTTTTCTCAATATCTCACATGGTATGTACATTTACGAGACCTTGTGTGTCTTTACATTGTTTGATTTCTTCAGTATTTATGTTTTAATTTTGCTTTAGGCTGATGATGACCTAATATTAGGTCGAAACTAGTCCCTAATCATTTATGTAATTTAAACTCTGTATATTTTGTATTGAAAAGGTGGACCTTAATAATACATTAGTTTAACTCTATTGTAATCGCAGTTTAATACAGATCTATCATGATGAAACTTATTTCATTTAATTAAGGAATGCATATCAATGATCTAACAAATCTTTCATCAAGAAATATAAATCAAGTGTGCTATTCACAATAGTTATCATTTAAGATTTTATAAAGTACAACTACTATTTCCCAAGAATATTATCAAGAGTATAATGGACAATTCAACTGTTTTTATCTATCATATGACTTACAATTTGAACAAAATTTCTAAGATCTTATTTTTAATGTTGTACCATACATCAATATTTTAATGTGTCTTTCCAGTTTTAATGATATCTGTTTTGTATTCTGATATATTAATGTTAATTTATTATAGCTGATGATGTCCCTTAGGGGACGAAACATGTACTAAATATAATAAATTATATATTTATTGAATAGGCAGACCACTAGGTTATAATATTTTTATCTTAAACTAGCAGTTACAGGTAAAATAATAAAAGTAATCATTCCTCGATACTGTAATAAGACATTGTCTGAAAATCCCTAAAGTATAAACATTCACCAACAAATTGAGTTTCATTTACCCCGGAAACTCTTTGTAAACCACGTTTGTGTTATTGCCTTTTGGGGCTAAACAAAAAGAAATACACATTCCTCTATTTTAAAGGAGATTCCAAATACAAATTTTCGCGTCTGTAATATCATCAGTTCGTGAGATATAAGCATCCTCATTAAAAATTATTCACTTCATTTTTCACTTCTTTTCACCCCCCTGTGAAGTGCCTTTTCCAAAAACAAAAAGTACGTGTTTCTTTATTTTTAAAGGGGATATAAGTATCCTCATAAAATTAATTGCAACTTCTTTTTCCCTTTTTTCCACCCCCTCTCTCTTTAAGTGGACTTTCCAAAAACAAAAAAAATATGTGTTTCTTTACTTTTAAAGAAGATTCAAAATACCAACTTTCACGTCTGTAACACCTTCAGTTTCTGAGATATAAGTATCCTATCCTCTTAAACAGAATTCAGCTTCTTCTTTACTTATATTTTTTTTCACTCCTCCTCCTCCCCCCCCCCCTCCCCCCCAAGTCGATTTTCCGAAAACAAAAAATATGTGTTTATTTTTAAAGGAGATCCCAAATGCCAATTTTCACGTCTGTAACATCTTTTTTGAGACATAAGTATCCATACAAAAAGAATTCAGCTCATTTTTAACCCCACCCCCGTTAAGATTTCCCCCCAAAATGCATGTTTCTTTATTTTGAAAGGAGATTCCAAACACCAATTTTCACGTCTGTATCCATCAGTTTTTGAGATATAAGTATCCACATAAATAGAATTAAATTTTTTCACTTCCTTTCACCCTCCCTTCTTAAGTGAATTTTCCAAAAACAAAAAATACGTGTTTATTTATAAAGGAGCTTCTAAATGCCAATTATCACAACTGTAACATCTTCAGTTTTCGAGATATATATCCTCATAAAAGGAATTCAATTCCTTTTCCCTCCCCCCCCCCCCCCACCCCCCAAATGTGCGTTTCTTTATTTTAAAGGAGATTCAAAATACCAATTTTCACGTCTGTATCATGTTTAGTTTTCATGAGAAATAAGTATCTTCATACAAATAATTCAATAAAATTTTCAATTCTTTCACCCCCTAATTGGTTTTTCCAAAATCAAAGGAATATGTGTTACTTTTCTTTTAAAGGGGATTCCAAACACCAATTTTCATGTCTGCATCATCTTTATTTTTTTGAGATATAAGTAGACTCATAGAAATAATTTAACTAATTTTTCAATTTTTCACCCCCGCCTAAGTTGATTTTCCGAAAAAGAAAAAAAATATCCATTTCTTTATGAGATTCCAATCACCAATTTTTACGTCTGTAACGTCTTCAGTTTTTGAGATATCAGAATCCTAATAAAAATAATTCAACCCACTTTTCAGTCCTTTCTATCCGCCCCCCCCCCCCCCCCTTCCCCATGTGGTTTTCCCAAAAAACAAAAAATACGTGTTTCTTATTTTCGAAAGGGATTAAAAATACCAATTTTCACTTCTGTAACATGTTAAGTGTTTGAGATATACAGTAGATATTCTCATTCTAAAAATTCACCCACTTTTTTGTTCCCCTTAAGTGGATTTTCAAAAAAAAATATCTATGTCTCTTTACTTTTACAGGAGATTACAATTACCAGTTTTCAAGTCTGTAATCATATGTCAAGTATCTGAGATATATTGCAGGCCTAGATATATTTTCTTTTAAATTCCACCCCATTTGTCACTCCTGTTAACCCCCTATTCATTGGATTTTTCAAAAACAAGAAAGTACTTGTTTCTTTATTTTTAAAGGAGATTCCAGATACGAATTTTCATGTCTGTAACATCTTCAATTTTTGAGATATAAGTAGCCTCATAATAGGTATTCAACCAATTTTCCCCCTTTTTCACTCCCCTCCCCCCCCCTTAATTGGATTTTGTGAAAACAAAAAAACACGTGTTTCTATATTTTTATAGGAGATTCCGAATACCAAGTTTAACGTCTGTAAAAATTTTTTTTTTAGGTGGGTATAGATACTTTCATTTAAAAATTTCACCCACTTTTCACCCCCTTAGCAACAAAAACATATGTGTTTCTTTATTTTTAAAGCAGATTCTAAATACCAACTTTTACATCTGTAAACTTTTAAAGTTTTGGGATATAGAGACTCATTTTAAAAAGGTAAAAATTAACTCGATTTGTCACTCCTGTTTAACCCCCATTAATTGAGTTTTCCAAAAACAAAAAATACATATTTCTTTATTTTTAAAGGAGATTCAAAACACCAATTTTCAGGTGTGTAATATCTTTAGTTTCTGAGATATAAGTATCCTTATTAAAGGCATTCAACCCATTTTCCACCCTTTTTCATTCCTCCTAGTGGGATTTTCCAAAAACAAAAAAATATGTGTTTCTTAATTTTTAAAGGAGATTCTAAATACCAATTTTTTACATCTGTAAACTTTTAAACTGTTGAGATACAGATACACTCATTTTAAAAATTCAACCCCCTTTTCATCCGCTTACTGATGAAAAATTCTCCCTTAGCGAGCACCTACATTGTAATATAAATGTATCCTCAAAATTTAATTTCTTTATGTCCAGTAGTTTTGGCTCGGCGATGATGAATCACTCTGTCAAGACAAGTTATTTTATATATATATATATATAGATATTCACTACTTTGTTGTAAAGCTGTTCAAAGTAATGCAATATATCCTGCTTCTTTGTCATCACTCCCTCCTGTTCATTTTTAATGACGTTAGCACCTTCTCCTGGGTTTTTCTTCTTTTTAACCCACTGGAATAAGATCTTTTTGTTTCTGGTTGTATCTTCTTACAGAGATTCGGTGAATTTTTGCCAGCATTTCTTTTTCTCTCCTTGAACCACCTTGGAACACTCCTTCTTGCAGTGCCTGTATTCTGTTTTGCATTCTGTTGTTCTGTTTCTCAGCCATCTTTTCCAAGCTTGTTTCTTTCTTTTAACTATATCTTCAATGTCTTCCTCATAACCTTCCTTTTTGCTTGATAATGTATGCATATCTCATAACCTATTTCCATAAATAATAACGTATCACCTATAGCTCTACTCTGAATATATATAACCTACATTTATCTTGACTTGCTACTTGCAAGCTGTATAATCTCTAAATATTATTCTTGAAGGAACATTGTCTTCAGCTATGGCACAATGTTATTTGGATCTAACATTGTCATTCCTTATTTAGCTGAAATTTGCTTATACATGTAGAAGACTATCTAACTCCTTATACATTGCTTTATATAGAAATCACTCGTGAGAAATTACTTATCATGGCTTATTTTGATGATCTATATGGCACATCAACTATGCACTGAATACATATAGTCTACACAAATATCATCTATCAAACTGCATAATTTAACACAAGAAACTTATAGTTGGGCCCACGAGAGTTGAAGTCTGACATTTAGCGCCACCGGCGAGGAAAAGTTGACTAACGTTTCTCGGATGGTCTGTTGCTATGGCAGCGATAACAGAGATGCCACATTTAAGAACGCTATCGCCGCGTGGGTTGGCTTGCTCACAGTCGCTTTTGTGATATTCGGAATAGTACTGTGTTAGCTGCGTTAGTAGTTGCTGGTTTATGTAATAATATTATTTTCGTTGTTTTTTTAAATAATTTTTTTAAGTTAATCAGTGGCTAGTTGTACAGTTCTATTCTCTATTTGACATGTGCATTTGTTGAGGTACTGTCAGTTTAGTGAATATGAAATCTCTTTATTGGCAATGACGTACTCTGTCTTAAAAGCTGGAATTATTAGCATGAGCTTCGGAACGGGCCAAAATTTATTGAATTGCATTAGGCCAACATAGTTGATTAATTATTCAGCCTATATGAAAAGCTGATATGCCGCAGAATGAGGTAACTATGACAACGCAGCGTACTTCGTAGTTACTGCTTTCATCACTCAAATGTCAGGCTTCAACTCTCATGGGCCCAACTTTAGATTATATCCACTGCCTCTGGACTGGTCTAGATTTGGTTCAGCCTTTTCATCTCCGAGCGACCCTCGTGGTTGTCATCTGGTTATGCGGTCATATGTTGTATTGAATCGTTGTGGTTCGGCTCAGTCCATTTCCCCATCTTCTTACAGAGGTTCCATCTTGACAATCTCGTTCATGCAATTGGAAAATACAGTTGACATCAGCTGATACATCTTAACTTTATACTCAAGGCCTTTTAATTGATTAAGTATTATTCTTTGTAAGTGCTTGGTCTCGTCTCTAATTTACTATTATTAGACCTTCAATATGCTGGCAGTATTCAGATAATTTATATTAAATGGATTTGTTTTATAAGCCTTAGCAAGTTTAATGCATTCTTGTTATCTTTTTTTTTTCCCCTTGGTAATTCTAGTTAAATCGGCTTTTCGTAGCTGAGTGGTTTTCAGTTGGGTTTTTTTGGCAATTGAAAAGAAAATACGCGTTTCTATGTTCTTTCGATTTGTTTTGCGTTAAATCACTGGATTATAATAATAAATATGATTTTCTGCTTCAAATCTTTTCTTTTTTAATTTTTTTAAAATTACTTTGCCTCTTATCTTGAATACGTCCCTGCGCTAAGATTGCCAATGAATTTGTCATTTCTTTTCAGTTTTGGATCCACTCAACAGTTTAACTCTCATGTTTTTGTCTTTTTGCACCGCCACCAAGATTAGATCTATTTTGGTACGGTGTTAATCTGGACTTCAATGACATTACTATGACATTATTCAATCTGCTAACTTTGTCACAGATAATCACGTTTACTCCAATTCGACTGAAACTTCACTTTTGGGATAGTGTAATGGTACAATATGCAAATAATCCCTACCGTTGTATTCTGATTTTAGGAACGGATTTTTTTACTTTAGCAGGGTGGAAGTATATAATTTTTAAATCACTATATTGCATGTCAAAAGCCTGCATTTAATTAAATACCTCTCTGCAGTGTTCATATCAAATTAGGGCATATAATGCTGTTGATTGTGATTATAGTACATGGTTCATTTGTTTACTTTTTCTTTTGTTGTGTTGTAGGTGAAAACTGGATTGTTTGCTGAGCACTCAAATCAGTTATGGAATATCAGTGGTGTTAATTCCTGGACCAAAGTTAACTCTGGCTTGATTAAAATGTACAAAGCCGAGGTAAGAAAATTTCTATAGTAGCTTGGAAGATGTTTGTAAAATGCTCATTTTACACTCAAGTTAATGCTCCTATCCTCTTTTACTCTGTTCTTAAAGCAAGTTTATAATTTTTACATGCTGTTGTTATTAGAGATAGGCGAAGTGACACTACTGACTGTACCTTTCAAATAAAGCTTTTTGAGAGTCCACCTTTTCAATACATTATTGGTTTTTATTTACATAAAAAACGTTTACATTATTAATGTCTTAACGGAACATGTTTGCCCACAGTTTTGGGCATCATCAGCCATTGTTCCTACACTCAACAATCAAAATAGCCAGGATCCTGGGTATTTGTTTCCTGATCATATTTAAAATTGTCATGCTAACTTGGATACTATTTGATAAAATACGTTTTCTTATAAATATATGATTTGTGGGGACATCCGGCTGTTTTGTATTATTCTGATTGGTGAAATGTGCTATATATAAAAAGCATTGATATTTTACACAATTATTCTGTTTAAAAAGTGAGTCTTCACTTGTTGAACATTAGATAAAAAACCAAATTGCTATGCTTTATATCTTATTGAACTTTAAGGACTGAACAATTTAAACTCACTAATGTCATCGGACTGCAAGACAAGCAGTACCTGGACAGTGTCTCGTAATGCCATGGTGAAGCAGTGAGTCGACACGCGGCACACTTCCACCTCGGACTGCAAGAGTAACAGTGTTCGTATACTCGACACCTGGGCAGTGACTTACATTGGCACAGTGAAGCAGAGTGTCGTCACACGGCACACTTCTGTCTCAGACTACACGAGAAGCAGTGTTTTGTGATGGCGTGGTGAAAGATGAGCCATGTTTCACAACTTCACTGAATAAACTGTTCGATGTTCTGATAACGATAAAATATGAGGTTCATTAAATGTTTAATGAGCAAATGCACTAAATACAGTTTGATAAATAGGTGATGTACAGTATAATAGTACTAATATATAGTAATATTATGTATTTGCTCCTTCACTAACCACTTAGAATAATACTAAAAAGGATCAGTTTTACAGTTAAAAGTGAAAGCAGGAACTAATTTGAATAATTATAAAATGATTAGTGAAACTCAAGAAGAGTTTAAAATAGGTATTGTACCATATTTGCTTGCATACAACTTGCACGTTTTTGACCAAAAATAAGTGTGAACATTTTCGGTGTGTGATATATGCGGGGATTTGTGTGTGAAATATCGTATTCCCGAAAAAAATTTGCATTAGGCTAATGAAACAAGACAACTGGCATACTTACCCCATTCATTGTCACTGCCTTCAATCGCTGAGCTTTTCTCATGTGCATTGTGGCGTTTTGTTCTTTATATATGGTATATATATATATATCATTACCATTGATGGAAACTGGTTGATTCAAAAGCAATAGTAGTCATACGTCACCAATCCCTCAGATGACACTTTATAGAAACAAAATTTTGAAAGTATGTTTTTTTTTCTTTTTCCAAATACCATGCCCCCGAAAAAGGCTGAGGCGAGGCTTAGAATATGGTCTCGTAACTCGGTATCCGTTTCAATACCATTCTCATAATATGAATCGATACCATAAAAAGGCAACAGCTAAATACAAGGGTAACGAACAGAGTGACAGGAAGCTACACCGGGAGGGACAGGAATAGGTCCGTGGTAGGTACACAGTAAAGAAAAACGGGCTCCATTTGATAACAAGGATTAACAACTGTATTAGACAAAGTGTAAATGACTTTCTACAATGTACATATCGATGGCCTAGATTGAATACCTCGTATCTCAAAAAGTTCTTGCTATCCATTATTTCCCTTAAGACTGGTCACGCCTCCCAGCCACATTTGGATATGCAGTCCATCAGAGCAATGTTCGTTGGGTTTATTTTCCTATGCGGAGGCGTAAAGGAAAATGAACCTTATAAAAATTATACTCTAGGGCAGGGCCTCTCAAACACCCAAAATCTCACGCGTGCAGAGCGAGGCGCAAGAGCTCCGTGCACTGTGCATCGGTGCCGCTCTGTATGGCTCGGATCAACGCTTCGTCTCTGGGCTACTCGGCTATGCTCGGCTATACTCGGCTCAACTCAGCCCGGATTTGGAGCGCTACGGCGCAAGTGGGGGAGAGGGAGACAGGGGGAGCGAGCGAGACAGGCGTGAGGAAAGAGAGAGTTAGCGCTATTGCTCCAAATCGAGGAGTGGGGGTCTGCACTCTGATCAACCAAGCCAAGTCGTCTTTTGCACCGTGCACAGTGCATGCACCACGCGCATGCACCCTGAGAGGCCCTGCTCTAGGTGTTAGTAAATAAGTCACACGGACATACTTTCCTGTAGTACGGTACGGTAAGGTTCATTTTCCTTCAGACGTCGGCATAGGAATAAAGAACAAAACGAATATTGTTCTGATGGACTGCATATTCATGTGTGGCTGGAAGGCGTAACCAGTCTTAAGGGAAATAATGGATGGGAAGAACTTTGTGAGATACGAGGTTTTCATTCTAGGCCATCGATATACAGTATATAAACGATTTGATATATCACAGATAAACATAGACGATGTCCATTTCATGTTTTTTTTTCTTCCCCATTTTGAAAAATAGGAGCTACAACATTCCTCTTGAAGGTGGAAGTATAATAGAGAAGACAATGAAAAAACAAAGTAGCCAAGTTAACAATTTCAAAACCCTGCGTACATTATTCTTTCTTCTTTTTGGAACACACAAAACATTTTCAAGAATAACTTTCCAACAACACTGTTATATAGCCCATATATAAAATGCATCACCTCCAGGGTGTTTTAAAAAGCCTAAAAATAAATCTAAGACATCAAAAAGGGGAGGTAAGGATGAAAGTAACAGCTGAGGATAGGATAGGAGAGGAGAGTAGAAGTTCAAATCCGACTGTGTTACTTAAAAAGTTCTTTCACCCGTTACTGTCAGTATCAGATGCTTTGAACAGTCATCTCCACGAAAGTTACTCTCAGTCCACTTTTAAAGTTTTCAAACCAAGAGTCATGAAATTATGAGTAACCAGCCAAAGGAATTTTTTTTTTTTTACAATGATGGAAAAACTATTAAGGCACAGATCAAGGCCTCAGAAACGTGAGTCTATGAAGAGCGTGCCTGAAGGGCAAAATTAAAGTTCTAGAGAATTATCAGCAGTTTTTAGCTCACCCAGATCCCATGTGGACGATTTAGAGTTCCAATTGGACGGAAAAGGTCTCGCATAGTACGGCCAAGCCGCACGAGGTCAATGCTCCCTCCACACACACACACACACACACACACACACACACACACACACACACACACACACACTCACTCTGTACGTAAGTCGATGCCAGACTAACAGGCCGAGCTTGGCTGTCCCTTATATATGTGAGAGGAAGCACAGACTTGTAGCTTCCAGAAGTTTAGATGATGTAACTGGTGACGTAGGTAGTACAGGGTAAATAGCAGACAAGCAGTCAGTATACATCAAGTTGCAGGAGCAGACGAAGAGATGGGTGATAGGTGAGCACACAATGTTCAGTATAAAATAACATCAAATAATTAATACGTTGACGCAGATGAACACGTAGAGGCATAGATGACAGAAGCAGGTTAGAATATTAACGTAGAAAGTAGATGATCACGTAGAAGCGTAGATACAAAGATTATGGCAGGAACAGATTACATATTCCTACCACCTGGTGGAATCCGGAGGATGGGCGGAAGCAGGTTGACGATGCAGTAGCGGTGTTCATGAGCAGCGCCTTCTCAGGAAACGACGATCGGCAGTAAGAAGAAACGCAGTATCGGAAACAAGAACAAAGGAACAGTAGAAGTTTGGAAAACAAAGCAGGAAGAATAGGAAAAAGGAAAAAAAAAGAAATGGGGGGGGGGGGGGGGCAGGAAGATATAAACAGAGGAGAAAAAAGGAAGGACAACAAGGTGAACAGTCCGGGCCGAATTGAATTTATTTTTTATTATAGTGGCCAATATACATGTTTACAAAATTTCCCATGAAAATTTGGAAAACCAGGAAAACACTCCAATTAAGAGGAAGAGATTTTTTAAAAAAGCATGCGAGAGTCTGATATCAGATATGTGTGGGTGGAGGGAAAGGGACTGGGTGAGCCAAAACACAAAGCAAATAAATAAAATCTCCAAAATGTGAACCAGAATAACCATCGTACATATAACATAAACATAAGTAACACACAACAAATAATGAATAATAATGATCACCATCCCATATTGCATCATCCTGACTTCTGTTCAACGCATTTGCAATGCTCGTCTTCAAGAAACTCTTCGCATCCGGGAGATAGTAGGTTCGAATCCCACTATCGGCAGCCCTGAAAATGGTTTTCCGTGGTTTCCCATTTTCACACCAGGCAAATGTTGGGGCTGTACCTTAATTAAGGTCACGGCCGCTTCCTTCCAACTCCTAGGCCTTTCCCATCCCATCGTCGCCATAAGACCTATCTGTGTCGGTGCGACGTAAAGCCCCTAGCAAAAAAAAAAAAAAAAAAAAAAAAAAAAAAAAAAAAAAAAAAAAAAAGAAACTCTTCACACTAACGTCGGTCAACACCATAACCCATGCCCGCATAATCCAATCACACACGAGTTCAACTGACGGCCTCTTTATTTTGCCTGCTGGTATCAGCTCGTCCTGCCATCAATTCGGTGTGCAATTTACGTACGTTGTCCTTGAAGGGCTTGTTGGTGGAAACGTCTGAGGGCTGTAGACAATGTGTGAGTCCACCAGGAATTACAACAAAATCATTTTTCATTTCCTGAAGATGTTTCTTCGTGTCTTCCACTAAGTGTCTGCAGAAACTGTCCCATACTAGCATTGCTGGGCGTTGAAGCAGTGCCGCTGGCCATGCTCCCCACACTGTACGGACCCAGTCCTGGACATCGAGCCATCCTTTCTCTTGAACCCGTACATGAATGCCTTTAGGAAACTTTGCTTTTGGCACTGTTTTTCTTTTGAAAATAACGTACAGTGGCAATTTTCTTCCATCTGCGGTTATTGCTAGCATGACAGTGCAGCGCTGTTTTTCACACCCAGTTGTACGTACAAACACACTAGATTCTCCCTTCTTGTTGATGGTGGTGTTGCATGGCATGTTGAAGTTTATTGAGGTTTGATCTGCATTGCCAACTTGAGATGAGAGGTAATTGTTTTTCTTCCGCATTGTTATCACATGGCAGTGAAAATCTATGATTTCGTTGCTGAAATCGCTTGGCATTCTCTGACAGAGAGATGTTTGCCTTCGCAGACACAATCCCTTTCGTGTCATGAATCTACAGATCCAACCCCGGCTCACTTTCAGATCTGAACAGCTGATTCTTTTCATCGCTAGTTCGCGCGCTTTGAAATGTAGCATCTTGTGCGAGATACTAAAGCCATAATTTTGCAAGTCTGTAATGTAATGAAGCAATTCATCTTCCATCTCAGGAACGTACCAGTTTTCGGCCCTCTGAATGTCTTGGTTGGTGGTTGTCTCCTTCAACTATTAATCGTGCATTCAGAAGAAGAGGCAAGATTGAATCCCAACACTGGCAGCCATGAAGATGGTTTTTCTGAGGTTTCCCATGTTCACACCAGGCAAATGTTGGGACTGAACCGTAATGAAGACTATGTCTGCTTTCTGCCCAGTCCTAGCCCTTTCCTATCTCTCCAATGTAGAAAACCGATTTGAGTTAGTGCAACGTCAACCTCCTCAAACAGTTGGACAAATAATTAACACACTGAAATAAGGATGTAGGATTCTTATGTATTCTATGTATAATTGGAAGTCCTTTGGCTACTATCACAATAACAACTAGAGTTGGCTAGTGTGTGTATGCATCAAAATACTGAGCCAGCGCAATCAGCTGTCTCGATGCCTCGCCACATCAGCGAAGAAGAATCCTTACGCCGATTTTATTCATTAACTTGGACATTGACTTGTTGGAAATTTTAACCCAACATGAATGAACATTTTAGCTCATCATAATAATCACCATATATATTTTAATTGTCCTGTCAAGTTTTGTTAAATCTTTTGGCTGAAGATGTTCCATAATTGGAACGAAATGTTCTGTTTATTAACACACTTAGAGATTAAGCTGGATTATGTCATGTAAACAATAAACTAGCTATAAGAAATTGTACAAGTATTGGAAGGTGGGAATCTCCTTGTAACATAACCTTAGTTGTTTTAATAAAGTAAGAATGTGATACTACTCCTCAAGATACAACGGTGTGGGTAACTAATTTCAGAGATTAGGTTATGTACTTTTGCATCTTGTTAAAAGTTAATTTATAGCGAAAATATTATCATTATTCTACAGGGAGCTTGAAATATGTTTTCATAATATGTGCGTGGTAAACCTAGGTTAGGTGACGTCGTTTGAAGTAAGAAAATGGGAATGTTTGCCCCAAGCCTCTGGAGTGATGCTATTACATTTTTTAAGAATGAAACTGAATATGCATGTTCAGACTGTTGGAATTAGAAAATACATGCTAATGAGTAAGCCGCTGCTTGTAAAACATCCACAAAAATGTTTAAACAAACCGATTGCTCTTCCATACCACTTTTAATGTGTTTTTATGCGAGTTTGGTATCTTTCCTGTTTTTTATGGAAAATCATGTATAACATTATAAGAACCAACCTTAAACAGAAGCAGTTTTGCATTCAACGACAAAAATCTGTCAAACTGAAGCACAAGATGGAACTACAGTACAGTGTGTAGGGTAAATATCTCCTTGTTTTATTGCTGTCACTGTGTAAATAGGAAGCCTCCGTGGCTCAGGCGGCAGCACGTCGGCCTCTCACCGCTGAGTTCCGTGATTCAAATTCCGGTCACTCCATGTGAGATTTGTGCTGGACAAAGCGGAAGCGGGACTGATTTTTCTCCAGGTACTCCGGTTTTCCCTGTCATCTTTCATTCCAGCAACACTCTCCACTATCATTTCATTTCATCTGTCAGTCATTAATCATTGTCCCAGAGGAGTGCGACAGGCCTCGGCAGCTGGCACAATTCCTATCTTCGCCGCAAGATGGGCCCTTCATTCATTCCTTCCCTGACCCGGTCACTGACTGGAAAACAGGTTGTAGGTTTTCACTGTGCAAATAATGTATGTTGGTACAATTTATGTTAATACAGGCAAAGATTTCTGAAAAGGTGTGCTTTCTACTGAAATCTTGATTTAAGGTAAACCCCCATTTAAGGTTTAAGAAATCAGGTCCCTGTAAAAACATTAAACAGAATTACCTTTGCGTGGCTTTCAAGCCACATGGTGGTTGCGGACAATAAACTTGTGGATCAACCTGCAAAAGAAACAGGACTTTTGTTTTTACCATCTAGACCAGCGCCTCTGAAACACCCAAAATCTCACGCGCGCAAACCGAAGTGCAGAGGTACCGTGCATCGGTCTGGCTCGGCTTGGTTCGTACTAGCGTTTTTGTCTTGGGCCAACACGGCTAAGCTCAGCTTAACTCTGCTCGGGTAGCGGAGTACTGTAGAGCAAGTGAGGAAGTGGGGTGGAGCGAGCGAGGCAGGTGTGGGGTAAAAGAGAGACAGCGCTATTGCACAAAATCGAGGAGTGGGGGTGTGCACTCTTGTCAACCTAGCAAAGACGTCTTTTGCACCGCGCAATGCACCAGTGCATGCACCCTGAGAGGCCCTGATTTAGACCTATAAATGTACATGCAACGGATATTTGTTCTCGGCTGCATCGAACCATATTGGCGTCCTGAGAATTGTTACGGCTAGCTATCCGAACTCCCAATAAGCTGAGAACAATTAAAAAGACAACTATCATGTGGCAATCCTCTATCCCACCTTCACGGAGAGAGGCCATAGTTTTATGTAGGCTGATATACACACTCTTACCTCCTGAAGTACCCCCTGGTGTGTTCTTGTGGCGCTAAATTCACTGTGGCCCACATTCTCATGGAGTGCACCAATCCCTGTGGCCTAAGACTGAACCTCGGCCTTAAGGAAACACTCGGAACTCATACTAGCCGAGTACGAGAATACTGCTGATCTCATCATTCGCTTTATGTGTGAGAGTGGATTATTCTAGTGCATTAAATTTCAAGTATTCAGTTACTCAGAGAACTTATGCTCCCTTTCGATGTGTTAGTTTCCATTTTAGCATAATCCAGGAAAGACTTGTAGTACCATATGGTACCAACGCGTACTACTATTGATTTTATTCTAATTATTGTAAAAGGGCACCATAAATTATGGCAACATTGCACATCAAATGAAAGGTAGACATTTTAAGAGTCATTCAGTACAGTTAACATGTCTGTGTTGTGTGCAACGTTTACTCAACCGTGCTCTGAATTGGCATGATCTCCGATATGGAACAACGACGACTACTGATCTAAGGTAATTTGCATTATGGACTGCACAACAAAGTGTACACAAACTTTTCAACACATGAAATGGGAGGAGGTGAAGTATGCTGGTACCGTACGGTACCGCACATCCTTTACTGTAGCATTTCATGCTATTCTGTTACTTCTTTATTTTTATACTACTGAGTAATTTATTACAAAAGTTAGGTTTCATGAATGTATGAGTAGAGCCTGCATAAATTTTTATTATGAATGTCAAGAGCTACAGTGTGTTCAGAAATTCAAACATAGTAACTAGATAATTAGTTTTTCCTCTGCACTGGCCTCACCTTGGAGGAAGTTTTACATGCTGGAAGAGGATGACAAAAACGTAAGGAACGTACACGCTGAGCCACTGGGTGCAGCTGTACATTGTGATGAGGACTCTGCTGGGGAGGATGAAGAAGGTTTTTTTTTTTTTTTTTTTTTTTTTGCTAGGGGCTTTACGTCGCACAGACACAGATAGGTCTTATGGCGACGATGGGATAGGAAAGGCTTAGGAGTTGGAAGGAAGCGGCCGTGGCCTTAATTAAGGTACAGCCCCAGCATTTGCCTGGTATGAAAATGGGAAACCACGGAAAACCATTTTCAGGGCTGCCGATAGTGGGATTCGAACCTACTATCTCCCGGATGCAAACTCACAGCCGCACGCCTCTACGCGTACGGCCAACTCGCCCGGTGAAGAAGGTTTAGCAGACAGTGTTATAGGACAGTAGTTGCGCTCACTAACCGAAATAGTTCTCTGTGACAAATGTAATAAACAGTGCCATGTTCCCCTTGAAGAGGATTTCTTACTAAGTGGAAGCCCTAAATGGACCCAGGATGACCTCCAGACTGAACCCTTATAGTTTACCAATCCACACTACTACTCAGTCAGGGATAACTCAGTCACTGAGATATTTGAGTGCTTGTTTGACAAAGAGTAAATTCTCATTAATGGAACAAATGGTCAGTTAATTTAACTCCACAGAATAGTCCTGTGTAATGTGAAGAAACAGTTTTCTGCTTGTTTCCTTGTAACAGTAATCTAAATGCAACCCAATTTTATGGACATTTATAAATAATAGTCTACAGAAATATACTCTGTTTTTAAACTGTATGTGCTTATGTTTTTCTGTTAATACATTTTCAGATTTGTTTTTCATACAGATAAAAGACCATATGGGGTCACATTCAATAGTTATGTAACTTAATAATGTAATCAAACTTGACAAAATTTGTTCTCCTAAGAGATTGTGGTACCATATGGAACCAAGCTATTATTGACAACCCATAGAGCCAATTTACATGAAAAATAGCTTTTCTTGGCTTCCCTCCAATGAATATCTTCCGATTTGATCAAATGAATCAGGAGAAAAATAAAATCTCTGTCTTTCTTGGGTTAATAAAATAATATTTTTTAACATTAATGTTCAAAATCTCCTGTTTAATAAAAAAATTATTTTATTTTCATTTTTGTCTCCACTTAATTTGTTCAGAGAGGATGGTTACTTAGTTGTACTTCCTCCTAAAACAAAAATCACCATTGCCACACTTAACACATTGAGGTCTTGTTCACGTTCATACATTTTAATCCTCCGGACTGGACATTTTGCCCTAATTTCAAATTTTTATATTAAATACTACGTTTGAACTTAGGAATTTTTTATTTCACCATATTTGAATTCATACGTTCTTTATATCAGTAAAAACTGTAATAAAATAGATAACTTGCCATCGAAATGGTGGATTGAAATTAGTAGGTTTTCAATTTGTTGAAAAGTATAACGTTAAGTAATAAAATGTGTCTGATATTGAGTTTATTTGGTTTTAAGGCCGTTCATAATTCTTTGTACAAGAGATAAATCTATGTAATAATTAGTACGGTACATAAATATTATGTGTGATGTATTAGGTCTGATCAGTTGGTATAAATCACTGTTGTTCAGTTTATGTTCGCGCATGTCCGCCATTACTTGCACACTGCTGTCGAGTCAACACAGTTCTGATACGATTTGAAAGTAAAAAGAGCTATAGTTTGCTGCCCTTTTTTTTTTTTTCGAGAACTATGTGAACCAAATCTTACTGCAGGTGTTGATCAACGCACATAGTAAGTTTGTTTCCTAGTAACGACATTGAAACCCAGAGAACGTACGCCGTGTTGGCTTTGTTCTCTGCATTAAATGGCAAAGCCCATACGGCTTACGGTCTTCGACCGCAACGTGTTAATAGGTTGTGGGAAATAATCTGTTGTGGTAGAATATTAAATGAACGCTGTAAAACATGAATCAGGAATCAGGAATGTTGCATGGAAATTAAATGTGGAGGTGGATGAGACATGCTTTAGTATTATCATGGTGGCTGAATTGGTAAGACACCTGTCGTCTTTGTGATCTGAAAGAAGATTGACGGTTCAAATGTTACCCTGTGCTGAATTTTTATAAGTATGCACAGAAGAATGTGTTCCATTGGAACGATAAGACAGATGTTACGAATGCTGTCTTGACTCCACACATTTGAATAACTGTCACATCACAAACTTATTCATTTGTTCATGTATCAGAAGTTAAATAAATATCCATTCTTCAGAAATGAGTAGTGAACCAAAACATTATAACTGCCCGGTGTTTGAACCTGCATGCAATGGTTTCGTATGCACAATGATGCGTGCTTTTGTCACCTTAGCTATAGCAAGACCTAGTATAAAGGCAGAAGTTTGCCGTCTGTACAGAATCTGATCATGGGCTGTACACTTCCTGAATTATCACAAGTATTTTTCGCAGCTGTGATTGTTTCAAGCATCTATTAGAGTTCCTCTTATTGAATTACTGTTGACGCTAATGATGAAATGTCATATGGCTTTTAGTGCCGGGATATCCCAGGACGGGTTTGGCTCGCCAGGTGCAGGTCTTTCTATTTGACTCCCGTAGGCGACGTGCGCGTCGTGATGAGGATGAAATGATGATGAAGACAACACATACACCCAGCCCCCGTGCCATTGGAATTAACCAATTAAGGTTAAAATCCCCGACCTGGCCAGGAATCGAACCCGGGACCCTCTGAACCGAAGGCCAGTATGCTGACCTTTCAGCCAACGAGTCAGATGACGCTAATGATTCTGTCTGCATTCTCGAGCGTAAACCCAAACATATGGTTGTACTAATCCTGAAAGGACATATATTTTTTAGGTTATCTAAGAACTACTGGTTGAATAAAATTAAATTATAAGGGACTCTTCTGTACACATATTATAGACCTCTGAATTTCAGTATCTTCCTCCTTCATTGTTTGTTATCTTCAATTTGTTACAGATTTTAGCCAAGTTTCCTGTGATTCAGCATGTTTTGTTTGGTTCATTACTGCCATTCAAGGTTGCTGAAAGTAATCGGCCAATCATGCCACTCCGAATGAATATGGCCTCAAGAACGTCTGGCGGCTTTGTGAGACCTGGTGCTCCTTCATAAGTCATTATTCCTTTGTAATCTAATCAACAAAACTTTGTGCAGTTCATTTAATTAAACATTCAGAATTACATTATTTTTATGTACATCTCTTTTAATAGTTTCTTTGATTTTTTAATTGTAAATGTTGCTCTCTTATTTATTAACTTCTATCATTACAATAGCATTGTAATGTGTTTTGTATATTTTAATCAGGCTTTCTTCAGTATTATTTGTAAAAATTATTTTATGCAGATTAATCAATTGGCTGTGCATTGTGTAAAATGAGGAACTTTACTCCTCTTTTCTCATGAGTTTGATAATAGTACCTCCAAGAAGTAAGTTATGTACCTAAATCAATAAAATAATAAAACACTGGCTGTGTTATTCTAAACTGAAGATATGTTTAGATTTCAGGAAGCAAGTAAGTTTGAGGTTATAGCATACCTCCACCCCTTCCTTTTCAAAGACTGCAATATTGAAGTGTATATTATGGCATATTTCATCAAAATTATTATCAGAATGGGGAATAAATAAATTTTGTTTGGTATATTTTGTCATGGATTCAATCTCTAGCCTGCAAAAGCGTTTAGTTTTCCATTGTCAACCACAACACAAAACAAAACCTGGTTTTTATTTTTTTAATACTTTCCTCGAGGTATTTCAGTAGAACCCACTTTTAATGAAATTATTAGTAATATTTCTAGTCATATCCATGGAAAAATATGTCTCTATTGTTTGCAGAAACTAAAGCTATAAACCATATGAATACTAATTAAAGTCTTAAGAATTATAGTGGTACGTATATAAGTGAGCAGAATGAAAGCCAAGATTGTCACGTAAAGATATATGTATTTTTAGCCTAAGAAAACTATTTTGTAATTGGATGCTTGCTATACATGTCTAAATATGGTAACTAATCCATCTTTTAAGAAATAAATGTACATTCATGTGCAATTTGTTAATACAATGTTCTATATTAAAATTTCAGTGGGTGCTTTATCCTTCAGCTGGGTAGATTTTGGCTCTTCATAATACTTGTTTTTAAGAGTTCATCCTCTTGAATTATCATAAAATACTGTGATGAACACAAAGTTTGGCATTTTCTTTCGGAAATTATTTACCGTAAAATGGGGTGAATAGGATCACTTTCACGAGGAACATTAACCTATCAACAGAATAAATAACAAATTATCCTCCTTTTTTGTTTCAGTACATGAATTCTACTATGTTTTATAACTTTATACACAAATATTCTTAAATTCCTTCATATTTCTGTGATTTTAACCAGTTTTTTAAGTGATCCTATTAATCACTTGACTGGGGTCAATAGGATCAGGCATATTAATATGGAAGTTATTCGATTCACATCATAACCGGGGTCAATGAGATCAGTTATTTGATAGTTAAAACACATGACTACACTTTCTATTATAGTTTAATGTTCTGAAATAACTAAAACAAAATTTATTAGGGTAAAAAAACATTGTTGTTAAAGTAAAAGCTGTGAAAATTATAGCAGGAATAGTGTCTTCATTAATAAAATAAAAATGCTATTTATAGTACATAGTTCAAATGTATTGTAATTTGTATGTAATGTCAACAGCATATATGAAGGAGAAACATTTGTTTTTTTCTTTAATCAAGGAATGACATTCTATGATGACAGAGTCTGAGAGTGCACATTGAATTTCAATTGGCCCCTTCTCATTATATGTGGATTATCCAGTTTTCTTATTACCCGAGTATAGGAAAACTCACATATTATGACCTCAACATCAGGAAAAGTGTAAATGTAACCAGCATAATCTCAAGTAACCTTCAGCCTCACGAAATTGGCCACAAGTCGATCCTTCTCTTTCTTCTCTACAACTTAACCAATGAAAGAGTGACTCTTATCGATACTAGTGCCTGGTTTACTGGTCAGAAAGGAAGCCAATAGCCAGTCCCCATCTTCAACTTTTTCAGCAGGAACTTCTCTTGGGTTATTTGCGTTCCCTTCTGAATTCTGTTTGT
The DNA here is from genome assembly GCF_040414725.1 of Anabrus simplex. Taxonomy (NCBI): domain Eukaryota; kingdom Metazoa; phylum Arthropoda; class Insecta; order Orthoptera; family Tettigoniidae; genus Anabrus; species Anabrus simplex. The sequence goes on from NC_090268.1 coordinate 45,906,420, forward strand.
GCAAAGAAGGTTCGGAAATATCACTGTTAGCTGCTGGAACAACCACTTCACATTCAGATTCACTCAGATTGGCATTTGAGGATGAATCACTCTCACTACAAGCCACACTTTTGCCTGGAGCAACATCCAGCTTTTTCTTTTGCTTCTGCACTACATTCTCTTCATATCGCATGCTCCTTAGGAAAGCCTTGAACGAATCGTCCAACACTTCTCCAACGTGATCAGGATCATTTACCCCGTCATCAAGCAGCACCATCTTTAAAATTCTTTCTCTGTCAAGTGGAATTATTCTACATTTAGAAAAGCCTGCTGTGATGTTATCTTCTGCCTCTTGCATGGCTGTAATTAATTTGTTCAAGAGGCATGGGAAGACAGTATTTGGGACAGATGCTTCTTTTCTTCCTGGCCTTAGTTTCCAACAAGTTAGAATGCTTCTCCACATCCTTTTCAAGGGCACAAAGAATGCTTCGTCTAAAGGCTGCTTCATGTGTGTGGAATTACTTGGAAGGAAGACAAACGATATGTTATGATCCCGGCATGCTTTTATGGAGTCCACTGATAAGTGCGAAGAGAGATTGTCCCCTATTAGAACTTTTCTTCCTTCAACATTTTTGAAGAAAGGGATCACTACTGAAGCAATCCAATCATCAAATGAGAAGCTGTCAAACCAGTCACTCTTGCTTTGATTGTACCATGTGCCCTTAGGGCAAATTCGTGGCTTTGTAAACAACATAACAAGGCAAAAGAATACCATTTCCAGATGCTGAAAATATAACTGGGGTGGAAGATTTGGAGCTATTTATAATTGGTTCTGGGTACTTTGATCCTCTTTTGAAAATAACTTTCTTTCTGTCTGGTTCATCAGGGATGCTGGTTTCATCATAATTCAGGATGTGACTGGCTGGAATTCCCTCTAAGGTTTCTTCTAAGTTGTCAAAATATTCATTTAAAATCTGTGGTGATACAGCTGCCCTTGAATATTTTATATTCTGGCATAGTCTGAACGAAAGTGAATCTCGATGGTATTTCAAAAAGCTAAGAGCAAAATACTCTCCAGGCATGTTGTCTTTAAATGTTTTAACCCTTTTGCCACAAGAGTCCAAGTAGCTTTTCACAATCAAATGTAGGCCATAATTATCTAACGGATAATCCCATTCGCCACACAGCACTAGCCTTTCAACTAGCATTTCCTCTTCTGATGCTGTTAGTGCCATTTGACCACCTGTTTTTTTCACATTAGTTTACAGATGTCTCTGCAGCACAGTATACGGTATCCCAAACTGCTTACTTGCAGCTCTTCACATTTCTTATTAACTAGCTGATGTACCCGTGCTTCGCTACGGGATTCTCAGAAAGACTCACTTTGTGGTTTTCCTAACTGAAATCAACATAGGTCATTACAAAAACGTAAGTATGAATGTAGCGATTAAAAGCAATGCTATCATATAAAATACTCGATCAAATGGAAAGCCACACGTTTTATCACTTTTAACGAACAGTGCTGCGGTTAGATTGCGGTGCCAATCTAATAGTCCAAAGTTCCAGAGCTGGGATGACCAGGCCGCAGATTCCCATGAACACTCATCTGTCATTATTCCGCTAAATATGCACACTGTTCATTCCAATCAGTACCTCAGTTTCCTATCTTCCATTCAGAGTAGGGATTGAATAGCCCGAATGCTATGATGATTCAGTGTGTTTCATACCAGTAGCTGCCTCTGTGGATCAGCGGTAGAGTGTCGGCCTCCGGATCCCAAGATAGCGGGTTCAAACCCGGCAGAGGTAGTCGGATTTTTGAAGGGCGGAAAAAAGTCCATTCGACACTCCATGTCGTACGATGTCGGCATGTAAAAGATCTCTGGTGACACATTTGGTGTTTACCCGACAAAATTAATTAAATCTCAGCCATAGACGCCCAAGAGAGTTTCGGTTTACTCGGTCTGCCACCTAGTGGGGGCCTAGAGAAAAACGGAACGTCGAAATTGACGAGCAGACAGCCAGATGGCGTCAAATTGAAATGTCTGCACACGGTAGCTGAGGCCATACGATTATTATTATTATTATTATTATTATACCAGTAGTATCAGAAAATTTATAAACCAGGGGAATGGCATGCTAAAGAAGAAAGTTATCTAACTCACCAGCTACTTCCCATCAATATTCAGGCTGGCTGTTATACTCTGTCCGACTGGGCGAGTTGACCGTGTGGTTAGCGGTGCGCAGCTGTGAGCTTGCATCCGAGAGATAGTGGATTCGAACCCCATTGTCGGCCGCGCTGAAGATGGTATTCCGTGGTTCCCCACTTTCACACCAGTCAAATGTTGGGCCTGTACCTTAATTAAGGCCTAAGTCACTCCTAGCCCTTTCCTATCCCATCGTCGCCATAAAACCTATCTATGTCGGTGCGACGGAAATCAAATACTCTGTATGCAGCAGTAATCCTATCTACCGGAGATGAGGGGCAACAGAAGACACAAAGCACATCACGACAAACAGTGGTCAATGTAATGTTATTGTTGATCAGTGTTATGAGCTTTCTATATTGTAGGCCTACACATTTAGTTTTCTTTCGACTCTGTGATTTGTAAATTATTTTATACCGTAAACTGTAGTTTCTTATTCTCCGACTTTACATACCGATTTTCATTAAATACTGTTTACCCATTTTCTCGTTACTCGGCGCTGATATGGACTTGGTAACAAAAATTAAAATTAATGAATATCTTGGTGATCATAGCCAGTACGGTAACAATGTATGAGACATGAATAACAGGAAATTTCATACTATATAACCTTAGTTATCTAGCATTCATCGACTACACTTCTAATAAGAAATATTTGAGAATTACATTTTAGGCCTTCCCCTAAATTACCATTTCACTCAGCGTGAATAAAATAATTTACAGCCTAGACTATAGCGACTTATTTCCTGACTTTGCATACCGATTTTCATCAAGATAGAACTACTAATAACAACAATATTTGAGAATTAAATTTTAGGCCTTCCCCTAAACTACCATTTCACTCAGTGTGAGTAAAATGATTTATAGCCTAGATTGTAGCGGCTCATCCCCCGACTTCACATACCAATTTTCATTAGACCACTAATAACATAAATAGTTGAGAATTCAATTTTAGGCCTTCCCCTAAACTACCATTTAACTCAGCGTGAGTAAAATGATTTATGGCTTAGATTGTAGAGACTCATCCCCCCGACTTCACATACCGATTTTCATCAAATTCTCTTCAACCGTTTTCTCGTGATGCGTGTACATACATGCAGACAGACAGAAATTACGGAAAAGTAAAAAGTGCATTTTCTTGTTACTATGGACATGACCGATACAGAAATACCATTATTTTCAAATTCTGAGCAATGTACAGACAAAACTCTTATTATATATATAGATTGCATCCTTAGCCAGTTGTATGGTCTCAGGATCATGGTTCTTGAAAGCCCTTGCATGCAGATCTTGCTTGTAAGTTCTTGCAATGGTGAACTTATTCACCCCAAACACACCTACAAAAATTACAAAGTGAGGTTGACCTAAATTCCAGAAAGCTTACTAGATAAACAATATTGCCTATCACACAAATGATTCGGGAATATATTTTGAATAAAAAATATTCACTGTGATTTTGGGGAATCTAATAGTTTCTGAGATTCAGACAAAGTTATTTCACACCCATATATTGTCACAGTGACATAAATGGCAGGAAAATGAACTGGTGTCATGGCAGGCAACCCCCACACATGAAATTTACTGGATTCCAAGAAGAAAATAGCATATAATTGTATATTCCTGGAAATTTTTAAAAAGAAAGTCATTTACTCCTTGAAAAAGTGAAGTCAGTAACTTTATCACTTCATGAACCTATTCACCCCATTTTACGATACAGTTTACTTGTCATAGGATATAAACTTAATGGTTTTGATCTGTAATGAATTGTGATAACAATAATAATTAGTAAATTAATGTTGTAATGAGCCACCTTTTCAATACTATAACATGCAATATTTTTTAATTACATTACTAAACTAGGGACTAATTTCGCCCTTGGCTGGCCATCATCAGCCTTAATGTAATACATCTAATAACTAAACAAATATGCAAACACACAGTTGACATATAAACAAATGTACAAACACACAATTGACATTAAAAATCTGGGATGAGCTATGTGTAAAATTTGAAAAATAAATTGGGCTCTAAATTCTTAGCATCTGGAGTATGCTCATCATCCAGACTCTTTCTTGCATTAATATTCATTGAATTGTTAGTTCCATCACTGCTAATCGTTACAATTTCAATTGCAAAACAGGAACTGGTAAATGTTGATTCTGTAGTCAGATCATCAATCACCAAATCTACTTGAGTGGTATTACCAGTGTACTGTAGAACTGCTAGATGGTGTTTCCATATCAACCAACGTAAATAAAATGAAATGTTCCCGTAGTGCTTGTTAAAATCATGCTGAAATGCTGTTGGACATTGTCAGGACGGCACATGAAGTTGTGGTTAAAATTGACACATTCTTAATTTGTGGCTGGTATAAATTCGCAGTTCATTGCAATGTACATGAAGTTAACCTGAATAAATGATAGATAAAATGAGGTAAAATTAATGAACTGAAGGAGAGAGTGTGTTAGTAAAATGGCATAGATTATATGAGACTTATCTCTCGTTGTGTCATGGTGCGTGGCCTATTGTTGTGTGCCTCATACTAACGGTTGTGAAATTCAAAGGAAAAGGAAGGGGCGGGGCAAGGAGAGGGGATGAGGCAAGGGGAGAGGTCAGCGAAAGGAGAGGGGGTGGAGGGGAAGGGGGAGGGGGCTGAAGGATGTGGGAAACAGATGGCTGCTTAGGAAAGGTGCTGTGAATAGTATGAAAAACTGAATTATGACTTGTTGGTTTGACATTTCTAAAAATGGGAATTAGAAGGTCAAATAGGATATTTGGCTTTTCTTAAATGTCATTAAGATTATGATTCAGGTTAAAATATTGATCTATATGAAGCAGCTTTCACTAATGTTAAGGAGGGGGCCTTTATTGATTTTGAGAATTTCCATATCTTGTTTTATGTCTGTGAATTTGTGATTATAGTTTTGCAATTGAAATTGTAATGATTAGCAGTGATGGAACTAACAATTGTATGAATATTAATGCAAGAAAGAGTTTGGATGATGAGCATACTCCAGATGCTAAGAATTTAGAGCCCAACTTATTTTTCAAATTTTACACATAGTTCACCCCAGATTTTTAATGTCAATTGTGTGTTTGTTCATTTGTTTAGTTATTAGATGTATTACATTAAGGCTGATGATGGCCAGCCAAGGCCAAAACTAGTCCCTAGTTTAGTAATGTAATTAATTTTTTTTGCATATTATAGTATTGAAAAGGTGGACCATTATGACGTTAATTTAATAATTATTATTGTGACAGTTTACTTGTGTAATATTTTTAAAGGTATTATCCTATAAAATTGTGGACGTTTTTATATACAGTAAAGCATTGTGTTTTTATGTAAGTGCTACAGAAGTGGCTCAGTAGAAATACACGGATTCCTCTTAATCGTGCAACAAAAGCACTTTAACAGGATATGCACCATGCTTCACACAGATAGGTATCTTTCTTGTTTTTATAGCATTAGCCTATTTTTTATTTTTTTAATTTTTTTTATTTTTTGCTAGGGGCTTTACGTCGCATTAGCCTATTTTTAATAGTCCAGTTATCTTTCATTTTTTGAGGAATTAGCATTTGGAGTATTTCATCTTCATGCTAGTGTGAACAGTATTAAAGAAATTTGCTTAAATTGGTACATACTTTATCAAAAATTGCTCTCAGCAAATTTGTGTATAAGAAATGTACAATTGAAAAATAAGTGCACCTGTATGATTTATCAATTGATATTTGTGTGTGTATTCCATCAGATTGTGTACCTAGGTTGTCATGCAGTTCCTGCTGTTAATAAGTTCTACTATATTAAAACTAAACCTAATTAAATACTCATTTATAGTAATAATATTGTTATTTTTCTTCCTATTTCCCTTGTTATTTGAATAATCCCAGTACTTGGGAAAAAGTCAAACAGATACTGTAACAACTTTTGTGAGAGGGACATAATATATTTTCCCCTGAATACCTAGCCAGGCTTGCTTGAGTATTGTGATATGTCACTATAAATCAAAACTAACCCTCATTTATCACTACCATTTTGGTATTTTGTACATTTTGCTATATAATTACTAAGCTTCAGAAAGTTATGAACTTAAAAATGAAAAATATATGCAAACGAGCTCAATAGCTGCAGTCGCTTAAGTGCAGCCAGTATCCAGTATTTGGGAGATAGTAGGTTCGAACCCCACTGTCGGCAGCCCTGAAAATGGTTTTCCGTGGTTTCCCATTTTTACACCAGGCAAATGCTGGGGCTGTACCTTAATTAAGGCCACAGGCGCTTCCTTCCCACTCCTAGCCCTTTCCTGTCCCATCGTCGCCATAAGACCTATCTGTGTCGGTGCAACATAAAGCAACTAGCAAAAAAAAAATGTATAACAGTCTCTCAAAAAAAATGAGCACATGATATTGTATAAATTCCTCGCAGGTACACTTTTCTCGGAAACTACTTAACTTATTTAATGTTTGTTGTAGGTCTCCATAGTATTTGTATTAAAATTAAGTCGGATACAATCTTAAACGCAAGGAGCACACGTAACAAAGTTGTTGTTGTTTTTTTTTACTAGACAAATATGCCGTAAAAATTATCAGTTTTTCTTGTTCTGATTCCATCTTGTCACAGAGGTTGGCAATCGTCGTGGAGCAATTGTTCCTCCCTTTTATGTTTTCTTCTCCCCCTCGTATTAGGGTTGCCATATCATGAATGTCAAACCGCTGTCGGAGGTTGTGCTTCCAGAATAGTCTTTTCACCAAGAAAGTGGCCATGTGGTTAGGGTTGCGCAGCTGTGAGCTTGCATTCTGGAGATAGTGGTTTTGAACCCCACTGTCAGCAGCTCTGAAGATGGTTTTTTGTGATTTCCCCATTTTCACATCAGGCAAATGCTGAGGCTGCACCTTAATTAAGGCCACAGCTGACTCCTTCCCACTCCCAGCTCTTTCCTATCCTATCATCACCTATCTGTGTCGGTGCGACGTAAAGCAATTTAAAAAATAATAGTCATCTTCACCCATGTCGACGTTTCCCTTCTATCTTGCCTTATATGATCAGTTGTATCAGGGTGTATTTGTTAGTTTGGAAATGAACAAAACAGGCTGCTCTCTTCCATTTTGCTAGAGTTAAAAATTCTTGTGATTTCCCAGCACAATGAAGTACTTCTTCAATGGCGATGTGGTATACCTGTGGGATCTTCATTATTCTATAATACCTCAGCATTTCAAAGGCCTACAGCCATTTCATTGACAAAGCCTTTACTGTCCATTCCCCGACACTGTGAAACAGCATCGATAACACTTCACAATACGCCAAGGAGTTTTGAATTGCTGATCTCGGTTGCACACAAGACCTTTTTCATTTCAGAAATACACTTGTTGCAATACCGATTCTGGTTTGATTTTGACATCTGGAATCTGGATCCCATTCTTGTGTAAGCCAGCATCCTGCGAATACTTGAAACATGATGTCCTATCAGTAATATTTGCGTCCAGAGTGATAAAAGCATTGGTGATTTTCAGCTGGCTGAATACCCTGAATTTTTTTTTCTGAATGTTTATTTTAAGGGTGAACTCCTTGCATCAGTGGCGGCACATGGATAAAACGTCTGAGGGTTCACTGCTGTTGAAAATAATGTGTTCAGATTATTATTCTTACTTGATGTTTACATAGATTTAAAATAGTGACTTTACTTGATTAGAAACGCAACTTTGCTTTGCAGAGACACGGCTACAGCTTGAAGAAGTTACCAAAACAATGAAGAATGAAAGACAGACGAGGTGCAATTACGTTAAGCTGATCCAATTTCCCCTCATTTTGAAGACGTTGCTTACGTACCATAGAGCGTGTTAGGCAAAACTACTGTTATTTAGTGTTGACGTATTTTGCTGTTTACTATTCATAAAACACGTATTGCTAATGAAAAGTTTCAATTAATTACATAAACTTTAGGCTACGTACACCTGTTGATGCTATACAAACCTTAGTTAGCAAAATATTCTGGCTCATTGCAGTTAATTACATCAGAATAGCAAAATCGCCAAATTTAAATCCCTTCAAAACCTACCACATAACCGCGCGCTAATTTCGGAAGTGCTCGATGTAACTCGTGTCTATCGCTGGTCTAGTTGCCAGCGATTCCAGGGCTATGTTTTCCCTACTTCTCATAACCCCTCACCTTGCGCACCCTCCTTACGTCTCACGGCCCCGCGCCTTCAGTCCTGAAATTGAATCTCTGTGCAGGTTCTGGAGGGCAACCGAGTGTTGATGTCAAAAATACTGCTACTCACGCTGATATACAGAGCAAATTTAAGGAATAGGCTCTGATAAACCATTTTACCTAGACATCTATTTCTAAGGGGTTCACCGAACCACTGAACATTGTGAAGTATGCAAGGCAGTGGCGGCGTGTTCTATAAGAAATAGGTCTAAATTGTCAGCAAGTATTACAGTGTCATAGCAGATGCTTCCCATTGCCATTGATCATTATTCTATATAATCTTCATGAAGGGCAATTCGAAAAATGACTGGATAATAAGTTAAAAAGAATTGGAGAGAGGATACAACCTGGTCACACTCCTTTTTTTGTATCTTGATCTCTTTGGTAAGCTGTTTGGTTTTGATACAGCTTCTTGATGATGTCTACATTTTTATTTTCAAGTCCAGTATGTTTCAGCTGATGTACAGTGAATCTCTCTCATCGGTTGGCCGGCAGGCGCATCGAGCTTATCTGCCTCCTGTTGACTCATCACTCCCTGCTCTGTGGCCTAGCAACAAGGATAGCACTTCGCTCACTTTATCCGTGCATGACACGAGATAACAATTCAAATTAAGAAAATTAGTAATTAAGAAAATAAGCTCGTACCTTATGACAGGAGATGTTGGAAATGTTCTCCTTCTGCATCCACACATTTCTGGCATCGTCTTAGGAAACTCCGATTCACATGCATAAGTTCGTCTTCCATAATTGGTTTCAATTTTAACATTTTCGTAGCCCGCCATGCTGAGTTCTTCGAAACCCCGGCTCCTTGTCCAAGTCATCTTAGGAATTTTGTAGGCGTATGTTCTAATATTTCTGCAAGTACACGCCTTATAACACTTAGCTTCTTATCGAGAACCAGTTCCTCTCAATTTGTTTGACAGTTTCCACAAGGTCTCCCTATGTGCTGGGTGCACACCTGGAAATTGTGTTACAAATCGCATAACGACTTCCCAGCAAGATTCTGATTACACATAATTATTGTACATGAATACCCTTTCCTCTACCGTGTACACATGTGGAGTCATTATAAGAATTATACCCTAAAGTAACACTTCACAACTCAAGAAGTTGGAGTGACAACACTTAATGAATGTTCTAAGTACAAACGTGAACTGTGAAGTGCGGGCATTCCCGTGCTGTTGCTGCGCTGTGTAACAGGAAGTGATGAGTCAACGGGAGGCAGATAAGCTGGGCGTGCCTGCCGGCCAACCTATGAGAGAAACTCACTGTATTAGGATATCATGTTAAACATTGTGAAAAGTATTTCCTTAATCACTGAAGCAAGCAAAGATTGGTCAAGACATTATTGAACTAAATCTTGGATAGGCATCACAGTGTCTCTAGTACCAATACAATTTCTAAATCCAAACTGAGTCTCACCAACATTTCTCTCTATTTTTCTCCACAATTGAGAGTATAGAATTCTTAAAAACACTTTCAGAGCATGGATCATTAAAGTACTTAACCTGTTTACATTAGGTCATTGTGATTTCTGTGACAGGTTGATGTAAGCAGATTTCAGTCAGTCTGCAGGGATGGTTGAACAGCTTCAAAGGGAAGTCATTATCATTAATATCAATAATTGTCAAAATATGCACAAAAAGCTGTTAAATTGCTCTGAAAATAAACGTAAATGTGATATAAATATTTCATTTGACCCAGTACATTCCAGGTTTGCCAAATGACATAGAATAGCACACAGCAAAAAATTTTGAGGAAAGATGATTAACATTACATGCTACTCCTTATACGTTATCAAAGTAACAAACCGTTTCATAAAACGATATAGTGGCTTATTTTCTCAAAGAATTCACCTAATTCTTGATTACACCATGATGCAATAGGTGCTGAAATACAGACTTGCACCTGTTTACATTTAAAAAGCCTTCGTGCCCTACAAAAACCCTCTCTCCATCACGTTACAATTGGAAGATACTCCAACTACTATGGTCGTCTGACAAGAAGTCGCATGGATGCGGGATAAGAATGGCTGCCGCACATGCGCTTGTCTCAAGACCTGACAATAAACATCTGTTTCGTCCACGGTGACTTGCGAGTTGAAGTGCTGTCGTGAAGTTTTAAAGTGGTAGTATAATTGTGCCTTCGTTTTGGGCATAATGAACAGTTTGATAATGAATATGCATTGATTCAAAGTCTGTTACGACTGGTGTTTGTAGTAAGAGTGTAGTATATGTTACTCGTGTTGTACCTACAAGCTGCTGTGACTTCTCATCAGTCGCAGACAAATACAACAAATGCTTTTTTTGTTGATAGAGCCAAGAGTATTCAACACCCACCTTTTTAATTTTCTCTTAAAGAAGTTAATTTTATAAGCTCATTAGAGATCATTTAGAAATATTCTTTTAACAATTTCATTTAAAATATGAAGGGACAATCCTATTCCAATTTATTAGTGATTGATGTGGTGGACATCAAATTGCACTGAATGAATAAAAGTTGCTTCCTTGATAGAAGAAACTTCCTCAGTATTAGTAACTTCAACCACCACTTTTACAAGCTCAGAATTACCAGCAGTGGTAACATGGCTCGAAGCTGTGGGTTACTATCTCATTATAACTGTCCGACTCCATGGTTAAATGGTTAGTGTGCTGGCCTTTGATCACAGGGGTCCCCGGTTTGATTCCTGGCAGGGTTGGGAATTTTAACCATCATTGGTTCATTTCTCTGTATGTGTCATCCTCAGATTAACACGCAGGTCGCCTACGGGTGTCAAATCAAAAGACCTGCACCTGGCAAACCGAACATGTCCTCGTACACTCTCGGCACTAAAACCTATACGACATTTCATTTCATTATAACTAGCAAACAGTGCAGTAGAACAACATCTCACATATCCAGAAAGCTCCCTCGTTACTAGGAGCCTTCAGGAATACTCTCTTGACTGCAGAAATCGAGACATTCACTTCAGGAAAAGAAGATGGCACAGTTTCGGAGAATTGAAAATCTATGACTTTACAAATATAACGTGCAGGATCTCTGCAGGTCATAAGAACACAAACATATGCACTACCTGCTGGCCACAAAAGATGCACCAACTCTTAAATTATTCTCCTTAGGGAACACATTGATAACGGTAATGTTAAGGAACAATCAAGTCATATCTAGAATAGAAACATGAATAGGATAAAAACAATGACATGTCAGTGTGAGAAGAGGGAGTATCAGAAAGAGAAGACAAGGACAGTCCCTACATTTTCATATACCCCTCCTGTGGGTGGAGGACACAGACGAATACACCCACAGTATCCCATACCTGCCGTAAGGGGCAATCAAGGGATGATTGAATTAGAACAATCAGAACACTTATGATTAGTATCATCACGTGGGGAACACCATGGGTCGCCTTTACTTGCGAATAGTAATGTTATGTACACAATAAGTTTGTAATTAGTAGCAGCAGAGAGTGTTTCATTGTGGTTTTGCAGTACTTGTGATTAGTACCACTATATGAGTGACACCGTTCGTTTGCGTTGCCTGTGATTAGTACCCACTATGTGAGGAACACCACGGGATAGTACGAGTCCCTGTGATTAGTACACCTAGGTCAGGAACACCATGGATTTGCGTTGCCTATGAGTGGCACCATAATGTGAGAAACACCATAGGTCTGCGTTGTCTGTGATTAGTACCCACTATGTGAGGAACACCACGGGATAGTACGAGTCCCTGTGATTAGTACACCTAGGTGAGGAACACCATGGGTTTGCGGTACCTATGAGTGGCGCCATTATATGAGAAACACCATAGGTCTGCGTTACCTGTGTGTCGTACATTACTTGTGAGCAGTACCATAGAGCTAATCACTCTACCCCATCAAGTGCCGGGGTTAGGGATAGTGGAAGCCTTTACCTTCGACCCCTCCAAGGGTCTTCATGGCCTGTACGGAGATGACTTTGCTTCTTCTCTACCATAATGTATGGAACATCGTGAGTGTATGTTACTTTTGATTAGTACCGCTGCATGAGAAATAACATGGTTCTGGACAACAAAGTACCTTTGATTCAGGATTGTCCTTTCGAAGCAGCTTCAAGTTAAACATTAGCCCAAATTTAAAAAAGCCTATCATAATTCACCATGTCAATGAATAAACAAATATTCGTGATATATTAGGAAAATTATCATTACATAACATTTTAACATTTGGATGATGTTGAATGATAATTAATCTATATATATAAAATAAGAGTTTTGTCTGTACATTGCTCAGAATTTGAAAAGAATGGTATTTCTGCATCGGTCATGTCCACAGTAACAAGGAAATATACTTTTTACTTATCCATAATTTATGTCTGTCTGTCTGTCTGTCTGTCTGTCTGTCTGTCTGTCTGTCTGTCTGTCTGTATGTATGTATGTATGTATGTATGTATGTATGTACACACATCACAAGAAAACGGCTGAAGATTATTTAATGAAAATCGGTATGTAAAGTCAGGGGATGAGCCACTACAATTTTTTTTTCTAGTGGTTTTACGTCGCACCGACACAGATAGGTCTTATGACGACGATGGAATAGGAAAGGCCTAGGAGTTGGAAGGAAGCGGCCGTGGCCTTAATTAAGGTACAGCCCAAGCATTTGCCTGGTGTGAAAATGGGAAACCACGGAAAACCATCTTCAGGGCTGCCGACAGTTGGATTCGAACCCACTGTCTCCCGGATGCAAGCACACACCACTACAATCTAGGCTATAAATCATTTTATTCGCGGTAGTTTAGGGGAAGGCCTGAAATTTAATTCTCAAATATGTACATTATTAGTGGTCCTATCGATAAATACTACATAACTTAAGTTGTATAGAATTAAATTTCCGATCATTTATGTCTTATCCATTTTTGCCGTACCGCCTGTGATAACACAGATATTCATGAATTTGTATATTATTTGTTGCTAAGTCCATATCAACGTCGAGCCACGAGAAAATGAGTTATCAGAATTTAATGAAAATCGGTATATAGAGTCGGGGAATAAGAAACTACAGTCTAAGCTATAAACAAGTTTATTCGCCATGGATGTAATTGTAGTTTAGGGGAAGGCGCCTAAAATTTAATTTTTAAATACCTATGTTATTGTTCCTATCGAAAAGTACTACATAACACAAGTTATAGAGAATACTATTTCCGACCACTTATTTTTAGTCAGTTTTACCGTACCGGCCGTGATAAGAGTGGTACCACCGGGCGAGTTGGCCGTGCGCGTAGAGGTGCGCGGCTGTGAGCTTGCATCCGGGAGATAGTAGGTTCGAATCCCACTATCGGCAGCCCTGAAGATGGTTTTCCGTGGTTTCCCATTTTCACACCAGGCAAATGCTGGGGCTGTACCTTAATTAAGGCCACGGCCGCTTCCCTCAAACTCCTAGGCCTTTCCCATCCCATCGTCGCCATAAGACCTATCTGTGTCGGTGCGACGTAAAGCCCCTAGCAAAAAAAAAAAAAAAAAAAAAAAAGAGTGGTACCGTATTTCAGAGTCGAAAGATAATTAAATGTGAAGGCCTACAATATCGAAAACGCATAACATTGATCAACAATAACATTACATTGACCATTGTTTGTTGTGATGTTCTTTGTCTCTTATGCAGCCACTCAACTCCGATAGATGGAGGAAAATAGCTCGGAAGTTAGAAAACTTTCTTCTTTAGCATGTCATTCCTTTGTTTCAAACATTTTCTGACACTGGTGGTACGGTACGTAACACACTGGTTCATTATTCTATTCCAGCTACTCGGTCCCTACTCTGACGCGCTGTTTTGAATGAGTAGTAAGCACACTTAGGCCTAAAGCAGAGGCTCACTTAGTAGTAGTAGTATGACCTGGTCTAGGATTGCTATTTAGCCCTATTCCAAATTATAGCACCATAATTCGTTAAATAACTCAACATTCAACCCTGAAAAGAGCTGTTTCTTAAGAAAAGCTTATTATTATTATTATTCTCTTTGATTAAATTCTACATTCATTTTATTCCAAATTAGGAGTGAAGAGGGGGTTTCTCCTCTGGCTTGGAGGAAAAATTTGCTTCCAAGTCAGATAGATTCATCCTCCGCCAGTGTAGCGATTTGAGATTTTCCGACTCATCGGGTACTCCTAGGAAACAGATTAGTGAAAGGGCGTAGTTTTTGCCCTGGGACTCTCCACTATTCGCCCCGCCGAAAAAAGTCGAAGAGTGTTCACGGATCACGGCTGTCTGCGGCTTGGTCATTCTAGCTCTGGAACTTTGTACTGTTAGATCGGCAGCGTATTAGGCTATTGTTCGTTAAACGTGAGAAAATGTGTTTTTCATTTGATCGAGTATTTCATATGAAAACATTGCTTTTAATCGCGCCATTCCTGTTGACGTCATTGCAATGACCTATGTTAATTTCAGTTTGGAAAACCACTAAGACAGTCTTTCTGAGGATGTAAAAAGGCAGGTGGAGTGAATGTCTGCCATTATAATGAAAACTCCCCAACCTGATTGTGACTGATGGTAGGCAAGCGGGCCTACCATTACAATGAAAATTTCCTAACCCAGTCTTCACATGAGAAAAGACGTTTGGTGACGTCCCCGTCGCGTTTCTAGGGTAACGTTAAGAACTATGCAAGTTAATATAATCTTGCTCACAACGTGTACACTACCTAACCTACAATTCTGTATACAATGTGGAATTCCGTAGCGAAGCACGGGTAAATCAGCTAGTACCTAAATAAATTTAAGATCTTCAAGTTTTTTCTTCCTTAAATGATAAAAACGCTATTATTTTTTTTAAGTAGCGTCTAATCATGAGACCTCCTCGAGCGGCTAAGGTGACTAGTCGCCTCTCTTCCAACATACGGGACTTCAATACACGCTCATTGCGTTTTATTCTCCATCTAAGACTTTGTTGTACTCTCAGTAGAAACTCAAGAACGCCTATTTTGGCTTTAACTTATTATCAAAATAAATTTTGATACTTGTCTCTACACACATAAGCAGTTTCAGGCGTGATTAATTGTGTGATGTGAACTATTCCACTAGTCAACTATCTATTAAGTGATTTTTCGCACCTGACTCTTATTTTCTATGCAATAGGATGAGATTTAACTTGTGACTATTTTAATTTTACTTTATCATTCAACGAAAAAGAATAATGATTTTTAGAAGTATTGTAAACAGTTTTTTAGTGATTGATAGCAATGTAAAATTTTAATATGGTTATTTACTTTATTATCAGCTTATATAATTTAAATATGAATGTAGTGTTATTATCTTAATTATATTGTTAAAAACTTATACACTAATTATACGGTCATTGATTGTCACTAATGAGAACATTAGTTCTTAGAGATCTATTATACTTTAAGTCACTAGGTTCGGGGCCCTGACCAAACTTTAGGTTAAGTTTATTATGGCTGAAGATGCTTATGACAGTTGAACGAAACATGTCCCGACTTATAACACCAGTTGTAATGATTGTATCCTAAATATAAGGATTGATAAGTTGCTTGCTTGTTGTTTTAAGGGGCCTAACATCGAAGGTCATCGGCCCGGATTGATAAGTATTGGAAAGGTGATTTATCTTATTTTTTATTTACGACTATTATAAATGGGGCATGCGACCTTCCCCTACATGTGAAGGTGGTAACATGAATCAGACAATCCAGCATATTGTTAGGGATGGTCCTAAGAAGTCATTTTCACCGGGCGAGTTGGCGGTGTGGTTAGGGGCGCACAGCTGTGAGCTCGCATCCGGGAGGTAGTGGGTTCGAATCCCACTGTTGGCAGCCCTGAAGATGGTTTTCCGTGGTTTCCCATTTTCACACAAGGCAAATGCTGAGGCTGTACCTTAATTGAGGCCACAGCCGCTTCCTTCCCATTCCTAGGCCTCTCCTGTCCCATCGTCACCATAAGACCTATCTGTGTCGGTGCGACGTAAAGCAAATAGCGAAGAAAACGAAAAAAAAAAAGGTAATTTTCAGGATCTATAGAGGACTTCATGAGAGCTTCTGAATAACTTAGATCTTATATTCTGAAATCACTGTGCTTTCCTGACTGTGAATTTAGGACAAATCTATTTATGTAGATATATATTACAAGTAACGAGCTTTAGTCCACCTCTGTGGTGTAGTGGTTAGTGTGGTTGCCTTCGGGCAGAATACACCCTTACCTTTAATGTTTAAAAATGCAAAATTCTGGTGGTATGTACATACAGTGCAAAAATATAAGAGTGAAGTACTTCTTCTTTCAGACATTATATATTTTTAGATTAACAATTTAAAAAAGAAAATCCGTATTTAAGTCCGCCTCTGTGGTGTAGTGGTTAGTGTGATTAGCTGCCACCCCCAGAGGCCCGGGTTCGATTCCCGGCTCTGCCACGAAATTTGAAAAGTGGTACGAGAGCTGGAACGGGGTCCACTCAGCCTCGGGAGGTCAACTGAGTAAAGGGGGGTTCGATTCCCTCCTCAGCCATCCTGGAAGTGGTTTTCCGTGGTTTCCCACTTCTCCAGGCAAATGCCGGGATGGTACCTAACTTAAGGCCACGGCCGCTTCCTTTCCTCTTCCTTGTCTATCCTTTGCAAACTTCCCATCCCCCTACAAGGCCCCTGTTCAGCATAGCAGGTGAGGCCGCCTGAGCGAGGTACTGGTCATCCTCCCCGGTTGTATCCCCCGACTCAGGGTCTGAAGCTCCAGGACACTGCCCTCGAGGCGGTAGAGGTGGGATCCCTCGCTGAGTCCGAGGGAAAAACCAACCCTGGAGGGAAAACAGATTACGAACGAACGAAATCCGTATTTGTTAAAAATAGTACTTGCAGAATTTAGAATGAAATATTTTTTCCGCCTAGAATGAATTCTGCGAACCCGCAAAGGACATCCTGGAGAAATAAATTGAAATTTGTATGGGCTAACTGGAGTCATATTTGGCTTAAACACACTAGGGTTACAGAAAATGGAGTTCGGGGACCTTGTCTCATTGATTTTGCAGTATGTCACAATAGTCATCTCCCGGTTCTTAGGTGTAACGGATCGTTACCTAGTTTTCAGACAGCACGCTGCGAAACATCGAGAAACTTTTCTCTGCATCAACGGAAGTTAAGGGTTCCTCTATACAAACACCCACATAAAAATTTTCTCCTTCTAGTATTTCACTTACTTGCACATAATTTGATACCCCTGTTTTTTTCAAGCATTCTTTTCATTTCATTTCATTTTTATTTCACTCGCTTTTCAGACATGGTTCAAATCAGTACGGTATGTATTTATTATGGAAAAGATGTTTAAGAGGTGATGGGTGAATTAATGATGTTTCGAATATAGGATGGGCAGTAAACATGTAGTCAAAAAAGATGAAGTTGCAAAAAACCCGTTAAGATCTAAAAATGGGCTAGAAAAGGACCACTAATCGAATAAACGACGATTCCTCCCATATAGCATAACAAATCGAGCCCATCATTTTCTGGCCTGCACTGACCCAGAATGAACATATGTATGTTGGGCCTCGTCTTCGGACACTCGGGAAAGGGCTAGGATTGGGAAGACAGCGGCCGTTGCCTTAATTAAGGTACAGCCCCAGCATTTGCCAGGTGTCAAAATGGTAAACCACGGAAAACCATCTTCAGGGCTACCGACGTTGGGATTCGAACCCAGTATCTCCCGAATGCAAGCTCACAGCTGCGCGACCCTAACTGCACGTCCAACTCGCCCGGTTTACTGTCATTATTTCTTTCTTAATCTGTTTACCCTCCAGGGTTGGTTTTTCCCTCGGACTCAGCGTGGGGTCGGAGATACAAGTGTGGAGGAGGACCAGTGCCTCACATAGGCGGCCACACCTGCTGTGCTGAACAGGGGCCTTGTCGGGGGATTGGAAGATTGGATGGGATAGATAAGGAAGAGTGAAGGAAACGGCCGTGGTCTTAAGTTAGGTATCATCCTGGTATTTGCCTGGAAGAGAAGTGGGAAACCACTGAAAACCCTTCGAGGATGGCTGAGATAGGAATCGAAACACCCCACCCCCCACCCCCTTCTACTCAGTTGACCTCCCAAGGCTGAGTGAACCTCGTTCCACCCCTCGCACCACTTTTCAAATATCGTGGCAGAGCTGGGAATCACGTGCGGGCCTCCGGGGGTGGCAGCTAATCACGCTAAGTACAGTACTACACCACAGAGGTAACTATTATTTATTTATTTATTTATTTATTTATTTATTTATTTATTTATTTATTTATTTATTTATTTATTTATTTATTTATTTATACATTCATTCATTCATTTAGGATCGTTTCAACCTCCTATGGGTTACGATTACACAACTTCCTTGACTGTTGATGTTCTTTATTTTTACGCAAATACTCCTTCATTCTCTGGCTCGCTTTTGCTCGTTCCACATCCGAGAACACCCTTCTTGTTCTCCTTGGTTTCTCTACGAACAGATTCGTCACTTCCGCAATTTTCCTTCTGAACACTGTTCTGTTTGTATTATCTCCCTCCTTAATACCGCATTTTGTAAGATCCTGATGAACTTCTTTCAGCCATAGTCTTTGGGTCTATAATAATAATAATAATAATAATAATAATAATATATTATATATAATAATAATAATACCGGGCGAGTTGGTCGTGCGGTTAGGGGCGCGCAGCTGTGAGCTTGCATTCGGGAGATAGTAGGTTCGAACCCCACTGTCGGAATCCCTGAAGATGGTTTTCCGTTGTTTCCCGTTTTCACACCAGCCAAATGCTGAGGCTGTACCTTAATTAAGGCCACGGCCGCTTCCTTCCCAACCTTAACCCTTTCCTATCCCATCGTCGCCAAAAGACTTATCTGTGTCGGTGCGACGTAAAGCAAGTATATATGTATAAATCGGAACGTTTCAGTTTTCGAGATCTGACGTACCGGCTTCGAGCTTCGGCGTGACAATACTAATTAAAATAATAACTGAAAGCTAGAGAATACGAAGAATACTATGTAACACACACACCCCACCAATACCCACAAGCGCAAAAAGTGTTGTAAATAAAAATATAAATAAAAATGTATGGAAAGTTAAACTAAACTCTTCCTTCCCATTTAAACTGCAATCCTTCGGCCAATGTCTTTTGAAATGAAATAGTATTTACGCTATGGTCCGCCTCTGTGGTGTAGTGGTTAGCATGATTAGCTGCCACCCCCGGAGGCCCGGCTCTGCCACGAGATTTGAAAAGTGGTACGAGGGCTGGAACGGGGTCTACTCAGCCTCCGGAGGTCAAATGAGTAGAGGGGGGGTTGGGTGGGGGGCGAGGTGTCGATTCCCACCTCTGCCATCCTCGAAGTGGTTTTCCGTGGTTTCCCACTTCTTCTCCAGGTAAATGCCGGGATGGTACCTTACTTAAAGCCACGGCCGCTTCGTCGTCTCTCCCTTCCAATCTTCCCATGCCCCACAAGGACCCCTGTTCAACATAGCATGGGAGGCCACCTTGGCGAAGTACTGGTCATCCTCCCCAGTTGTATACCCAACCTAATGTCTCACGCTCCAGGACACTGTCCTGGAGGCGGTAGACGTGGGATCGCTCGCTGAGACCGAGGGAGAAACAGATTAAGAAAGAATGATTTACGCTATACAGTACCAGTATTTGTTTCCTACAATGACTATACATTTATTATAAAAATTTGAAATCAGGCACCTGTTCTGAGAGCAATGAACGGGACATTACTTTAAATACTGTTACACAATTCTCTTCTTTTACAGCAGTTTTCATTTTTTTTTCTTTCTTAAATGCTATAACAATAAAGGCCGTGCTGTACGTAAAAGGTACGGCATTAGTGATGTTCAACGAGATTATGTTTCAGCAGAATTTATAACAAATACTTTATTTGTTTATTATCCTTTGCATTTAAGGTTTCTGTTACTGATGGAGACCCCCTAAATGTCCACTAAAATGGTTCTCAGAACATGCTCTAGAGGCGAGAGGAAATTATTATTATAATAAAAACACTACAGCACTCTTGGTATTTACCGTATTTCCTACTGCGCGTAAGTTGGCTGTTGTACTTGATTTTATTATTGTTTTACCTGAATTGTCCATTAGAATTCAGGAAGTAAAAATCCTGGGCTCGTCCGGGATTTGAACCCGGGACCTCTCGCACCCTAAGCGAGAATCATACCCCTAGACCAACGAGCCACATGGTGCGTGAGAGTAAACGGTTTAACCTACAGAGGAGTAGCTGTACGACTTGAAGAGCCACGTAACTAGAAGATCAATGTTTTATTACAAGAGCGAGCTGCGTGGTATTCGGAGATGTCTTCAATCAACTATCACTGATCTGCACGACTTGAAGAGCCACGTAACTAGAAGATCAATGTTTTATTACAAGAGCGAGCTGCGTGGTATTCGGAGATGTCTTCAATCAACTATCACTGATCTGCATTTACGGCTCGCACCAGGATGGCAAATTCCCTATCAGTTGTTTTACCTACTCTTTTCTTAAATGATTTCAAAGAACTTGGAAGTTTCTCGAACATTTCCCTTGATAAATGATTCCAGTTCCCTAATTCCTCTTCGTATAGCCTAAAGGAATACTTACCCGGATTTGTCGTGTTGAATTCCAAGTTGTCCGCCCCTGTGGTGTAGTGGTTAGCGTGATTAGCTGCCACCCCCGGAGGCCCGGGTTCGATTCCCGGTTCTGCCACGAAAAAAAATTGAAAAGTGGTACGAGGGCTGGAACGGGGTCCACTCAGCCTCGGGAGGTCAACTGAGTAGAGGTGGGTTAGATTCCCACCTCAGCCATCCTGGAAGTGGTTTTCCGTGGTTTCCCACTTCTCCTCCAGGCGAATGCCGGGATGGTACCTAACTTAAGGCCTCGGCCGCTTCCTTCCCTCTTCCTTGCCTATCCCTTCCAATCTTCCCATCCCTCCACAAGGCCCCTGTTCAGCATAGTAGGTGAGGCCGCCTGGGCGAGGTACTGGTCATTCTCCCCAGTTGTATCCCCCGACCAAGAGTCTGAAGCTCCAGGACACTGCCCTCGAGGCGGTAGAGGTGGGATCCCTCGCAGAGTCCGAGGGAAAAGCCAAACCTGGAGGGTAAACCGATGATGATAATGATGATGATGATGATGAATTCCAAGTTTATCTTCATACTAGCTGCAGTACCCGGCGTTGACGGGACGATCATACAGAATATGCAAGGCCCCCAGCTATTTTCCTTCATTATTCCGTGGTGTAGTGGTTAGTGTGATTAGCTGCCGCCCCTAGAGGTCCGGGTTCGATTCCCGGCTCTGCAACGAAATTTAAAAAGTCGTACGAGGTCTGGAATGGGGTCCACTCAGCCTCGGGAGGTCAACTGAATAGAGGGGGGATTCGATTCCCACCTCAGCCATCTTGGAAGTGGTTTTCCGTGGTTTCCCACTTCTCCTCCAGGCAAATGCCGGGATGGTACCTAAATTAAGGCCACGGCCGCTTCCTTCCCTCTTCCTTCTATATCCCTTCCAATCTTCCCATCCCCCATAAGGCCCCTGTTCAGCATAGCAGGCGAGGTACTGGTCATACTCACCAGTTGTATCCCCCGACCCAGAGTCTGAAGCTCCAGGACACTGCCCTTGAGGCGGTAGAGGTGAGATCCCTCGCTGAGTCCGAGTAAACATAGGTACCGGTATTTAAAAAATACATTTTAAGCACCTTCCCCTAAACTACTATTTCATCCAGGGTGAATAAAAATGATTTAAAACCGAGACTGTAGCACCTTATTCCCAGACTTTATATACCGATTTTCATTAAATTCTGTTGACCCATTTCCTCGTGGTTCGGCGTTGATATGGACTTAGCAAAAAAAAAAAAAAAAAAGTTAAATTCACGAATCTCTCCCCTATCTTAGCTGGTACGCTAATAATGTATAAGACATAAATAATCGGAAATGTAATCCTACGTAACTTTAGTTATGTAATAGGACCATTAATAACATAAATGTTTGAGAAATAGATTTCAGGTCTTCCCCTAAACTACTACTTCACTCAGCTTGAAGAAAACTATTTAGAGCCTAGATTGTAGTGCATCATTCCCCGACTTCTTCTTCTTTATCTGTTTACCCTCCATGATTGGCTTTTCCCTCGTGCTCAGCGAGGGATCCCACCTCCACCTCCTCAAGGGCAGTGTCCTGGAAGCGTGAGACTTTGGATCGGGGAATACAACTGCAAGGGAGGACCAGTCTCTCGCCGGGTAGCCTCACCTACTATGCTGAACAGAGGCCTTGTAAGGGGATGGGGAGATTGGAAGGGATAGACAAGGAAGAGGGAAGGAAGCAGCCATGGCCTTAAGTTAGGTACCATCCCGACATTTGCTTGAAGAGAAGTGGGAAACTACGGAAAACCATTTCGAGGATGGCTGAGGTGGGAATCGAAGTCCCTCTACTCACTTGACCTCCCAAGGCTGAGAGGACCCTGTTTCAGTCCTCATACCACTTATCAAATTTCGTGGCAGAGCGGGGAATCCAACCCGGGCCTCCGGGGTTGGCAGCTAATCACACTAACCACTACACAACAGAGGCTCCGCCCAAACTTATTCGTTTATTAATGTCATTCCCCGCCATCTCTCCACTAACGTTTCGGAATATACCTCTTAGTCGAAGAGCTCGTTTCCTTGCTTCCAAGATCGTTACGATAGGAGACCCATGAATAAGTACACAGTGAATACTCTAAAGGATATTTTAGAAGAGCTGATATTATCGCAGTAAACCAACACACCGAAAAAGCTGTTGTATTAGATCCAACAAATCGCTTGGAAAGGAATCAACATCAGGCGTCTGAAGTCAACCAGGAGAAGTCCATCTACGAACCCTGTCTTATCATATCTCTCTGATCACTACATGGGCGCCCATATGACAATTTTGGGGGGAGGGAGAGCGGATAGACCTGGGGGTATGTAGTATTTTTAGTATTTTGGAAGATGAATGACGACTTGTATTCCGCGGTAGAATAAGGGTATCCCCTGCCCGTTAATGGGGGCGGTACTACCACTTCTACGTAATACCGACCTTTAAATCATTTTCTTGAAACAAAAACACTTCACCACATTAGATTTTGTCCTTTCCCTGAGAGCTGGGGCACGGGGGTCTTTGCCCCCGGGTATGGATCACTACCATGTTCCATTGAAAAACTTGTGTGTTATTGGACTCTAGAACTACAGGTGATATACCACTGTTGACCTTGAAACATATGAGAATCCTCGGATTGTCTTTGTCTAAATTACATCGCCTTAAACATTTAACCCTCAACTACCCGGGTACCACAATGAGGACATACATACCCGAGTCCAGTCTGTGAGACTTCTGTCAGAATTTACCTTTAATATAAAACAGCCATCTTTCCTTTGTTATTTCCGTATTTTATTATCGAGAAGGACCTATTACTACGTTATACTACAATGAAAAACGAAATATTGTAAGAATAGACGAGCTAATGTAATATCAAGAAAAAAAAGGAACTCTTATTTGCATATGTTTGCTCCTATGCACATAACAGATAATATTTTATAGTATGGTAGAGACGACATTTAGGCATATTTGAAAATCTAATATATTAATGAAACACAATGCAAAAGACCGTTTGAAATATCCAATGCTTTATTGAAAATTGCGAACCCTTTTCATGCTCATGTTTTCAGACTTACATCACAGCCGCGTGCTTGTCCTGTAAGACCTGGAAGTTTCACCACGAAGTTGTGTTTTTTCGTTCTGGAGTGGCTAATGCAGAGAGAGGAACTCCATTTGAACTTGTTTTTGCCACAAAACACTTTAGAAGCTGTGTTGAAGTCGCCAGTATAATTTGATGAGTTGCATGAATCATCATCACTGTAATTTTCAGAATTTTCTCCTCCTACATATCCGTCTTCTTGTTCCACGAAGCACAACCATGATCTGAGGTCAAATATAATATGTCCTCTTCTCCAGATACTTTACTTCCTAAAGCATCATCTACCTACTCTTGTACTATTTTATCAAAATTACTGTCAACAAACGTATCACCGTCCGTATTACACTTACACCCGGGTGCGGTCTGAGAGCTGTATACAGCAAATTATATCTTGCAAACAACTTGCCGATTGTTTTCTATCGACTGGCTGTAATTCTGAATGACCGAGCTAAGCGATTACAAGGCTGGTCGAGTCCGCAATCTACAGAAGGGGAGTTTTCGAAATATTAGGGATCTTGAGCAATCAAGAAGACCGGACCCGGGTTGGATTCACTAAAAATTCTCCATCACCATTTGTGTTTCTCATGATAGCGAGTGAATCCTATACTGAATTATGCATACTGATATTCGTCAATGCAAGAACTTGTGTGCTTGTTTCAGAACCCCCGTGGTCAATTATTATTTGTAAGCTGATATCTCTCTTGGAGAATAAATAAAATAAATATTTTATATGATTTTTATTCTACTTATCCTAAAATGAATTTCCCTACTTTCCTCGGAGCTGAATTCCATCAAATATTCAGAGTACCAGTAGTCTGAAAGATCTACATGTCCCTCTATTATTGTTTTCAAATTCTTTGAAATGTGTCAGATTAAAAGTTTTCTTCCACCTCGCGATTTCCACTCGACTACTAATCCTTCTCTTGTGCAGGATTTCCTCGAATTGTGGTTTCCTGTCTCTAGGTGTCAATAGCCAGTACCGAGAGTGATTACTCTCTGTATCTATCAATTGCCGGGATATTGTGGATTTTAAAAACTCATACGATTCATTTAACAGTGAATGCTGTTCAAATGCTCTATTAGTAGTGTCAGTGGTGGTGGTGATTATTATTTCTTTTGTTTGCTATTTGCTTTACGTCACACCGACACAGATAGGTCTTATGGCGACGACGGGACAGAAAAGGCCTAGGAATGGGAAGACAGCGGCCGTGTCCTTAATTACAGCCCCAGCATTTGCCTGGTGTGAAAATGGGAAACCACGGAAAACCATCTTCAGGGCTGCCGACAGTGGGATTCGAACCCACTACCGGATGCGAGCTCACAGCTGCGCGCTCCTAACCGCATGGCCAACTCGCCCGGTGATTATTGTCTTAATAGGAAGTACAACTGGGCAACCATCCTCTATATAGACCTAACACAAATCAGAGAGAGAAAAAATGGAAGGGATCTGACACTTCCAAAAATGAAGGTATCGTCCAAAGGAAGACAAGGCCACGAAGGTCAAGAAAATGAAGACACGCTAGGTCCCGTGTGCTCTAATACCACCGGGGTTGGAAAAGAACAAGAGTTGACCAAGGGAGGTCGGACAGGATGGATGAAAGTAACTTGTGGTGTAATATACAAAAGAAGAATGAGCACATGGTATTGTATAAGTTTCTCACAGCTTCACTTTTCTCAAAAGGTATTGAAACCATGGATATGACGTCTGTTGTTTTCTATAGGGTTTGTATTTACATGGGAGGTGAATTATATTTTGATAATTAAAATCAAGTCATAAAATATGAAATGCTAGGAACATAGAAACATTCTTAATTCTTCCAATAAGTACCTAACCGTCTGCCTCTGTGGTGTGGTAGTTAGAGTGATTACCTGCCACCCAGAGGCCCGGGTTCGATTTCCGGCTCTGCCACGAAATTTGAAAAGTGGTACGAGGGCTGGAAGAGGGTCCACTCGGCCTCGGGAGGTCATCTCAGTAGAGGGGTTTCGATTCTCAGCTCAGCCATCCCCGAAATGGTTTTCTGTGGTTTTCCACTTCTCGTCCAGGCGAATGCCGGGATGGTACCTAACTTAAGGCCACGGCCGCTTCCTTCTCTCTTCTTTGTCTATCCCTTCCAATATTTCCACCCCCCACCCCCACAAGGCCTCTGTTCAGCATAACAATGAGACCGCCTTGCGAGGTACTTGTCCTTCTCCCCAGTTGTATCCCCCGACCCAAAGTCTCACGCTTCAGGACACTGTTCTTGAGGCGGTAGAGGTGGGATCGGTCGTTGAGTCCGAGGAAAAACTCCACATTTTAAATGTACGTTTTGCAACTTGAAATTTTTAATTTTATACTTGTAAATTATATATGTATCTGTGATAATGAGTAAAAGTGCCGCATTTGGAGAAGGGGAGATATATCCCCCTTATCCGTCCCTTCCCCTTATCTACGCCACTCCCACCTTCGCGCAGAATACAGTAAGAACCTCGGGAGATGTTCAATTTTAAGTAAGAGATAGGAAATGACAGTAAATCAGATATGTTCCTATACTACAAGTGGTTTTTTTTTTTTTTTTTTTAGGTAACAACGTGTTTGCATTCTCAAAGTCATTATTAACCTAATTTTCATTTAATGTCGTGTGGACCGGAAAGGCCTGGTGCAGGTCTTCCGAGTTAACGCCTCATAGGCGACCTGCTCGTCTGTGAGGTTGGTGCCCTGTCTATGATGAATTCTAATGTTGAGGACGGCGCACACACCCAGCCCCCGAGCCATCGGAAATAACCCAGTCGGGAATCGAACTCGGGGCCTCTTAGACCAAACAGACCACGCTTCACTCCGTCGGCCCAAATTGGGCCTTGAATGCCAATTCTGAACATGATTATTGGTGAGGCTGGATGGTTGATGGGAAGCGGTGGAACTTTTTTTTTTTGGACGGAATCTTGCTGACCAGGATATGGCTAGCACCCTAGTGAGATGGATTAGATAAGAATGACCTTGGGCAGTTTGTATCAGAGGCCTTTTGTGTCATAATTGCCCACCATAGATGAGAAGAGGGTGTTGGGGGTTTGCATCTCTACCAGAATAGACTTTCCGTGCATTCTTCTTGATTCTGGTGTAGATATCTTCTATGTTAAGGTCGTTATGGATATCGCGATTCCGTTCAAACCGCTAGGCTCCTCAGATATGGCTCAACGCACGGTTCTGAACGTGCTGGCCAACACGGTAACAGTCGGACATTAACCTCAACTACGATACTGCTTGTAAGCTTTGTTAAGTATGAAGGGTGACAACAGTGGCGAGCCAGATGTTTTCTGCTCCCCCCACCCCCAAAATGATTTTAGGGGGCCAGAGTGCCATTTTCCTCCCCCCCCCCCAAAAAAAATCTCCTCCTACATGATAAGCTCCTTTACAACGTGGAGTTTGTTAGTCTTCGGGGGCTCCTAAGGCGATAAATCTGAAGAAGGTGGTAGATGGTTTAAAGCCTATATCTAAAAGTGAGATTATAAAGCGGGCTTTCCTTCAGAGAACTACATTTCCCAATGGAGACTGTTCAGGCGACACATCTGGTGGTAGAGCTTTTCACATTTCACATCATGAAATGCATAATATGCAGTAATAGGACATTTTAAGAAAATGTGTTTATGAAGCAAGTTCTATTTTTTAAACTTGTGATTATTTTTGATAGCTTTGTACATAAAACATTCCTTCAAAATATTGACTGTTTTTATGAATCAAGTTCTAATTTTCTGTTTACTTGTGAATATTATTGAAAACTCCGTGCATAAAACTCGTTCAAGAGAAACAAGCTCTATTGTTGTTCTGTTTTTTTTTTCTGTTTGTGAAGATTGTTATTATATAGGGATGTTCGCATTGATAGTTGTTCCTCATTTCACACGCCTGTGTTCAAGTTATAATCATGCCCTCCCCCACAATAATGTGTTTCACAATTTACTTTACATCGCATCGACACAGATTGGTCTTATGGCGACGATGGGGTAGGAAAGGGCTAGGAGTGGAAGGAAGCGACCATGACCTTAATTAAGGTACAGACCTAGCAGTAGCCTGTGTGAAAATGGGAAACCACGGAAAACCATATTCAAGGCTGCCGACGGAGAGGTTAGAATCCACTATCTCCGGAATGCAAGTGGTAATAAAATAACTACTTAAGTTAAACATTGTAGGGCCTATTGCAGCAGTGACGAAAAAAAACACTCATTTTCATTGCAATAAAAATTGCAACTGTCTTCTGTTTTAAAGAACTGGACTGGTTTCCGAGTAGCAATGTCACGCCACCGTCTAATCAGCAGGTTGTCTGTTGGGGTCGTCTCTCGGCCTGTTGTTTGGCATAATGCATAGCTGATTCAGCTGCGAGGGTTAGGGATAAGGGAACTGCAAGACTGCGTTCGAGGTCAGTCTCCCGTGTCTTGTGTTCAGCTTCCTTCCCTCTTCCTTTTCTATGCCTTCCGATCTTCCCATCCCCACACAAGGCCCCTGTTCAGCATAGCAGCCACCTGGGCGAAGTACGGGTCCTCCTTCCCGGTTTCATTTCCAGGACACTGCCCTTGAGGCGGTACAGGTGGTATCCGTCACTGAGTCCAGGGGAAAACCAACCCTGGAGGGTAAACGGATTATTAAGAAGACAAATCTAAATTGCTACTTGAATAACCTTCATTGCAGTACTTGAACACTTGATTTATTGTGAACGGTTACCCGACCCATGTGAACCAACTTTAAGACACAATTGGTGGTACTTATAGCTGCACTATCAGATTGTTTTAGGAATCATAAGGGTACGAACATGCCGAGTGGATTACTCCTCGCTCAGCGCTCATCACTCCTGTGTCTTCACACAGGAAGCTGAGAGATGCAAAACAAACCCATACATTTCAATAGTAGCGTTCATGCCGGCACTTCACTCATCCCTCTTCTCTCCACTCCTCCCTCAAGAATCAAATCGGTTTGATTTTGGAGCGATGTGCTTCTTGAGCGCTGTTCTGTGATTGGTTGGCTCAAGGCCACGGCCGCCTACTCATAATATTATCGGCCTGCGTTCACTGAAGGTAAAATATCCATGTTGAATATTATCTTTATACTCGGTAAATTTAATCTTTCGATGAAGTACAGATTGCTTTATTGAAGTGGAGAATAATATTATATTACTACTGCTTACGTTATTGTAATGACCAGTTCTTCTTCAATGCAAATATGACTGATATGATAGCTGCTGTACTTCCGTGGTTTCATATTGCCTTCAATTCCCTTCAGCAAATATTGAAATGTCTGCATTCTTCTTCTTCTTTTTCTACCGCCTTTTGCCACACCTTGTGGGGCCGCGGATGCGAACCGTATCACACATGTTGACTGACGCTGTTTTACGGATGGATGCCTTTCCTGACGTCAACCTTATGTGGAGAGATGTAATTACTATTGCGTGTTTCGGTGGTAGTTTGTAGTATGGTGTGTTGTCTGAGTATGAAGAGGAGAGTGTTGGAACAAACGCAAATAACCAATCCCCGAGCCAGAAGAATTAATGTCGCCAATAAAATCTCCGACCCGGCCAGGAATCGAACCCGGGATTCACCGAACCGAAGGGATCAACGTTTGCCATTCAGCCAAAGAGTCGTATACTGAAATGTCTGCATTGACATTCTTCGATAGTCGTAACATTTCTGTGGGTCTTTCTTCACTTCTTGGTATAAATGATGGAATTCACCCAATCTCTGCCTTCACTAATTAATTGGATGTGCGCTGTATCTTATGTCAGAACTTGAAATCAAGTACAGTTTGCGTGCTATCATAAGTTCATCATCACTTCTGCTACTATACTTAACTATTATGTATGCTATTTTGCTTTACGTCGCACCGACACAGATAGGTCTTATGGCGACGATGGGATAGGAGAGGCCTAGGAATGGGAAGGAAGCGCCCGTGGCCTTAATTAAGGTACAGCCCCAGCATTTGCCTGGTGTGAAAATGGGAAACCGCGGAAAAACATCTTCAGGGCTGCCGACAGTGGGATTCGAACCCACTATCTCCCGGATGCAAGCTCACAGCTGCGCGCTCCTAACCGCACGGTCAACTCGCCCAGTACTATTATGTATACAGAGGAGTATGAACATTTTCACGAAAAAAATTACATATAAAGAACACAACCCTATCTTCTCGTGAATGCTGCACAATCATAACTGGATGGAAAACTTTTCCTCATTAATGAAGAAAGAGCGAGGGTCTCCTACCCAGTATGTGCGCCTTTGAATGATGAGTGATGAGTGAAGAGCACTGCTATGAGCACTGAGTGAGGAGTAATCCACTCGGCATGTTCGTACCCTAACTCTGATATCAGACTCCCAGCTCTCATTGTTTAAGATACGAGTACAGTTCGTTTGTAAGTATCCCAAGTGTTCTGAAATGTGCACTTACTGGTTTAAGACACTCAATTTTCTTGTCCAGCGCCTTCGTTAAAGTCGAAAGGAATGGTGTGTGTGTGTGTGTATGAGGTGGGGATATTATGTGGTTTCCATTTCCTCCATATCACTTTACCTACATTTTCTGACAGTTTTTGTGTTTTCACTCTTTTTTAGCACGCCATGGACCATGAGGTTCGGGTCAGTTGCTCCCATCGCAACTCTTTTAATGTGTCTTAACCAGGGTCTATGACGAGAAGGAAGAAAAGCATAGAAAGAAAGCAAAGCAGTAAACAATAGCTAAGTCAAAACGCGCTACGTCGGGGCGTGGGCGAAACGCCTGCCCGGTACCTCACAACGCCCACTTGTTGCCACGCGCAAGGCGACGCGAGGCGTCGTATATCGACCGGGATTGATCCTTGCATGACTTCTGTCTGTGCACGCCATGTCCTCGACCTCTACAGCCAGCACTACCAGCCGCAACAGACGAGTTATCAAGACTCGATCTGACTTTGTCAAGAATGTTTTCCTCCCTTTTATTCACAGATTCAACATACTGATAGCATCAGCTTATATTTTTAGACTTTAGCTTGGCTGTTTTTAACAATATTCTATTAATTTTAAAACAAAACAAAAAACGATAGGAAGGTTATGGCTCCCAGAAGGAGCCTGCTAATAATGTTGGAATCAGAAGACAGGTGAGATTGAAACAGCCATCCCTAGAATTTTTCCCAGTGGATTCCCATTTCAACTCCAAAAATTCCTTTGAAATGACACCAGCTTCCTTACCAACTCCAAAATTATCCCATTTTCTATCCAAATCAAAAGAACTGCATCTGGCGATCCGAACTTGTCCTCGGACATTCTTCTTCTTCTACCGCTTTTCCCACACTTGTGTGGTCGCGGGTGCGAACTGTGTAGCACATGTGGATTTGGCCCTGTTTTACGGCCGGATGCTCTTCCTGACGCCAACCTAATATGGAAGGATGTAATCACTATTACGTGTTTCTGTGGTGGTTGGTAGTGTAGTATGTTGTCTGAATATGAAGAGGAACGTGTTGAAACAAACACAAACACCCGGTCCCCGAGCCAGAAGAATTAATCAAACACGCTTAAAATCCCCGACCCGGTCGGGAATCGAACCCGGGACCCTCTGAACCGAGGGCCTCAACGCTGACCATTCAACCAATGAGTCGGAACTTGTCCTCGGCACTCCCGGCACTAAAAGTCATACGCCATTTCATTTCATTTTGCTACTACTACTACTACTACTACCACCACCACCACCACCACTAATAATAATAATGTTCAAACCTTGTCCCGTTTCTCCAAGGGCTCGGGTATGGAGTGAGATGAAACTCCGTAGCGAGTTTTTATGACCGGATGCGCTTCCTGACGTCAACCTCATCAGATGAGTTAATGGGATGACATGATAATAGGAAGGGAGAGGGTGAAACACGTTGCCAGCAGATATCCTACTTCTGTCAAATAGCACGAAGCTCAAAGCTTTACGTCCCCATCCGACGGAGGAATCACTATCCACAGCGCCATGTGTCCTCACTCCATACGAGAACTGCGGAGGGATTTGGAATTGCATCCCGACTGCTAGTAATTAGGAACTATATAAAACCACCAGGCCTTTGCAGGCAAGATGTAGTGTTTAGATTGCACTATGTCTTCTGGTATGGGCTAGAATAAAATTGTTACTATCATTGACCTGTCTCAGTCTTATCCTTGGCTTTGACAATATGAAAGTGGCTGAGGTATGAATGACGCTAGTAAAGCCATTCCTTATGCAGCCAGTCCCTGCTATGAATGGTGTGAAAATGTCGCTCATAGGGTCGGTTGGTGCACGCATTTCAGTGGGCTTGGCAGACTGATGTGCAATAGCAACTTCTGGCTCAGTGAGGAAAGCAACGGGAAACTACCTCACTCCTCATTTCCCTACTACGCCTCTTCAGTGACACCTAGGCCATCTATGACAGCTAACAGTGGACCTGTTGAGGATCCAACCAGCCTTCGGGCTGAATACCAACAAACAAACAAACAAACAAACAAACAAACAAACAAACAAACAAACAAACAAACAAACAAACAAACAAACAAACAAACATACATACATACATACATACATACATACATACATACATACATACATACAACTATTGTTGGGAGATCAGAAGAATGCACATGCCCGGTGAGGTACGGGGCGAAGGGGTTTTCACCAGCAGAGCCAGTGACGCAATGGTTACCATAGCAACTCCGCTACTACCCAGGTGACTTTATTATTATCTCCTACTGGCAGCCCTTCGCTCTTGTCAATTGTAATCCAGCAAACTGCAAAGTGTGAAACAATGTTTTCGTGCAGCAGATAAGAGCAGATAAGAGCCGATCTGTCTGGGCAGAACAGGAAGTTCATGCTTGCAGGCCACATTCCTCATTCTTGCATTCTTCTCATCTCTACACAGTACCACTCATACCCTGCCGGCCAACATTCTGATGGTGAAATTTTTGACCAACGGGACTGGCTACCAGATGGGCTATTGTCGAATAATAATAATAATAATAATAATAATAATAATAATAATAATAATAATAATAATAATAATAATAATAATAATAATAATAATAATTTCTTAATCTGTTTACCCTCCAGAGTTGGTTTTTCCCTCGGATTCAACGAGGGGTCCCACCTCTACCGCCTCTCAAGGGCAGTGTCCTGGAGCGTGAGACTTTGGGTCTGGGGGTACTACTGGAAAGAAGGACCAGTATCGCGCCCAGGTGGTCTCACCTGTTATGCTGAACAGGGTCCTTGAGGGGGATGAGAAGATTGCAAGGGATAGACAAGGAAGAGGGAAGGAAGCGGCCGTGGCCTAAGTTAGGTACCATCCCACCATTTGCCTGGAGAAGTAGGAAACTTCGGAAAACCACTTCGAGGATGGCTGAGGTGGGAATCGAACCCACCTCAACTCAGTTGACCCCCCGAGGCTGAGTGGATCTCGTTCCAGCCCTCATGCCACTTTTCAAATTTCGTGGCATAGTCGGGAATCGGACCGGGCCTCCGGGGTGGCAGCTAATCACGCTAACCACTACACCAGAGAGGCGGACAAGAATAATAATAATAATAATAATAATAATAATAATCAACGTCATCATTATCATTATTTAATGGCCATTCCACTTTAACATGTTTGTTCTTCTGTTTTATTCCAGCATTCCTTAAATGTCAATGGCTGGTGATGGGCTTCAATCCTGTAAGCCGAGCTGAGAAAAAGCTCAAAGGTTAAAGCGCTAATCTTCTGAGCTCAAGTTGCCGGGTTCGATTTCGACTTAGTACGGCGAATTTTGAAGGTGCTCCACTACGATAGCCTCGTGTTAGCAGATTTAATAGCACGTGAAACAACTCTTGTGGGACAAACTGCCGGCAGCTCGGAGACTCCGAAAACTGCAAAAGTAGTTAGTTGAACGTAAATCCAATAGACTACTAAAGAAAACCAAACCAAACCCCATGGCACTACAGCCCTTGGTTTACCAAGCGACCGCTGCTCATCCCGAAGGCCTGCAGATTACGAGGTATCGTATGGTCAGCACGACGAATCCTCTCGGCCGTTATTCTTGGCTTTCTAGACCGGGACCGCTATCTCACCGTCATATAGCTCCTGAATTCTAATCACGTAGCTGAGTGGACCTCGAACCAGCCCTCCTGTTCAGGTAAAAATCCCCGACCTGGCCGGGAATCGAGCCCTGGGCCTCGGGGTAAGAGGCAGGCACGCTACCCCTACACCACGGGGCCGGCCCAATAGACTACTATTATTATAAATTGCAATAACTACGGCACAAGAGACGGAGATTTTTTTTGCTTTACGTCGCACCGACACAGATAGGTATTATGGCGACGATGGGACAGGAAAGGGCTAGGAGTGGGGAGGATGCGGCCGTGGCCTTAATTAAGATACAGCCCCAGCAGTTGCCATTTGAAAATGGAAAACCACGGAAAACCATCTTCAGGGCTGCCTACAGTGGGGTTCGAACCCACTATCTCCCGAATACTGGGTACTAGCCGCACTTAAGCGTCTGCAGCTATCGAGCTCGTTCGGGAAGGAAGCGGCCATGGCCTTAATTATGGTACAACCCCAACATTTGCCTGGTGTGAAAATGGAAACCCACGGAAAACTATCTTCATGGCTGCTGACAGTGGGATTCGAACCCACTATCTCCCGGATGCAATTTCACACACAAGCAGTGTTACCGACCGACAATCATATCATCAGAATGGAAGGAAGAGCCTAAATAAAGAACACAAATCGACCTACTTTCATTGAACTATGCATTAATGATTCACCATAAAATTAGTCGAACTCTTCAAAATGTGCCATTTCAGTCTATTATTCTATTAATTCTGCGACGTTGTACAACATAAAACTTTTCGGGCTCGTCCGGGATTTGAACCCGGGACCTCTCGCACCCAAAGCGAGAATCATACCCCTAGACCAACGAGCCACGCCGGCGGACTTCTTAGCAATCTATCAAGAGGGCACGATTGCCAGGAAGGTGTTTCAATTATTCGCCAGTATAAACTATCAGCTAGAACAGTGTCACCGGTAAGTTTATTATGGACTGGCACTTGTGTCATCACACTCATAGTACCTTCTACAACAGTTGACACGCAGGGGAATACAATGTGGCAGGGAAGTGTAAGAACACTGTTAAAACAACAGTTTATCTGATGATATCTTGTAAGGTCCCGTCTGGGTGGTGTAGTGGTTAGTGTTGATTAGCTGCCACATCCGGATGCCCGGGTTCGATTCCCGGCTCTGCCACGAAATTTGAAAAGTAGTACGAGGGCTGGAACGGGGTCAACTTAGCCACGGGAGGTCAACTGAGTAGAGGGGATCGATTCCCACCTCAGCCATCCTCGAAGTGGTTGTCCGTGGTTTCCCTACTTCTTCTCCAGGCATATGCCGGGATCAATAATTATAAATTTATAGAAGGGCCTACATCCAGCCGCTTTCTTTCACTCACGCGTACACAAATAAAATCTGAGGTAACAGAAGCTCAGTCGGAACTAGTAGAAGCAACTCTGCTAGGGCGTTTTCATTCATGTTCGTGCGAATGAACAACACGCAATGTCAGATAATTCAAAGAATCGTTGAACCATTGACGCACACGCAAAGGAAGGGAGATAAGTTAT
The DNA here is from genome assembly GCF_040414725.1 of Anabrus simplex. Lineage (NCBI taxonomy): Eukaryota > Metazoa > Arthropoda > Insecta > Orthoptera > Tettigoniidae > Anabrus > Anabrus simplex. The sequence goes on from NC_090268.1 coordinate 45,942,045, forward strand.
ATAAACAAACATAACAATGTAAATAAATATTGAAAGAGCTGGGTGTGCTAGAGATTAACAGGAAAGAAGTACGTATGGGCTTTCTATTGAGATTTTATTAGAGGACTTCACCTTCATCTCTTATCTGTGGACACTCTCATAGGAACCGAGATTATCTGTTAAAATCTACTAAACCGTTCCATCACAATATATTGTAGTCATATTTAACATGTTAGATTAAATGATGGGCGTCTCCGAAAACCGTGAAAGTATTTAGTGGGACGTGCGACCTGTTAATAATATTCAAGTTAGATAATATGACTATTTGAGCTTGTTGTTCCTTTAACTGTTGATAACCACTATAGGCCCCTATCAGAACTTTTAAAATACTACTACTACTACTACTACTACTACTACTACTACTACTACTACTACTACTACGAGCAGGTGCCCGCGCGGTTTAGATCACATAACTATCAGGTTGCATTCGGAATATCGTGGGTTCGAATCCTACTGTCATCAGTCCTGAATATGATTTTCCGCGGTTTCTCATTTTCAGTTTAGGCATTTAAGGCCACAGTTGCCTCCTTCTCACTCCTAGCCCTTTACTATCCGTAAAGCAAATTGAAAATATAATAATAATAATAATAATAATAATAATAATAATAATAATAATAATAATAATGTCCGCCTCTATGGTGTAGTGGTTAGTGTGATTAGCTGCCACCCCCGGAGGTCCGGGTTCGATTCCCGGCTCTGCCAAGAAATTTTAAAAGTGGTACGAGGGCTGGAACGGAGTCCACTCAGCCTCGGGAGGTCAACTGAGTAGAGGTGGGTTCGATTCCCACCTCAGCCATCCTCGAAGTGGTTTTCCGTGGTTTCCCACTTCTCCTCCAGGCGAATGCCGGGTTGGTACCTAACTTAAGGCCACGGCCGCTTCCTTCCCTCTTCCTTGCCTATCCCTTCCAATCTTCCCATCCCTCCACAAGGCCCCTGTTCAGCATAGCAGGTGAGGCCGCCTGGGCGAGGTACTGGTCATTCTCCCCAGCTGTATCCCCGACCAAGTGTCTGAAGCTCTAGGACACTGCCCTTGAGGCGGTAGAGGTGGGATCCCTCGCTGAGTCCGAGGGAAAAGCCGAACCTAGAGGGGAAACAGATGAATAATAATAATAATAATAATAATAATAATAATAATAATAATAATAATAATAATAATAATAATAATGTCCGCCTCTGTGGTGTAATGGTTAGTGTGATTAGCTGCCACCCCCGGAGGCCCGGGTTCGATTCCCGGCTCTGCCACGAAATTTGAAAAGTGGTACGAGGGCTGGAACGGGGTCCACTCAGCCTCGGGAGGTCAACTGAGTAGATTCCCACTTCAGCCATTCTGGAAGTTGTTTTCCGTGGTTTCCCACTTCTCCTCCAGGCAAATGCCGGGATGGTACCAAACTTAAGGCCACGCCCGCTTCCTTTCCTCTTCCTTCTCTATCCCTTCCAGTTTTCCCGTTCCCCGCAAGGTCCCTGTTCAGCATAGCAGGTGAGGCCGCCTGGGCGACACTGGTCATCCTCCCCAGTTGTGTCCCCCGACCCAGAGTCTGAAGCTCCAGGACACTGCCCTTGAGGCGGTAGAGGTGGGATCCCTCGCTGAGTCCGAGGGAAAAGCCAACCCTAGAGGGTAAACAGATTAAGAAAGAAAGAATAATAATAATAATAATAATAATAATAATAATAATAATAATAAAACAATAATAATAATAATAGATTAGGAAATGACCGAGCGAGTTGCCCGTGCGGTTAGGAGCGCGCAGCTGTGACCTCGCATCCGGGAGATACTGGGTTTGAACCCCACTGTCGGCAGCCCTGAAAATGATTTTCCGTGGTTTCCCATTTTCACACGAGGCTAATGCTAGGACTGTACTTTAATTAAGGCCACGACCGCTTCCTTCCCATTCCTTGGCCTTTCCTGTCCCACCGCCGCCATAAGACCTATCTGGGTCGGTGCGACGTAAAGCAACTAGCACGAAAAAAAAAAAGATTAGGAAATGAAGTCGTAAGGGAAGTAGATGAATATTGTTACTTGGGTAGCAGAATAACTAACCATGTCAGAAGTAAGGAGGACGTAAAATGCAGGAATTGTATTACATGTGTACCGGGCGGTACACCTCCACGCCGCTAATTCAAACCTTGCGCCAGTTGAAAACTCCCCTACTGGAATAAGTCTGAACTTTGTCTTATGTGTTAATTTTCAAGTTGCCCTGAAGATGTCACTACTTGGAAATTTTGAAGTTTCTGAACTGTGTTGTTTTCGATGTATTTTTGTTTTGCTTGTAGTAAGAAGTGTGAACATTCTCTTCTAGAGGACACTACTGAAGAACTACAACGATGCACCCTAGTGCGAAGTGAAAGAACTGTTTTTTTTTTTTTTGAGAAAATTTAATTTCAAAAGTTTGTTCTTTGCTAAATTTCTTTCAGTCATTGTTTAAGTTGGCAATATTAACCCTTTCTTTCCCCTTGTTTTGAATCTAGCCAATCCCGAATTTCTTTAATTAATTTTCCACCAATAATGTGTTTCTTCTTCATATTGTGTAGGGGTTCTCTTTATCCACCAATAAAATGATTGTGGGCGGGTGTTTTCCTTCCTGAAACGCCTCGAACTTTCCGTGAGAGTATATAAACTGCTGATTTTAGGGTCTCTGCGCCACTTCTGTACCATCTTTCAGTGTGTAAAGTACGTAGCAGGGGGCGGGAAGCGCCTCTTTCTTCGGGGAGCAGTTCTACTCCAAGGTAATGGCCTTTTAATAACTTCTTTTCTTGCTAGCTCAGCAGTTTAACTCTCGGGGCGGGTCCGAAGCGTTTCTACCATGTAACCTTTTCCTAAAATGTAACTACTCTTAGCATCTATTATCTTTTAAAGCTACATATTGGGATAGAGAGTGTTTTACCCTCTCGAGCTCCCACTCCTTTTGTTTTGAGGTGAACTTATTTCTCACTACCGATTCTTCCTTAATGTAATGTAAATTGTTCTTTTCTAAAGTCACCTCAGTAGTATGGGATTAGCCCTTGCATTAGTGGCCTAGTGCCAGATTAGGGTTTTAAACTAGTGTATTAGGAGTGCAGATCGCCTCCTCTCAATTGTTATTTTAGAGGTCAAGTAATTAACCTTTTCTCACTTAATAGACCTCAGTAGGTTGGGTATGTTACCCCTGTGTATATGTCCTTAGAGGACAACTTGAAGGTGGAGTTTGGTGTGGCCTTTGATAGGCTTAAAGTTGAGAGCGAGTGGCTCTTTTTCGAAAATTGAGTGTTGTATGCCTCGAGGAGGCTTTACTGTGTAATTTGGAGCAAGTGCTCCTGGGCTTGATTGGGGTCTTCTGCCCCTTTGTTGGATTCTGTATATCGTAAAGTTGGGCTAGTTGCTCAGAATTGTGTGTCTGGCTCTCGGAGCCCAAATACTGTAATTGTACCTTATTGCTTTGCTACTCTGTACCTGCCATTCTTGTTATTTCGTGTTTTTGCAAAGAAAATATAACCTTGTTAAATTTTACATTAACTTTAATTTCGTAGTTTGAGACCCGTTCACGCCCGCACCTTCTTTCACCTCTACCTACCACAAAAATACGGTAACAAGTGGTAGCAGAGCGTGGTTGAATGGGTCTCAATTTAGCCCCTTTTGACGGCTAAACATTGCCTTGATTCGAACTCTAACAATTTTCTCAGTTGCTGGAATTTTTTAAATTTTCCTTTTTCAAAATTGTTCTGTCATCATGCCCGGCCCTCGCGATGTTCTCCATCTTAACTATTTGCGCAAGGAGGAGTTGATCTATGAGTTAACTATCAGAAATGTGCAATCTGGAGGCACGGTTGCAGTAGACACAAACAGGCTTAGAGAGTCCCTTGAGTTGCCCATTTCTATCCCCACTTTGGGAGAGAAAGAAATTGACGACTCTCTTTCCACGATCCTCGAGAATATTACTGGGCTAGCATCTGTAGTTAGTTTTTTTGACGAAAATGATCCTTCTCCTAATCAAATTAAGCGTGTGCAAGCCAGGCTATTTCATTTTTCAAATAGAGTTAACGATCTGTTGTCTCTAAAGTTGAATGACGTTCAGAGGAAGGAAGCTAGTACGGTGCTTGAAAATATTTCTGAATTATCTAGTAAGGTCACTCAATTGTTAACTGGGGAAGTTCCTGCCAAAACTGATCTACCCGCTACGGTGAATGTAGGTAGCGAGGAAGAGCCTCCTAAGGGAGAAGTTAATAGGATAACCGTTGGAGCTCAAACGATCTCTGCCCCATTGGACAACGAGTCCGAACGCCGTACATCGTTGAATAATGTACGTTCTGAATTAACTTCTTTGCCACTGAAACCTTTACCTACTATGTCATCTGGGTTCAGCAGCTTGCCTCATCCATTGGCAATGTTGCTCAGAGGTATCTCGAAGTTTTCGGTTAACACTACCAATGAAGTTATTTCTTTCTTAAGGTTTTTAGTTGAATTTCAGGATCATGCCCTTGTTTTTTCTCTTTCTCCATGTCAGATTTTGCAAATCATCTATCCCTATGCAATAGGTATTCTCTCAGACAAAATAGTAAGAGCCATTGCCGAGCAATCATCTATTGAAGACTTCCACGCCCACTTGTTAGCTAACTTCATCCCGGCTAGGGCAAGGTCCTCCCTTATTCAGAAGTACTATTATCGGGTACAGCGCTTGGATGAAAACTTGGCAGATTTCATCCAAGATATTAAATTCTATACTAGGGTGTTTGCTCTTCACTTCCCTGAGGATCAAATTGTACAAGCTATTGTGGAAGGCATTTCACCATCCTATAGGTCATATTTGTGTTTCGCGGCGTGCCCGCAAACTTTCTCTGAACTTGAAGCATTGGCCGTCTCAGCGGAAGGAGTTAGATACGCCGATTCCTTGCGTGTCGCGAAAGAACCCCCGCCTTCTTTTAGTAATACTCGGCCTCCACCTCGCCGATCAGTCATACCTCGTAAATGTTATGCTTGCGGGTCGCCTGACCACCTTCGCAATAAGTGTCCATCAATCAATTCTAGTGGGACAAGGAATGGAGCTGGTTCATCACAAGGCTGTTTTAAATGTGGGGCTTTCTCACATATCGCCAAGAATTGCCCAAATTCAAATAGCACCCCCTCCTGCTCAACCTCTGGTGCAAATTCCACCAATGCCAATAATAAAAAGTGACTAGTGGCTTCGGCTGAGTCGACTAATCCATCTTTCCGAGGCTCAACCCCTGGTAAACAGATCGAAAATTCAGGGACCGTTCAATCTGCAAATCCGTCTTTTGAATGCCCCAAAGAGTGTCTTAGGATTGCGGCGGATACCCACGCACTGGTCCCTTTTCTCAAAATTGAGTTAAATAATGAGCCTATAACAGCTCTATTAGATTCAGGCAGTGTTTGTTCTATTATTTCGGCTGAATGGTATTCAAAATTGAAATCTGTTTGTAAACTACCTGACTATGGCTCATCTCCTGTTCAATACGTTTCGGCTAATTCATCTCCATTAGAAATTCTCGGTTCTGTAAATGTCAAAATTCGTATTTTTAAATTTACATGGAAAATCAAATTGTTTGTGGCTAAGCACTTGTCTTGCCCCATTATATTGGGAGCTGACTTCATTTCTTACACTGGTCTTGTGCTCGATCTTCAGAGTAGGTCGTGCACTTTCAAATTTGCTTCCAATTGTAAAATCCCCTTGTTAAAATGTAATTCTGCATCATGTTCATCTATTTCGCCTACCCAGGATGAGATGTTGTTAGACCTTAGACATCTACCTGAGGAGCAGGCTGATAGTATTCGTAAGTTGTGTCAGTCGTTTCCAGAGGTGTTCTCTGATACTCTTGGTGTTACTGACCTTATCGAATACAAAATTGAGGTCACGGATTCGATTCCGGTCCGTTTTCCACCTTATAGGCTATCTTCACCTAAAATGAAGGCTCTGAAAGAAATCATCGATCAGATGTTGAAGGATGGTATTATTAGGCCCTCTAAGTCGGCGTAGTCTTCGCCTATTTTTCTAGTCCAGAAACCCCAAGGGGGCTTCAGGCCTGTCATTGATTATAGGGCTCTCAATCGGAAGGTGGTGTTACAATCTGTGCCCCTTCCCGACCTTCATTCCTGTTTTTCATGGTTCCGTAAGGCCAAGTTCTTCACCATCTTGGATTTGAATCAGGCCTACAATCAAATTCCCCTGGCCGAAGAGTCTAAACATCTTACAGCATTTGCCACGGATTGGAATTTGTATGAATACAACCGCGTGCCTTTTGGGCTCCCCACGGGAGCAGCTGTACTCACTAGGCTGCTAGATAGGGTCTTCTCTGACATCAAATTTGAGTACTTGTATCACTACTTGGATGATGTCGTCGTATTTTCGGAGACCTTTGAAGAACATCTAGATCATCTGCGAGATGTTCTCAATCGCCTTCGTAAGGCTGGGTTAACTGTCAAGTTGTCCAAGGTTGCCTTTGCTAAGCCCTCTATGTCATTCCTAGGGCATATTGTGTCACCTGATGGTGTTGCCGTCGATCATTCCAGAACACAGGCCATCCGTGATTTTAAACCTCCCAAGGACGTTAAAGGTATCGCCAGGTTCATTGGTATGGTGAATTTCTTCAGGAAGTTTATTCCTAACTTCGCTAACAGAGCGGCGCCCTTGAACCTTCTTCGTAGGAAAGGCATCAAATTCGGGTGGGAACCTTCTCAACAAGCCGCTTTTGAAGATCTTAAATTAGCTCTCTGTAATGCCCCTGTCCTTGCTATGCCTGATTTCTCAAAGAAATTCATCGTCCAAACTGACGCGTCGTCGTCAGCAGTAGCTGCAGTCCTTCTTCAAGAGACTGAACTAGGGAGGCGACCCATCGCCTATGCATCTAGGACTCTATCGGCTCAAGAAACCAAGTATTCCATCTATGAGCTCGAAGGTTTGGCAGTCTTATTTGCCTTAGAAAAGTTCCGTCTCTATCTGGAACATGTCAAATTCGACCTGGAGACAGATAATCAAGCCTTAAGCTGGGTCTTAGGTAGGCCGCGTCGTACTGGTCGTATAGCCCGTTGGGCCATTCGAATCTCTGCCTTCCAATTCGATGTCAGGCATATCAGAGGTACCGAAAATGTTGTCGCTGATGGACTCAGCCGTATGTTTTCCAACGACGTTGAGAACCATGAACCGGTCGATAGTTCATCTCCTCCCGAGTCCATGCTATCTGATGTTAATGCCATCTTAACAGATGCTCCCATTCTCTTTAGGGATATCGAGAAATACCAACGTGAAGATCCGACGCTGGCTCCGATAATGGAAACCCTTTCTTCTGGGGAACATGTCGTCCCTTATGTTTTGAGGAATGGTGTTTTATGTTGCCCTTCGAGGCATTATGAGATGATGAAGGTTGTCGTTCCAGCTGTTCTTGTACCTATGATCTTCAAGTACTATCATGAGACCCCATTAGCAGGGCATCTAGGCATCTTTAAAACTCGTGAGAAGATTCGTGAAATGTTCATCTGGAAGGGTATGGACGGTGAAATCCGTGAACTAGTAAAGGCTTGTAAATCCTGTTTGCTTAGTAAACCAACCATGTCCACCAAGGTAGGCCTTCTGTCTTCGCATCAAGCGTCGCGCCCCATGGAACGCCTGTATATTGATTATGTAGGACCCTTCCCCCAGTCGAAGGGAAATGCCAACAAGTTCATCTTTGTATGCGTAGATGGTTTTACAAGATTTTCCTGGTTATTTCCGACTAAGCTGGCTACCGCTCAGTCCACCATTACTTGTCTAAATTCTATCTTTGCTTCTTTTGGTCCGTGTCAATATATTGTGTCTGATAATGCTAAGGCGTTTACATCTAATCTATTTCGTAAATTCTGCTTTGACCTGTCCATCTCTCATGTGACTACTTCTGCTTATTACCCTCAACCATCTCTGGCTGAACGGGTTAACCGTAATCTCAGGTCCGCGCTTATTGCCTATCATCATGAAGATCATTCCAGGTGGGACACGTCCCTGCATTGGTTAGCTTTTGCTTTGAATTCGGCGGTCCATGAATCTCATAAATTTACTCCAGCGTCTTTGATGTTCAAGTTTGTTCCCAACACGCCGCTCTCTAACCTCTGGTCTCTGAGTGACATTCTACCCGAGACAATAGACCCGGACAATATTAAAGATCTTTGGAAGAAGGCTAAAGCCAATCTTAAAGTGTCTCATGAAAAGGTTAGGGAAAGATATGATCGTGGACGGAGACCCACCAATTTGAAGGTAGGTGACCAGGTGATGGTCAAGAACTTTGTTCCCGCGGGCAAGCTTGCCCCCAGATTTCATGGGCCGTGTATCATTCTCGATTTCCTTACGCCGGTTACGTTGTTATTAAGTAATCCAGCCACCGAGAGGATATTTAGGGTTCACCTGTCACAGGTGAAACCGGTGTAATTTCTGTGTTAACTTGCTTCATATTATATTGAAAGGAATATGAAGGTTATATTTTTTTGAGTTTTCACTTTTAAGGCATTCTGCCCCTTCTATAATATTTTGTTTTATATGTAAGCATTTTGTAAAACCTTCCCCGAACCGTTAAACTGCCATTCTGTCCTTGCCACGGCCATTACCACGCTCCCGTCTCCTGCTCCCCACACACTGTGGCTTGCTTATATAAAATGCCATGGATATCTGCACGCCGCTGGCCCCTCAACCTCTCCACAAAGCCTGTGCCCTCAAAAAAAGATGATGGTCCAACAAAATTCTGCCGCCTAGCTTTAATGTTTCAGTGCCCCCGCAGCCGCGCGGCGCCGTGCTGCGACTGGGATAGAGGAAGGGCCCCCTCTAATCCAGCGAGGACGACAGGTGTACGGCGAGCCGGAGCCCTCCTCCCGGCCAAGGCTGATGTGCGGCGCACGACCTGCTACTTGCCCGCAGCCTGTATATGTTCACCGCGGGCGCGGCGTGCTTCAACACCACTGCTCCCCTCATAGTGCGGGCGAGCGGTATCTCAGGGTGCTTGAGGGGTCCGAGCGACCGCCTTTGGACGCAAGCTGCAACGGCCGGTCTGGCCATCCAACTTAATCAACATCGAAATATTTAATCAACTACATGGACATTTACTATCAGCAATTACTACACTTGGGAATTCAACAGCAATATTTGGTGGACTTTGAAAATTTTTCTTCACTTTCAAGTATTAAAAGTTTTTCTTCTGAATTCAACTTCTACAAACATAAAGACATCACTTCAGCAGTTACTACGAGAATTTTTGAAACTGGATCAAATCAAATTTTCACTATTTTGATAAATACTTCTGCAATTAATCTCCATATCAACATCATATCTTGGACCTTGTTTTTAACGAATTTCATGTGTCACCCCTGGATGGGACTTTTGGGGGGGGGGAGTCTGTACCGGGCGGTACACCTCCACGCCGCTAATTCAAACCTTGCGCCAGTTGAAAACTCCCCTACTGGAATAAGTCTGAACTTTGTCTTATGTGTTAATTTTCAAGTTGCCCTGAAGATGTCACTACTTGGAAATTTTGAAGTTTCTGAACTGTGTTGTTTTCGATGTATTTTTGTTTTGCTTGTAGTAAGAAGTGTGAACATTCTCTTCTAGAGGACACTACTGAAGAACTACAACGATGCACCCTAGTGCGAAGTGAAAGAAATGTTTTTTTTTTTTTTGAGAAAATTTAATTTCAAAAGTTTGTTCTTTGCTAAATTTCTTTCAGTCATTGTTTAAGTTGGCAATATTAACCCTTTCTTTCCCCTTGTTTTGAATCTAGCCAATCCCGAATTTCTTTAATTAATTTTCCACCAATAATGTGTTTCTTCTTCATATTGTGTAGGGGTTCTCTTTATCCACCAATAAAATGATTGTGGGCGGGTGTTTTCCTTCCTGAAACGCCTCGAACTTTCCGTGAGAGTATATAAACTGCTGATTTTAGGGTCTCTGCGCCACTTCTGTACCATCTTTCAGTGTGTAAAGTACGTAGCAGGGGGCGGGAAGCGCCTCTTTCTTCGGGGAGCAGTTCTACTCCAAGGTAATGGCCTTTTAATAACTTATTTTCTTGCTAGCTCAGCAGTTTAACTCTCGGGGCGGGTCCGAAGCGTTTCTACCATGTAACCTTTTCCTAAAATGTAACTACTCTTAGCATCTATTATCTTTTAAAGCTACATATTGGGATAGAGAGTGTTTTACCCTCTCGAGCTCCCACTCCTTTTGTTTTGAGGTGAACTTATTTCTCACTACCGATTCTTCCTTAATGTAATGTAAATTGTTCTTTTCTAAAGTCACCTCAGTAGTATGGGATTAGCCCTTGCATTAGTGGCCTAGTGCCAGATTAGGGTTTTAAACAAGTGTATTAGGAGTGCAGATCGCCTCCTCTCAATTGTTATTTTAGAGGTCAAGTAATTAACCTTTTTCTCACGTATTAGACCTCAGTAGGTTGGGTATGTTACCCCTGTGTATATGTCCTTAGAGGACAACTTGAAGGTGGAGTTTGGTGTGGCCTTTGATAGGCTTAAAGTTGAGAGCGAGTGGCTCTTTTTCGAAAATTGAGTGTTGTATGCCTCGAGGAGGCTTTACTGTGTAATTTGGAGCAAGTGCTCCTGGGCTTGATTGGGGTCTTCTGCCCCTTTGTTGGATTCTGTATATCGTAAAGTTGGGCTAATTGCTCAGAATTGTGTGTCTGGCTCTCGGAGCCCAAATACTGTAATTGTACCTTATTGCTTTGCTACTCTGTACCTGCCATTCTTGTTATTTCGTGTTTTTGCAAAGAAAATATAACCTTGTTAAATTTTACATTAACTTTAATTTCGTAGTTTGAGACCAGTTCACGCCCGCACCTTCTTTCACCTCTACCTACCACAAAAATACGGTAACAACATGTATATGTACATTTCCGCGACCGAAGCAAGTACTGGATCGTTAATCTATTCATCAAGTTCCGTCGGCGTTTGAGAGCACAGTGCTTGACGTTGAATACGTCGCGCTGATCTTCGGGAGCTGCCAATTTACTTCAATTGAGCTACTTGTCTTCGGCTTCTGCACGATTTTGGATCTTCTTATTTGTTGGATTGTGTTATGACTTCGCGCCTAATTGTGTATGCAAACTGACTCATCTAACTGTTCTCCGCTTCTCGTAAACATTATGAGACGATGTTGAACTTTACGTGTGCTATGCTGCTGCTCAGAAGATTGCGTCTTGCTTCTATTAAGTGACTTACCTTCTACTTCTTCTGAATTTTACAGTGCCTATCCCCATTGTTTTACATTGCCTTTTCAACTGTTTTTTGTGGGGTCTTGATCTTTTATTTTCTTTGTTTCCCATGCATTGTTTTTTGTGTTTTATTCGGCTGATGATGACCCATATTGGGGTCGAAACCGGTACCGATTCCACTTATAATTAAATAGGAATGTAACACTACATTTCGTATTTATTTGTATTGAATAGGTTGAACTTCCTTTATTTAATATTTCAATTTAATTGTGATACATTTCAATACGGAACATTATGAAATTTTTATCTTTAAATTCACCTGAATTACTCAAAACACTGTTCATTTCCTTTTTCCCTCCCTTCCTAAGATTCTTTATTACTGTCCAGAAAGGTTTCCCTGCTGCTTGACCTAGCCTTTCCAGGTTATTACCAAAATCTTCCGACGACTTATTTTTGGATTCAACAACTATCTGTTTCGCTCTGTTTCTTTCATCCACGAACAAATCCCTGTCTGCCTCGGCCCTTGTTTCGAGCCATTTCTGATAAGCCTTCTTTTTACGTTTACAGGCTGCTCTCACTTCATCATTCCACCAAGATGTTCGCCTTTTCCCGTCTTTACACACAGTTGTTCCTAGGCATTCCCTTGCTGTTTCTACTACAGCATCCCTGTGTGCCACCCATTCACTTTCTATATCCTGAACCTGCTTACTGTCTACTGTTCGAAACTTCTCACTAATCATATCCATGTACTTCTGTCTAATTTCCTCGTCCTGGAGATTTTCTACTCTTATTCGTTTGCAGACAGATTTCACTTTCTCTACCCTAGTCCTAGAGATACTTAGTTCACTACAGATCAGATAGTGGTCTGTATTATCGAAAAATCCAAGAAAAACTCGTACATTCCTAACAGATTTCCTGAATTCAAAGTCTGTTAAAATATAGTCTATTATGGATCAGGTACCCCTAGCCTCCCATGTGTAGCGGTGAATAGCCTTATGCCTGAAGAATGTATTCGTAACAGCTAAACCCATACTAGTACAGAAGTCCAGCAAACGCTTCCCATTCCCATTAGCTTCCATATCTTCCCCACATTTACCAATCACCCTTTCGTATCCTTCAGTTCTATTCCCAACTCCCGCATTGAAATCGCCCATTAGCAGTATTCTATCCTTGCTGTTGACCCTGACCACGATGTCACTCAATGCTTCATAAAACTTGTCAACTTCATCCTCATCTGCACCCTCACATGGTGAATACACGGACACAATTCTTGTCCTAAATCCTCCAACTGACAAATCTACCCACATCATTCGCTCATTTACGTGCCTAACAGAAACTATGTTGCGTGCAATGGTATTCCTGATAAAGAGCCCTACCCCAGACTCTGCCCTTCCCTTTCTAACACCCGTCAAGTACACTTTATAATCTCCTATCTCTTCCTCCTTATCTCCCCTTACCCGAATATCACTTACCCCTAGCACATCCAGATGCATCCTCTTTGCTGACTCAGCCAGTTCTACCTTCTTTCTTCCATAAGCCCCATTAATATTGATAGCTCCCCATCGAATTCCATTTCGTTCGCCAAGTTGTTTCCAAGGAGTCCCTCGCCTGTCAAATGGGAGCGGGACTCCATTACTCCCATAGGTCCGAGGCTTGCTTTAAATGTTCTGAGCTCGGTAAATTCATGAAGCAGGATGCTACCCTACTTGCACATAGTCCAAGAGTGAGGATCTCTCCTCTAACGGGTTATGGACTATTAAAAACATTATGTTTCAGAATAATTTTTAAGAAGTCGTTAAATTTGTTCATGAGCTCTAATGTTTAATCTACTCATTCAAAGAAAAAGTCTTACTTTAATTTGCCCTTGTATACTATTACCTCCTTTAATCTGGTAAACATTTTGCCAATTTTGCTCAGTTATAATGTTTTCTGTCAACTGTGTAACATCCGTTACAATTCCTGTAACACCCGTTACATTCAAAATAGTGAAATAATAAGAAAAATAGTGATTTCCTTTTTATAAAATTATATGTTTAGTTTTTCTAGAAGTTCTTTGGTCTGCAATAAAATTTGCACGTTTCTGTTAGTTGTCATCTCACAGAGTTGATTGATTTTCACCATCTACTTCAACAAGTGGTTTGCATTCGTGTAACACCCGTTAAAGTACTTTTTTAAATATTTGAAATACTGGGAAAAGTGTTATTTCAGAAAACAATAGCCCATAGAACACACAAAAGTAAGAGCTATGTTTTGCAATTGATGAGATTTGGTTCAATTGTTATTTCGTTCTCCAAATTCTTTTTTAACTGTTCACCGGGCGAGTTGGCCGTGCGGTTAAGGGCGTGCAGCTGTGAGCTTGTATCCGGGAGACAGTGGGTTCGAACCCCACTGTCGGCAGCTCTGAAGATGGTTTTCCGTGGTTTCCCATTTTCACACAAGGCAAATGATGAGGCTGTTCTTTAATTAAGGCCACGGCCGCTTCCTTCCCATTCCTAGGGCTTTCATATCCCATCGTCGCCATAAGACCTATCTGTGTCGGTACGACGTAAAACAAATAGCAAAACTAAAAAAAATCCATATTGAGAGGTAGATAAGATGTTGTTGTGTATTAACCACTACTCTAATCTAAATTTTAATAGCTTTTCAAAGGTCTTACAGACGCAAGATGACAAAGCTATCGCTCGATAGGAAGCAGCTTCCTCTGGATCCTTCTCTGGTTTCAAGATCGGTACAATGATCTGTGTAGTCCATTCATTAGGTAAAATACTATGCGACCAGAACTCCATAAAAAGTTGCAATAAAATTATCTGAGCATTTAATGGTAGGTGGGCTGTCGTGGCGTATTGGATTTGGTCAATTCCTGGAGCAGTATTGGGTGTACTTTTAAGGGCTGCTGTAAGTTCTCGAAAAGTAAAAGGCTGCAGGAGAGTGTGGTGTGGTGTTTGTGAAGAGCTTGTGTAGGTGGGAATTTCGGGGTATCAAATGATGTTGTAGGTGGGGCTATAGCATCGGCGAAGTCATCGATCCACCAGCGTAGTGGTTTTGGGAAGGTTAGTTTCCTTTTAAATCTTTATCATGGACCATACCTCGGGGAGGGGTGTTTCTCACAATAGCTCTTCCAATTATTTCTTTTTTTGTCGTTTTAAGAAACTTTTTACTTCGGCGTCCATTTTCCTGTATGCAATATAGTTCTCCCACGTTGGGTAGCGTTTATATGTATTAAATGACCGTCGTCTTCTGGCAATCATTTTTGAGCATTCTGAAGTCCACCACGGAGCCAGTACGCGCTTAGAAGTGTCAACTGACCGTCGTTGTGGGATGGCTAGCGATGCTGCGAGGTTGATGATGCGTATAAATGCTTCATATTTGTGTAATGGATCTGGAATGTTATTTACAGTATTTAAATTAGCTTCTACACTATTTCTGTATTTAATCCAATCTGCTCTTTGAACATTCCACTTTGAAGTAGGTTGATGTAATGCTGGTGTGTGTGGCTGTATAGTGGAAAATTATATTGGGAAGATGGGCTGCAACTACTTGAAAACTTTTTATGATTGCATGGCCAATTGGGTTGTAATTAAATGATATTGCAGATTGGATAAATATTGCTACGCCTCCTTTTCCATCTTCTCTGTCTTTGCGTAAAATGTGGTATCCTCTGTATGTCACTACTACTACTGCTCCGGGCCGAAGCCAGGTCTCACCGATGAGAGCAATTTGGATGTTTCGGGTGTAAGGACTCTCGATTTCCATTAGCAAAGACCATCTTCACAGCTGAAAATGTTAAGTGATCATTTGACGTATTGCATCTGGATGTAAAGTATTCGATGGTGTTACTATATCTGGGATAGTATCGTTATGATTATGGTAAATATTTGTTCAATTAGTTGGGAGTGCTTTTGGTTGGGCAGAATATGCTTGAGGTGCGGTGCTGGAGGGTAGGGATCACGAGAGATAGGCGTTACTGGTAGGTGTTGAGGTATATAAATGCGTTCAGATATTGAAGGAAATGTTGGATGGCACACGGGAGTACGCGGGGCACGAACAGTTCGCCGTGGTTGTTCGATGGGGTTATGCTGGGTAAAATGACGAGTTGTAGCCTGTGCTGTGGAGGGCACGTGGGCTGGTAAATGAACAGTTGGCACTGATGCTGTATGACCCGTGCTATGTAAATGCTGTTCTTGGATGGGGGAAACATCATGTAAAATTCCAGTCTGTTGTAATACATTTACGTTAAAGGCACTGTAGGTAAAGAGGGAAATTCCTCTTGACTTCGCCAACGAGGGGCAGATTGGTTTACTGTGTACGTATATGTCCTGTTGTGGTACAAGTTAGTGCGGCCTCCTCTGTGATGTTATTGTGAGCTAGGGATGGGCTTGAGCGTAGCTCGAGCAGGCGTCGGTAGATGCAGAGTGGCTTGTTGTCCCATATGCTCTGTACTCTGACCGGCCAACCGAGCAGAGGCGAGGTGGTCACTGCTCTACCGTGGCTGTACGCCTCTGCGTTCGGGAGACGGGCCTAGGCCACAGTGCTGCATTTCTCGCCTGGCCTTGCCCGTCGGCTGTCCTGAGAATGATTTTCCGTGGTTTTCCATTCTTCTGCACTAAGGCGAATGCCGGGACAGTTCGTAGTATAGACAACAGCCGCCTACCCCCTCACCTTCACCGCACATCTCCTTCACCGTAACAAATCTCCCGGCCTGAGCGACGGCGTCACCGTCTAAGAGGCCCGCCTCCCCCTTCAGGGGAGGAATGAAAACGTTTAGTAGTAGTAGCTCGAGCAGTTCGAGCTGATGACGTCATAGCTCGATGCAGGTCGAGCAGTACTCGAGCAGGAGTATGGCCCGCCACCTATGAATGATTTCCTTGCACTAAATCAGTTGCGTGGCAATCTTCTTTGCTCTTTGATGTCAAATACCGCATGTGCGTGGTAATAAAATAAGTTGATATCGAAATATATTGAATTATTAGTGACCAATCCACTAGACTTACAAGAACGTAATACCAGCCCTATGTGTCCAATGATGCATTTTCGCAACATGCAATATCTACAGATTGTGAGATGTAATTTAAAAAATCCTGAACGTTTAGTTATATCCTATCAGACTCAGGACTTCAGTTCTGTTCAGATTTTCTTATTATTACTATTCTCCCTCCTGACCCTTTTCCTAATGAGTATAAATTGAATGGGTACAAATTAAATATCGAAGGTCCCGTCATGTCCACCTCTATGGTGTAGTGGTCAATGTGATTAGCTGCCACCCCCGGAGGCCCGGGTTCGATTCCCGGTTCTGCCACGAAATTTGAAAAGTGGTACGAGGGCTGAAATCGGGGTCCGCTCCTCCTCGGGAGATCAAATGAGTAGAGGTGGGTTCGATTCCCACCTCAGTCATCCTGGAAGTGGTTTTCCGTGGTTTCCCACTTCTCCTTCAGGCAAATGCCGGGATGGTACCTAACTTAAGGCCACGGCCGCTTCGTTCCCTCTTCCTTGTCTATCCCTTCCGATCTTCCCATCCACCACCAAGGCCCCTGTTCAGCATAGCAGGTGAGGCCGCCCGGGCGAGGCACTGGTCATCCTCCCAGTTGTATCCCCCGACCGAGAGTCTGAAGCTCCAGGACACTTCCCTTGAGGCGGTAGAGGTGGGATCCCTCGCTGAGTCCGAGGGAAAAGCCAACCCTGGACGGTAAACAGCTTAAGAAGAAGAAGAAGAAGAAGAAGAAATTTTAAGCCTTCCCCTAAACTGCCATTTCACTCATTGTGAATAAAATGATATATAGCCTAGATTGTAGTGGCTCATTTCCCGACTTTACATACCGATTTTCATTAAATTCTCTTCAGCCGTTTTATCGTGATTCGTGTACATAATACATATAGATAGACAGACGGACAGACAGACAGAAATTAAGGAAAAGTAAAAAGTGCATTTCCTTGTTACTGTGGACATGACCGATACAGAAATACTATTATTTTAAAATTCTGAGTAATGTACAGGCAAGACTCTAATTTTATATTAAATAGATTAAACATTTTAAATTAAACTTATTCACTATTCAGTCTATTTCTAGATTGTATTTTGTTTTTCTTGTCAGATTATTTATTTATTTTTTCCTAGATGTAAACCTCGTTACATACTAGTACCTGCATGTATGTTACCCTCCCTAAGTTGTCTTCGTGTTTAAATTGTCTACCTTTTGAATGAATTGAGTAACTGGAAGAATGCCTGAGTGCCTATAATTAATTCACATGCAGTTTAATAGTTAACTTAAGAAGAAAAAATGAATAGCGACCCTACAATACAACAATTGTCCTATCAGTAGTCTTTTGTGGTCCCAGAATTTTCCTCAGAATTTTCCTTTCCTTCTTTTCGAGTTCTTGCAGCTCACCTTTTTTTATTTAATATCAGCCACTCTGAAACGTTATTATTATTATTATTATTATTATTATTATTATTATTATTATTCAACGTCGCACGAACGCATCGAAGGTATTCGACGACGGAAGGATCGGAAAATTTTGAGCCGTGGCCTTAATTAGGTACAGCATTTGCCTGGTATGGAAATGATAAACCACGGAACATCATTAATATCATCATCATCATCATCTCTTGGGAAAGGAAAGGATTTCTCTGACTGACTGTGAAGATCTTCTCATGGCCATCTAATGAAACTTTTATTGATATATAAGAGCAAATTACAAAGAAAAGAAAATGGCACATCCACCACTATCAAGAGTCTCCTGTCTACGATGATAATTGAATAATAATTATTGTGTTCTAGAATATAAGAATGCGATCTTCATTGAGTACAAGGTCCGTAACCTACTCTATCTCACAATGTCGGGCAATGACCTTCAAGTGAAATAAGCAGGTCGCAGTTGAATCGTTCTTTATAGCTTTCTCTTTTTTTTACACAGGAATGCTCGTTGCGGTTGACCGTGGGCTGAGGGAAGCCCGGAATTGGCGGAGTTAGCTTTACCAAGAAGAGTACTTGACAATGACTAAGATCACTGAAGTCTACAGTTCTACCTGCGATGAAATCATGGTAGCGCATGGAGTGTGTCCATATTTGAAGGGTCAGGGGGAAAAAACCAGGCAAGTCTATTTTTTGTCGTAATCGAATTAGCCCTAATTTCCATCAGCAGTTTCCTACGCCTTTAATAGGTCAACTGCGATACAGTCCATTAAATCTCCTCAATCTAAAATAACTGCTGTATCTTGCTGGAATCCCATAGGCTGATCCTCATCGGAATAACCTTTCCGAAACCCGAAATGCCTTTTATCGAACGAGTTAGTGACTTCCAAATGTATCTGATATAATTAGAAAGAATGCTTTCCCAGAATTTACACGCAACTCATGTCAAGTTGACTGGCCTCTAATTATCCGCTTTATATTTATCACCATTTCCGTTGTACTCTGGGGTTACTATAGCAACTCTCCTTTCATTTGGTATAGCCCCTTCAGGCAAACAGTAATCAAATAAATATTCCTGATATGGCACTATATCCCAATCCATTGCCTTTAGTAGATCCCCAGAAATCTTATCAGTCTCAGCTACTTTTCTAGCTTTCAACTTATGTATCAGTTTGTAAATATCGTTATTATCATAGGTAAACTTCAGCATTTCGCCACTCTTCTACCTGGACATCATACATATTATTTCAGTAGTATAGATCCCTTTTGCGGCGCTCACAAGTAACCGATAGTGACAAATGAACATTCGAAAGAAAAAGAATAGACATTAGCAGTGATTAATTGCGCTCTCATCTCATAAATGTTGATAATTTCTTTAAAAAAAAGAGTTAAAAATTGTACGAAATGTGCGATTTGCAAATACTGTTGCTGTAGGAAAATACGCGCCATCACTGCTGTTTTCGGCTGCCAAGTATTGTGCTCCTGTTTGGTTGAATAGCCCTCACACCAGTTTCATAGATACGCAGCTCAACACCACGATGCGACTCATCACCGGCACAATAAGGTCTATCCCCACATATTGTCCATCCATCCTCAGCCATACCTCCCTACCAGATCTTCGACGTAAAAACGTTCTCCTCAGGGAGTTCAAGAAAGTACTCTAAATTAATAATCCCCAATTACCAATACAGGGCGACATCGCTGATGACCATCTGAATCGTCTACGATCTCGAAATCCACCAATATGAACTGCAATAGAATTGAAGAATACCAACTAGAAGGTAACGTCTTCTCTCTGGTCAGAAGATTCGGCGGGTTTGGAGATTTGAAGGAGTTAGGAGGCGGGTAGGGAGGTTTGAATCGGTGAAGGAGCTGGGTGGGTGTTTCGGCTTCCTGGCTAAGTGCTTTATTGATTTTTCAAATTGTGCAATTTTTTATTAAATGGTTTTACAATTTTCAGATAGATATTGAACCCATAATTCTACGGTGAGAAAAATATTTTTTTCTCAATATTTATTTCGTATCAACAAGCTACTTTTATTTTTGAGGGCAGCCATGTTGCGCTCCTAAGAGCCCCGATGTCGCGTGGGAAAGATCTCACTCACGGCAAACTCGTGAAATACCGTGACACCTCGGCGGACCTCGAGTGCCCGATAATTCTTTAAATTCATGGAATTCTATATAACGAGGGATTTTGGCAATACAGCAAATAAAGAAATAAATAAGTTAAATTATTCGTAAACCCTACGTGAAGACAGAGCCCCAAGGGAAAAACATAAATGCAGTTAAGCCTAAGTACATGTCGGCGTTAGATCAGTGAACTAGCTCCACGTGCCAAGGTCAATGGATGAAGAAAACGCGCGAAACGCACGGGCAGAAATAAATTATTTCCCCTGTTGTGAGTGTGGTAAAATTATAAGATTAACATCTAAAATAATTACAAGCCTGTCCGGAATTCTGGGACAAGTCTCATAAAAATCGGTCTATTGGACGCAAAATTGGCAGATTACGCAATCAAGCTTAATAGTGTGGGTAGCGTCCCTCCTGAGAATATAAAAGGAACCCCCCACCGTATATTTTTCAGTGTCGATCTGGACCTTGAAGCCGCGGGAGCTTACGCCCGTCGTCAGTGGAAAATTGCGCCAGATTGATATACAAATAACTAAATACATGTCCGTGGCTGAGGTCCACATACTCGGTTAGGAAGAGAAGGTGATTGAAAAGTTCTGAACGTTTGCCGACGAACTATGAAAGTGTAGGCGTTTGTTAAAATATACACAGCAGATTTTATTATATCACCTCATGTACGTTTGAAAGTGGTAAGAGAGTTGGGGAAGCTATTCAGAGTAGTTCTGCTCCCTTTATCTGTTGAACACCTGTTTTATTGGAGTAACAGAGAGAGACAACTCTGGGAACGAGCCAGACAGTCGCAGTTGACTGCAGAACGGGGGAAGTTCGTGGTGTAAATTATAGAGAAAAGTGCGTGATTTGTGTGGTAATTTTTGTATCGTGTGAAAAAGGCAGTGTTTGTAAGAGTGAGATGTTGGAAATGATAATGTTATTTGTGAAAATGTACGGCTAAGAGCACGAGGTCAGCTGGCGACGATGTAGCCAGAATACTGGGAATGACTCCATGTGCAGGTCTGTCTATATTTGTATTATGTTGTAGTTAGATTTCATTGTTCTGTCCCAACAAATTTTCCAAGATGATTGTCGGGTTGATATTGGTAATTATCAGGCGAAAGGTGTTGTAATTTTTGGTCAGCGTGTGAAAATTTTAGTGTGTAAATTTCACGTCAAGAAACTGTAAAATGCGACGTTTAAATTTGGTGTTAATGTTCGATGAGATATTGTCCAAAGCGAGGAATTTTTGGGAAGTTATAAGTGTAAATTAGTCGTGGCGAATATCTTAATTTCAAATATCAGTTGAATTCGGAAATGTTTGTCGATAATAATAATAATAACAATAATAATAATAATAATAATAATAATAATAATAATACCTACCGCGGGATAAAGAAATTTTTCTATGTTAAAAGTGCATTTAACCTGTATATTTTTACAAGGATCGCAGGCATTCAAAGAAAATTTCAGTGAAATTCGATAGAGTTACATTTATTCATGGGAAGTAAAATTTTGGGACATCGTGTATATCAATGATACGAAAAATCGCGCTGTGTTCTTGGATTCTCGAGGTCCGAAAGTCGTAATAACAGTAAAGTCAGAGATGTGTTTTATAATGGTCGTTGTTTTCACCGGAGGATTGAATGATGAAAAAGGGTCTTGGAAATATAAGAAAAAGGGATTGAGAGCGAAGAATTTATATGTATGTGGAGATGAGAGGGATAGGAATATTGAAGATGAAATGAAGCCTGGATTTTAAGTGATACCGCTGGAATAAGGCGAGGAGAATGAGTTCGAGACAGGCTGTAGTGTTTTTCCGCTACCAATCCGAAATTTGAGACGACTACTGTGTGAAGCACCGTAGATTTCTAGTAAGATCCCAAGTGAAAACGACTCTAGTAAAAGGTTAAAAATCATGGTAGTAAACGTCCAGTAACTTGTTACGTAAAGCCCGTATGAATATTAAGATAATGTGACCTCAAGGATAAAAGAGCATTTAGGACACATGGTTGGTGTTGTATTGAATTTCGTTTCACTGGATATGTCATTGATATAAATAGTTGGAATTGACGATAGGCGATTTGAGAGTTTCTAATGCGGTAGTGATGATTATTATTTTGAAGGCATCCACTAAATGATAGACGTGTGTTGGGAATTATCATTTGTTTCCCTAAAACTTCAGTGCACAGGCTGAGATTGTGTTTGAGGTGGAGAATTGTTCGTCACGTATATTTATTTTCGAGTTCACGTATTGTAACGATATAGAGACTTACTGTATTTTTCGACTTGCATTCGTTTAATAGTAAGAGACGTTGTTCCGTTGTGTGTTATTAGTCTGACCAGGTTTAGTATTGAAATGTCAGTTTTTGTTTGAAATTGCTAGTTCGCCTGATATGTTAAGGGATGCGTAATACGACCCATTTGTGACGCCCGACGATAGATTTAGGACGTCGCATGTTATCCTTGGAGTTACTGATGATGAGACGTCCTAGTTCACGCCCGACGATAGAAGTAGGAAGGTATCATGTATATAGAGATTAGTGTTAGGATGTACAGATTTTAAGTGAGCCCGACGACAGGTCTGGGATGTCAGCTGTACATACTCAAGTCTCAGATTAGATGTTTCTTTTGGTTTTTGCGAAGTGGCCTGAACGAAGGTAGTACCTACAGTAAAATATAAATTATGAAGAGGGTCAGATCGGTTATGATGAGGCCAACTAGTACGTAGCTCCAACAGCTGTTCGTGTTCCTCAAGATAACGGGGCCGCTATCGGCGAATGAGGGTTGCCCATATGTTGGATATCGACCTGATGGAGAGTAAATATTTTTACTGTAATTCTCCGTGCGTGTTGAGCTTTAATGACTTCGATATGTTATTTTATTTTACGGACTTAATTGTTTTGTCGTTCTGACGTCCGTTTCGTTTTGATAGTGTGCATATTGACACTCAGTGTATTAGTGTGAGACTTGAGTTGCGAATGCGGTTTCGATTCGTCAGCCAGTAACAATATTTTATTTTCAATCTTTGTCGTACTTTCATTTTATTCGTAGTTGAATTTGATTAAGTAATCTGCATAAGTAGTGTGTTGGGACAGACAATAAATAGATAGATCTGTAATGGTAGTCATTGTTTTTCAAGGGAAATAATTCCTTAAAGTTGTACTATTTTTCAATGTGGACTGGTAATTTTATTAAGCGTAACAAAACCATTTCTAACCTGAAAATCGGTTCAATAATAATACTTTTCAAGTGACTTTCCACTTTTTAATTAACTTCAGTGTTTGGCATTTCTTCTAAATGCATGATGAATAAGTGTTTCCTGCATTTCGCAGTTTTGTTCCTTTAGAACGACATAACGTAAGATCCTCACGGATCATGTTGTTGTTGGTTCCTTCCGAACAGCTGTTTTGGGTGATGCACATTTAGCATCGGGATTACCTTATCACTTAAGGGTGTCATGAATGACAAATACATGGTGGAATTTTATTTCAATTGTGAATGATGCTGTTAACTCGTAGTGAACACCATGCTTTCCCATAATATTTCGCAACCTATCTAAAGCAACTGATAGTCAATTTGGTTCGATTAAGGGTCCATTCGGCGGGTGTTCCGTATCCGTAAAGGGTATTCGACTGGTGGATAACCTTAATTGAGAGAAAATCAGGCGTTCTACTTGTTGAAAGTCAGATTTTCCACGGATCGTGTGGATTAACTCTCAGTTCTCGTTTGGATAATAGGTGCCCGGTTTTCAGGTCTTCCCTTTTTCAGTTTTCAGTTTCGCTGTCCACTAATGTACTAACTTCTCCGAAGCAACTCTTCGATATTATAAGAAACAAATCAACGCTATGCAATGTGACTGTGTTTGAAACATTCAAAAATAAATAATTCATTTTTTTATTTCAAGAATGTATATTAAATTAATAATGTTGTCGTGCTATTTCGATCTAATAAAAGTTAGTAAGCACATTTTGCTCCTCATTTCAAGTAGTTAGGCTCTCTTCTGAACCCCATCGTTTGGTTAAGATCGTGACCGAATTTATTCCCGCAACGACCCATGATTTAAGAGTTCTAGATTGTTCTACTGTAGCAGCCGTGGCTGACCAACGATGGAATGGTAAGTTCAAGGGTACAATATGCAGTTACGATTCATATTTAGCATTTTCTAGGTTACATTTTTCAGTTTGCAATTTGCTCTTTCATTTGTTTTACAATATAGTTATGATTTTGGTTTTACAATTTTGCTCTGTTACAATCTGTTGTTACATTTTTCCAATTTATAATTTAATTTTTTCCATATATAAAGATATTATGTTTTCATACTCCTCAACAATCATTGCTTAAAATCCACCCCGTAAGCTGTTTACATTTTTATTTGCCATTTTCCACTGATCATAATTACTTGTTTAATCTTTCAATCCCACATCCGAGTTAACTTGGAACTAAACACATTTTCCACCGTCCCAGTCACGAGTTAATTCGGATTACAAATGTCACACTTCCTCTCAGTTTCGAGTCTGACCCCCTTGTGGGTGGGGGTAGTAGAATAACGCCCACGATATCCCCTGCCTGTCGTAAGAGGCGACTAAAAGGGGCTTCAGGGGTTCTCAACTTTGGAGCGTGGGTTGGCGACCACGGGGCCTTAATCTGAGTGCGGGCTCCTCACTTCCATCTATCCTATCCGACCTCCCTTGGTCAACTCTTGTTCTTTTCCGACCGCAACGGTATTAGGTTTCCGAGACCTAGGAAGGCTTTCATTTTCACGCCCTTCGTAGCCCTTATCTTTCTCTGGCCGAAATCTTCATTTTTCGAAGTGTCGTATCCCTTCCATTTTTTCTCTCTGATCAGTGTTATAGAGGATGGTCGCCTAGTTGTACTTCGTCTTAAAAAAATGATCACCACCACCACCACACCACCACCTCTCGAGTCTGAAGCTGCAGTTCCATTGTACAACACTAGGTGGTATCAGATGACAGTGCCATGTGAATAATAATAATAATAATAATAATAATAATAATAATAATAATAATAATAATAATAATAATAATAATAATAATAATAATAATGACGTATGGCCTCTGGACATGTCTGGTGGAGGTCTCTCGAGTTGCAATTTTGTAATCTACGCAGAGAAAGTTGAAAGTGTGATCGCTTCAGAAAGCTGAAACAGATGCATATGACCACGATGAAGCAGGTGATATGATTAACCCTAAGCCAAAACTTATTGAAATTAAAGACCATCTGGGCCGATGACCTTAAATGTTAGGCCTATTTAAACAACAAGCAAGTAAAGACCATCTAAACATTGTCATTAAATACGTTGAAGATAACAACGATGAAAACATTATCTGCATTTTACGAACATTTTGAGGCATCTGTGTGAGTTAATTAATAAATATATTAATGTGAAAGGAAGGCAACAAAAGATCAGCAGAGTCTTCACACCAGTAATCGTGTCAAGTGTGGTCAGTGAAGGTGTGCTTTGATTGTCATGTTCTAATTCTGTACTGCACTAGTTATTCTGTATTTTGTAGGGCCTGATACTGTACTGCAATGCATCTTATATACTAAATAACCTTTGTATTTCTTAAATTTAAAATACTGTACTGCACACGTTCCTTTTATTGGACAGAGTGTTTAAATATGTGCCATGGCTCATTTCATAAGTTATTTTATTTAATCCGGACTGTCATAAATTCGGACCACCTAGAGCTCCAATTCGTCCGCATTAATGAGGTTCTACTGTATTGAAAGATGGTACAAACACCCAGCCCTCGAGCCAAATGATTTACGATAACTAATGAGGGTTAAAATCCCCGACCTGGCCGTGATTCACACCCGGGACCTCTTATCCAAGGGTCAGCACGCTAAACATTTAGTCACGGAACTATGAAGATGACAGTCCATTCTATTCATCAGTTTGCAATATTCTTATTGTGTTCAACTTTGACAGGTGTCTTCTTCCATTTTCCTACATATCTCTATCCAGGCGTAATGAAAGCGTGATGAAGAATGATATTTTAGATAGTGTCGGGAACGATACGCTAAGTGTAGCTTTTATGACGATAGCGATAGTGCAAACGAGTTTGCAGTTAATGAATCTGTGGACGTTGCTCACACTGTTGTTCATTTTCGGCGGAAGAGGTAAGAGATAACAATTGTTTTTTCCTTCCATGATCGTTCAGTAACTTTCTAAATATTTATAATACTTTTCCAACTATTTAGCATTTCAGCCAGTGCTGAAACATTAAAAAAAAAAAAAAAAAAAAAAAAACACGAGATCGCATGCATAAGGGTGAATAAAACTTGGTACGGGAAAGGTTAAAACTCTCCATTCCTTTCTTATCGACCATAAGATATAACCTAACAATCCTACCCTTACATTTCTTTCCATAGCATTTGCTGGGATGAGTGGCTCAGACGGTTGAGGCACTGGCCCTTCTGACCCCTACTTGGCAGGATCGATCCTGGCTCAGTCCGGTGGTATTTGAAGGTGCTCAAATACGCCAGCCTCGTGTCGGTAGATTTACTGGCACGTAAAAGAACTTCTGTGGGACTAAATTTCGGCACCTCGGCGTCTACGAATCCCTTAAAAGTAGTTAGTGGGATGTAAAGCAAATAACATTATTATTCTTCTATCGCATTTATTTTTAACTATGACGAAAAAAGCTTCGTCATCACTTATACCTTCTATCACTTCAGTTTCCCTACAGAACTCCTCTAGTCTTATCGGTACAACGTCTAAGCTATATTTCCATCTAGTTGATTCCGTCACTTTCTCATTCAGCTGTCCTTGCCACATTATTAACCATTGTTTGATGATAATTTCTGCCATTCTTTTTAACATTAGGTAAATTGAGATCACCCGCTACAATAACGTTCATTTCTGTGTCGTTTCCCACATAGCTGATTACACTGAGTGGCTTAAAGTCACGGGATGGGGTGTCCCATTAGAAAATGTGCCGTGCATGATCCCTGAGCGTTGCAGCTAGCTGCGGCGTAGCTGAGCAGTCTGTTACAGACACCAGTGTCGTCAAGATGGCGAAACGTAGCGAATTAACCGACTTTGAACGTGGGACGATCATCGGCGCACACCGCATGGGTCATAGCATTGTCGAGATTACACGCGAATTCGGGTTTCCGAGGTCAACAGTGTCGAGGATGGATCTTCAATATCGCAGAGAGAATGTTACCACTCGCGTAAAGCGCCGCACGAGAAGACCACAGGTCTCTAACGAACGGACATCATGTAACCTCCGCAGAACCATACTGGGCGCTCGATGGGTTACTGTGAGTCAGATCACCGCCCAGTTGACTGTTGGGAGTCAGGAATTCATTTCTACCAGGACTGTAAGGAGACAACTGCACCGCGTAGGCTTCACCAGCTGACGACTAACTCGTGTCCCTTTGCTGACACCTCGACACGGAGCTCAACGACGTGCATGGGCCCGCGAACATCGACAATGGACCATGGAACAATAGCGGTGTGTGGTATGATCCGATGAATCTCGGTCCCAGTTGTATTGAGCTGATGGGCGCGTGAGAGTGTAGCGTATGCCCCATGTAACTATGGATCCTGCGTGGCAATAAGGTTGTGTTCAGGCGGGAGGTGGCTCAGTTCTGGTCTGGGCGGCGTTCTCATGGTCACCATTAGGCCTCATTGTCCGGCTGCAGGAAGCGCTGACAGGTGCACGTTCTGTGGACATTCTTTCAGACAATCTGCATTCCTTTGTGACCCTAGAGTACCCTGATGAAGATGCCGTATTTCAACAGGACAATGCGCCATGTCACTGGTTAGAGAAGTACTCCAGTGAAGTTACGATCATGGATTGACCCTCCAGATCTCCCGATCTTAATCCAATCGAGCATTTATGAGATGCTGTCGATGCTGGCGTACGCTCCATGAACCAACTACACAAGTCCAATAATTGTGGGTAGCAGTGCAAGATGCGTGGATCCAGATACCTCCAGAACAATTCCAACTTCTTGTAGAGTCGATGCCTCGCCGTACTGCTGCTGTTTTGAAGGCAGGCGGAGGAGCAAATCGTTATTAACATCACATTCAGTGTCTTCCCATTACTTTTGGCCACTCAGAGTATGTTATCAACAATGGCGTATGCTGGTATCAAGACGTGGCCTACCACTAGACTTAGGTTACCCCTTTGGTTTAGTGAACGTAAAGGCTTAAGCGTTTTGAGCTGTCGCCAATAGATAATGGAGTAGCCTGCTGTGTTGTCAAGGCCTCTGCCACTGCCAACACTCAACACCTGATCAGTGGAGATGGTAGCGTAAGGTTTAACTAATTATAGTCCGGTTTTGTGGCGAAATGCTTGCCTTTTGTCCGATGGCCCTGGTTCAGTTCTCATAATCAACCCCTCTCGTACTCATAATTCCTCTGGCTTTGGGACTTGGCATTTATGAAGCCTTCCCCATTCATTTCATCCTCATTAGGTCACCACCAAGCCTATAGAGATGCCATGCACCATTATTATTATTATTATTATTATTATTATTATTATTATTATTATTATTATTATTATTATTATTATTATTACAGTGGTTTAGTGGATCAGCAGAGGTGAAAGAAGGTGCCGGGGTGAATGGGTCTAACTACCAACATCAAAGTTAATTTAAAACTGTAACAAGGTTATATATATATATATTTCTTTTAACAACAAGAAACAATGCAATAGGTACAAGTAGCAAAAAATTACTCTAGGAAAGATAAGATTGGTGGTATAAACAGAACTTGGGCTTCAAGCCCTCCCTTTACATTTTCTGAGCTCTCAGCTCACAAACACATATTTACCAAAGGGCAGAAAACCCCTAATACCTGGAGCACTTGCTCCCAACTTTGAACCTCAAGCCTCCCAGTGGCACTATTACACACTGGAAAAGAGCTAACACGCTCTCAGTTTTCACGCCTATTCAAGGCAATATCAGACTTTACCATTGATTGCCACCAAGGCACGACTTACAACAACGACACGGGGGTATCTTGTACCCAATCTACTGGGCCTTAGCAGGAAAAGAACAGGTTAAGTAAATGGCCCGGAATACCAAAAAGAATGGAGGCGTATACTTGCACTCCTAAATACACATTTTAAAACCTAAAAGGCACTAGGCCGATGAAACAGGGGCTATTCCCAAACTATGGAGGTGACTCGTATAAGGAAGAAATTTAAAACATTGAGGAAAAGAAGAAAATCAGTTACCAAAACGTAGTCACCTCAAACCAATATGAAGGGGAGCTCGGGAGGGTAAATCACTCTCTATCCCCGAATTACAGTTACCAGTTTACTTAAGCTTTTATATAAACTGGTAGAAATTTACATATTTGTAAAGATGGGTTACATGGTAAAGGTTTCGGACCTTTCCCGCGGGTTAAACTGCTGAGCTAGCAAGAAATAAAGATATTAAGCGGCCATTACCTTACTGAAGAACTGCTGCCTGAAGAAAGAGGCACCTACCGCCTCCTGCTACACGTCTATACACAGGGTTAGATGTTAAACAAGTGGCCGAGAGACAAGACAATCAGCAGGTTTTATACACTCGGGGAAAGTTAGAGACCTTTCATGAATGATCAAGACACGCCCACGGAGTTTTATTGGTTAACACCACAAGGTACACACAAAATCGAAGAAGAAATACGGGATTGGCTGAAAATTAATTACAGAAATTATTGATTGGTTAACTTCGAAACTGGCGGAAGGAAAAGATAAATATTGCCAACCCACGAATGAATGAACAAAATTTAGTAAAGAAAAAACTTATGAATACAAAATTTCTTCAAATAAAGTTCCTTCACTTCGCACCAGGGTGCATGATCATAGTTTTTTAGTAGAGACATCTATGAGAGAATGTCCACACTTCTTGATAAATAGTAAACAAAAAAATAGTCGAAATTCACACAGTGACATCTTCAGAGGAAAAATTTAAGTTAGTCTAGTTCCAAGTTCAGTGTTTCTCCAGTAGAGGAGTTCTAATTGGCACAAGATTTATACGTGCGGCGTAGAGATGTACCACCCGGTACAATTATTATTATTATTATTATTATTATTATTATTATTATTATTATTATTATTATTATTATTATTATTATTGTTACGGAGTTTTGTGGATTTGCAGAGGTGAAAGAAGGTGCGGGTTGGAATAGGTCTCAACTACAGAAGCACGAAAGATGAATTAAAATTTTAACAAGGTTATATTTTCAAAACTTAACAATGGTAGCATAGAATTTTGAGCCTACAACAAATAACAACAAGTTAAATCAGGTACACAATTTAGAGAATATTTAACCGGTTCCCACTAGGGGAAATAACAAAGACAATCAGTTATACAGCCGCTGTACCGAAAACCAGTTAAGTGATTTTTACCTATATTGGACTGCGGCCCGAATTCATTAACTCTTGAGCTCTCAGCTCACAATCACAAAAGCTACAGGGCAGAAAACCCCTAAGTACCAGGAGCACTTGCTCCTAATTACAATGTTAAAGAAAAGAGCAGAACCGCTATCAATATTACCAGCCTATCAAAGGCTACAACCTTCAGTTCAGACTGCCCTTAAGGCACACTAAGAAACAGGGGTATTTGATACCCAACCTACAGGGCCTTTACATGAGGAAAACAAAACATCAGGTTAAATTACTGGCCCATAATACAAGATTGAATGGAGGCGATAACTTGCACTCCTACACAAAGTTTTTGTCTAAAACCTATGTGGCGCTAGGCCGATGATACAGGGGCTAATCCCAATCTATGGAGGTGACTAGTTGGCAAATAAGTTTAAGACTTTACGAAGGAAGA
This sequence comes from Anabrus simplex, assembly GCF_040414725.1. Lineage (NCBI taxonomy): Eukaryota > Metazoa > Arthropoda > Insecta > Orthoptera > Tettigoniidae > Anabrus > Anabrus simplex. The sequence continues at coordinate 45,972,581 of NC_090268.1, forward strand.
GAAAAACGGTTACGAAAACATAGTCACCTCAAATTCAAAATGAAGGGGAGTTCGAGAGGGTGAAGCACTCTCTATCCCCGCTTTACAGATTAGTAATTTGTAGATAGACAGAAAATAATTTACATTTTAAAAGGGTAGGTTACATACTAAAGGTCTCGAACCCTCCCCGAGAGTTAAACTGCTGAGCTAGCAAGAAATGAAGATGTTAACAGGCCATTACCTTGTAGATGAACAGCTGCTTGGAGAAAGAGGCGCTTCCCGCCCCCTGCTATATATTCCCACACTGAGAAAGATGTTACTGAAGTGGCCCTGAGACCAGAAAATCAGCAGTTTATATACCCTCGTGGAACATTCGAGACCTTTCATGAATGATAACAACCCGCCCACAAACTTTTATTGATCGGCTAAAGATTACAAGTCAAAACTGAAGAAGAAATCTAGGACTGGTGGAAAATTAATTTAGAAAATTTAGGATTGGCTAAATTTAAAACTGGCGGAAACAGAGATCAATATTGCCAACCCAAAAAATTAAAGAAAGAAATTTAACAAAGAACAAACTTATAGATACAAAATTTCTTCAAAAAACAGTTCGTTCACTTCGCACCAGGGTGCACGGTTATAGTTTTTAAGTAGTGACATCTAGAAGAGAATGTCCACACTTCTTGCTACAGAGCAAACAAACACAAATCGAAATAGACATAGTTCAGAACACTTCAAAATTTACAGTAGCGACATCTTCCAAGAAACCTTTGATTTAATACAGATTTTAAAGTTCAGAGTTTCTCCTGTAGAGAGGTTTCAACTGGCGCAATATTTGAATTCGCGGCGTGGAGGTGTACCGCCCGGTACAATTATTATTATTATTATTGAATAATTAGGAAGTAAGATAAGGAGCGATTCATGTCTCTCTTCCCGCCTAGAGCCCAATATGATGTCGCACCGACACAGATAGGTCTTAGGGTGACGATGGGATAGGAAAGGGTTAGGACTGGAAAGGATGCAGTCATGGCCTTAAGTAACATACAGCTCAGCACTCACCTGGTATGGAAATGGGAAACCACGGAAAACAATATTCAGGACTGCAGACAGGTGGGCTCGAACCCACCAACTCTCGAATGCATGTTCACGGCTATGTGATTCAAACAGTGAGGCCAACTCCCTCAGTTTTGCCCAAAATGTTGTCTAATATGCCACGTGGTAGCTTAATGTGTTTTGTACAATATTGCACGCTAAAGAAAGTTCACAAAAGGGAACCGAAACTTTCAGTCTTCGGTATGCATGGACAGGTATTTCAACATGGCTTTGATGAAACCTGACGAGCAAAGTACTGAACTATGTCGCCCGAAAATTTTGGAAACTATCGTGAACAAGTGATTAAATCTAAGCTACCAACCTACCAACCAAGTTGGCCGTGCAGTTAGGGGTGCGCAGCTGTGAGCTTGCATTCGGGAGATAATGAGTTCGAGCCCCACTGTCGACAGTTCTGAAGATGGTTGTCCGTGGTTTTCCATTTTCACTTCAGGCATATGCTGGGACCGTAACTTAATTAAGGCCACGGCTACTTCCTTCGAAGTCCTAGCCCTTTCCTATCCCATCGTCGCGATACGACCTATCTGTGTCGGTGCGACGTACAGTCAATTGCTATAAAAAAGAAAAACTTTCCATAACTAAACTATCAATCATAATTTCCCTTCGAAGCCTGTAATTCGGTGATGTAATGTATGTTTTGTGATCATCCGAATGAAATCGTGGTTCTATTGGACGTCAGAGATAACCTTCGCTAAGTTCAAAGGGGACTGTACTGCAGCATGACTAGTCAAATTACTCTGAGCCATTAATCGATACAGGGGAAGTACTTGCGCTACCGTTACTCTCGGCGTATCAGTCAATACAACGGCAAGGAGCTCATTTTGCGATAATGTAGGCAGGCTATTCAATTTGAAAGGTAGTATTCTCGTTAGTTAAGGGCCATTGGCAGAAACCCTCAGAGACATATTTGATGTTTTTTTGACGCAGATCAACTTCTCAAAGGCTGAACAAAATCTGTGACCGTCCAGGTGCGACATCCTCTTGTTGGTTACATTCTTTCAAAATGCCGTTGCGAAAATTTACATGTTTGGAGAGATCAATAGTAAACACTCGAAAACGGGTAGGTTGGTCTTCCAATCAGAATTCCCCTTCATCTATGAGTTCATAGGTGACTGAACAGCCCAATTCGCGAGGCACAGAATTTTCCGCAGAGATGGCAGATTCTCCCAGGTGGAGCAGCCATCGTTCTCCTTTTTCGTTCTTTTTCCTTCCTTGATTGCCTCTTATCGTTCGCTATTCGCATACGGGTTTCTTCGAAAAGTAGTGTACCGCGATGAAGTGAAGATCTCCAGGATGAACGGTTGAGGTCTAAGGTCTCCCAGTTGTTGACATCAATGTGGCCCATCTTCATGTTAGTCTTAATTACATCCTTAAATCGCTTCCTCCGACCTCCCAAACAACGTTTACCCACTGTTAACTCAGAGTAAAACACTTGCTTGGGAATGCGATTGTCGGCCATGCATATTACATGCCATCGTCAGCTACGTCAGCTTGAAGACATATGACGTTATGTGGTCATACAAGTGCATTATCTTGCGCTGAGTCACTATGTAGGAGTGGATATTTAATATTCCCTTCATAAAGGTGTAATCATCGAAGTAACAGCGTAGGTCCTTCCACGATGAGTTAATTTAAAATAAATTCTCGGCTTGTTTGAACGCCACCGTGGTCTGAGGTTTACCGTACTAACCTCCCGGTATATTGACCTCGCTTCGATTTTCAATTTACCACGAATGTATGTCAGGTCTGAGCGTCCGAAACAGTGCTCACTAACACAGTTTTAAGGGATAATAATGTTAAAATCCCACCTTCCACTACCCCAGGATGGAATTTCTTAATTTCTAACCTAAAATCCAGCCAAATTGGGGGGGGGGGGGGAGAGATGGGCAACGCACTACATCGAGTCACAGCTGGTTCCATTTCATATTATCACCACCTGAAAGGAAATGAAATAGCTTATGGCTTTTAGTGCCGGGAGTGTCCGAGGACATGTTCGGCTCGCCAGGTGCAGGTCTTTTGATTTGACTCCCGTAGGCGACCTGCGTGTCGTGATGAGTATAAAATGATGTTGAAGACTACACATACAGCCAGCCCCCGTGCCAGCGAAATTAACCAATTATGGTTCTCTAAGGACCCCTTAAAATTTCCGACACCGCCGGGAATCGAACCCAGGACCCATACGACCAAACGCCAGCACGCTAACCATTTAGGCATGGAGCGGGACTATTACGCCGTGTTGGGAAGCAGTAGAATACATCCACGGTATCCCCTGCTTGTCACAAGAGGCAACATTTTTATTTTTATTACTTTACGTCGCACCGGCACAGATACGTCTCATGGCGACGATGGGATAGTAAAGGGGAAGGAATCGGCCGTGGCCTTAATTGAGATGCTGCCCTAGCATTTGCCTGGTGCGAAAATGGAAAACCACGGAACACCATTTTCAGGGCTGCCGACAGTGGGGTTCGAACCCACTATCTCCTGAATACAAGCTGACAGCTACGTGACCCAAACCTCACAGCCACTTGCTCGGTAGAGGCGACTAAAGGGATTACCCCACGAGCTTTTAATTTTCGTTCTCTTCAGACCCCAGCGACATTTCGTTTACGAGGCGGTGGTGGTGATGGTGGTGGTTGTGAGTAGCCTACCCAACGTTGTAGAAACGTCTTGTCTTGCCGATTGTTTTCGATTGTTAATTAACAGTTAAAACAATTATTAACCTAATAATATAGCGGCAGGTCACCTATGTTCAATTCACAGCGTGTCCCTAAACTTACTGGCAAAGCTGTATTGTTTTAAGAGGATGTAAAACTGGGCTCTGTCCGACACTTTAAAAAGTGAAGGCATCGGCGGAAGAGAACAAGATTTAACAAAGGGAGTGTGGACATGAAAGATGACAGTGAGGATCCTGGCACAAGTACGTGGAAGAAATGGCGGGACTCAGCTAAAGGTCCCGTGGTGGCCAACCCATGCTCCCAAGTTGAGAGCCCTGGTTCTTCTTTAAATAGACAGTGGTGGTGGTGGTGATTATTGTTTTAAGAGGAAGTACAAATAGGCAACCATCCTCTTTTAAACACTAATCAGAATTTTTAAAAAAATGGAAGGGATCCGACACTTCGAAAAATGAAGGTATCGGCCAAGGAAAGGCAAAGGGTCCGCCTCTGTGGTGTAGTGGTTAGTGCGATTAGCTGCCACCCCCCGGAGGCCAGGGTTCTATTCCTGGCTCTGCCACGAAATATGAAAAGTGGTACGAGGGCAGGAACGGGGTCCACTCAGCCTCGGGAGGTCAAATGTGTAGAGGTGGGTTCGATTCACACCTCAGCCATCCTGGAATTGGTTTTCTGTGGTTTCCCACTTCTTCTCCAGGCAAATGCGGGGATGATTCCTAACTTAAGGCCACGGCTGTTTCCTTCCCTCTTCCTTGTCTATCCCTTCCATTCTTCCCATCCCCGCACAAGGCCCCTGTCAGCATAGGAGGTGAGGCCGCCTGGGCGAGGTACTGGTCATTGCCCCCAATTGTATCTCCCGACCCAATGTCTCACGTTCCAGGACACTGCCTTTGAGGCGGTAGAGGTGGGATCCCTCCCGGAGTCCGAGGGAAAAACCAACCCTGGGGGGTAAACAGATTAAGAAAGAAAGAAAGAAAGAAAGAAAGAAAGAAAGAAAGAAAGAAAGAAAGAAAGAAAGAAAGAAAGACAAGGGCCACAAATGGCGTGAAAGTGAAAAACTCCTTAGCCCTCGAATGCACTAGCTTCGGAGTCGGAAAAAAGCAAGAGTTGACCAAGGGAGGTCGGATAGTGTACATGAAAGTGAGGAGACTGGCACATGTAAGTGGAAGCAATGCCAGGACTCAGCTAAGGGCCTCACGCTCGCCAACCCAAGCTCCCAAGTTGAGAGCCCCTAGGGTCTCTTTTTCTACCGCCCCCACCCATACGAGTTTAATAACTCTCTGACGGGCCGGGTTGAGTGTTCAGGCGGTTAAAGTGCTGACTTTCCGAGTCCAACTTGGCAGGTTCGATCCTGGCTCAGTCCAATAGTATTTGAAGGTGCTCATATACGTCAGTCTCGTGTCCGTAGATTTACTGGCACGTAACAGAACTCCTACGAGACTAAATTCCTGCACCTCGGCCTCTCCGAACATCGTAAAAGTAGCAAAGCCATTATTATTATTATTATTATTATTATTATTATTATTATTATTATTATTATTATTATTATTATTATTATTATTATTCAGCGTGAATGAGTCACTTGGGACCACGTGGAATCAACATTTGTTAAGCTTTCCTCCTTGACCAGTAGTTCTTTATTTTCATTTATTGTTATAATTTCTGTTCCTCCGACCAAGTACGTCGCGTTGGCTTCTTCGTGTCTTCCTCAAATCCCCTTGTGTGAACAATTTTCCTGACTACGTTTCTATCCTGCAGATTTGGTGATCCTAATTCAGTGACCGAGCTCGATAGCTGCAGTCGCTTAAGTGCGGCCAGTATCCAGTATTCGGGAGATAGTAGGCTCGAACCCCACTGTCGGCAGCCCTGAAAATGGTTTTCCGTGGTTTCCCATTTTCACACCAGGCAAATGCTGGGGCTGTACCTTAATTAAGGCCACGGCCGCTTCCTTCCCACTCCTAGCCCTTCCCTGACCCATCGTCGCCATAAGACCTATCTGTGTCGGTGCGACGTAAAGCAACTAGCAAAAAAAAAAAAAAAAAAAAAAAAAAACAACCTAATTCTGTGAGGTCTTTCTCCACTTGCTTATACCATTTTGATCTCTAACTTCGATTTGCAAAAATTGTGTCTATTCGATAATTAAGTCTGTTGTTATACATTCTTTCCAAATGACTTATAAATTGAATTCGTCGCAGCCTCATTGTATCAGTAAGTTTAGATAGTTTTAAGTATACCTCTGAGTTGAGTTTGCTGTAATGTATTTCATTTTTAAGTGTTGGTCCTAAGAATTTTCTCATGAATTTCCTTTCTTTAATCTCTAATCGTTCCTTTTAATTTTTATGATGTAAATTGAGAGCTTCATATTTGATCACTATTCAGTAATGACGAATGTTACTGTTCCAGAACAAGCATTTTTTGTTATAAACATTCTTTGTATGTTGAAAAGCAATTTCCATTTTCTGAGTTCTTGAAAGTACTGATTTATTTTCATTTACATTTAAAACAGTGGTTCTAAGTAGGGTGTTATTTGGAGCAGAAATATGGAGAGTTGAAAAAGATTGTATTATATTAAATCAGATTGTTAGTAGATTTGGAAAAGCCGTATTGGATCTCCCAAATTGTACCGCTAACGCAGCGGTCAGAGTCGTGTGTAATGTGTGCTTAGAGGTTGATATCATGAAGAGTGTTGTGGTTCTGGAGAAGATTGGTAACGGGAGAGGGCGGTCTCCTCCTACAAACGGTCTACCGGCACCAAATGAAGAGTTCTTTTAGAGACTATTGGGTTGACAAGGTGAAGAATATCACTGACAGGAGCTGGAGACTGACTGCGGGAGAAGAGCCTCCCTAAGCATGTTTATTAAAATCAAACAAATAGTAAGTGTAAGAATAGATCATGTGAATAGATTAGAGAGAAGAGCAATCATTTGGTGGATGTTGGGTACTCATAGAAATAAAGGGTGGACAAGAATGAACGACAACTCAATTTGTTTATTGTGTGGAGAGGCAAGGGAGGAGTTACATTTGTTAATAGTATGCAAGGGAACTCGTGCAGAGAGAGAGAGAGAGAGAAATTCATGAGCGAGGGACAATTGGAAGCCATGAAAGTGTTGGACAATGACCGGAAGTTTATTAACTGGATAGCGACAGAGTGGAAAGAACCTGGTAACTTAAACAAGTTTTTAGAGGCTATCAAAAAACGCTGCATTAAGAAGTTAAAGGAAATTGAAATTAGTAGAGTGTAGTGTGGCAGATGTATATATTGTTCTTCCTATCGTAGCGAGTGTGTTGCTGAGATGATAGGTCAGCAGGGAGTGACAAGATAAGTAGCAGAGAATTAAGATCCTCACACTGCTAGATAGCAGAGTGGGGGGAGATAATGGGTGTGCACGAGCGGCGGCCTATAGCAGGGCTCGGCTGCCTAAATCTGTTGGAAGACTCGGTCAGCTGACCAAGGGCTCGCCGCTCGGACATACGTCCATGGCAGGGACTGCTCACTTCGCAGTTTCGTAAGCTTCGCGCTGTCCTGCTCTGCTCTTCCCTGCTCTGCGGCCAACTGCTTCTCAATGTGCGTCCGGCCCTATACTTGGCTTATTTTGTTCGTTTTTTGCCTTGTTTGCCGTGTTGCCGAAGACTTATTCAATAGGGGTTTTCTTTTTTTTTTTCATTATTTAAATCTTGTTTTGATTGTACTGTGGGTTGCCTTCTATATGTTTTCCTTTTGGATTGTTCTCTCTTTTATTTCTCCGTAAAGATTAATTTGGTTGAAAAACTGTACAATCTGGAGAAATAAATAAATATCTGTCATTTACATTTTCAGTGATCCATTCACCTAAGTATTTAAATTCCACTCTTGCATGATACTTTTTCAAAATGTTGTACACTCTTAAACAATGCAGAAATGACGGTGGTTTTCCACACAGTGAAGTTAGACATTAGCCGGCGCTGTGGTGTAGGAGTAGCGTGCCTGCCTCTCGCCCGGAGGCCCCGGGTCGATTCCCGGCCAAGTCAGGGATTTTTCTCTCGACCTGAGGGCTGGTTCGAGGGCCACTCAGCCTACGTGATTAGAATTGAGGAGCTATCTGACGGTGAGATGGCGGCCCCGGGCTCGAAAGCCCAGAATAACGGCCGAGAGGATGCGTCGTGCTGACCACACGACCCCTCATAATCTGCAGACCTTCGGGCTGAGCAGCGGTCGCTGGGCAGGTCAAAGCCCTTTCAAGGGCGTCTAAGTGCCGTGGGGTTTTTTGGAGAGGGGAGAGAGGGGGGGAGTTAGATAGGACTCTCAATGTTGTTTAGAAAAGCTACAGCATCAAGCATCACATCTCTCGAAAGTAGTAGTTGTGTTTCGACCCCTCCATGAGCTACTTCAGTTTCTGCGCAAACTTTTGAATCAGGCTGTACAACATAAAGCTAAATTTTCTTATACTACTAACTGTTTATGTATTCATTTCCTGGTTATTTTCCCAATTATTCGCAGTCAGAACTATATGTGGTTTTACGAGAGGTTGCCCTTCCCGACGCCAATCCTATGAGAAGAGATGTATTCCACGATTATGTTTCTGTGATGGTTGACAGTGTGGTGTGTTTGTACACATGAATAGGTACGTATTAAGACAAACGCGAACACCCAGTTCCCGAGAGAGAAGAAACCAGGTTAAAATCCGCGATCTGACCGAACTCAGAGTCCTCTGAATCAAGGACCAATACGCTACCATTCAACCAAGGAGTTTTGTGTTGTGTACATATTTTAAATTATAGAAAAATGCCACACTCGACGTGGCTATGATCACTGTATCAATCCATGCTTTAATTATTTTTAGTTATCAAGTGTTTATTAATAGTTTTCAAGATTTTGGGATCGAATCTTGGCTCAGTCGGTTGACACTTAAAATAGTGTTTTAATGAGTGAAAGGTGGTGGTGGTGATTATTGTTTTAAGAGGAAGTACAACTAGGCAACCATCCTCTACATAACACTAATCAGAGTGAAAAATGAAAGGGATCCGACACTTCGAACAATGAAGATATCGGCCAAAGGAAGACAAGGGCCACGAAGGGCGTGAAAATGAAAGACTCCCTAGCCCTCGCAAAGCTAATAGCGTCGGGGTCGGAAAAGAACAAGAGTTGACCAAGGGAGGTCGGATAGGATAGATGAAAGTGAGGAGCCTGGCACAAGTAAGTGGAAGCAATGCCAGGACTCAGCTGAGGGCCCCGTGGTCGCCAACCCACGCTCCAAAGTTCAGAGCCCCTGGGGCTAAATGAGTGAAACCTGAGTTAGTAGATTTACTGGCATGTTACAGGGAAATGCTTCAGCCCAGTCTCTCTCTTTTTTTTAAAAAAACATTTTTTTTATACCGCACCCACTCAGATAGGTCTTATGGTGACGATGGAATGGGAACGGCCTAGAAGTGCGAAGCAAGGTGAATTAAGACACAGCCCCAGCATTTACCTGGTGTGGAAATAGGAATCCACGGAAAATCATCTTCAGCGCTGCCGATAGTGGGGTTCGAACCCATTATTTCCCGGGTGCAAACTCACATTCCGCGCTCGCTAACCGCACGGCCACCTCGCACGGTACCGGTATCTCTTAAAACAAAGGACGTCAAACACATAGCAATTAATTTTGCACCGTTTCAGTTATTATCTATGTTAAGGGACTTTTACAATACGAGGAATTTATCCTGAAGAGGAATTTCTTAACTTGACAGTAGATCTCTCATATAAGCACTTTTAGACTGCACCGGGAATCGATCGCGCTGTTTTGAGCGTAAGAAGCTAGTGCTTAAACTAACTGAACACACAGCCACATTCAGTGATTTGTTGAAATAAGGTAGGTAGTATATCACAGTTCTGAAGGTGAATTTCTCAGCTACGATAAGGCTTATTCGACCTTGTCAGTTGGTCAATATCGCAGATTGCGTGCACCTGTTCCTGTTTACTGTGCCTTTCTTCACGACTCAAGGTCCGGGCATGTCACTTGATGTCGAAGAGTTGATTTGCAGAATCGGGTCCACTGCGTGAGACGTACAACACTCTTCAGAATTATGAAGAGCAACTGCCATTCACGGGAAGTATCTAATAGAGAGTTTTAAAAGTATTATTCAGTTAGAAGACACGTTTACATTTCAGTATTTATTCTGTGCTTCCGCCTCTGTGGTTTAGCGTGATTAGCTGCCACCTCAGGAGGCCTGGGTTCGATTCCCGGCTCAGCCATGAAATTTGAAAAGTGGTACAAGAGCTGGAACGGGGTTCACTCAGCCTCCGGAGGTTAACTGAGTAGAGGTGGGTTCGATTCCCACCTCAGCCATCCTCGAAGTGGTTTTCCGTGGTTTCCCACTTCTCCTCCAGGCAAATGCCACGATAGTACCTAAATTAAGGCCACGGCCGCTTCCTTCCCTCTTCGTTGCCTGTCCCTTCCAATTTTCCCATTCCTCCACAAGGCCCCTGTTCAGCATAGCAGGTGAGGCCGCCTGGGCGAGGTAATGGCCGTTCTTCCCAGTTGTATACCCCCAACCCAAAGTCTCACGCTCCAGGACACTGCCCTTGAGACGATAGAGATTATATCCCTTGCTGAGATCCGAGGGAAGAACCGTCCCTGGAGGTAAACAGATTAAGAAAGAAAGAAAGAAAGAAAGAAAGAAAGAAAGAAAGAAAGAAAGAAAGAAAGAAAGAAAGATCTCTGTGCTTGTGAGGAGTAAATTCACTTTTCTAAATATTCTTACTTCTCACAAATGTTGAGACGGAGTGATAGTCGAATGCTTCATTGGCTTCTCACCAAGGCAGTTAGGGTTCAGATCCCAGCCATTGTAAATAGGATTTCTAAAATGAAAAGTCATGTCTCTATGCGTCGGATTCTACGTACAACTGAAGTTCCCGCGACAATGGTCATTGATCACGATATAACCGGTGGCGTACGATTGTAATAATAATAATAATAATAATAATAATAATAATAATAATAATAATAATCATTCATTCTTTCTTAATCCTTTTACCCTCCAGAATTGGTTTTTCCCTCAGACTCAGCGGGGGATACAACCTCTACTGCCTCAAAGGGCAGTGTCCTGGAGCGTGAGACCTTCGGTCGGGGAATACAACTGGGGAGAGGACCAGTACTTCTCCCAGGCGGCCTTACCTGCTATGCTGAACAGTGACCTTGTGGGGGATGGGAATATTGGAAGTGATAGACAAAGAATAGGGTAGGAAGCGGCCGTGGCCTTAAGTTAGGTACCAAAGTGAGAAACCACGGAAAACCATTTCGAGGATGACTGAGGTGGGAATCGAACCCCCCTCTACTCAGTTGACCTCTCGAGGCTGAGTGGAGCCCGTTCCAGCCCTCGTACCACTTTTCAAATTTCGTAGCAGAGCCAGGAATCGAACCCGGACCTGCGAGAGGGTGGCAGCTAATCACATTAACCACTACACCACAGAGGTGGACGATAATAATAATAATAATAATAATAATAATAATAATAATAATAATAATAATAATAATAATAATAATAATAATAATTTTACGTTCCACTAATTATTTTTACAGCTTTCAGAGATACCGAGGTGCCGGAAATTCAACCCACAGGAGGTATTTTACGTCTGAGTAAAAGCGACACGAGGCTGGCGTATTTGATTACCTTCAAGAACCGGAAAGGTCAGCACTCGATTGTCTGACCTACTCCAGCCAACACGTAGGATTGCATGCTTATGTTACTGCTATAATGTACAATGAACTTATCCAGATCTCATCTCAGGTGCGATAATTTAGTACCAAATATTCCACCATAATTCGTGACCCTGAACATCGTGCGCTGGGAGGGTTCTGAAATGTGTCACCTTCAGAAAATATACTTACCCGAAAAAAAAAAAAAAAAAAAGGCAGCAGCTTGCTACTTACCAAACATATAAAATGTATAAAGTCAAACCCATTCAATGAAAATATTTTTTTCTGAGGATCATTGTCTTACCATTCGGAGAAAATCATCATACTGGAATGTAATTAACAAATTAACACTTTACCTCTTTTTTGTTATTTGCTTTATGTCGCACCGACACAGATAGGTCTTATGGCGACGATGGGACAGGGAAGGGCTAGGAGTGGGAAGGAAGAGGCCGTGGCCTTAATTAAGGTACAGCCCCAGCATTTGCCTGGTGTGAAAATGGGAAACCACGGAAAACCATCTTCAGGGCTGCCGACAGTGGGGTTCGAACCCACGATCTCCCGAATACTGGCCGCAATTAAACGACTGCAGCTATCGAGCTCGATACTCTTTTACCTCTTCAACAAACATGTTAACATTCTCTACTTATGATCATAATTTATTTAAAAGATAGAATGAAAAAAGTAGAAGATTAGAGCAACCCCCCCCCCCCCAGAAATTTAAGTAATGCATTCACTTTCATTTATCGTCAGCCAAGTTAGCCATTATGGACCATGGTTAAAGAAGAAGAAGAAGAAGAAGGGTAACAAATGAGAATGAGTAGGTCATAACTGGCGTAAAACTTATCCCTGTTCTTTATCATTCGTCTTCCATTAATGCTAGAGGTGCCATGATAATAATTCTATCTCTGTTCTGCGTTTTTACAACTATGTTGATAGATGGAAATGGAAACAATATTAATATCTGTTGACGCTGATCGTTTTTTTACAGATGCTTTACGTCGCACCGACACAACTAGATCTTAATGGCGACGTTGGGACAGGAAAGGACTAAGAGTGGGAAGAAAGCGGCCGTGGCCTTAGTTAAGGTGCAGCCCCAGCATTTGCCTGGTGTGAACATGAGAAACCACGGAAAACTATCTTCAGGGCTGCCGACAGTGGGGTTCGAACCCACTATCTCCCGGATACTGGATACTGGCTGCTCTCAAGCGACTGTAGCTATTGAGCTCGGTGATCGTGTTTTCATTCAAATGCACATTTTATACTGTTATACCGATTACTTTTCTGGCCACAGAACTATAGAATAGTTTTACAGTGGGCTAAATCATATGGGGCAGTTCAGGATCATACCATATTCAACATTATATGGTACAAAGGTACAACTTGATCTGGAAATTGGAAGAGGATTGTAGTATAGGTTGATTGGAAATTAATCATTTTAAAAAGTCAGAAAACTATAAGTAGACGAGGAGTTGAGTATTAAATACTCGAAAAATGAATTTATAGGAGGCACTGGTATAGTTTGTATTCAACGAGGAAAATAGGTAACGAGGAAAATAGGTAGCAAGGAAAATTGTTAAATAGCGTTAAAAATTAGGTCAATGTCAAGACGTAGACATATTTTGTAAAAACAATAGAATATATTGATCAACATGAAAAAACGTGTACCGTAAAGGTAAAAAATAAATACAATAAATATACCCGTAGTTGAAATAAATCCACTTCACTGCAGCCGTAGGAAAAATTAAAACAGAAAGAGAGATAATACTGTTGTTGTAGCACCAATCATTCACTACCAGTCTCAGTTAGGAACTTGATTTAATCACTTATAGAAAGAACATGACAATTCTTACTTCTCATGCGACGATAATGAGTCCTGTAGCGAAATTCAAACACCACTCATCGACTTCAATGTTCGGAAAATTTTTCACATGAATTGTTTTCTTTGTCACTTTGATTTTGGATGCACTGTTATGACGCTCTTTGGGGGTTGTTTTGGGAGACGTCGAAGTCGTCCTCGAGGAATTGTTGATGATATTAAACGTCATGTTGCTAGCACTAGGGTGAGATGTGGTTTTCTTCTTCTTCTTTTTCTCGGCAGAGGGAGAGTTCTGCTGACACGAACACGGTTGTTGTTGTTGGTGTTGATTAGAGTCCATTTTTGTCTTCAGCACCTCGCCATTGTTACCAATATATTGCACTCTAGCAGAAAGGGAATCTTCCTGCACTTGAACACTCCCATTGTTTCCAGTATATGTGATCCACCCTGTGTTGTGAACCACCACCACTTTTCCATTATTCCCAGTCACCGTGATGACGCCCTCATTTCGCTGCACAGTTATGAGAGCACTGTTGCCCACCAGCTGGACGGTGCCGCTGTTGACATTCAGGTGAACATGCTTTTTATTTCCTGTGACACTGCACACTCCTTCGTTATTCGCAGCCATCCTCACTACTCGCTGTTGAACTGGCTTGTGATAACCAACCATTCGCGAGCCATGCCTTATAAATATCGACTTGGAGCGCCAAGTGGTTCCCCGGCAAGCTCCCAGCACGCGAGGCGGTACTTGCCTCGCTCCCACGGGGAAGTATCTCCCCACTACTCTACGACACACTTCTCGCGGTCAGCCACACCACACCGCACCGGAACCAAGCCACGTTACCACTGATTCTGCTTTGCCATGTTTCCAGGAAGATAGTGCGACCGTCCCCGCATGTTTATATCCCCATCCTTTATAAACATGTGTGACGGTTAGAGCTTGGATTCTTATGCAATTTATATTCAGTATAAATCACCAATATAAGCAGTAGCGGCGATTGAGAATTAGAAGTAGGGGGGCAAAAAATGTAAAGACAACAAAGTACCCGAGTTTGTGGGATATAGTGGGGGGGGGGGGGGGTGTGTGTATATACGTTATACATTAAAACTGGAAAAGAAACTACAAAATGGAATTTCGACAGAGAGGTAAAGATGTCCGCCTCTGTGGTGTAGTGGTTAGCGTGATTAGCTGCCACCCCCGGAGGCCCGGGTTCGATTCCCGGCTCTGCCACGAAATTTGAAAAGTAGTACGAGGGCTGGAACGGGGTCCACTCAGCCTCGGGAGGTCAACTGAGTAGAGGTGGGTTCGATTCCCCCCTCAGCCATCCTGGAAGTGATTTTCCGTGGTTTCCCACTTCTCCTCCAGGCGAATGCCGGGATGGTACCTAACTTAAGGCCACGGCCGCTTCCTTCCCTCTTCCTTGCCTATCCCTTCCAATCTTTCCATCCCTCCACAAGGCCCCTGTTCAGCATAGCAGGTGAGGCCGCCTGGGCGAGGTACTGGTCATACTCCCCAGTTGTATCCCCCGACCAAGAGTCTGAAGCTCCAGGACACTGCCCTTGAGGCGGTAGAGGTGGGATCCCTCGCTCAGTCCGAGGGAAAAACCGAACCTGGAGGGTAAACAGATGATGATGATGATGATGATGTAAAGATGCTCAGCCTAACAACTTAACTGTGTTGATAATATTTATTTGAGATTTTGATTCAATACTATACTATACAATACTATACAATAATACTTTCACGAGAGGAACAATATTACACATGTATTACAACTAAATAGATGTACGGCGTGATTATATTATTAACAATCATTTAGTATTTCACTAAAAAAAAAACCTAACAGACACTAAAGAGACTGCCAGACTAACGAATGCGCGCGTCTCCACTGGCGCTATACAAATCGGTTAACCGCGTGAACGACTTTGTTCCGTATTTCCGCTAATAATTTCGTTATTAATTAATTAAAGCAAATAATTAGCTGATAAAACAACAGGGTTTGTACAAATTGCTTGTTTTAATAATTCCTATAATTCCTTGTTTCATCCAGCTAAAATGGAATACAAATGCAAAGTTTTCTCCACAAAGTAGGGGGGTGACTGCCCCCCTCCCCTCTCCCCCCTAATCACCGCTACTGAATATAAGCAAGCAACTACAGTGGCGCCGATTGGGCATTAAAAGTGCGGGGGCAAAAAATATACAGACAGTAAACAGTATTCGGGTTTGTGGGATATAGCGGAAGGGGGCTTATATACACCAAAACTAAAATAAAGGCTACAAAATTGTAAGTTTTTTAATGCTCTCTCAGCGAATTTCGACAGAGAGGTAACGATTGACACTTTACCTAGTAAAGTGAGATTTGGATTCAGTACTATACTGTAAATGCTGGCCCCGTGGTGTAGAGGTAGCGTGCCTGCTTGCCTCTTACCCGGAGGCGCCGGGTTCGATTCCCGGCCAGGTCAGGGATTTTTACTTGGACCTGAGGGGTGATTCGAGGTCCACTCAGCCTACGTGATTATAATTGAGGAGCTATCTGACGGTGAAATAGCGGCACCGGTCTAGAAAGCCAAGAATAACGGCCGAAAGGATTCGTCGTGCTGACCACACGACACCTCGTAATCTGCAGGCCTTCGGGCTGAGCAGTGGTCGCTTGGTAGGCCAAGGCCCTTCAAGGGCTGTAGTGCCATGGGGTTTGGTTACTATACTGTAAATAAAACTTTCACCAAAGGAACACTATTTCACATTTGTTACAATTAAAAAGAAATACGGCGTGATTATACAATTAAAATCATGTATTTGACTTCACACTAAAAAACTAACAGACACTAAAGAGACTGACGAATGCGCGCGGCAAGTGGGTGACTCATATCTCAGTGTCCATGACCTTAGAAAAAGGTATACCCCTGAGCTATCCTTCCTCACAGCACAGGCAGTCTCCACTACTTGCTGTGGCGCTATACAAATCGGCTAACCGGGACGAACGCCATTGTGTGTGTATTTCCGCTAAAAATTGTGTTTATGATTAAAGAAAATAAACGAAAGAATTAGCTGATAAGACAACAGGGCTAATATAAAGGGTTTGTCCAGCCCTTGTCCCGTTCCTCTACGGGGTCGAGTGTGAGATGAGGTGAATCTGTCGTTGCAGGTTTTTATGGCCGGATGCCCTTCCTGACGTCAACCTCATCAGAGAAGATGAAATGAACGACGTGATATATGATAGTAAGGAGAGGGTGAAACCCGGTGCCGGCACATAGCCTACTCCTCTCGAATAGCACCAAGGGGTCTGCTCAAGGCTTAACGTTCCCATCCGACGGACGAATTACCAATAACAGCGTCATATGCCCTCACTCCATATGAGCACTGCGGAGAGGTTTGGAATTTAATCCAGGGTTTTGGCACGCAATCTAGTCATTAGAAATTGTATACCACCACCTCCCCTACCCTGGCTGCCAACATTCTGAAGGTGAACATTTTTTCGACCACGGGACTCGAACTGGCTAACCACGGTGTCAGACCGTGTCAACGCCCTAACGATCACGGCCACCAGGCTTTTTTAGTAATTCCTAGTTTCATCCGAAGAAAATGGAATTAAAATGTAATAGTTTCTCCACAAAGTGGGAGGGGGCTGCCCCCTCGCCCCTCCCCTCCCCTAATCACCGCTACTGTGCGCAAAAAGTGGTAAAATATGCATTTAAGAATGCACTTATTTACATGCTATTAAACACTTGTATAAAAAGCAAGCCTAGCATTGTTTTACTATACTATATATACTAAAGCGATTCAGCCACTAGTTAGTAAGTCAGTGTTCACGTAATTTCTGCCCATCTATTCATTTGTACATATCATTGCTCCAATTTATTTTATGTTTCTAGCATTGTAAAATTGTTCTCAAAATTCTGATGCAACTCTTTATTATGCTATTTGCTTTACGTCGCACCGACACAGATAGGTCGTATGGCGACGATGGGACAGGAAAGGCCTAGGAACGGGAAGGAAACGGCCGTGGCCTTAATTAACGTACAGCCCCAGCATTTGTCTGGTGTGAAAATGGGAAACTACGGAAAACCATCTTCAGGGCTGCCGACAGTGGGATTCCAACCCAGTGTCTCCCGGATGCAAGCTCCCAGTTGCACGCTCCTAATCGCACGGCGATGCAACTCTTGTTCTATGTTCAACCAGTATATATACATTACTAAAAAATCCAGTTCACATCCATTTTTTAATAGTGTACTCAAATTGAGGCGTAAGTAGTAATATGTACTATCGTACATACGAGGGTCGAGTCATAAGTCATAGCAACTATTTTTTTTCTCTCGCGAACAGGAGACAACACGGAAACTCTAAGATATGCATTTCGAAATATAGGGCATGTACTTATGCATAGTGCCTGAAGACAAATTCTGACTTCAGGAGATTCTCGTAGGAAAGTGACAGAACACAGGCCATTGGTAAACATTACTTTATTATGGTATAGACAGCAAACACACAAGACTACATACAAAGGACAGGCCTCCAGTGGGTACAGACCTTCGAAATACTCACCCAAGGTTTCCACTGTGCGTTGGCAGCGGTGGGACAGGCTGAATACCATTCGCTGCATGTGTATCGCTAACGTGTGACACCTCTCTCCGAAATGCTGTTACGATGTCCTCTTTGTTAGCAAACTGTTGTCCACGTAATGGCTTCTTGACTTTGGGAATTAGATCAGAGTCACATGGGCGTGCATTTCTGCCGCGGAGAACTGCTACGATCGTTGCTCCTGCTTGTTGACTTCCATTTTGTGACGCTCTCACTCACACACTAAACTTGGGGGCATGCTTTGACCCACACTGTTGTTTACATACACCATCTAGTGGCATCATACGAAAGTACATACCGTACGTTTCCAAATGCATATCTTAGATTTTCCGTGTTGTCACCTGTTCGCGAGAAGAAAAAAAAATTGTATGACTTGTGACTCGACCTACGTATATGTAAAAAACAAAAACAAAAAAACAACCAAAAAGCAAAGAATGAAAATATGATGATTCCCCTACCACCAATAGTGAGCAAACAAATAAATAAAATACACCCTCTTATCATGCCCCTTTACCCACAAAACTGATTAAAATTACCACCATATTCTTCCATCCCCCTCACCTGTATTTCTCTCTTCCTTTAAAATGCCCAATTACCGAGCTCGATAGCTGCAGTCGCTTAAGTGCGTCCAGTATCCAGTAATCGGGAGATAGTGGGTTCGAACCCCACTGTCGGCAGCCCTGAAGATGGTTTTCCGTGGTTTCCCATTTTCACACCAGGCAAATGCTGGGGCTGTACCTCAATTAAGGCCACGGCCGCTTCCTTCCCATTCCTAGGCCTTTCCCATCCCATCGTCGCCATAAGACCTATCTGTGTCATGCGACGTAAAGCAAATAGCAAAAAAAAAAAAAAAAAATGCCCTATCTCCCGGCCAGAGAGAGGGTGTTGCCCTCTGGGTGGCCCGCCTCCCCCCTTCAGGGTGGGGAATGAAAGCAATAAAAATAAAAATTCAGCCACACCATCCATAATTCATTCTCATGAATAAACAACTGAATGGAAAATCACACTAGTTTCAGCTGCAGTTCCAGTAGTACAAACAATCCGTTCATCGTTTGTGAGACGTATTAGTGCTCCGACTTCGGGTAATTATTGGATGGGTATGATTGACATGAACACAGACATGTGAAATGAGGAACAACTATTATTGCAAATATTCATATATAATAACAATATTCACAAACGAACGGAAAATACAAAACAATAATAGAGCTCGTTTCTCTTGAACGAGTCTTACGTACGGAGTTTTCAATAACATTCACAAGTAAACTGAAAAATAGAACTTGATTCATAAATACATTTTCTTAATAAATATCTTATTACCGCACTGTACATTATGCATTTCAGGATACGAAATGTGAAAATCTCCACCATCAGATGAACCGCCTGAACAGTCTCCATTGGGAAATGTAGTTCTCTGAAGGAATGCCCGTTTTCTAAGCTCATTTCTTGATATCAAACCATCTACGACCTTCTCCAGATTTAACGCCTTAGCAGCCCCCGAAGACTAACAAACTCCACGTTTTAATGGGGGGGGGGGGGATGGCACTTTGTCCCCCCTTAAGATCTTTTTCTTTTTTCGGGAAGGCAGAAAGTCGGCGCCATTGATTAGTTTCACTGTTAAAGCGTCCGGCTCCATGGCCAAATGGTTAGCGTGCTGGCCTTTGGTCACAGGGGTCCCGGGTTCGATTCCCGGCGGGGTCGGGAATTTTAACCATAATTGGTTAATTACGCTGGCACGGGAATTGGGTGTATGTGTCGTCTTCATCATAATTTCATCCTCATCACGACGCGCAGGTCGCCTACGGGAGTCAAATCAAAAAGACCTGCATCTGGTGAGCCGAACTTGTCCTCGGATACTCCCGGAACTAAAAGCCATACGTTATTTCCATTTCACTGTTATAGCAATATGCACACGTCTCCTTGATAAGGCACATCCTGTTAATGAATACCCATAATAAATCAATTAGTAAGTTTGTAAGTCTTCTTTCATTTTACACTGCACGCCGTACTTTTCCCGTCCATAATTTGCTTTGCAGTACGCTATAACGGCCTTCTCCAAGTGTTCTCGTATAAATCTATGGCGTTTGTTTGTTAAAACTATAGTAGCTTCAATGCGGAGAGTGATCTCTCTACATCTAATGATATGACAGGATATCACTTGAAATCGGGAGCGAGTGTAGGTGTGGTAGATCCACATTACCAGTACCAACCAAATATTTGTTTATAGCTACCATGATGTCGTAGCCCGGATTTCGTTTAAGGACCTGTCCGAGGTTTCCTGGGATACCTTAGTTCGCGTTTCACATTCTCCACAATTTCCAGCGAATCACCAAGACGCAACCCACGTTTTTGTAACTTCATGATTGATTCTGGTATGATTTGAAAGTGTGTGTTAAGTGCCAGTTCCCTTTGAACCGTTTCATTTCCAAAGCAGGTTATGGCATTGATTACTTTACATTTTCTTCAAGACTGCTTGTAAAACACATGTTAAAATATGCACAATAAAAGTCGTAAACATGCATAATAAATTCAAAATATGAAACATATGCACTCTTCTCAAATAAACGCAATTGTGCACATATATGTACTATAAACTTAATAATAATCCAATTGAACCTTCAAACACAATTCCTTGTCGGTTCTGGAGATCTAAATATCGGCAAACAAAATATGCATTTGCATACAAATCAGCTGAAAAAGAAAAAATGTCGGCGAATTGTAGTTCTGATATGGTTATACCTGTGTTTCATTTTACACATAATTAGTAATATAACATATTACGTGAACACTGTAATGTTTTTGTACATATCGAGGCAATTGAGGTAATTATTTAAAACAAAATTGTGTCAGTTCGTTTAGTACTCAGACTATAGTAACTGTAAGTTTTATACCAGGGGATGTTGTCTGAGCCCATCCCAGTAAATACAGGAGTTAAGCAAGGATCTTTGCTGTCACCTATACTATTTCTTATGGTGCTGGATCTTATGATGAAGAAGGCAATGAATCACCGAAGAGGAATTCAGACAGGTTGGAGGACTTGGGACCTCGCGGATGACTTGTGTTTGCTAGCCAGCAGTTTTAAGGATATGGAAGCAAAGCTGAATGATTTAAAAGCCGAAACATCAGAGGTGGGACTGAACATCAATGGGAAGAAAAACAAGGAGATGCGCTATAATAACCGAAATAAGGCACTATTATTGTTAGGAAACCAAGAGATCGAACAAGTCAAGCAGTATTGCTACCTGGGAAGTATGGTCACCATTGAGGGATAAACTGTAGACGATATAGGAAATAGAATTAATAAGACTAAAAGAACATTTGCAATGCTGATACCAGTCTGGAAATCAAGGGAACTTAACACCTATCTTCAATACAAATGTCAAGTCAGTACTGCTCTATGTGTGTGAAACTTGGAAGACTAACAAACAACTGATTAGCGGACTCCAAACATTTGTTAACAGAAGTTTGAGGAATATCCTGAGGATATGGTGGCCATAAGTAATCTCCAATGAAGAGCTATGGAGAAGAACCTATCGAACACCCATTGACATTGAGATACGTCGTAGGAAATGGAAGTGGACTGGACAAACATTGTCGCGAGATAAAACAACATAGCAAGACAAGCCCTCGAATGGAACCTACAAGGTAGCAGGAGAAAAGGCAGACCAAGGAATGCATGGTGGAGGAGTGTAATAGTGGAAGGGATGGAGAAAGGAGGGGAGACCTGGATCGACATCAGGACGATGGCGCAGAACAGAGTCCGGCGGCGGAGGTTCATTGATGCCCCTGCTCCACCTAGGGGACACAGGAAATAAGTCAAGTAAGTCCCAGTAACTGTTGTAAATTAATTAATTTCATACTGAATATATAAATACAATGAGAGTTTTGTCTGTACATTGCTCACAATTTAAAAAGAATGGTATTTCTGTATCGGACGTGCCCACAGAAACAAGGAAATGCACTTTATAATTTTCCGTCATCAGCGCCGAGCTACGAGAAAATCGATTAACAGAATTTAATGAAAATAGGTATGTAGAGTCGAGGAGTAAGAAACTACAGTCTAGGCTATAAATAATTTTATTCATCCTGGATGAAATGATAGTTTAGGGGAAGGCGCCTGAAATTTAATTTTTAAATACCTGTGTTAGGCTATTGGTCCTATCGAAAAGTACTACACAACAAAAGTTATAGGGAAAACAATTTCCGATCATTTATACAGTCGAACCTCGATAACTCGAACCACCATTACTCGAATTTTCAGTATCTCGAAGTAACTTCGAGTTTCCCGGCCTTCTTGTCCTATTCTTAACATGTATTTATTTCTCTATTACTCGAAATTCGGTTACATGAATTTCTCGATTTCTCGAAGCAAACATTTCCTCTCTTGAAGCAAAAAAATACTCTGTAACTCGAATTGTTTACAACATTAACTGTGTTAATTGCGGTTTGTGAGGAAGAGTTAATAAGTAAAGAAAGGGTTACAGTGGTGCTGGGAGCTAATATCACGGGAACCGAAAAACTAAAACTCCTAGTGATCGGAAAATCGGCGAAACCTCGCTGTTTCTCGGGTGTAAATTAATAACCGGTCACGTACGAAAGCAACCGCCGAAGTTACGAATGATAAGCTCTATTAACGAATCTCGGCTGCGTGGTATTGACGAGAAGTTTCAACGTGAAGGGAGGGAAGGTAAAGCGTAACAAACAGAAGAGACTAACAGATTTATGCCAAAGGTGTTAACGGAGGTATGTTTCTTGTTTCACAACTGTATGTACTGTATCCTGTCTTCTAAAAAGTTAGTATGTTATAATTAAAATAATGCCGTAAAATAGAATTTGTTTGTACTCTTTTAAATTAAAAATAATGTACTCAGTATAAGTCCGTAGATACGTATGATTCAATTATGTGCAATATGCGCTCAAAAATGTATTCTCTATATCTAGAAATTTAGATAACTCGAAATAAAATGTAGCTCCCGAGGTGATTCGAGATATCGACGTTCCACTATTTTATTCAGTTTTACCGTACCAATTATGATAAGAGTGGTATTGCAGAGTCGGAAGAAAACTAGCTGTGAAGGCCTACAATATCGAAAGCTCATACAATTGATCAACAATAACATTACATTGACCATTGTTTGTTGTGATGTGCGTTGTGTCTTCTGTTGCCACTCATCTCAGACAGATGGGATTACTGCTGCGTACCGAGTATAGCAGCCTGCCTGAATATTGGAGGGAAATAGCTGGGGAGTTAGGTAACTTTCATCTTTAGCATGCCATTCCTCTGGTTCACACATTTTCTGATACTACTGGGACGTAACACATTGGCTCATCATAGTATTCCAGCTATTCGATCCCTATTCTGAGGCGCTGGCTGGAATGAGCAGTGTGCAATAATGGCAGATGAGTGTTCACGGCTCACGGCTGTCTGCGGCCAGGTCATTCCAGTTCTGGAATGTTAGATCGACAGCGTAGTACTATTCGTTAAAAGTGAGATCATTTGATCGAGTATTTCATATGATAGCATTGCTTTTAATCGCGACATTCCTACTGACGTCATTGTAATGACCTAGTTGAGTTCATTTGGGAAAACCACTAAGACAGTCTTTATGAGGATGTAAAAAGGCAGGTGGAGAGTGAGGGTCTGCGATTGTAATGAAAACTCCCCAACTTGATTGTAACTGATGGCAGGCAAGAGGGCTTACCATTACAGTGAAATTTCCCTAACATAGTTTTCACATGAGAAAAGACGTTTGGTGATTTCCCTGTAGCGTTTCTGGCGTAACCTTAAGAGCTACGCAATTTAATAGGCTACAATCTTACACAGAACGTGAACACTACCTAACTTAGAATTCTGTTTGCAATGTAGAATTCTGTTGCGAAACTTGTGGAAACATGACCCTTAATATGGAAAGATTAAGAATAGAAGAAAAGTGAATTCTAAATCAAACGACCAAGCCTGCCCTCAAACCCACCATTACACTGTATATTTGTTTATTATTTATCTTACCTTGGGATGCATTTTGAGGAACTTATCTTATGAACGAACTTCTCGTTCCTCAAACAATGTTCATAGAATTGGATAAAATGTAGGTCTTTGAAATTAATTGAACTGAGCCACTGATAGCCTATTTCTTTCTGGTGTTTACAGGAAGTGCAATATATTAGCCGTCTTACTAATAAACGATGTGTAACTTGGTATAACTTATACAAGGTTTATACACCGTTTATGTGAAATTCGTTACTAATAAACCGTGTATAAGCCTCCTGTGTATACATCTGTTATAGTTATTCATTGAATTGCTTATACTAACCAGGACCCTTGTATAAGCGTTGTGAAGCAGTGAGTAGCGGAAAAAGAAACGAGTGAGCAGTTTATTTTCGTGGTATTTATTGTCTACAGCAATATAATCGTGGTGAAATATTCGACTTATCCATTTAACATTGAACACACATTGAAAGAATGGACGATAACGTTGATGATCTTCACGGTATTTTAAACTTAGAAGACATACACCATTCAGAGGTTATGGAGGCTAGACAACTTCGTAAAGTAAAACACTTTAAAGAGACGGAATGACAATGATAACTATGAAATAAATGATTGTTGGGCGTATTTTTGTGTAATAATGTGTTACTGCTTAATAGACTTTTGATATTGCTAGTTTATTAAACATTATCTGCCCCTACAAAGATCTTTCTCAAATTTGAGCACATATAAAAAGGGACATATTCCTCGAGATAAAAAAAATGGCATAACTTGAAAACCATACGTAATATGATTTCCATACTCTGTAGTTGAATACGCAGAAATATGATGTATAAATGCCTAATAGAAACTTTTTTGATCAAAGCTTTCTTTTAAGCTACAAAACAATTTTTTCTTTCTCCTGAAAAGTAAGGATTTTGGAATGTGTACCCTTTTCAACTCACCGATTCAATTACAATTGCTTACGTTTTCCGAACTGTCCCAGTTAGGGGCTATTGTTCTTTTCTTAAGCTTTTCCATTTCTCGTTTTGGCGTTCATTACACAACCAAGTTGAAGAAATGTTGATATCAGTATAAGTCAATTTCCAGCTGTCTCACGAAGTGTTACCACTGGCTTTTCGATATGCCGTTCTACTGTGCGACTTTCCGGGAAGTTTTGCTCGCAAATAACCAGCAGAAGCGATCATAAAGGCGGTGAACGTGCGAAATACGTCAGTGAACTACAGGAAGAGATTCCTATGCCTTGGAACGAGTGTATACGTGCTGTATAGTAATACAATGCGTACGGTATACCACGTTTATTAGTAAGAAAAATGTAAAACGCTTATACAGGATTTATTCACTGTATAACTATACAAGAATTAAACAAGGGTTTAAGGACTTTTTATTAGTAACACGGCAGATCATTATTTACACACTGGTCCGCCTCTGTGGTGTAGTGGTTAGTGTGATTAGCTGCCACCCCCGGAGGCCCGGGTTCGATTCCCGGCTCTTTCATGAAATTTGAAGAGTGGTGCAAGGGCTGTAACGGGGTCCACTCAGCCTTGGGAGGTCAACTGAGTAGAGGGGCGCTCTATTCCCACCTCAGCCATCCTCGAAGTGGTTTTCCGTGGTTTCCCCACTTCTCCTCCAGGCACATGCCGGGGCGGTACCTAACTTAAGGCTACGGCCGCTTCCTTCCCTCTTCCTTGGCTATCGCTTCCATTCTCCCCATCCCTCCTACAAGACCCCTGTTTAGCATAGCGGATGAGGCAGCGTGGGTGAGGTACTGGCCCTCCTTCCTAGTTGTATCCCCCGACTCAGAGTCTCGCGCTCCAGGACACTGCCCTTGAGGTGATAGAAGTGGGATCCCTCGCCGAGTCCGAGGGAAAAACCAACCCTGGACAAAAACGGATTAAGGAAGAAAGAAAAAGAATTATTTACACACTGGCATCACATACCTTCAAAACTTAAGAAGAAAATGGTATTCAGCAGTTCATCCGATTTTCATTAGGCAATGCTTTACTGACTTCTTTCCTTTCCTCTTGCGAATTTAAAAAAATTAGATTTGAAAATTGATCGATTCTTGAAAAATATCTCCCCTCTCCTAGTCCCCTGCGTTAATTCTACACACTCTTCAATATTTAAATGAATGTGATCAGTCGCCAATGAGATGAGCTCGCTCTTGATACATTGGTGACTTTGCCAGCAGTTTAATTAAGAACACAAGCGCGTCATTCCCAGTCCTATTCCTTTCCTATCCCATTATTGCCAAAATAACATATCTAAGTTTGTGCGAAGTTAAGCCACTAGCAATTAAATAAATAAATAAGTAAATAATATAATCCAACTCCGCCTGCAGCAATTACTGGGTGGATTGAGTAGCTCAGTAGTTGCTGTTGCCGGTCTCAAGCCCTGATAAATTTGGAGAGTAAAAGAGAATTCAGCTTAGAACTCCTAAAAGCACCCTTGAACTTCAGAAAAACACCAGCTGCAGTATGGACTAACAACCCTTACGATGAGAGTGAACTGAATCGATAATCAGCGACTCACTCGCCCTGGCCTCATGCTCGCCAGCCAAAATCAACCACGAACTTAGCATGATGAAAACACAGTTGCACGGAAGAGGCGTATGAAATTTTACGGACACATAGCACGAATGGACGATTCTCGACTGACCAAAACATCTTTTTCATCATTAACGGAAGCCGACAAACCAAATTACGCTGGTTGTTAAACACTGAAAGTGACCTTGCAGAAACCCACTGGCAACTACACGGACCACAGTCAGACAGAAAATCAGGTCACATAAGTTCACATTCAAGAACCCAACAGACAGGAACTTGAAACTCAAAAATGCTTGGACACAAGAGAGAAGACAAGCCTATAATGAAAGGTTGAGGATGTTTTGGGAAGATAAGAGTAACAAGAAGTCCAGTGCTAAATAATGGTTCTACATGCTCCTTATATGTAGGTCTATATAATAATAATAATAATAATAATAATAATAATAATAATAATAATAATAATAATAATAATAATAATAATAATAATAAAAACCATACTGGTATGCTCAGGCTACTTCAGGATGTCCTTATTTATAGGATATCATCAGCATTAGCTTGACAGCCCCTTATGGGCTCTGACCCTCTTTAAAAAAAATTCGCCATTCCACTCTAATTAGAGCCAGGCTTCTTCAATTTCGAACTCCCAGTGTTCGTATGTCTACCCTCACATTGTCTCCTCACCTCAGCTTTGGTCATCCAAATTTCATAGTTCCTTCTGGCATGGTATTGAAAATGTTCTTGAGGAATCCGTTGTCATTTATACGCAGTAATTGCTCAGCTCATTCCAGCCTTGTGACTTTTAAGGTTGTAATAATATCTGGTTCATTAAACAATTCATAAAGTTCAATGTTTTATTTTCTTCTTCACACCATGTTTCTTAAGTGACCCATAAATGCATCACAATACTATCCTTTGGAATACACTCAGCTGTTTTTCCATTAGATTTTTATAATACCTTAACGTATGGTTAAAGAAAGCTGGAGGTGGCAGAAACGAAAATGCTGCGATGGGCATGCAGCGTGTAAAGGAAAATAGAATCAGAAATTAAACTATACGGGGCTGGGTAAAGGTGGCCAGCGTTGAAGACAAGATGCACTAGTCAATACTAAGGTTTGACCACGTCTTGAGGAGAGGAAGTGACCAAATGAGAAGAAGCCGTTTAAATATGCCTCCTCTCGGGAACAGAAGAAGCAGAAGTAGTTTTCCTAGGGAGGGACTCTATTATCTCGGATCTTAAAGAACTGAAGTTGCAGGAGGATCTAGAAATGAATGTGTCAGCGGGACTGATTATGCTGAAGAAGAAGATAAAGAAGAAGAATATTCACTATTATTACTTTCCTTTTTTACGAACTTCAGTCGTCATGGTAATAAGTTAATTAGTGATGGTGGTATTTACCTTGTGTCAGGCCTGAATCAGATCATATATTTCACAATACTATTTTTTTTTTTTTTGCTAGGGGTTTTACGTCGCACCGACACAGATAGGTCTTATGGCGACGATGGGATAGGAAAGGCCTAGGAGTTGGAAGGAAGCGGCCGTGGCCTTAATTAAGGTACAGCCCCAGCATTTGCCTGGTGTGAAAATGGGAAACCACGGAAAACCATTTTCAGGGCTGCCGATAGTGGGATTCGAACCTACTATCTCCCGGATGCAAGCTCACAGCCGCGCGCCTCTACGCGCACGGCCAACTCGCCCGGTCACAATACTATTAAGCTCTTGAGAAGTCATAGACTTCTCAGAGTTAATAAATGAGCAATTATTTACTCATTAGTTCTCCCCTAAGCATACAGGAACAACTGTTTCTAAAACTCACCTGCCAGCATTTTACGAAACGCGTGATATATCTGAAAGTCAACATTACCCAACATCTGAATGCCAACCATCCGTGTGCAAATAAGCCCGAGGACCCGAGGTGATTCCCCATAGGATCATTTGACATTTCGTCAGCCCAGGTATAGTTAAATGTTTTCATGTGCCATGCTCGAGTCTTTAAGTAATATTTCATTCATTCATTCATTCATTCATTCATTCATTCATTGTTACTTAAACTGCTCAACTTGAAGCTCTTACGCCTGGAATCAGAATTATAGTTGTACATTTTTGCTGGGGTGGTGTGCTGGGTCACACGTTTATCCCCCCTGTAAATGGGGTAGTAGAACAACACCCATGGTATCCCCTGCCTGTCGTAAGAGGCAACTGAAAGGGGCCCGAGGGGCTCTTAACTTTGGAGTGTGGACTGGCGAGCACAGGGCCCTTAGATGAGTCCCCGCATTGCTTCAACTTAATTGTGCCGACCTCCCCACTGTCATCTGTCCTGTCCGACCTCCCATGGTCAACTCTTGTTCTTACCCTACACCGACGATATTACGTGTGGAGGCCTAGGGAGTATTTCATTTTCACTACCTTCGTGGCCCTTACCTTTCTTTGGCCGAGACCGCCATTTTCTGAGTGCCGGACGCCTTCCACGTTTTCTCTCTGATTAGTGTTATATAACACTTCCTCTTAAAACAATATCCCTCTGTGCGGGGGGGGGGGCGGTAGAATAACATGCACGATATCCCCTGCCAATCGTAAGAGGCGATTTAAAGTGGCCTCAGTGGTTCTGAACTTTGGAGCGTGAGTTGGTGACCACGGGGCGCTTAGCTGAGTATTGACATTGCTTCCACTTATTCGTGCCAGGCTCCTCAAGTTCATCTATCCTATCCAACCTCTCTTGGCCAACTCTTCTTCTTTTCCAACCCCGACGTTATTAGAGCATTCGAGGCTTAGCGAGTCTTTCATTTTCACGCCCTTCGTGGCCATTGTCTTTCTTTGGCCGATACCTTAATTTTGCGAAGTGTCAGATCCCTTCCATTTTTTAATCTCTGATTATTGTTATATAGAGGATTTCATAAGAAATAAGAGAATCATTCTTTGGTCATCTGCTGAGAACTCCTCAAAACAGGTTAATACGCAGAATTTGGAAAAGCTTTGGAAACAAAAACAACAACCTGTCTGAATAAAAGAAATAAAAGAAGACATGAAATAATTAAGACATAACACTGGAGGATTTAAGGAATAAATCAAACAAAGTAAATAAATTGAAGAATAGTAAAATTAGATTCCTACTAAAATGTGATAAAAGAGAAACAGCTAAAAGGGTATTTTCAGAAGAAGAACGACAACGAAGATCAGATAGAATGAAGAAATACTGGAAGAACAGAAAAGAAAAAAACATAAAACATCATAGAAGATCGGACAGAAATTGACTACAGTGGTCCAGTGCGGCCGTAAAAGCACAATAATAATAGAGGATGGTTGCCTAGTTGTACTTACTCTTAAAACATTAATCACCACCACCACCACCACCACCACCACCACCACCGGTTTAACGTTTTGTAGTTTTGCAAATATAAATATGGAATAACTTTCGTAAATTATTCTACTTGAACTAGAATTTTTTGTCACTTCCTGATAGTACGTACATTTGTAGTTAGTACCTCATAAAAGAAAAAGGAAAGGCAACAAAAATTCTTCATAAGAATGTACCTGAACATTTCCTCTAGTTAAAATATTTCCAAATTAGCCTTAATGATAATGGTCATCAAGCGCGCTGGTAAAAGTAGCGATAATAAATCGTAATCGTGAACAGGTATTTTATGTAGACGCCAGCTTGGTTGTCTGGGCGCCACACAGCAAAGTAAAACGATCTCTCTAGAATGACCGATGGCTGAGTTTTAATTAATATTTTTCGGTAAAAACTAAACGTCTTACCAGAGATCACGGAGTGTCGGATAGACTTCCTTCCGCCGTTTCTTTCTTTTCAATTTGCTTTGCGCCGCACAGACACAGATAGGTTCTATGGCGACGATGGGACAGGAAAGGGCTAGGAGTGGGAAGGAAGCAGCCGTGGCTTTAATTAAGGCACAGCCCCAGCATTTGTCTAGTGTGAAATGGGAAACACCGAAAAACCATATTCAGGACTGCCGACAGTGGGGTTCGAACCCACTATCTGCCGGATGCAAGCTCATAGCTGCGCGCCCCTAACCGTACGGCCAACTTGCCCGGTTTTCCGCCCTTCAAAAATCCGACTACCTTTGCCGGGTATGAACACCCGGAGGCCAACACTCGACCCCTTATCCACAGAGGGAGCTAAAATAGAGGTATACCAGTATGACTCCGTGGCTGAGTGGCTGAGTGGCTGAGTGGCTGAGTGGCAGTGTGCTGGTCTTTGGTCCACAGAGTGGTCTTATAGTGACGATGGGATAAGAATGGGCTAGGAGTGGGAAGGAAGCGACCGTGGCCTTAATTAAGGTAAAGCCCCATTATTTGCCTGGTGTGAAAATGGGAAACCACGGAAAGCCATCTTCACTATCTCCCGAATGCAAGTTGACAGGTACGTGACGCAAACCACGCAACTACTCGCTGTCTTAGAAAAATATATGTATGAGACACACGGCCATAATTGTTAAAAATAACCCTGGTTCTCTGACGTCTACAGTAACATCACGGAGTTGCGCCACGGCAAAGAAATAGCAGGTGATAAAAATGACAAGGTTTTAACCACCCACACCTGGACACAGATAACATGAGTAGACCCTTAAGAGCTCTGACCAACAGCAAAATAATGATAAGGTTGTCAATATTTTAGGCTGGTAATTAAGGCAACCTGACTGAATTTCCTGTTTGACAAGGAAATTGACTTATTTTTAATCTCTGACAAGAAAATATATAAATTTCTCCTTGCATATCAACATTATAAGGTTCAAGATATCTTATCCTTCGTGCACCAATTTCTAAGCACTTTTTATTCAGTGATGTTAGCGAAATATTCACCTCTGAATGAGGTTCGGGTAGTTACTTTCATTGCTACGCATAAAGTTCACGAAACCTTACGAGTCACGGGAAGAATAATGGTAGTACTGTAGATCTTGTACTCGTTACAGCAATACATCGTTAGTAGAAACCCGTCTACAGAATGTGAAAAACAAAACAAAACACAAAAAAAACTGCCGATACCACAAAGCACACAGAACAGACCTTATAAAGGAGTCTGGAAAGGGAGAAATTAGATCTACTATGATTATGTGTTCGCCCAGAGATGTGCAAGCGTTTCAAGACCACATAAGAAAAATAAATGGATGAAGCCTACTATATCCCAAAAGTATAAGCTTCAGGACTGCCGATAGTGGGAGTTGGTTCGAACCAACTGTCTTCCTAATGCAAGCTCACAGCTGCGCATCCCTAAACGCACGGCCAACTCATTCGGTAATTTATAATGCATACTTAATTCCAGTTTAAACACGCGGTATTCTGTTCGTAAATATAATAGATTTGAAGTTCACTCTTTGAAGTGCCATCAACAATGCCGAGAGCTTTATCTTTAGTAATATTACGAGAGCTCTAGAATTTATCTTGATAGAATCTGGAGCTAGAGTTGTATTTATTTTGACTATTTAGTGAAAATGAAAATCCACAGTCTGTTTCCAGTCATTCGACCGGGTCAGGAATGGAATTAATGATCTAGCGGCGAGGATAGGAATCGTGCCGGCTGCCGAAGCCTGTCGCACTCCTCTGGGGCAATGATTAATGAATGATAGATGAAATGAAATGAAATGATATTGGAGAGTGTTGCTGGAATGAAACATGACAGGGAAAACAAGAGTTCCCGGGAAAAAACCTGTCCCGCCTCCGCTTTGTTCAGCACAAATCTCATGTGGAGTGACCGGGATTTGAACCACGGAACCCAGCGGTGAGAGTCCGGAGCGCTGCCGCCTAAGCCACGGAGGCTTCGACTATTTAGTGAATAACTACAAAATAAATTCAAGAATTTTAATAATAGTTAACATGTTGCACAGGGCCTAAATGAAAAGGCTGAAAGAAACACAGTAGATGAAGAGTGGACAGTCGTGAAAAGTGAGATCAGTAGGGCTGCTGAAGAAATGTTAGAAATGTTGTAAACAAGATAAGATTTACAAGAACACAACTTATTTATTTGCTTCACACAGAATTCTACAGTATATACAGGAATAAAACATAAAATTGTCTTGAAGCAAAGTAGATGATTAATCTTGAGAGAGTTTCTATTTCTATACACTATGTACACTCTGAATGTATTTACACTCACTGCTATCTTGAAAAGACAGTTCTTGGGAAAGATATAGTTCGTGATAGTTGAAAACTATCATTTGCACTAGCATAGATTAGCTAAGAGAGTTCCTTCTAACTTGAAGTGCCTGAGTTCATAAGCTTGTACTAAATGAAAGCTATGTTCACAATTAGAGAATCTAATGTGTGTGTCGGAGCTTGAGTGAGCTTGGGATGTGTGGCATACAACATCGGGGCTCGACATGGATGAAGGAACTGGAAAGTGGAGCAGTGACCTGAGGTGAAACCTCATACTACCAGAATTCCGTCCACCTGGTCGAGACACATTTTTAAGAGGAGTAGCCTCCGTGTTCGACGTTCAGTGTATTCTGGAGCAGGACACTGGGGAGAATCCTCATGAGTGACTTTTTTTTTTTTTTTACGGGGGGCCCCCGTAGCCCGCTCCCCCGCCGTGACCATCGACTCAATCTACATGGCCTCCGACATGCTATTAGTTTCTAAGAAGAAAGAGATAGCAGGGAAGAGTGGGAAAGTGATACAAGGAGTATCTGCCGGTTTCCGAGTTAGACTCGCTACCACGGCAAGAGTTTGTATTGGTCCTCATGAGTGACAGACAGGAAGCTCCTTATATACTGCACACGATGTAACAGACACGCGCACTGAAGACTGCGCGTCGAGTCTCGAATGATCCACGCTTGCGTGCGTGCGGCTGGCTGGCGCTGAGCGAAGAGAGCGGAGGACATACAACAAGAAATAGGCAAGATCAAGTAAGTCGAGGGATAACTCAACGGATACTACGCCTGACTGACGAACGGCAAAAGTATAAGAATATTTTTTTAAAACATGATCAGACCAGAAAAGAATGCAAGCGATTAAAGAATGAATTAAGTAGAACGTGCAGGACAACTAATGAACCGTGTTTGTGAAAATCAAGGAAAACATTGGAGAAAGGGAAACTAGGTGTGTATGAATATTAAGAACTTAGACGGAAAACCACTTCTAGGGAAATAAGAAAAGGCAAAAGAAAGAAAAAAAAAGAAAAGGCAGGAACCTATTCAACAATTAAATTAATGGAAAGCAGTAAATGAGATGGTAAATTTCTGGAATGAGAATAGGCTGTTGATGCTGATGAAGTGGAAGACCCAATCTTAGGGTCAGAATTCGACAGGGTTTTGTGAGACCTAAATAGGAATAAGACACCTGGAAATGATGACATACTCTCAGAATTACTGACTTCGTTTGGAGAAACTGACACGTTGAGGTTATATCATTTAGGCCTAGTGTGTAAGATGTATGATACAGGAGAAGTGCTATGCGATTTTAGACAGAAGGTTGGTATAAATATTCCCCATCAACCAGGTATGGACGAGTGCGAAAACTATTGCACAATTAGTTTAGCATGTCACTTTTGGAAAATGTTAACATGTATTATTTATCGAAGAACGGAAAGACAAGTTAAAGCTGAGTTGGGAATAGACTAGTTTGGCTTCAGAAAAAAATGTAGGAACACGTGAAGCAATTCTGAGTTTACGTCTGATCTTAGAAAAAAACATATGGCGCAACAGTCCCTAAGGGCCTTGGCCTACCAAGCGACCGCTGCTCAGCCCGAAGGACTACAGATTATGAGGTGTCGTGTGGTCAGCACGACGAATCCTCTCGGCCGTTATTTTTGGCTTTCTAGACCACGGCCGCTATCTCACCATCAGATAGCTCCTCAACTGTAATCACGTAGGCTGAGTGGACCTCGAATCAGCCCTCAGATCAAGGTAACAATCCCTGGCCTGGCGGGGAATCGAGCCCGGGGCCTCCGGGTTAGAGGCAGGCACGATACCCCAATACCGCGGGGCCTGCTTCTTATCTTAGATGATTGAATGACATTCGTAGAGCTAGAAAAGGTATTCGATAACGTTGAATGGACCGAGAAAGGAGGACTACCTACAATCTGTACAAAATTCAGTCTGCAGTGATAATTATCGAGGGCTACGAAAAAGAAGCAGCAATCCATAAAGGAGCGAGGTAAGACAGCAGTTAGTCCTCTCTCCATTTCAGTGTTCATATAGACCAGGCGATAAAGGAAATTAAAGGGGAATTAAGAAAGAGAATCATAATTCAAGGAGTGAATATCATAACTCTTGAGATTTATCGATGATATTACTATTTTAAATGAAACTGCAAAAGATCTGGAGAAATTGCTTAATGGTATCTACACAGTCTTGGAGAAGGAGTACATAGGCTAAATCTAATGTGAAAGTAATGGAGTGCAGTCGAAAAAAGTCAGGTGATGCAGGAAATATTAAATTAGGAAATTAACTCTTAAAAGAAGTACATCAATATTGTTACTTGGCTAGTAGAATAACTAACCATAGCTGAAGTAAGAAGGACATAAAATGCAGGCTAGCACAAGCAAGAAAGGCAAATCTTTCTTTCTTAATCTGCTTACCCTCCAAGGTTGGCTTTTCCCTCGAACTCAGCGAGGGATCCCACCTCTACCGCCTCAAGTGCTGTGTCCTGGAGCTTCAGACTCTGGGTCGGGGGATACAATTGGGTAGGGTGACCAGTACCTCGCCCAGGCGGCCTCACCTGCTATGCTGAACAGGGGCCTTGGTGGGGGATGGGAGTATTGGAAGGGATAGACAAGGAGGAGGAAAGGAAGCGGCCGTGAACTTAAGTTAGGGACCATCCCGGCATTTGCCTGCAGGAGAAGTGGGAAACCACCTCCAGGATGGCTGAGGTGTGAATCGAACCCACCTCTACTCAGTTGACCTCACGAGGCTGAGTGGACCCCATTCCACCCCTCGTACCACTTTTCAAATTTCGTGGCAGAGCCGGGAATCGAACCCGGGCCTCCGCGGGTGGCAGCTAATCACACTAACCACTACACCACAGAGGCGAACAAGGCCAATCTTAAGAAAAGAAAATATGTCCTCACTTTAAACATGGATATAGCAATTAGACTTTCATCTGGGACGTGGCATTGTACGAAGAGAAACGCGGGCAATAACTATAGCTTTCCGTGTTAAGAAAACAGTATTGCTCTTATGCCATATCGAACAGCTCTGCTCAACGCATAAATTTTTGGAAGAAACTAAGCTACAAATTATTGTTTATGAACTAATGGGGACGGGGGTTTACAGGGGCTATTTTTGGTTTGTACAGAATCGGAGGTAAACTACGGCACATAAATACCCCAGCATTGAGGTGTAAGGCAAATTGCGGGAAAAAATAGACAAATAATTTTTATGGCTTCGAGGGGTGAGGGATGCATTTGAATCGTTTGTTTCAGAAACGACACTTCTCCAACGTACCAAATTGTTCAGAAAACAGGAAAAACTGTATGTAGTGTGTAATGTCATTTCCATCCTTCCGATATTTATTATGCTTATTCTACTGTTGAAATGACTATGACAGATAGGTTGTTTGTATGAATTAGTCCAATGCGTTCCTTTACAGACTTTGTTGAAAATGGTGGAGACGTGCTGTTTCTGCAACAAACACCATTAACGAGAATATAAGGAAGTGTAACATTGATTTTAACGTCATTTCAATTTCAAAAGGAACTTTATTTGTACTGAGGAAATACAGTGTTTAAACCCATTATTTAATAGTTATTTGTAAAACTTACTTATTTGCACATATTATGATTAGACCACATTGTATAGAAAAATAAACAGAAGAATACTCCTTTTATGTCCCTTTCCAAAGTTCAAAATATATATAAAACAAAAACACAATATATTACACGTAACATGTAAGTCTCTTATCTTTCAACAATGCTTCTCACTTCTACTGCGCTGACGTTGTCCATGCAAACAGTTCATTATAAAACTCATGGTGTTCTTCTGGTATGTTGTTGTTTTCATGTTTTCATTCCCCACCCGAAGGGCGGGGCGGGCCTCTCAGAGGGTGACGCCCTCGCTCAGGCCGTGAGAAGTGAAGAGAACTGGGAGGTGTGAGAAATGAGGAAGGTGGGTAATGCAGTATGAAGAAGTTAATGAGATGAGAATAACGGATGTGTAGGTTATTTAGTGCTTTGTGGATAGATTTACAAATACTTGTATAGGAGAGAAACCAAGCAGGGAAGGTTTAACCAAGGTTGCAAGGGATAAGATGAGCTGCAAGGATGTGATAGAAGGAAGAGAAGTTAACAAGAGAAGTGAGTGGAAGGCTAAGGAGGTGAGAGGTTGGCGATGGTGGCGAAAAGTAACGGGGTGGGGGTGGATTAGGTCGGAGATGTGGACTAGGTGGTTGAGGAGAAGGGGCAGGCCGGGGACGGCGACGATGTGTGGTATGTCGGGCCGAAGTTTGAGGAGGCGAGCGAGATGGTTCAACTCGATGGTGGCGGCCATAGAGGTTTATCCCGTTGTCGATGAGGCGTTGAGCATCTTCGGAAGTTGGAAGATGGAGTCTGACTAAGAAGGTCGGACCGTCGACGTTGTGGATGCGAAACGCTCTTCGCACGGGCAGTCCTGACTGGCGGAGTTCCTGGGCGATGACGTCAGCTGGTATACTTGGTTCCACACCGCGAACGACGCAGCTATACAGGATATTACGGTCCGAAGGTGGTTGCGTCGATGGTGGACGTAACATAGTTCCAGGAGTATCAGGAGTAATAGTTCCCTCGGCAGGTGGCTGAAGAGATGTGTTCTGGGGACGTGATAGATCAGGGCTGGGAGGGACGGGGTGAGAAGACATCATAAGGGGGAAAAGATGGGACATCGTTGTGGTGGTAATAGGAGTGTTGAGTGAGGTGTGCGCAGAGGTGGTAGTGGTGGTGGTAGTAGTAATGGTAGTAACGGTGGTGGTGTAGCTAGAGGACACGTGTGCTGGTGGCGACGGGGATGGAGGGGTTGTGATGAGCGAAGCGTCTGTAGCAGGTGCGTTGTTCATGATCTGCGCGAAGACGTTGGAAGGAGTAGATTCCACACGGTGAAGGCGATGTTGGATGAACACACCATTATCGTGAAGGTTGAGGTAGGCATCTGCAGAGCCGATATACAGAAGTACATCCGGTGATGGTGCGGGGCCGTCGTAGAGTCGTGCGGCACTATGAACGCCGAGGATGCGCAGATCGGTCTGGATGGCTTCGTCGGAGATTGCAAGGTCAACATCACGGACTATACAGGTATAATACATGGCGGGAAGGCCGACTTCCAACTTGGTGTCTGGCCGATATGCTTTGTTGGGTCGGCGGGGTGCGATGTTAGAGTTGCTGCGTCACCCGGCCGAATCAAAAATAGTTTGGGATGAGGTAATGGAGAAGACAGTCCACTGTTGAGACAGACGACGAAGGCGTGTTGTCGAGAAGTGAGCTGTGTCATGTTCTGGTATGTAAGATTCTAACTTCTTTATGTCTGCTAATTTCTTTTCATTTAATGGAACACAGCCTTGTGGATAAGCAAGTCTAGTTGGTAACAAAGGGAGACGGGTTGCAGAAATAAGCAACTTGAAAGTATGAACGCACAGTCCATCAATACAGTATTTTCTTAAGCCATGATCTGCCTCATACTTAAACTCCATAAATTGATTTAAATGAAACGCCACTTTTGCGTCTCTTTTCACACCTCTTCCTAGCGACTCAACTGAAAGAACTGACACAACTACTTTGTGAAGCGGGCTGGTTTGAAGTAAAAACAACACCTCTCCAGGATAAGTGTTCTTTCTGCACAAAACGGAAACTTTAATTCGCGACTGACAGGCAGAGATATATGGCAGAATTGGTTTTTTTCCCCTAAAAATGGTAGTCCTTCGTGCATTAATCATGGCAGTATTAATAACTCATATAGTGGCAAAAAGTGGAGAAGTGCTGTTTCTGCAACAAACGATTCATTTAATTGCATTTAATGAATTTCTCCAGGCAATAAAGGATAGAAAATCGACGCAACAAATAAATACTGGAGATAAATCTACAAAAGATCACAGTATTAATGTTAAAGAAAGAAATCATACACGTAGGCTTATCGCATAACTCTCACTCAACACAAGACAATTACGCACTGATTTAAAGCCTAAAACACACACATGCAACAAATAAATACTACCGGGCGAGTTGGCCGTGCGGTTAGGCGCGCGCGGCTGTGAGCTTGCAACCGGGAGATAGTGGGTTCGAATCCCTGAAAAGGGTTTTCCGTGGTTTTCCGTTTTCACACCAGGAAAATGCTGGGACTGTACCTTAAATAAGGCCACGGCCGCTTCCTTCCAACTCCTGGGCCTTTCCTATCCCATCGTCGCCATAAGACCTATCTGTGTCGGTGCGACGTAAAGCCGCTAGCAAATAAATAAATAAATAAATAAATAAATAAATAAATAAATAAATAAATAAATAAATAAATAAATAAATAAATAAATAAATACTGCAGATGATTTCCCTACAGAAGTGAGCTGCCGGCGGTTCACAGAGCGTGCGACTACACGATGTACCAGAGCAACACAGCAGAAGGAAAATGAAGGAAGGCAACGAAGCGATGGCTGTTCCCACCATTGTCCTTCCTCCCTACAAAAGCATTTATGTAAAGAAAATGTTATGTAGTTATTTGAATAAATCATGGGCAAAAATGCCTCATCCTTTTTTAATCTTTCATGATACATTACAAAGTACAGTATAATGTCCCTTAATCACGAACAATTATGGGTGTCTCAGAGGGAGTGTGTTCACTCCTTGTAGGTCCATAACAGCAATACAGTTTTCTTAACGTGGAATGACCTAATAGCTTAGAAAGGAAGAGAATATAAGCTTTTGAAATGTGGTTTTACAGAAGAATGCTGAAGGTGAGATGGATAGATTGAATCACGATTGAATCGAACTTGTAAGGGGAAAAAGAACTTGAGTAAATGTGACCAGAAAAAGAGATCGGCTATTTCATGAAAAGTACGTTTCCGACTTTTATTTTTTACAACATGCATCCTCCTCTTTTCTCTGTCAGATGAGATATTAAATCCTAAGTCATATACTCTCGGTGATACACGCGTTCTACGAAAACATTAAAAGCGTCTTAAACTTTTCATTTCCATGTGCCCGTTGTGGAGGAACGTAAGTCTACGTTGAAACCGCGTTACGTCTTATTGATTGTGCGCTATGTGGTTAAGTGTGTTATTGAAGTTACTGATTTACAAAGAATCTCTAAAGATGTTTCAGTGCTCGCAGGTGAGATAAAATGACGGTGATAAAACGGTTGCGATGGGCAGCTCTGATTCAGTCACTGTTTCAGGAGCTAAATAACCATATGAATAATGGTTGAGACAATATCCAGACAGATTTGTTTGTGGTTACGTGAGAATGACAATTGCTGCATTAGATTATATCCTAGACCAGGGCCCCTCAGGGTGCATGCACCGGCGCAAGATGCATAAGACGATTTGGCTAGGTTGATCAGAGTGCAAACACCCACTCCTCGATTTTGAGCAATAGCTCTGTCTCTCTCTCTCTCTCCACCTGTTTCCCCCTTCTTCACACGCTCTGCAACGCTCTACCACCGGAGCTTAGCCGATTCGCCCCGAAACAAAACGCTAGTCCGAACCGAGCCGTGCCGGACCGATACACGGTGCACAGAACCACTGCGCCTCGTTTTGCACGCGTGAGATTTTGGGCATTTAAGAGCTCCTGTCCTAGACGAAATTAGTCTTCATTCATTGTTATTCAACACGTGAACAAGACTGTCGCCAAATTTTCAACAGAATGAGTTGCTCAGCTACTTAAATGGGAGAACCATTTCAAGGTGTAGCGCTACATTTTCCAGTTCAGTGCAGGACTAAGAGTTGTGCAGGGTGTTGGGGTGGATGAGGACTTATGTGCAATTTATTTATTTATTTATTCGTGTCTTTATAAAGTGGCGAAGTTAGGGCTCTTGGTCCTCTTTTAGACTAAACCACATACATTTTTTTTAGATGTTTACAGCATTAATTTAAAATATCACGGTAATCAATTACAGTTTACGAGATAAGACGAGTAAATAAAATCAGGAATAACTTCTTCTTCTTTATCTATTTACCCTCCAGAGTCGGTTTTTCCCTCGGACTCAGCGAGGGATCCCACCTTTACCGCCTCAAGTGCAGTGTCCGGAGCTTCAGACTCTGGCTCGGGGATATAACTGGGGAGGATGACCAGTACCTCGTCCAGGCGGCCTCACCTGCTATGCTGAACAGGGGCCTTGTCG
The DNA here is from genome assembly GCF_040414725.1 of Anabrus simplex. NCBI lineage: Eukaryota > Metazoa > Arthropoda > Insecta > Orthoptera > Tettigoniidae > Anabrus > Anabrus simplex. Next base: position 46,013,159 of record NC_090268.1, read on the forward strand.
GGGGATGGGAAGATTGGAAGGGATAGACAAGGAAGAGGGAAGGAAGCGGCCGTGGCCTTATGTTAGGTACCATCCCGGCATTTGCCTGGAGGAGAAGTGGGAAACCACGGAAAACCACTTCCAGGATGGCTGAGGTGGGAATCGAACCCCTCTACTCAGTTGAACTCCCGAGGCTGAGTGGACCCCGTTCCAGCCCTCGTACCACTTTTCAAATTTCGTGGCAGAGCCGGGAATCGAACCCGGACCTCCGGGGGTGGCAGCCAATCACACTAACCACTACACCACAGAGGCGGACATTAAGGTTACTATTGATGAAAAAATTATGGGGAAAATTGGGAGTGAATAATAACAGAAAGATATCAAATTAATAACTAAAGTTTAATTATATCCACTAACTAACTTATTCTAATATGAGGCAAAAAGAAATGAACTGAATATTACAATCTGAGTTCACTAAAAACCATGCTGCTATGTTATGTATTTCTAGGAACAGTGCATAGTCTTGAATGAAAAGACGAAAAACGCAAATGGGACAACCTAAGATACTTAAATTAATTAAACACGTAATTTTTGGTTTCATTCACACGTCATTCACTCGTACATTCATTCAACTGAACGTATGTATTCCGGAATAATTCACGGCAGGCTATTTTTAACGTCCTGGATGGGATCGTGTTCCGTAATCTCGAAGTAGTGACCAGGAATGAATGGCTGTAGGTATTTGTTCGATGCGATGCTATTTCAAGTAGTGATCCGGAACGAGTATTAATTCCGCGGAATGAAGAAAGAAGCCTAAAATTGGACGATAGTTAGGCGGGGCCGTTTGTAGAAAACAACTGATAGCCAGGCATAGCACGGATAAACGATTGCATGTGGTCGGCTTCACGGTACCACTTATTAAGCAATTTTTTGGAATTATCATGTAGACAAAATTCGAACCATTTCCGGAGAGGAAAGCACGTTGCGATTTTTGAACTTCGAAATGAGATCAGTAAATATCTTGAAATAAAGTATCCATGACTCTTGTGAAACATTCTACTGAGAATGAGATAGCCATAAAGGTCATCTTTCTAGTGCTACGTGAATAACTGAGTTCGATGCCATCTGGAGTAAGTTACTCAATAATCGTGGTGTTGCAAAAAGAGTATTGCTTACGACACATGTTTATTATCTCGATTGCAATACCAACTTGCCGGTTATTCCCGGCATGGTAATCGGACAGTACTTCTACCGCGAATGAGACACAGTTAAGCAATAAACTTGTATATGAGGAGCACTCCACAATTGTAGAATTAGTTAAAGAGTAACCTCTTTCGTCCTTCACATCTCTTGGCCAGAGGGAGAGCGTAACACTATAGGTGGTCCGCCCCGCCCCTTCAGGGTAGGGAATGAAAACTTTTGATGATTATATAAACGAAGTGTACATATACATGCAATAAACAGATCTCACAGTGTTTTAGAATTATAATTAATGCCATTTGCATACCTAGCAAAAATGTTGCTTTTACTGTAGGAGGCGTGATAGGCGAGTGTAACAACGGCATGTAGCCATTTGTAGGTGACAGTCACGGGCGAGCTGCGCCTCTATGAGTTTGGGGCACTACCCGGGGTGAAGACTAATGTTCAAGGTCTTGGTCCGGAATCGAGCCCAGAACACTTTAGATCAAAGACCAGCATGGTAACTAGTTAGCCACGGAGATGGACTGATCACGAATGACATTTTCACTGTCTACCCATCAAGATGGCCCAGTTCAGTCCTGACCAACGTATTTGGATTTTTTTGGGAGAAAAACTCCCGCGGTCTGAATTCTACGTAAGACTCGAGGTCCTGTGACTACGACAAACAATATCAAGATCACGTAAAAGAAAGGCTAATTGTAAATATATTCAGAAGGACGAAAAATATGCAACTCATTTAGTACCGTACGAGTCATTCCAAATAGTATCTGTGTTTTCTTTCACGCGGAAAACATGGATGCTAGTTATGTGTCTCCCTTTCAGATTTTAATATTTGGGACCAGTTTTGCAGATAGGGATCTAAAGTAGGAATTTTCAGTGTTTTGACATTTTTTGGTTCTAAAATCGGCATAATATACTGAACATTTTTTACCAAGTTAATGCTTCTAGGTACAATATTCAAAAGAGATTAATTACCGGGCGAGTTGGCCGTGCGCGTAGAGGCGCGCGGCTGTGAGCTTGCATCCGGGAGATAGTAGGTTCGAATCCCACTATCGGCAGCCCTGAAGATGGTTTTCCGTGGTTTCCCATTTTCACACCAGGCAAATGCTGGGGCTGTACCTTAATTAAGGCCACGGCCGCTTCCTTCCAACTCCTAGGCCTTTCTTATCCCATCGCCGCCATAAGACCTATCTGTGTCGGTGCGACGTAAAGCCCCTAGCAAAAAAAAAAAGGGATTAATTATTATTGACTGTTGCCATTAAAGATCACAATTAAAATTTTCACTTCATTTTTTACTAATTGTACACACTTTTCCTGTTATCTTGTGGCAAAGAATCGAACTACTTTGTAACTTAATTTGTTAAGAAAACCCATAGGTAGCTCAAGGAGTCAAAACATGAAATTCAATTTTTGCGTCCCAGACACTTTGGTTCAGTTCTGCTGTAACATTTTCATTACCGGATTTTGGTTCTTATCTGTACAATTGGTCACATTTATATTGTATCAAAATTAAACCCCATTACCTCAGCGAAAAGGGGGTTTCTCCTCTGACAGGAGGTGAATACAGCCTCCCAGCCACGTAATATATCCCCCGCCCGAGCAAAACCAGAGACTTTTCCGACTCATCGGCATTTCTCGGAAACATATGAGTAAAGAACGAGGCATAGTTTCGTCCTGGGACTCTCAGGTACTTGCTCAAAAAAAAAAAAAAAATCTTCTGTTGCAGATATAAACCTGATCCGCTGATCCGGAATATATGAGTATCAATATAATTTAAGGAGGAGGTATACCTTTCGCTATCTTAAACGTATTCAAAGGAAAGGGCTAGGAGTGGGAAGGAAGTGGTCGTGGCTTTAATTAAGGTACAGCCCCAGCATTTGCCTGGTGTGAAAATGGGAAACAACGGAAAACCATCCTCAGGGATGTCGACAGTGGGACTCGAACCCACTATCTCTGGGATGCAAGCTCACAGCCCCGCGCCCCTAACCGCACGGCCAACTCGCCCGGAAATTGAAACTTTTATGACTCAGCGAATACAAATCAGTATTATTTGCTTACCACAATTCTGAACACAAATATGTAAGGTCTAGTGAAAAAGGGCATGACTCACGTAGGCCTACATATAAAATGTTTCCTGGTCCCATGCTAATTAAACATATTTTTATATGCCTAACACACCTTCTCACCGAGCTCAATAGCTGCAGTCGCTTACTTGCGACTAGTATCCAGTATTAATATTACAGTTTAAAATGGTCGATATGTATTTTTTTAAATTATAGTAACTATATTCATTTTAATCGTTTCAGCGTAAGGCTTTATGTTTTTAAAAATATATTAAATTTACTCTTTATTTTCAATACCTTTAGCACGCAGTACATTCAGTTTATCTTCTTCTTCTTAATCTGTTTACCCTCCAGGGTCGATTTTCCCTCGGACTCAGCGAGGGATCCAACCTCTACCGCCTCAAGGGCAGTATCCTGGAGTTTCAGACTTTGGGTCGGGGATACAGCTGGGGAGAATGGCCAGTACCTCGCCCAGGCGACATATTCAGATCATGTAGGTGTATAATTATATGCTTTGGCATAATAGCAGGCTTCATAGCCTGAACCTCGCCACGTTCAGAAATAAATAAATAAATAAATAAATAAATAAATAAATAAATAAATAAATAAATAAATAAATAAATAAATAAATAAATAAATAGTCCGCCTCTGTGGTGTAGTGGTTAGTGTGATTAGCTGCCACCCCCGGAGGTCCGGGTTCGATTCCCGGCTCTACCACGAAATTTTTGAAAAGTGGTGCAAGGCCTGGAACGGGGTCCACTCAGCCTCGGGAGGTCAACTGAGTAGAGGTGGGTTCGATTCCCACCTTAGCCATCCTAGAAGTGGTTTTCCGTGGTATCCCACTTCTCCTCTAGGCAAATGCCGGGATGGTACCTAACTTAAGGTCACGGCCGCTTCCTTCCCTCTTCCTTGTCTATCCCCTCCAATCTCCCCATCCCCCACCAAGGCCCCTGTTCAGCACAACAGGTGAGGCCTGCTTGGGCGAAGTACTGGTCATTCTCCCCAGTTGTATCCCCCAACCCAATATCTCGCGCTCCAGGACACTGCCCTTGAGGCGATAGAGGTGGGATCCCTCGCTGAGTCCGAGGGAATAACAAAGCCTGGAGGGTAAACAGATTAAGAAGAAGAATAAATAAATAAATAAATAAATAAATAAGTAAATAAATAAATAAATAAATAAATAAATAAATAAATAAATAAATAAAAGATATTCCGCTACGCATAGAGCAATATGTTCAAGGCGAAAATAACGCGACTCGCCCTCGGCTGAGCCATTAACCTGAAAAGTCCTGAACTAAAATTCTCTTTTCCTTTCTTAAACAGAATCCTACAGTAGGAGTGGGCAGTACGGGCACGCAACCATGAGGATATCACCCATCCTACACGCTGTCATTGCATAAGCAACAAGGCTATTTATCGCAGAGGGGAATCCTAGATAGTACTTTGTCAGACCTTGTACGGCTTTTTTTGCGGCTGTTGTAACGTTGTAACAATTCGCCCAGAGATTCACCCACTTGTAAAGTTGAAACCAAACCTTGCTGTAAATACCTGTCTACCAACAGCCACAAACCGGTCTCAATGAGCAGAATGTGGCGATTCCCTTCAACTGGGAGCTTTATCCTCTATCATTAGAACACATTTCGCGGCATGTTCCAGCACATCTTCCCTTTCACAGGTAGGGTACTGCGTGAGAACCATTATATCACACACAACTCATACATTATTTTAATTATTTAAATATTACTGCACCTGGAAAAGGGGAAACAGGAAAACATACATGGTCCGGTTCGTTGGCTGAATGCTCAGCGAACTGGTCTTCGGTTCATAGACACCGGGTTCGATTCCTGACCGGGCGGAAGATTTTAACCAAATCTGGTTCATTTCTCTAGCTCGGGGACGTGGTAATTGTATTCGTCTTAACATCTCCATTTATTTTTCTATTTTTTTTTTTTGCTAGCTGTTTTACGTTGCACCTACACAGATAGGTCTTACGGCGACGATGGCACAGGAAAGGGCTAGGAGTGGGAAGGAAGCGGCCGTGGCCTTAATTAAGGTACAGCCCCAGCATTTGCCTGGTGTGAAAATGGGAAACCACGGAAAACCATTTTCAGGGCTGCCGACAGTGGGGTTCGAACCTACTATCTCCCGAATACTGGATAGTGACCGCACTTAATATTTTTCTATTAGCAAATACACCGCAATTTTGAAATATCCCCGTGGCAACGCTCGCTTAGTGTGATAATAAAGTTAAAACATAATTGCTCAACAACATCAAGAGTACAACAAGCAATTCCACGGAACGACATTTTCTTTTATTTTGCTTTACGTCGCACCGACACAGATAGGTCTTATGGCGACGATGGGAGAGGAAAGGCCTAGGAATGGGAAGGAAGCGGCTTAGGCCTTAATTAAGGTACAGCCCCAGCATTTTCCCGGTGTGAAAATGGAAAACCACGGAAAACCGTCTGCACGGCTGCCGACAGTGGGGTTCGAACCCACTATCTTCCGGATGCAAGCTCACAGCTGCGCACCCCTAACCGCACGGCCAACTCGCCCAGCGGAAAGAAAATATTACAAGTAATACTACTAGTTTAATATTCTAAGTCCAGTATCATATACAAATTCACACACAACTCAGGTATTTCCAGTGCTTAACACTACGGCTTAAAATACTATAGATTGAGCTTACTACTAGCTTAACAATACGTGATAATAAAGTAATACTAATAATAATAACGTTATTTGTTTTACGTCCCACTAACTACTTTTTAAGGTCTTCAGAGACGCCGAGGTGCCGGAATTTAGTCCCGCAGGAGTTCTTTTACGTGCCAGTAAATCTACCGACAGGAGGCTGTCGTATTTGAGCACCTTCAAATACCACCGGACTGAGCCAGGATCGAACCTGCCAAGTGATAATAAAGTAAAGTTAAAATACAATTATCCAACAACACCAGTAACTACAACAAGAGTACAACAAGCAACTTCATGGAAATAAAATTTACAGTCCGCCTGTGTGGTGTAGTGGTTAGTGTGATTAGCTGCCACCCCCGGAGGCCCGGGTTCGATTCCCGGCTCTGCCACGCAATTTGAAAAGTGGTACGAGGGCTGGAACGGAGTCCACGCAGCGTCGGGAGGTCAACTGAGTAGAGGGGGGTTCGATTCTCTACTCAGCCATCCTGGAAGTGGTTTTCCGTGTTTTCCCACTTCTCCTCCAGACAAATGCAGGGATGGTACCTAACTTAATGCCACGGTCACTTCTTTCCCTCTTCCTTATCTATCCCCTCCAATCTTCCCATCCCCCACCGAGGCCCCTGTTCAGCATAGCAGGTGAGGCCGCCTGGGTGAGGCACTGGTCATCCTCCCCAGTTGTGTCCCCCGACCCAGAGTCTGAAGCTCCAGGATACTGCCCTTGAGGCGGTAGAGGTGGGATCCCTCCCTGAGTCCGAACGCAAAAACCGACCCTGGAGGGTAAACATATGACGAAGAAGAAGAAGAAAAGGGAGAAGAAGAAATTTATAAGAACTACTACTAGTTTAACATTATAAATTCAGCATCATCATATGCATAATCACACACAACTTAAGTATATTTCCAATGCTAACACTACGGCTTACGGTTGAGTTTAAAACATTACAACATCATCGTATACAAATTCACACACAACTTAAGTATATTTCCAGTGCTTAACACTACGGCTTACAATACTATAGGTTGAGCTTACAACATCACAACCCCGTCATATACAAATTCACACACAACTTCAGTATATTTCCAGTGCTTAACAGTATAGCTTACAATACTATAGGATGAGCTTACAACAACACAACCCCGTCATATACAAATTCACACACAACTTAAGTATATTTCCAGGCTTAACACTACGGCTTACAATACTATAGGTTGAGCTTACAACATCACAACACCATCATATACAAATTCACACATAACTTCAGTATATTTCCAGTGCTTAACACTACGGCTTACAATATTATAGGCTGAGCTTAAAACATTACAACATCATCATATACAAATTCACACACAACTTAAGTATATTTCTAGTGCTTAACACTACGGCTTACAATATTATAGGTTGAGCTTAAAACATTACAACATCATCATATACAAATTCACACACAACTTAAGTATTTCAAAATTTTACACTATGACTTAGAGTAGATTGAGCGATCTAATTACTAACAATTATCTTGGCATTGTAAATACAACACTTTCGAACACAAATTCACACATACTTTAAATAATTCAGATGCCTTAATACTATAATTTACAGTCGGTTGAGCGTTGCTTTAAAACATGACACCAACACATAGAAATTTACATACAATTTACAGAATGCTGGAGTCTATTTTTGAAGCATATTACACTTTTTACTTTCAACGAATCACACTACAAATTATCACAGAAACACGCGAAAGTGAATGCATACCTCCACATAAGGTTGTCGTCAGAAAGGACATCCGGCCGGAAAACTGAGCTAAACTGGGAAAAGGTCAGAAAGGAGACGACTTAATAGTATTACTGTACATACAATGCAGAGGTCAACTTTGTGTGCATGTAGGCAAAAACATGTAAAAAGAAAGTGGTGGTTAACTGCAGTGCCCTGTTAAGGAATAGATACTAAAGTGGCCAGCCTTACTAGCTGTAATACTACTAGATTCATAAACGGGGAGTTAGATAACTTCCTTCTTTAGCATGCCTTTCCTCTGGTTCATACATTTTCTGATACTACTGGTACGTAACACACTGGTTCATCATAGTATTCCAGGAATCCGATTCCTACTCTGATGCGCTGATTTGAATGAGCAGTGTGCAAACTTAAGGAATTACGACAGAGGCTCGCCCTTCAGGAAAGGACTGAAAACATTGAGTACTATAAGGTGTTCACAGCTATCTGCGGTCTGATCATTCCAGCTCGGGAACTTTGGACTGTTAGATCGGCAGCGTAGTACTGTTCGTCAAAAGTGAGGAAATGTGTGGTTTTTGGTTTGATGGAGTATTTCATATGACAGAGCATTTTTCGGCAGATTTAATTAATTTATAAAGGCGGACTGTTTTGTTGTGAGTATTGGCTGTCTTGTAAGCGAAGAACGAATTCGACGTTCCGCCACACTATCTTGCAATTTCTGGAGCCACTCTGACATAAACTTTCCTTATTGGTGACTTGGTCGTGACTAGTGACGCCAAAATTTTGCGTGGACAACGCAGGTGGAATACGTTGAGCTTCCATGCTGTCTATACCGTAATTTTCTCTGTTTGACTGGCATAGGTCGCTGTTGGCATGGCGAGTGTTTTATAAAGTTTGAGTTTCGACTTTATCGACTGTTGAAGCGGTCTAGATGGGTCACCAACGCTGAAAGACTGCTGAGGATTTGCCAATTTTGTAGCGGACTTCTACACCGCCATCTGTATACAAAATAAGACTTTTGTCTGTACATTGCTCATAATTTAAAAAGAATGGTATTTTTGTATCAGTCATGTCCTCAGTAACTTTGTAATTTTCCGTCATCTCTGTATGAACCTATGTACTGAAACCCTTGGAGGTCCATAAAGGATAACTACCTTCCTTACCTATCAGCAATTTGCATGAGATCTACCTCTTGGATCGTTAACGTATTCTTCGTCACTTACTGAGGCAAAAGGCGGGTTTTAGTAATATTAATCTATCTACTTAAAAGAAAGATCAAATCTAAGAATAAATATCGTGGTTTATTTAAGAATTATTTAAGTTGGAAATAAAAAACCTTAAATTCGGCTTCCATGTGAGACTACATGTACCATCATAATGATTCGTGATGATACAGCCCTCGTAACACGAACTCTGGACTCTTGGTATAATTAAAGCAGTCCAATCGGTATGTGCCACACAGTGGTTGTACGGCATGGACCCTTAATTGAATCGCTGTGATCTGCGACTCTGTCATGGACCGACATTTAACTCTCCAATTTACTTTAAGTAATTGTGGATGATGACCGCAAGGAAAATGATGCTATAATGGCATATGGCCTTAATCTAAGTAAATGAGGTTGATGACCCCATGACCATCCAAGTTTCTAATCTGAAGGCTAAACACAATTAAGTTAAAGTAGTTGATGACCTAGGTTTCCACTTTAATAATCCCAGCGCATTTAATGCTCAATCAACCAAAGTCAAATAATACAACAACAACATCAACGCAACAACACTTTCTAACAGAAAAATCCTTTGTATTCGAACATGTCCCCTTAATCGTTACGTTAACAATTGAACTTTCCCAGCAAAATAAACTAAGATTTCCAGAATACATTTTCAAGTTAACCACTTGGCTTTAAGTTATTTCTCAAATACGGTTTCCACTGAGTTTACTAACTTAATAAATTGAAATTATTTTTATAAATCCCAATTAACAACAAATTCTATTATAATGTTTAGCGTCGTAGTAGCTGGAAACAAAATACATTTTATTCCTTTCCATTATTATATTTGTTTCATGAAGTCACACCATAAGTTTAATTTAACATTAACAACTATTAACACTTGGATAACCCTAATTATTAAGTACTCAAAATCTGCATAAGTAAAACTCGACATAAAATAAGCCAACACTATGTCGCCTCCCATCATGACATTTAAATAAGGCTTTGTGCATCCCTCAAAAATACATCAATAACTACCACCATTACTCTATTTTGGACACCTGGAAATGGTTAAAATCCGCTCATTATAGTCTAACTTCCGTTGCTTCAAATATACGTTCAGATCTCGGTTAAACAATTTAATATTAGATAATGCGATCTAATAGCGTACGCGTTATTCATTGATGAAAATTTCAATTACGAGTTTCTTGCCAAGTTACGAACACCATTCTAAAGAATACGGTCTGATTTTTTAATACGTCGATAGACCACAAAGATACCTTTATCTCCTAAGTCGAACTCCTCGATCAGCTGCCTAGCGGAACGAGCTACCCCTTCGTTTTGACGGGAATCATATGTTCTATATACGTTTAAACTGGTCTTTAAAGAAATGATATCCAGTCTCACTGATAAATTTACAAATACGACATTCCTGGCCCGAACAGATTATACGCAGAGTTTTACTTTAAAATGTCATTCAATAGTCATACAAATCGCGAATCAACACTTTTACGTGGAATCCACCCAATTTCCATCTCTAAACATTACACAAATAAATCCCTCGGGTTCACGCAGAATCTCCCGGCATCTGTTACAGGTTTCGAATTACCTGACTCACCAAAATCCTACCTCAACTGACATTTTAACAAGACTTAAACCACTTGCTTCAAAACACGACAAATCTCGACGACATAAAAATGGAATCCAATATTTAGGATCCACAACGCATAACCACACAAAATACTCTGATAATGAAACATCTCCGCATAACGTGACCTCGTATTTCTGAACTGGACTTCACAAAATGACTGACAAATTTTACTGTTATTTATTGTAAGTTATACACAATTTAAACGTACAAAAGCAATAGTACTCCCTTCGTAACAGATATTTATCAATCTTGCCTCGTAGCTCTCCTTACTAAAATTTTGCATTGCTCAACACGATAGCATGCATACACTCGATTGAAAATGGGTAACCACGGATTTCTTACACAACTCTCTCGTCATAATTTCAAACAGAAAATTTTACATCAGATTAAAATCTTAACTTGACACCACAACATACAGAAAAATAGGCCCACGAAAATGACAATCTACTTTAGACATTATAACGTTTCATAACCACCAAATTGACTATTTTTCAACACATCACACGGTACTCGTAAAATTTTCCAAAATTTATCCGAGCATAAAAAGAAATGACCTTTCGTCATATTTCTGACATTTCACGACATAAATGGGTGACCAAACTGCGTCACAACTACCCAAACGAAATATATAAGAGGTGACATTATGAAACAATTACGTAGGTGGTGATGGTAACAATTCACCTACCTTAAATTTACGCCAGCTTCCATCTCGTTAGTTCACCAGGAACTCTCCCGTAATTTATCTAGCCATTTTGACACTTCTGGCTTCACATTAAATTTTATTCATTGTTGCTTTCCTGGAATAAATGCACACAAAAAAGAGAAATACACTTCACCCGATATTTTCGTGGACCGAACACCACTGTTTGTACTGTTGACCGCACACGAAATACCTTTTTACAACACAATACTATTTTAAACTTCACTAACACTACTGCCGCCTAGATATGACCGTCTTTACATGTTATTAAGACTCTCTAATGAACAAAAACTATCTCCACTTGGAGACAATACTTCGGCCACATCGACCAAAATCTAAGTTCTCTGCTGGACTTAGTCTGCTAATCGTCGATAAATTTCCCAACCGTATGACATTCTCTCCCAAGTTCAAATGATTCAATGCAGGGTGACTTCAAGATGACGCGTCCTTTTTTATAGTCTCTATCCTCTCTCTTAGGCATTTTTCTTTGCCGCCAACCTTCCGACCTTGTGGAAATGTATTGAAGGCAGGCTTTACTGTAACCAAACCAAATCAAACCAAACCCCATGGCACTACAGCCCTTGAAGGGCCTTGGCCTACCAAGCGACCGCTGCTCAGCGCGAAGGCCTGCAGATTACGAGGTGTCGTGTGGTCAGCACGACGAATCCTCTCGGTCGTTATTCTTGGCTTTCTAGACCGGGGCCGCTATCTCACCGTCAGATAGCTCCTCAATTCTTATCACGTAGGTTGAGTGGACCTCGAACCAGCCCTCAGGTCCAGGTAAAAATCCCTGACCTGGCCGGGAATCGAACACGGGGATTCCGGGTAAGAGGCAGGCACGCTACCCCTACACCACGGGGCCGGCTACTGTAACCAAGTACTTGCTAAATTACTAATGACATTGTTCATGGACATTAAAAATATCTCGTAACAGATTGACTGGTTAAATGACCTTGTTTGAAAGGCACTATATTCCGATGACGTGAAATAGGTTGACCAGACCAGCACGTCCCTTTGCCAATTTCCTTTGGAAACTATTTAGCGATCTAAAGTTTGTATTACTAATGATCCAATTGTCTCACGCGCAATTATCGGACGTTTGTTATATAAGTTTTGCTGCTAATTCCTTTTAATAACTATATTTATTTAACCAACACTTGGGTTGTATCCATCCACCCTCGGCACGTGTGAGTGACGTAACGTCTCATAGCGTGAGAAAGATAGTGGCAACCTTCCCGCCTCGTGCTGCTTCTGCGAGATAAAAATAACTGAAGCTTCTCATTGCAATTTCATTGTGCCTCACGTGGTAACTTTAAGACTCTTATTTCTTGGGACACAAAGGTTATGGGTTCGGTATGTATGTATGTACGCGCATCACGAGAAAATGGCTTAAGAGAATTTGATGAAAATCGGTATCTAAAGTCGAGGAATGAGGTACTACAATCTAGGGTGTAAATAATTGTATTCACGCTGAGTGGAATGGTAGTGTAGGGGAAGGCCTAAAATTTAATTTTCAAATTATCTATGTCATTAGTGGTCCTGTCGATAAACCATAACACAGTGCGCGATTTGCTGCACCGTGTCCATTCATGGAATTTTGAGCCCTTATTTCGTCCATGATGCTGCACGGGATCCCAAAACAGTGAAGCAGGTAGTCTTACAGAAACCTCATCATTGACCCATTCATGCGGAATTTGCACCGTTTTTGTCGCGCCAGAAACTTATCTCTCTATTAACAATAAATGCAGCAACATGGAGCAACAGCCCACATTGCGGAGGAATCACTTACCCTTCTGCAACGACATCTTCAATATCGCATAATTTCTCGTGGGACTCCATTGCCGTACTCTTCCTGCTCCCTTGATCTCACAACTCCATATGCCTACATACGTGGCATGTTAAAAGAATCAGTTTTCAAGACAGATGACCCAACCTACAAATATTACCTTTGGTTCATCAACATATTCAATAATCTTCAGAAATGTTAAGAATAAAGCCCAGTTGTTGATGATGTAAGGAATTTTTAAAATGCACTTTAAATGTCAAAACATTACTTTATTATATAACCTGAAATTAGAAAAAGTAAAAATGATGTTAAAATGTTTAAAATCCGTACAGAAAATAATAACTTAGACACAAACTTGCTTACTTCTTTTTCTCCAGCGTTTGTCCCTTCTGCTGGCAAGGTCCGCTACATGGATTCGTTGTCTCCATTTAGTTCTGCCCTAGGCATGTCAGGGCGGAAATTGATACTTTTCTGATCTTTGTGAAGGGTATCGGCCCATCGCTGTTTTGGTCGTCCTTTTGGTCTTCTACCGGCGACTTCTAATATGTAATCCGTCTTCGCAATAATGTCGGCGTCTGCCCTTAGTACATGTCCAAACGATCGTAGACGACTCCCACGCATTTTTTTCTTGAATCGCTACAACGCCTAATCTCTCCCTGATGGATTCAGATGTGATCTAGTTTAGTGACGCCAGTTGTCCACCTTAGCATCGTCGTCTCCATGATGCCCAGTCGACGCTCTGTTTCAGTCGTAGTCGGCCAACATTCGGAGCCATACAGTGCAACAGGTCGGATGACAGTACGATAGATTTTTGATTTGAGATTATCTTTCATCCTCCGGTCGCAAGTGACGCCAGTTGTTGTACTCCATTTCATCCAGGCTGCAGATATCCTTGCATTGACGTCTTCGACAAGTTGACCATCAGTGATCGTGGAGCCATTATTCTTAAATCTTGTTACTTGCGGCAGGTCCTCACCATCTACCTGAATGGTTCCGATTGCTTGTGGATCTGACGTCATATATTTTTTATTTTTTTATTTAGGTGCAGGCCGTATTGAGACAGTCCGTCGCTCCACTCTTGTGTTTGCCATTGCAGATCAACCTGGGTCTCAGAGGCAAACATGACATCGTCTGCGTAGAGAATGAACACGAGCGGTGACAGCGCTGAACCTCGGTGAACGCCGACGGTGATGGGCTGCGGCGGCCTGAACATAGCTTCGTGGGTCTACATTAAACAGCTGAATCCAGTTGACAAGGTATTTTGGTATGCCACAAATTTACAAGCTACATAACATAGGCCTTTATCTGGAGGCAACTCGAATACAAAGAATGCACAATACAACGAATATTGGTTGCAAAACAAACAGTTTTAAAAGAACTCGAAAAAATAAATGACGATTTGTGAAAGTATGGTCTATAAAAATATTTTTAATAATATAAGAAACAATTTGAGAAATTAATTTCAACAAAATTTAAAATATAAATATGACACAGAAACAAAGACTGGAAATAACAAGAATAAGACTGTAATATGATATTGAAAGTTTTATTTCATTATTTCATGTGATTTCATAAAAAATAACAAAAGGGACAAAAAATGATCTAAAGGGACAAAAATCTGTAAAATATGACAGTAGTATAATAGGCGGGTTCTGCGGCCGCCTTCGCCTCAGGGCTCCCAGAGGCCCCCTCCGCCTCCGCTTCACGGGTGGCCCTCCCAGAGGCCTCCTCCGCCTCCGCCTCCCGAGGGGCCTTCCCAGAGGCGTCCTCCGCCTCCCGCGGAAAATTTGAATTGGTAAACAAAGCCACGTGCTTTTTGACAGCTGTCATCGACAACAACGCATCGCTAACCTCACTGCTGCCATCTTGACGGGCCTAAACCTCAGTGGTACCAACTTAACCTAACTAGCGCGAGATTTGAATAGGTAAACAAAGCCACGTGCTTTTTGACAGCCACGTGCTTTTTGACAGACAACAACACATCGCTAACATCAGTACTGCCATCTTCACGGGCCTAAACCTCAGTAGTACCAACTTAACCTAACTAGCGCGAGATTTGAATCGGTAAACAAAGCCACGTGCTTTTTTGACAACCACGTGCTTTTTGACAGCTATCATCGACAACAACGCATCGCTAACTTCAGCGTTACCATCTTGACAGACCTAAACCTTAGTGGTACCAACTTAACCTAACTAGCGCGAGATTTGAATCGGTAAACAAATCCACGTGCTTTTTGACAGCTGACATCCGCCATCTATTATCAACAGAGCACAGTGCTACCCTCTTTAGCTACTTACCTTTGAAATGTGGTGGCGGATAATTTGAAAAATGCTTTTTGATAGCAGCCATCTTTAATCAACAGAGCACCGTGCTGCACTCTGGTGACAGACAATTCCACGCGACAGCAGCCATCTTTAATCAAAAGAGCACAGGGCTGCACTCTATGTGGTGGCGGCAATTTGAAAAAATTCACATGCTCTTGTTTGGAAACAAAGCCACGTGCTTTTTTGACAGCTACCATCCGCCATCTTTAATGAAGAGAGCATCGTGCTGCACTCTCTAGTTGAAATGTGGTGGCGGCAATTTGAAAAATTCCACGTGCTCTTGTTTGGAAACAATGCTACATGCTTATTTGACAGCTACCATCCGCCATCTTTAATTCAAGAGAGCATCGCGCTGCACTCTCTAGTTGAAATGTGGTGGCGGCAATTTGAAAAATTCCACGTGCTCTTGTTTGGAAACAATGCTACATGCTTATTTGACAGCTACCATCCGCCATGTTTAATCAAGAGAGCACCATGCTGCACTCTCTAGTTGAAATGTGGTGGCGGCAATTTGAAAAATTCCACGTGCTCTTGTTTGGAAACAATGCCACATGCTTATTTGACAGCTGCCATCCGCCATATTTAATCTATAGAGCACAGTGCTGCCCTCTTTAGCTGAAATGTGGTGGCGGATAATTTGAAAAATGCTTTTTGACAGCAGCCATCTTTAATCCAGAGAGCACCGTGCTGCCCTCTTCAGCTAGATACCTGTGGTGGCAGGCAATTCCACGTGACAGCAGCCATCTTTAATCAAGAGAGCACCGTGCTACCCTCTTTGTGGCGGTGGCAAATTCCACGTGCTTTACAAACTCTCGTGCTTTTTTCTGACAGCTGTCATCCACTATCTTGCATCACAAACCTCAGTGCTGCACTCTTTTGCTAGATACCTTTGAAATGTGGTAGCGGCAATTTGAAAAATTCTATGTGCTCTTGTTTGGAAACAAAGCCACGTGCTTTTCTGACAGCTGTCATCCACTATCTTTAATCAATAGAGCACCGTGCTGCTATCATGCGGGAAATTTCGTCAGCTGTCATCCACCATCTTTAATCAAGAGAGCACCGTGCTGCCCTCTTTAGCTAGATACCTTTGAAGTGTGGTGGCGGCAAATTGAAAAATTCCACGTGCTCTTGTTTAGTAAAAAACTCACGCGCTTTTTGTCAGCTGTCATGCGCCATCTTACATCGCAAACCTCAGTGCTGCGCTCTTTAGGTACATAACTTTGAAATATGGTGGCGGATAATTTAAAAACAAAAATTCTACAGCAGCCATCTCTCGACGCTAATTGCACAAGATGGCTGCTATACATGACTCCTTAAAGTTGCTTATGCAAGATGGCCGCTATACATAGATTCTTATGAGACGCCCTTGGGATGCTTGCGCAAGATGGCGGTTATAAAAGGGTCCTTATGAAAAGCCCTAAGGATGCTTGCGCAAGATGGCGGTTGCTCTTATGAGGCGGGTTAAGGGTCCTTGCACAAGATGGCTAGAGACGCCCTAAGGATGCTTGCACAAGATGGTTGCTATACACGACTCCTTACGAGACTCCTTAAGGGTGCTTGCGCAAGATGGCTGCTGCTCTTATGAAGAAAGCTAGCTTAGGGGCTAACGTGTCGTGCTAGTTCGATTCATTAAATTTAGGGCTTAAATGCAAAATGATAAATATCTCGAAAACGGTACATCGTAGAGCAAAACGGACAAAATTTTTCCGCAAAATACCTAGGTTCTCAGTATCAGGAACAAGAGAAATATAGTCTAATGATGAGATCAACGGTTCGGTTCCTACTTAGGCCCTTTGGCATTTGCTCTGTTTTAGCTTGTATTGAAGCAAGTCTTCGTAACAGTAGGAACAGTTAGGTTAAGTTGGTACCACTAAGGTTTAGGTCTGTCAAGATGGTAACGCTGAAGTTAGCGATGCGTTGTTGTCGATGATAGCTGTCAAAAAGCACGTGGTTGTCAAAAAAGCACGTGGCTTTGTTTACCGATTCAAATCTCGCGCTAGATAGGTTAAGTTGGTACTACTGAGGTTTAGGCCCATCAAGATGGCAGTACTGAGGTTAGCGATGTGTTGTTGTCTGTCAAAAAGCACGTGGCTGTCAAAAAGCACGTGGCTTTGTTTACCTATTCAAATCTCGCGCTAGTTAGGTTAAGTTGGTGCCACTGAGGTTTAGGCCCGTCAAGATGGCAGCAGTGAGGTTAGCGATGCGTTGTTGTCGATGACAGCTGTCAAAAAGCACGTGGCTTTGTTTACCAATTCAAATTTCCCGCGGGAGGCGGAGGAGGCCTCTGGAAAGGCCCCTCGGGAGGCGGAGGCGGAGGAGGCCTCTGGGAGGGCCACCCGTGAGGCGGAGGCGGAGGGGGCCTCTGGGAGCCCTGAGGCGGAGGCGGCCGCAAAACCCGCCTATTATACTACTTATGACGGAAAATATTCAAAATCAAAGAAAATGACCTCAAAATATAAAACAACCAAGAAAGGCAAAAATGCAAATAATGCAAAATTAAAAGGATATATTTGGAATCGGGGTGCCATGAACTGAGTTTATGTATGTTAGAGCATTGCAGTTCAATAAAAGGATGACATGTCATCAATGAGGGCTCGGAACTTGAAGACCTATAAATTCCCTAAAAAGACCTACAAAGGACCTTAAAATATCCTTAAAAGGACCTAAAACTGGCGGAAAGTACGTAAAAATTCGACCCAAATTAATTCATAATTTTAGTTTTAATTACACATTTAATGAAAGAATACAATGTTTAAAAGTGCAAAATTCTGGTAGTATGCAACATACATGAGTGAAATACTTCTTCTTTCAGACATTGTGTATATATTTTTAGATTAATATAACTAAAAAGAAATTCCATGTTTGTTAAAAAAGTACTTGCAGAATTTAGAATGAAATGTTTTTTTTTCCACCTAGGATGAATTCAGCGAACTCTCAATGGACATTCTGGAGGAAGAAATTGAAATAAGTATAAATGGAATCATATTTGGCTTAACCACACTAGGGTTAGAGAAATTGGAATTCGGAAGCCTTACCTCAGTTGGCTTTGCAGTATATCACAAGAGTCGTCTCCAGGTTCTTAGGTGTAAAGGATCGTCGGTTTTCAGACAGCACGCTGTGAAACATCGAGAAAAACTTCTCTCCATGTCAATGCATTTTAAAGGTTCGAGATCTCCCTCTTCAAAAACACTCACATCAAATTGTCTCTTTTCAATATTTCACTTGATACCCCTGGATTTCTTCAAGCACTAGTTTCATTTTCTTTATTTTTTAATCTGTTTACCGAGCTCGATAGCTGCAGTCGCTTAAGTGCGGTCAGTATCCACTAATCGGGAGATAGTGGGTTCGAGCCCCACTGTCGGCAGCCCTGAAGATGGTTGTTTTCCGTGGTTTCCCATTTTCACACCAGGCAAATGCCGGGGCTGTACCTTAATTAAGGCCACGGCCACTTCCTTAAAATTCCTAGGCCTTTCCTATCCCATCGTCACCATAAGACCTATCTCTGTCGGTGTGACGTAAAGCAAATAGCAAAAAAATCTGTTTACCCCCAGGGTGTGTTTTTTTTCTCTCGGACTGAGCGAGGGATCCCACCTCTACCGCCTCAAGGGCAGTGTCCTGGAGCGTGAGACTCTGCGTTGGGGATAAAACTGGGGAGGAGGACCAGTACCTCTCGCATGCACCCTCACCTGCAATGTGGAACAGGGTCCTTGGTGGAGGATGGGAAGATTGGAGTAGGTAGAAACGGAAGAGGGAAGGAAGCGGCCGTGGCCTTAAGTTAGGTACCATTCCGGCACATGCCTGGAGGAGAAGTGGGAAACCACGCAAAACCACTTCCAGGATGGCTGAGGTGGGAATCGAATCCACCTCTACTCAGTTGACCTCCCAAGGCTGAGTGGACCCCGTTCCAGCCCTCGTACCACTTTTCAAATTTCGTGCCAGAGTCGGGAATCGAACCTGGGCCTCCGGGGGTGGCTGCTAATCACAGTAACCACTACACCACAGAGGCGGACACTAGTTTCATCTTTTCATTTAATTTCATTTCATTTTCTCTCTCTTCAGATACAGTTCAAATACACTGACTGACAGAGCAAATGCAACACCAAGGAGGAGTGGTCAGAACTTTATGCCAATTGCAGGGTAGACTGACGTCACTGAGGTATGCTCATGATGTGAAATGCGCCGCTGTGCTGCGCACGTAGCGAACGATAAATGGGACACGGCGTTGGCGAATGGCCCACTTCGTACCGTGATTTCTCAGCCGACAGTCATTGTAGAACGTGTTGTCGTGTGCCACAGGACACGTGTATAGCTAAGAATGCCAGGCCGCCGTCAGCGGAGGCATTTCCAGCAGACAGACGACTTTACGAGGGGTATGGTGATCGGGCTGAGAAGGGCAGGTTGGTCGCTTCGTCAAATCGCAGCCGATACCCATAGGGATGTGTCCACGGTGCAGCTCCTGTGGCGAAGATGGTTGGCGCAGGGACATGTGGCACGTGCGAGGGGTCCAGGCGCAGCCCGAGTGACGTCAGCACGCGAGGATCGGCGCATCCGCCGCCAAGCGGTGGCAGCCCCGCACGCCACGTCAACCGCCATTCTTCAGCATGTGCAAGACACCCTGGCTGTTCCAATATCGACCAGAACAATTTCCCGTCGATTGGTTGAAGGAGGCCTGCACTCCCGGCGTCCGCTCAGAAGACTACCATTGACTCCACAGCATAGACGTGCACGCCTGGCATGGTGCCAGGCTAGAGCGACTTGGATGAGGGAATGGCGGAACGTCGTGTTCTCCGATGAGTCACGCTTCTGTTCTGTCAGTGATAGTCACTGCAGACGAGTGTGGCGTCGGCGTGGAGAAAGGTGAAATCCGGCAGTAACTGTGGAGCGCCCTACCGCTAGACAACGCGGCATCATGGTTTGGGGCGCTATTGCGTATGATTCCACGTCACCTCTAGTGCGTATTCAAGGCACGTTAAATGCCCACCGCTACGTGCAGCATGTGCTGCGGCCGGTGGCACTCCCGTACCTTCAGGGGCTGCCCAATGCTCTGTTTCAGCAGGATAATGCCCGCCCACACACTGCTCGCATCTCCCAACAGGCTCTACGAGGTGTACAGATGCTTCCGTGGCCAGCGTACTCTCCGGATCTCTCACCAATCGAACACGTGTGGGATCTCATTGGACGCCGTTTGCAAACTCTGCCCCAGCCTCGTACGGACGACCAACTGTGGCAAATGGTTGACAGAGAATGGAGAACCATCCCTCAGGACACCATCCGCACTCTTATTGACTCTGTACCTCGACGTGTTTCTGCGTGCATCGCCGCTCGCGGTGGTCCTACATCCTACTGAGTCGATGCCGTGCGCATTGTGTAACCTGCATATCGGTTTGAAATAAACATCAATTATTCTTCCGTGCCGGCTCTGTTTTTTCCCCAACTTTCATCCCTTTCGAACCACTCCTCCTTGGTGTTGCATTTGCTCTGTCAGTCAGTGTATAATGCATTGACTTTAGAAAAGATAGATGAACTAATGATGATTCGAACTGAGAATGGGCAATAAAAATGTAGTCGAAAGAACATGAAGTTGCAAAAAGAAGCCATTAAGACGTTAAAAAGGGCTAAAAAGAACCAATAAGTCAAGAAACGCCGAAACAGAAAAACAGGACTAATAAAACCCATCATTTTCTGGCCTACAATGACCCAGAATGAGCATATATTATATTGGGCCTCGTTTTCGGGCACTCGGGAAAAAGAAAGGATTTTTCCTCAACTTCCGAGCCCTGATCATGAACATCTGGGCCCTAGTTATGAACAATGTGTGCTGGTACACATTTTGAACACATACTGTACCAATGCAATTAAATAACATGCCACTGTTGTTTGTTTTGCAGCGTACTGTATTGCCATGACGAATCACTCCGCTCTCTTAACATTGTCGTTGGTGGCCCCGCCGGAGTGTGGTGCTGCAGTCGCAACGAACCAGCTGCAACAACACGTGCACCAAATTGTCGACGATGGTAATTGCGTGCGTGCGTGCGTGAAGAATTTTAACGCCTTTAGAGGGAATTTGTTGGTTTTTGATGTTTTCCGAAAGTTTGTATTAATATCTGTGTAGTGCTTTGTATGTGCAAACAACTAGTTTTCTATTATTTCGAGAAAATATCGTAGGGTTTCGTTCCTGGTTGTAAATCGGGTACCGGAAGGAAGCCTTACGGTAGACGATATTTATACCGCCAAAGAAAATAATCTGCAAAGTAGACGATAGTTATTCCGCGGAAAGGTAAGCAATAATTGTTGTCAACAGAATATGTGACCTGCATTTTTTGGCAGAATTAATTAATTTATAAAGGCGGACTGTTTCGTTGTGAACGGTAAAAACGTTGAACTTCCTCGTGGGGTAGAAATTAAAACCAGGAGCGGTGCCTCATATTTTTTTCCAGATGTACCAAAATACCTATCCACTGAGATAAAATCGCGAAAGGTACCCAGCAGGAAAAGGAATGAAGACAGTAAAAATGAAATGGCGTATGGCTTTTAGTGCCGGGAGTGTCCGAGGACATGTTCGGCTCGCCAGATGCAGGTCTTTTGATTTGACACCCGTAGGTGACCTGCGCATCGTGATGAGGATGAAATGATGATGAAGACGACACATACACCCAGCCCCCGTGCCAGCGAAATTAACCAATGAAGGTTAAAATTCCGGACCCTGCCGGGAATCGAACCCGTGACCCCTGTGACCAAAGGCCAGCACGCAAACCATTTAGCCATGGAGCCGGACAATGAAGACAGTATCAATTGGATAAGGAACAAGAATCACTATGTGAGTGAAGCAGTGATGACAACAGTGAGCGGTAAGGTTCAAGGTCAGCCTAGTTGCAGACAAATTCACGGCCAGTCTAGTTCTTTTACCGATGCCCAAAAGCCAATAGTGTCTCTCAATAGGCAACTAAAGAACGCAACTCGTAATTTGATGCGAGTTAAATGTATCTTTCCTCGGTAAGCTAGGATTCATTTGCTACAGGGTCAGATTAAGAACAAGGAATGTTTTATGTGCTCTATTTAAAAAGTTGTTTTAAAGTAAGTAAAACATAATATTGCTTTTTTTGTAATGTTCCATTTTATCTTGTGTGTACTCTTATTAAAGTCCAAGGATATTTCTTCGTGGTGACTGACAATATTATTTACAACTGCTTGACAGTATTATTCATAAGTCTAAACAATTGGGTGTTGTATTCGGTTATTTGCATATCAATGTAACCTCCAGTAAAACAGCTGACCACCGAGCTCGATAGCTGCAATCGCTTAAGTGCGGCCAGTATCCAGTAATCGGGAGATAGTGGGTTCGAGCCCCACTGTCGGCAGCCCTGACGATGGTTTTCCGTGGTATCCCATTTTTCACACCAGGCAAATGCCGGGGCTGTATCTTAATTAAGGCCACGGCCGCTTTCTTCCACTTCCTAGGCCTTTCCTATCCCATCGTCGCCATAAGACATATCTGTGTTGGTGCGACGTAAAGCAAATAGAAAAGAAAAAAACAGCTGACCGTGTAGCGTTGGTGCTTGGCTCCACTAGCGCCACTGTGCGGGAGCCCGCTTTAACGGTGAATGATCTCACTAGGTATTCTATTCGTCATGGTATTACTGTCCTTAGTCCTGGTCTCGTCTTTTACTTACTGAAATACACTTTGTGGAGAAGGAATTAAATTCTTATTTCATTTTAGCCACCTAAAAATAGGAATTATAAAATAAAACAATTAATACAAAACCTGTTGTCTTATCACCTAATCCTTTTCTTTAATTTCTTTAAATATATATAAAAAATAATACTTAGCGGAAATGCGCACAAAATGTCATTTGACGCAGCTAACCGATTCGTACACTGCCACAGCAGCGTGTAGAAGAGCGATTAGTACCTGATGGCTTAGTTCTGCGCTAAATGAGTTTTGTATGCGGACAAGTCCGCATGCTGCAGCATGCATGAGAGGGGAGGAACCTTCACTTCGCCAGTTGCTACCGAAGTGTTGACATCGGCTTCTGGCGACTACGTTAGGGTGACAAGGCTACATTTCGTTTCGAATAGTTACCCCCTCCACTACCTTCCTTTCCCTACTTCCACTCCTACCTCCGGGCTTCGCGCAGGTTTGTGCCATCAGACAATAATCGCATTTCTAGCATGTGCTTTGAGGAGGGAACTCAGGGGATATTTTTGCCAGGGCCATGAATAGAGGCATGGCTTTTTCGCATTAATTCATGTACGATTTCGCGAAAACCAAACAAATTTTCGTGCTATTTCGTGAAATAGGCCCATCGCTTGAATTTCGCTGTAACAATTTTGTAAAATTATTCATAAAAGGTCTCATTTGTGAATTATGTATGTGAAAGATCGACATATGAAACGAAGCAATAAGTCACTGACTTTCATTCTTTATTCCTTATGCACTTCTTGATTAGGACTTGATTAGGGAAGATTGTCTTTTCACCTTACATGGCCATAGCTGATACCTTTAGGTAACATTTAGGCTACTTGCTATCACGCTATCTTTTAAGGGGCTATGTAGCGAAAGAAAATGCGAAGCAAGTGAAAGGAAAACCCTATATCGCCATACCATTAAGGGATTTCCTAGAATAGTATTAAAACGAACAGATACTTGTGTCGAATTGAGAAATCCTTATTCTGTATTTGTTTCCCTTCACACAGGTAAATCATTTCGTGTGGCTATTTCTAGCCGGGTGCAGCCCTTGTAAGGCAGACCCTCCGATGAGGGTGGGCGACATCTGCCAAATGTAGGTAATTGCGTATTATTGTGGAGGAGGATAGTGTTATGTGTGGTGTGTGAGTTGCAGGGATGTTGGGGACAGCACAAACACCCAGCCCCCGAGCTATCGGAATTAAACAATGAATGTTAAAATTCCCGCGCCGGTAGAGAATCGAACCCGGGTCCCTCTGAACCGAAGGCCAGTACGCTGACCATTCAGCCAACGAGTTGAACGTCACACAGGTAATATTGGAATACAATGTTAAGCTCGTTATTTTCCATGAATTTCGCTGCAGTTTCGCACTTATCGCAAAATAAGTAAATTTCGCTTTAAAATGGCCTTCTTATCGCTTTTATTCGCAAAAACGATATTACTAATTTCTTAACCAGAACCATATGATTCGTTAAGATATCTCAAAATCGCTTCAAAATATATTTTTGTCACGTTTATCGTTGATGCGAAAAAGATCATGCCTCTAGGCATGAACAATACGGTTTGATTCACCCGCTTGCCGCGCACATTCGTCACTCTGCCTGTCTCACACAGTCCATGTGTCTGTGTATTTCTATCTACTTGTAGTGTCTGTTACTTTCTTAGTGTGTAGACAAATACTAAATTATTTATTAATTGTATAATCACGCATTACTTCTATTTAATTGTAACACAGATGTAATTGATCTTTGGTAAAATTTTTATTGCACAGTATTGAAACAGAATCTCAAAAAGCTATTATTACCTCAGTTACGTTGGTGAATCGTCACTAAGATCGATATCCAGTCGAACCCCACTATCGGCAGCCCTGAAGATGGTTTTCGGTGGCTTCCCATTTTTACACCAGGCAAATTCTGGGGCTGTGCCTTAATTAAGGCCATGGCTGCTTCCTTGCCACCCCTAGCCCTTTCCTGTCCCATCGTTGCTATGTCGGTGCGACGTAAAGCAACTTGTAAAAATAAAAACTTACAATTTTCTGACTATTTGTTTCAATATTATCTACCCCTTCTATATCCCGCAGATGCCCGGTACATTTTTGCTGTCTATAAATTTTTGTGACCCCCCCTCCCACACACACTTCTAATTCTAATTCCCAATCGCCGCTACTGCTGAAATCCGTCGTTGACAGAATGTTAGGAACCACACGCTATTTTTGTGGTACCACGAGATGACAGAATGTTCTGTTATACACAGAATAGAACCTAAGGAAGATTTTTACTTTTCTCGGAAACTTTTCCAGTCAGCCCTACCCGCGCAAGAGGCCAGTAATTGAGTCACTCCCTCGGACAGGTGATAATTTCCAGTGTATATTTTTTGCCTCTGGGAAGCACCGAACTACGATAAGATTACTAATGCTTCTGTCGCAACTAAGAGCTTCGTTTCTTTATTTATCATTTCCGCATGACCAACAGTTGAGTGCAGCTCTTGTGTCATACAAATCAGCAGGAAAGGGTGACCAAGTTCTACTACGTATGTATAGATTATGCGTTCGTAAATCTTATATACCCTTTCTTTTTTATTTATTTATGAGGCGTCGCTAATGCCAAGGGCAAACTCAGTAAATGCAAGTTTAGAAGAAAAATCATTTGAAATAGTTTCATTCTAAATACTTTTATCTGAAAAAGTTCATAAATTGATTGATTGATTCGGGCGAACTCCCAAAAATTTATGAACTTTTTCAGATAAAAGTATTTATTAATTTATTTATTATTATTTTTTGTTTTTTTGTTTTCTGTATTCTTCATCTATATGCATAAAATGTATGTATGTACATTACTCAGAATTTACAAAGAATTTTATTCATGTTGAGCGAAGTGGTAGATTAGGGGAAGGCCTAAAATTTAATTCGTAAATATTTATGTTATTAATGGTCCTATCGACACATACTACAAAACTAAAGTTATACAGAATTAAATTTCCGATCATTTATGTTTTATACATTTTTACCGCATCGGCTGTGATAACAGAGATATTCGTGAATTTCGATTTTGTGTTGCAAAGTCCATATCAACGCCGAACCACGGGAAAATGGGTGAACATAATTTAATGAAAATCGGCATGTAAAGTCTGCGAATAAGGTGCTACAGTCTAGGTTATAAATAACTTTTATTCACGCCAGATGAAATGGTAGTTTAGGGTAAGGTGCCTAAAATTTAATTTTGTAATGAACCCATGACCTTTGTGCCCTAAGAACATTATGCATTATATAACAATTAAACTAAAAGTGGGATTCTTGATAGCATGGATTTGACACGTGACGAGGGGGTGATTACCTTCGGTCCCACGCTCTGGGGTACGTGACGTCAACCACACGTGTCGACGGCGGAAGAATCTCAATTCATTTTTATGAACTATTTCGAAGCGCGTGTACACGGCGTGACAACGCCAAGTCAAAAAATATAGTGCCTATCAAAGGAGGTCAATCAATCTCACAAATCGAACCCGTAAAATTTTTAAATGTCCATGAACACTACCGCCAGAAGTGTAGCAAGAATGTAGTCACTTTCAAAACTCTTGAAATTACAGTTTAGGTAAGTCAGAAAATTTAGAGAAATTTTCTTGGCGGCAAAAGGGGAGATCCGAAGAGAGGGGGTAACTGCTATAAATATGAAGGGACGCCATGACGAAGCTTCCTTCTCCGGCATTTGTGATACAAAGCGGACGAAATTGTTGAGTTGCTCCGCGAAATCAAATCAACGAAAGTAGACTGAGTTCGACTGCAGATTTTAGCCAGTGTGGCTAAGTCTTGACTCCGTGGGGAGATAGTTTTCTTGAGAGAAATAAGTGTATCAGATAGGACGGTCAAAGTACTGAAATATTCTAATGTGATTGAGTAATTCGTGTGCGGGAATAATTGAAATCCATCGTGTGCGCCCAGCAAACAAGTGAAGGGTATTTCTTTTTTTTTTTTATGCTTTATTCCAGGAAACCTGAAGAAACAAAATGAGATGTACAGCCATGAATGTAAAGATGGCTAAATAAATGCCAGGGTCACAGGTGAGCCCTAAGACGAATACTGGCGTGGACATGAGGTAGGTGGCTTTCCATCTTACTACCTCTTATATCTTGTCTCGTGATTTCTTGTATTTGAATGGGGATTTACGACGCAGTGGTCACCCCTACTAAGTTTTGTAAATGTGAGGGTACGACTAAAAGAGTCATTTGTTTTATTTTCCACTTGGATAAAATTTTGAAGTCTTGCGAGTGCCATATAATGTTGTAAAAAGTTATTGAATAGGGTTCCGAAGTGATATCACGTCCAATGTAGATCGTTATCCGTGTGAGTGTACTGCCTGTATTTTGTGATGTCAAAGTAAGATGTTCATTCGATGTAAAATTCTTCTGTCTGCAATTTGACGTTAATAATACTAATCCATGGTTACTCATTTTCAATCGAGTGGAAGCGCGCTGTCGGGTGAGAACCTAGGGGATGAATTTGGTCACGGAGAGAAACGTTCTTTTTTATGCCCATTTTAAACTGTGTCTGACTGACAAATAAAAGATCCAGTAGAATGTTTCAGTCATTTCTCGTAAAAAAATCAAGTTATTAAATACGATATCATTTATGCAAAGTTATTCATGAGTAATGCATTGTGCGATATTAGATGTTGGGATTTCTAGTGAGGATTTTATTCCAGTTCTTTGTCGATGATAATTGTGGAGCTGGGAAACAGAGGTTAGTTTGTGAATCAGGTTGGACCTGTCATTGAAGCCGGGATACGGAAGCCCGAGGAGTGTTTTATATGAGTTGAGATGAGATGTGCGAATCAGGTTAGAGTCCTGTCATTGAAGCCGGGATATGATAACCCGAGGAATATTTTATAATGTTGAGAATGGAAAGAAATTCATAGAAATCCATAGCGGTATAATTGGCGTATAATTAGTGTGGGCATCTTGAAGCATAATCTGTGCATTTTGTTGGTTAGAATATCGTATTTGTTTAATTATGTCGGCAGAGTTTAAAGGGAACATTTGAGAAGTCAGTCATCTGTGAATAAACCAGGTGGTTCCTGTAACTGCCAAGCGAGCGAGGGGGGTGAGAGACCTAAGCGGACAGCGGGGATAATAACGGGAATAGGAGTGGAGTCGAGATTGTACTGCAATTCTCGACCAGGGAAAACGTTAAAATGCTGGATTTAGTTGAAAATTCATAGCCGGTAATGATCTAAGTATTGTGAAATACTGTAATTGGGGACGGAATGAACATTTGAAACCATGAACTTTGAGTATAAGGAACAGAGTAACCCAATTTCAGGGTTGTCTAAAATATAGAGCGATGGTCGTGATGATCGATTTGTCTGCGAGGGGTGTGCAAAATTCAGTGATGACGAGATATGACATCGTTATGATATGGCGAGTTGTTTGCTTTGTACGCAGATTATTAGGATATCCAAGTGTTAATAACGGTTAGGATTAGATTAGATTTTTAAGCATGATATCACGAGATGAGATATATAGCTGGACATGAATGATGTAACAAATTCTTTTCCAGCCAGATAAACATCGCAATATTGAATTTTACATCACAGCTGCGTAGAAATTTGTGAGGAAACCAGAGTCCGCGGAGATAAAATTTGTTGTTTGTGAATATTTCGTTAAATCATTTAAATTTATTAAATTATTAAATTCAGTGAACCCGCATTTTGAAATAACTTTAATCAAGCGAATAACTTGGAGATGCATTCTGGAAATTTTAGTTTGTTGTCTGGGGAATATTAAAAATAAAGTAAAGATTAAAGGGACATATCCGAAGGAAATGGATTTTACTGCCACAAAGTTTGTGAGCATTGTTGTTGGTGTAATTATTGAACTTTGATTGATTGAGCAGTGAATGTGCTGGGGATAGTAAAGTGGAACTTTGGTCATCAACCGATGTAACTTAATTGTGTTTAGCCTTCAGCCTAGAAACTTGGATGGTCAGGGGGTCATCAACCTCAGTGACTTAGATTAGGGCCATATGCCATTGTAGCATCATTTCCTTGCGGTCATCATCCACAATGACTTTAAAGTAACTTAGAAGATTAGATGTCGGTCCATGACATAGACGCAGGTCACATCGATTCAATTAAGGGTCCATGCCGTAGAACCACTGTGTGGCACACACCGATTGGACGGCCTTAATTATAACCAGAGTCCATAATTCGTGTTACGAGGGCTGGACCATAACGAATCACTATGATGGTACATGTGGTCTCACATGGAAGCCGAATTTAAGGATTTCCAGACTTTCCTTTCTTAAATGATTAATAATTGAGATAATGGTTTCTAGTAAGATTGCCCATCAGGCAGTTACGTTAAAGTCTCACACCAGTGTTCTGACATTTATGTAAAAATGATTGTGGTGTCCAGTGGACACAATTGACTATGACATCGTTGACATAGTAAATTACTTCATTTCCCTGAATAAATAGGAATATTTTAAATAGACCTTTCATTCCAGTAGATAGATTAGAATTAATGAACCCTACCTTTACCTCAGCAAGTGACGAAGAACCCGAAACGACCCAAGAGACAGATCTCATGAGCGTTGCTGATAGGTAAGGAAGGTAGGTATCCCTCAATAAGGACCTAAAGGGTTCATTAAAATGTCGCACCAACGATGGGGCATTAGTCACGATAACGATGAGGGAACCTAAGTCACGATAACGATAACGATATTTTGGAAAAATCGTGTACTAGAGGAAAAGAGAAATAATGTTGAGGCTATGCCAC
This sequence comes from Anabrus simplex, assembly GCF_040414725.1. Lineage (NCBI taxonomy): Eukaryota > Metazoa > Arthropoda > Insecta > Orthoptera > Tettigoniidae > Anabrus > Anabrus simplex. The sequence continues at coordinate 46,042,950 of NC_090268.1, forward strand.
ATTATGGATGATAAAATCGTGCGCCAGAGTTGATAGTGAACTCGAAGAAATAGATAAACGCTCGATGAGTAAGGCTAGGAGATACCACTATGAGAATAATTTATCTGCTGAATGAAAGGTATAATTTAAGTGTGTTAGAGTAATTTCCCAAATTTTTGAATACTGGTTTGAGTGTTTTGGCTGATCACTTTGATCGAGTGAACATTGAATTTCACATTTTATTAAATAAAATTTTTAGAGAATGTTGCATTAACAATGTGATGTATTAGATAGGGGGATGTTGTGATGTTTATCGTTGTAGTCTTATTATACGCCGTTGAAGTCTCGGGCTCACCGATGACCTATCTTTTTCTGTTAAATACAGTATGTTTATGCAGGAGGGAGAATTGGCCCAAGGGCAGGTGGCCCAAATGATCAAGGACTTAATGGAGAGGATGGAAAATAATAAGAAGGACTTTATGGAGAGAATGGATGCCGATAGGAAGGACTTAAGTGAGAGTGTAAAATCTATTAACAATGAGTTAAAAGGTATGAAGGAAGTTGTTCAAAATGTTGACATTAAAGTGCAGGACACGCAGGATAGTTGTAAGGAAGCTAGCGTTGATATTAGGAAGGACATTGGTGACTTTAAACATGAAATAAATCAGCAGTTTATAGAAACTCGCGAGCTACATCGTGTTCTTAGTGAAAATCAGGACATAATTAGAGGAGACCTCGATAGGCACGTCAACGAAAGTAGGGAACTACATCAGCAGTTGATGTCAGATCAAGCTGAGCTTAAGGCCGATCTGAAGACAGAGGTAGAGAAGTTCAACATCATGCGTGAAGACGATAAGTCAAAGGTCTTCACAGCAATGAATGAACATAAGGAAATGTTGTGTAAAGAGATAGCCGTCGTAAATGACAAAGTAGACCAGGTAGCCGAAGACGTGAAGGCAACTGTAGACCAGCGTATTGAGGCCATTGACTTTAAATTAATCCAGATGAATAAAGAGGATATGAGAAAATTAGGTACAACTCAGGAAGAAACGGCTAGGAGTATTGAGGAGGTACAAGCAGATATTGAGGAACTAGGAAAGGATTTAGGCGATACAAGGGTAGACCTATCGAAACAACTTAAAGATACCCAAGATAAGGTCATAACACTGAGCGATGAGTTGACATCTGTTCATGAGGCTCTTAAGGGGGAAGTTAGTGCCCGGAAATTGGAACTGGATGGGTTAGTGAACAATATCGTAGGAGTCCAGGCCAAGATAGAGGAAGTGGTTAGTAAATCTCGCCGCACCTCAGATATGTCGTTCAGTTGCCCTAGCAACGCTAGTAGTCCCATACATCCTGCAGGGAACGGACACTTTGACAATTCTACCCATTCTCAGGGGCAAAACGTCACTAATGTTATAAACATGATTCGTCTTAAGGAAGATCAGCCTAAGAAATTCGATGGCAGTGGTACCCAGACGCCAAAGGGTTTTCTTAGAGAACTTAGAGAGTATATTCGCGATAATAGGATACCTGAAGAGAGGCAACTAAGGACTGTGGAACGGTACCTAGACGGAGTTGCGTCGCTGTGGTTCAAAGGTTTCCGATATAGCTTTGACACGTTCGAGGAATTTCAGACCGCATTTTTGGGCAAATTTTGGAATTCTGAGATTCAGCAGAACCTAAGGCTAGAGTTATATAGTCGCCGGTATAACACAGCAGGACCGCCGAAATTTTCGCTTTACTTTACCGAACAATTAGTTAAGTTCAAGGAACTGGAATCAGCCCCAAGTCAGCAAGAACTGGTTCAGGCTATCCAGAAACAGTTCCCAGCGGATATCCAGAGAATATTAATTGCTGCGAAGGTCGAAACCCCGATGCAGGCAGAATTGATATTGCGACAGCTGGACCAGACCCATTCGCATCAATCAGCCCCGCGAATAGTCAGGCATTCAGAGCCCCAGGTGAATGTCGTAAGTCACAGCCAGGAGAGCGCGCCAGATAGGGAAGTTTCACGAGCACCGAGATATGAGAATGAGGGGCGGCGGTTCGACACCAGGCCATACCAAGGTAGGAAGAACTGGGAACAGCCCAGATACCATCACGAAGAGTGGGACAGACGCCGAGAACAGTGGAGAAGAAACCAGGGTCGATACCAGGGGAACTCAGATCTAAGACGAAGGAACCCGCGCGGGAATGAAGGCAACAGAAGAGGGGACGGTTACGAAAATTCCAGACGTTCTGACCGCTGGCACGGGCCTGAAGAGAGAAGGAGAGAAGGGGACCAGTATTTGAGAGAGCTGAGGTCAGGTACCGGACAGGACAAGTGGAAGGACAGCATCCAGCGAAGGGAAGTCAACACTGACTGTGTAGGAGCTCAAGACATGTCCCATACTGGAGCTATCCGAAAGACCTACCACCAGGATAGGGAATTAAACCCTAACGCGCCTCATTTCGACGAAAATCTGAATTCGTCAAATGAGCGGGAAAAAAAAACGCCAAATTTCCAGTAGTGGTTACGAGACAGGATTCCCACACACAGCCTGAATATGTTTCTCGCGACGGCTGGATAGTAGCCCAGATTGACTCCTGGATTATACAACCAGATGAATTAGTGGAAGACCACCTCAGACAGGAGGTTAGGAAAATAAGAGAGCTACCAATCATTAATGTCAGGATATGCAACTTTAAAGTGAGCTGTTTATTGGATACAGGCGCCAGCATCAGCTTAATTTCACAAAATTTCTTTAACGAATTGTCTACTCGGAAGAAATTGCCAGAAATTCCTGTAGCAAATATCAAAATTAGAGGAGTCATTCCCGACAAAACTGCCATTTGTAAAACGCAGACATTTTTGGATTTGCAGATAGGAGACATGACATTTTCGCATCCTTTTGTCATAATTTCAAAGCTGCACTATAATGTTATTCTGGGGGCAGACTTCATTTGTGAAAGTAATGCCGTCATCGATTTAGGAAGGAGAGAGGTGAAATTTAGGAAGGATGACGGACCGGAATTAGTAGCTCTAAACGAAGAATCATTGGGTCAGACTGGGAGAAGAATGTGTGAGGAAGAAGTCCATTTCACTACCGTTTCTAAGGAGGCAGAAGAGGAGATAGAACAGGGAACAGAAGAGGTCAACCAGGAAGAGTGGGATGTCCTCGAGACTGAATTGGGAAAGGCTGTAGAAGATTTAATAAATCAGAAAGTATCAGAATGCCCAGGGACGGCGGAAGAGAAGATGAAGTTGAGGGAACTACTTCTCAAATATCAGGATGTATTCGATTCAAAGCCAGGATGCATTCCAAATTTCAAATATGTGTTGGCTGTAAATAGTTGGGAGCCGTTCAAACGTAGGCCGTATCCCATTCCGGAGAAACATCGCCAGGAGGCTGGAAAAATTATTAAAGAGATGGAAGAAAGTGGGTTGATTTCCAAGGCAAATACACCATTCGTTAGTTCCTTAGTTACCGTTCAGAAGCCCGACGGGTCCCTGAGGGTATGCCTCGATGCAAGGGTCGTAAATGACAGACTAATCCCTGAAAATGATAGAGCTCCTCCCATCAAAGAAGTTATTAGGAGGTTTAGGGGCAAGCGCCGCTTCACTAATATTGATCTGACCTCGTCGTATCATCATATAATGCTCGATGAGAAGTCAAGATTGTTTACTGGATTCCTGTATGACCAGCACACGTATGTTTTTAACCGTCTCGCGTTTGGAATAAAAAACGCCGGTGCAGCTCTCATACGCGCCCTAGATCGCAACCTCACCGAACAGGTTAAGGCCATAACTACGCGCTATGTCGATGACATATTGCTTTCGTCGAAGGATTTCGAGGAAAATCTTCATCATCTCGAGTTGCTACTCGAAAATCTCAGGGTGGCTGGTTTTAAGATCAACTTGAAAAAATCAAATTTCGGACAGGAGGAAGTTCTCTTCTTAGGACACATCATTGATGGTGAAGGAGTACGCCCTAACCCAGTGAAATTGCAGGCAATTGACAACTTTCCAAGGCCTATCAAGGTAAAGAACGTCCGACAGTTCTTGGGTATGAGTCAATTTTTCAGTGATCACTGTCCAAATTATACGGAGGTTGTGGCTCCATTGCAAGATTTGCTAGTAAAGAACAATCGATGGAAATGGTCTAGGGAACATGAGATTTCTTTTCGGGATACTAAGGAGATGTTAGCTAGAAGTGTGAAGCTAGGGTACCCGAATTTCGATAAGGCCTTTATCTTGCAAACTGATGCTTCCACCGTAGGGATTGGTGCAGTTTTATACCAAGAGGAAGGAGAAGAACCCAAGAAGAAGAACTACTTGGCATTCTTTAGCCGTAAACTTAGGAAACACGAGCTAAAATACAGTGTCACTGAATTAGAAATGCTTGCAATTGTTCAATCACTACAGCACTGGAGAAAGATGATTTTTGGATTCCCTATAACCATTAGGACGGATCACAAGGCCTTGACCTTTGTGATGAAGACGGTAGTTGCTAGCGAGAGAGTAGCTATGTGGGCACTGTTTATTCAGCAGTTTGATCTGACCATCGAGCACTGTTCAGGAATGTCAAATGTCCTGGCGGATGCCCTAAGTCGAAACCCAAACGATAACGAACATGAGGTGAACTTCGTGGAGTTAACTGACGAAGATAGAACCTTTCTAAATGAGCTGACACGATTACCAGAATGTCAACGACAGGACCAGTTCTGTGGCAGGTTAATTTCGTTGTTGAAGGGAGAACTTCCACATGACGACCCAGGACGTGGAGAAGTTGAGAAGCTAGCTGAGAGCTATTTGTTTGTCGACAACACCTTGTTGAAATTCATAGACAAGGATCACACTAAATCTCGAATTGTGGTACCACCACCACTTAGGAAGGGTCTTATATGGCATGCCCATAGGATAACCGGTCATGGTGGGATTGACAAGGTCACCGCCACCCTTCAGGAAACGTTCACTTGGGTTCATCTACGAGAAGACGTGAGAAGCCTTGTAATTACATGTGACACATGCCAGAGGGTTAAGGCGAACCCGTACCTCATTCGACAGGCACCGATACCTCTCTTACCAGCTAAACCTCGTGAATTGTTCGCGATGGATATTTACGGAGTCCTTCCCAAGTCACGTAGAGGGAATAGATACGTCTTGGTAACCGTAGACGTATTCTCTAAGTTCACATCGTTATGTCCATTACAGAAAGCAAACACTAAATTGGTATTAAGAGCTATAAATAGGACCATAATTCCAACTATGGGGAAGCCCATGTTTTTGTTAACGGACCACGGTACACAATTTACCTCAGCTCAATTTAAACAGGAGTTGCAAAGGCTTGAAATTCGACATATTCTTAGTTCAGTTCGCCATCCGGAGGGAAACCCGTCAGAGCGAATTATGCAGGTCATCGCGAAGTTCTGTCGGATCTTCTGTGCTCAAGAGCATTGGAGATGGATGGATGTGTTACCTATCATAGAAGATTGCGTGAATAACACAATCCACGAATCTATAGGATGCGTCCCAAATGTGGTTCACTCCGATATTTATCCTTTGAGACCATGGCACGCAGTGGTGAAGTGTCCGAGCGACCCACGGCCGACTCAAGCGATGCGCATTGAAGAGACAGCTAGGCATCTTCGTCAGCAAGCTGACCGACGTTTGAGACGCGTCAAAAATAAGAGATTCCATCGGCCCTTGAAAGAAGGCGAATATGTGCTTGTTCGTAAACCCGCTCTTTCAAAACCTGAGGACAAGTACTACGCGAAGTTTGCACCGTTGTATATGGGTCCATTTAAAGTCATCCAGAGTTTCCGAAATAATTCCTATAAAATCCAGTCGTTAGATGGACGCTCTGAGGCTATTTTCAATGCAGCTAACTTGAAGGTTTATCGCAAACCTGAAGATATGGCGGACCAGGAAGTTAACCTCATTGAATCAGTGGTGAATCAAGATGTGGAACCGCTCGAAGAAAAGCAGGATGACCCACTGAAACGATGTAGGGAATGCAGGCAAGTCCCAGACTCTGTGATATTGAGAGCATTTGAGGAGTATTGGAATCTTACAGAGAAAATCTCGATAGAACAGGGAGAATTTGAGGAAGGTTCTGAGGAGGAAGACTTTGACAGCGAGGAAGACTTTGACGGCGAGGAAGGGATAAATAGCTCAGTCGAAAATTCAGTGGAGAACTACCAGGAAGCTGGAGGCATCAACTAATATCCGTACACCAGAAGATGACCAACTGCATAAGAGAGAGGAAAGGAATTTACATTCAAAGGTCATGTTTCATCAGACGTCAAAATTAGAAATTTCGCCATCTGGAGTATTTAAAGGAAATTCCTTGTCACTGCGCGAAAGGAATTCGTGTCTTGGGGGAAATATGAACCCATGACCTTTGTGCCCTAAGAACATTATGCATTATATAACAATTAAACTAAAAGTGGGATTCTTGATAGCATGGATTTGACACGTGACGAGGGGGTGATTACCTTCGGTCCCACGCTCTGGGGTACGTGACGTCAACCACACGTGTCGACGGCGGAAGAATCTCAATTCATTTTTATGAACTATTTCGAAGCGCGTGTACACGGCGTGACAACGCCAAGTCAAAAAATATAGTGCCTATCAAAGGAGGTCAATCAATCTCACAAATCGAACCCGTAAAATTTTTAAATGTCCATGAACACTACCGCCAGAAGTGTAGCAAGAATGTAGTCACTTTCAAAACTCTTGAAATTACAGTTTAGGTAAGTCAGAAAATTTAGAGAAATTTTCTTGGCGGCAAAAGGGGAGATCCGAAGAGAGGGGGTAACTGCTATAAATATGAAGGGACGCCATGACGAAGCTTCCTTCTCCGGCATTTGTGATACAAAGCGGACGAAATTGTTGAGTTGCTCCGCGAAATCAAATCAACGAAAGTAGACTGAGTTCGACTGCAGATTTTAGCCAGTGTGGCTAAGTCTTGACTCCGTGGGGAGATAGTTTTCTTGAGAGAAATAAGTGTATCAGATAGGACGGTCAAAGTACTGAAATATTCTAATGTGATTGAGTAATTCGTGTGCGGGAATAATTGAAATCCATCGTGTGCGCCCAGCAAACAAGTGAAGGGTATTTCTTTTTTTTTATGCTTTATTCCAGGAAACCTGAAGAAACAAAATGAGATGTACAGCCATGAATGTAAAGATGGCTAAATAAATGCCAGGGTCACAGGTGAGCCCTAAGACGAATACTGGCGTGGACATGAGGTAGGTGGCTTTCCATCTTACTACCTCTTATATCTTGTCTCGTGATTTCTTGTATTTGAATGGGGATTTACGACGCAGTGGTCACCCCTACTAAGTTTTGTAAATGTGAGGGTACGACTAAAAGAGTCATTTGTTTTATTTTCCACTTGGATAAAATTTTGAAGTCTTGCGAGTGCCATATAATGTTGTAAAAAGTTATTGAATAGGGTTCCGAAGTGATATCACGTCCAATGTAGATCGTTATCCGTGTGAGTGTACTGCCTGTATTTTGTGATGTCAAAGTAAGATGTTCATTCGATGTAAAATTCTTCTGTCTGCAATTTGACGTTAATAATACTAATCCATGGTTACTCATTTTCAATCGAGTGGAAGCGCGCTGTCGGGTGAGAACCTAGGGGATGAATTTGGTCACGGAGAGAAACGTTCTTTTTTATGCCCATTTTAAACTGTGTCTGACTGACAAATAAAAGATCCAGTAGAATGTTTCAGTCATTTCTCGTAAAAAAATCAAGTTATTAAATACGATATCATTTATGCAAAGTTATTCATGAGTAATGCATTGTGCGATATTAGATGTTGGGATTTCTAGTGAGGATTTTATTCCAGTTCTTTGTCGATGATAATTGTGGAGCTGGGAAACAGAGGTTAGTTTGTGAATCAGGTTGGACCTGTCATTGAAGCCGGGATACGGAAGCCCGAGGAGTGTTTTATATGAGTTGAGATGAGATGTGCGAATCAGGTTAGAGTCCTGTCATTGAAGCCGGGATATGATAACCCGAGGAATATTTTATAATGTTGAGAATGGAAAGAAATTCATAGAAATCCATAGCGGTATAATTGGCGTATAATTAGTGTGGGCATCTTGAAGCATAATCTGTGCATTTTGTTGGTTAGAATATCGTATTTGTTTAATTATGTCGGCAGAGTTTAAAGGGAACATTTGAGAAGTCAGTCATCTGTGAATAAACCAGGTGGTTCCTGTAACTGCCAAGCGAGCGAGGGGGGTGAGAGACCTAAGCGGACAGCGGGGATAATAACGGGAATAGGAGTGGAGTCGAGATTGTACTGCAATTCTCGACCAGGGAAAACGTTAAAATGCTGGATTTAGTTGAAAATTCATAGCCGGTAATGATCTAAGTATTGTGAAATACTGTAATTGGGGACGGAATGAACATTTGAAACCATGAACTTTGAGTATAAGGAACAGAGTAACCCAATTTCAGGGTTGTCTAAAATATAGAGCGATGGTCGTGATGATCGATTTGTCTGCGAGGGGTGTGCAAAATTCAGTGATGACGAGATATGACATCGTTATGATATGGCGAGTTGTTTGCTTTGTACGCAGATTATTAGGATATCCAAGTGTTAATAACGGTTAGGATTAGATTAGATTTTTAAGCATGATATCACGAGATGAGATATATAGCTGGACATGAATGATGTAACAAATTCTTTTCCAGCCAGATAAACATCGCAATATTGAATTTTACATCACAGCTGCGTAGAAATTTGTGAGGAAACCAGAGTCCGCGGAGATAAAATTTGTTGTTTGTGAATATTTCGTTAAATCATTTAAATTTATTAAATTATTAAATTCAGTGAACCCGCATTTTGAAATAACTTTAATCAAGCGAATAACTTGGAGATGCATTCTGGAAATTTTAGTTTGTTGTCTGGGGAATATTAAAAATAAAGTAAAGATTAAAGGGACATATCCGAAGGAAATGGATTTTACTGCCACAAAGTTTGTGAGCATTGTTGTTGGTGTAATTATTGAACTTTGATTGATTGAGCAGTGAATGTGCTGGGGATAGTAAAGTGGAACTTTGGTCATCAACCGATGTAACTTAATTGTGTTTAGCCTTCAGCCTAGAAACTTGGATGGTCAGGGGGTCATCAACCTCAGTGACTTAGATTAGGGCCATATGCCATTGTAGCATCATTTCCTTGCGGTCATCATCCACAATGACTTTAAAGTAACTTAGAAGATTAGATGTCGGTCCATGACATAGACGCAGGTCACATCGATTCAATTAAGGGTCCATGCCGTAGAACCACTGTGTGGCACACACCGATTGGACGGCCTTAATTATAACCAGAGTCCATAATTCGTGTTACGAGGGCTGGACCATAACGAATCACTATGATGGTACATGTGGTCTCACATGGAAGCCGAATTTAAGGATTTCCAGACTTTCCTTTCTTAAATGATTAATAATTGAGATAATGGTTTCTAGTAAGATTGCCCATCAGGCAGTTACGTTAAAGTCTCACACCAGTGTTCTGACATTTATGTAAAAATGATTGTGGTGTCCAGTGGACACAATTGACTATGACATCGTTGACATAGTAAATTACTTCATTTCCCTGAATAAATAGGAATATTTTAAATAGACCTTTCATTCCAGTAGATAGATTAGAATTAATGAACCCTACCTTTACCTCAGCAAGTGACGAAGAACCCGAAACGACCCAAGAGACAGATCTCATGAGCGTTGCTGATAGGTAAGGAAGGTAGGTATCCCTCAATAAGGACCTAAAGGGTTCAGTAAATACATATGTTATTGGTCCTATCGAAAATTATTACATACCGTAACAAAGGTTATAGAGAATAGAAATTCCAATCATGTATGTTTTATACAGTTTTACTGTACCGACTGTGAAAATAGAATGTTGAATTTATTTAGACCTTTGTTGCTTACTCCAAATCAACGCCAAGCATTGGTAACATGGAAATATTGTTTAATAGTGTTAATTAGAGATGGTTTTTGACATGATTATCTTAAGGTGTAAAACCGCGTGGTCATCGGCCCGTGTCGAGAAGGACAAATATGAAGATGATTATAAAATATGAGAAAAAGTCGTAGAAGAATAAGATGAGATAAAGTCATGAAAGAAGGACGGACTGCCTTTACATTAGATGCTCTAATGTCCCAAAGTCGGAAGAAAACTAAATGTGGAGGTCTACAACATCAAAAGCTCATCAAACTGATCAACAATAACATTATATTTACCATTGTTGTGATGTGATTTGTCCCTTCAGCTGCCACTCAAGTCTAATAGATGGGATTACTGCTGCGTCCCCAGTAAAACAGCATGCCTGAATATTGACGGAAAGTAGCTGGTTAGTTAGATAACTTTGCACATGTTATTTGATTGTCATGACGGGTACTGCAGCTAGATTTAAATATTTTTAAAGACTGAATAACTCTACTGAACAGATTGGGGAGCTAAAACACAGGTTTGCTGCAATTAAATAGTCTGATATTACAAAAAATCACACTTGGTCACTTTTTTCATAGTCAATCATGTCGTCGTCACTGTTATCATTCTCTTGCTCTTCTTCCTGTGTTACCTGAGTTTGAGCACTTGTTGACGTCGACAAGAATATTTTCCCCGTAAAGGGACATACGAGGCAATAACTTCCGTATGTCCTGTAATTTTGCAGGAAGCATAGCACAATTGGATAGTCGTACAAGTTTTGAAGATTATTTACATTTGCAAGACATAATTTATCATAGTCATATTTTTTGGCATTCTATTTTTGAATTTGAATTGGTGTATACGTTGAAAATGAGAGCCCTTCGCACTCGCAGTCACATAACTCAAAATCTTTGCTCGATTTTCTTCAGTGCTTACTATAAAAAAGAAAGAAGAGTTAATTCAATAAAGTTGACTCGTATTAATGTATTAATGGCTTATTATTGAACAAAGGAAATAAGAAAAATGTCATCCCATGTTGAATTCGCACTTATCTTCACCTCACCTCTTATGTAGCTGAAATGTATTCACGAAAATGTTGCTAATGTCAGCGGTTTCTCACCAAATCCTTTTTGTTGTTGTTATTGATTAATCAAAGGCATTTATATTGACAACTGGGCTGCAGTCAGAATTGACAGTAGAATGGGTTCTGGATCAAGGTACTTACAGGGGTTACACAAGGCTGTAATCTTGACGTTAGACAAGGCGGTAATCTTTCACCTTTATTGTTCATAGTTTACATTTATCATCTGCTGAAAGGTATTGTACCCTTGGAAATGTAAGGCAATTTGGGTGCAGTATTAAATGGCAAGCAGGGAATCAGTTAGGTGAAAATATAGTAAGCAGTCTGGCCTATGCTGACGATCTGGTCTTAATGGCACATTGTGCCGAAAGCCTGCAGTCTAATATCTTGAAACTTGAAAATATATGCAGTGAGTATGGTATGAAAACTAGCCTTTCTAAGACTAAATTGATGTCAGTAGATAAGGAATCCAAGAGAATAGAATGTTAGATTGGGAATACAAATCTGGAACAGGTAGATCATTTCAAGCATATAGGATGTGTGTTCTCCCAGGATGGTAGTATTGAACCCATAATTCTACGATGAAAATAATTTTTAATAATTCCAAATATTTATTTCAGCTACAAACAACTTTTTGAGAGTAGCCATGTTTTTTTTATTTCAAGAGCCTCTCTGTCTCGTGGGAACGAACTCTCCGTGACGAGCAAGCCACGAGCTCGTGAAATGCCGGGACACTTCGGTGGACCTCGAGTATTGGCTAATTTGTCAAATTCAAGAAATCCTTCATAACGAGAGACTTTGACGACATGGTAAATCGAGGAATAAAGAATCTAAATTATTCATAAACCGTATGTGAAGATAGAATCCCCAGGGTAAATATAAATGCAGTTAAGCCTGGAGGAGAGTGCGTCCTGCTCGCGGATTCTGCGGCACGTGGCAAGACCAACGGATGACGAAAATGCCGCGAAACGCCAGGGCAGAAATAATTCATTTCCCCCGTTGCAAGTATGAGAAAAAATAAAATCAACACCTTCATGAATTATAAATCTGTCTCAAGTTATGGAACAAATTTCAAGAAAATTGGTCCAGGGCATGTGGAATTAGCATATTACACAACCAAGCCTCGTGGAGAGGGTGGCGTCCCTCCCAGAGGGTATAAAAGAAACCTCCCTCCGCATATTTTACACACTCTGTCTGATGGTCTGAACAGCGAAGCCCACGTCATTTGTCTGCAAGAAAGTGTGGGGTTTTGTTCGCAAAGTAACTTGTTACATATTCATGTCAATGGTTCAAGCAGAATATTAAAGTAGAAGGTGATAGAAATTTTCCTGAACTGCCGCAGATGATAACTTTGAAGGTTTAGGTAGTTGGTTAAAATACGTAGCTGAGTTTCTCCCTGTATTACAATCAGGTGCGTTTAACATTTGTTAAAAGTGAAGTCTGGAGACTGGCAGCGAGGTCTGATTTTCTTATCTGTATGGAACACCTGGCCAGCAGTAGGGTAAACGACAGCAGGGTCCTGAGAAAACAGTGGCAGTCGCCATTTGAGAGGTGTGCTCGTCGCGTGTTAAACGCCAAGAAAGTGCGGTATTTGCGGTGTTAGTCCACACCAAGTGTAAAAGCTATAGCTTTAGTGTATATATAAGAAGATGAAGTCAAATGTAGCCATAGAAGGCTAAGTACGAGGTTATCTGGCTAAATGCAGCCAGAATCCAGGATGATGACTACTATTGCAGGTCTGTAAATATCTTTGTATCAATGTTGTAGTTAGAAATTGTTTGTCCCAATAAATGTTCAGTACGTGTGTCGAATTGATATTTAATAATGATCAGGCGAAGGTATTCCATTTCTGGTCGTCGTGTGAAACTCTTCAGGGCTGTAAAATTCACGTCGAGAAACTATAAAATGCGAAGTTTAAATAATGTGTTAATATTCTTTGAGATATTGTTCAAATTGAGTAAAATTAGGAAGGTGACAACGATAATGTAGTCGTGGTGAATGCCTTAATTTCGAATATCGTATGAGTTCAGAAAATTTTGGTCGAAATAATAATAATAATAATAATAATAATAATAATAATAATAATAATAATAATAATAATAATAATGTTTACCGCGGGATGAAATTTTTCTGTGTTAAAATGTATTTAACAGTTATGTTCAATAAGGTTTGCGTGTGTCTCGAAATCCAGTGAAGTCCGATAAAGTTCTATTTATTCATGGGAAGTTAAATTTTGTGACATCGTGTATGTCGGTGATATAGGAAATCACAGTGAGTTGTTGTATTTCCTGAGGTCCGAAAGTTGTCGTAAAAATAAAATGAAAAATATTTTTTTATAAAAGTTGTTTGTCACGATAGGATTGAAGTTTGAAAAGTCTTGAAACAGAAAAGGGGATTGTGTCGGAATGATATGTTGAGATAAGAGTTGTATAAATGTTGAAGGCAGACTAAGCCTGTATTTCATGTGTAATACCGCCGTGAGAGGCGATGAGAATGAATTTTTGTGACAGGCTATATTTGCTGATGTCGAAGAATTTTTGAGACAGGCTGTATATTAAATGTGATATTTCTGAGGCAGGCTGTAGTATATTCCGCTTACAATCCGGGACAGCTGACCGAGTGAAGGTTGGTTCGAGATGAGCATTGTGTGATGCACAGTAAGATTTCAAGTCAAAATCCCCAGTGAAAAACAATTTCTGTTAAAGATTGTAACTCTTGGCAGTTAAACCCAAGTGACTAGTTTACGTAAAGTCAGCATAATGAATATTATAGCATACGACCTCAAGGGTAGAAGAGCATTCTGAATACACGGTTGGTGTTATTTGACTGTAATGACAAATTTCCACTTAGTAAATTTCATAAATTACGAGACGATAATTTATCATTAAATTGGAAACATTGTGGGATGAGATATTGGACGTTATTAAAGCGATAGTTTGGCTGTGTAGATTCATTGAATTTCGCTTCACTGGATAGTTAATGGATATGGATATTTGGAATAATGAGAGGGTGGGCGATTTGAGGGCTTCACCCTAGAATTACAGTGTGGATTTTTTGCGGTGGTGATGATTACTGTTTTGGACGATATTCACGTAATGTTAGACGCGTGTTGAAAATCATTATTATTTTTCCAAACTTCACTGCGTACGTCAAGATCGTGTTTGAATTGTGGATTGCTTGCCACGCGTTATTCATTTTCAGTTTCACGTTTTATTAACAAGATAGGGACTTAGTGGCATTTCCCGACTTGCGTTCGGTCTGTGGCAAGAGTTGTTTCATTGTGTATTATTCGTTTCGACAAGGTTTACAGCTAAAATATCTAAGAGTGCGTTCGAAGTTACGTTTTCGCCTGACATTCTAGAGGAAGCGTAGACAACCCAATTTCCGCTCGACAATAGATTTAGGACGTCACATGTTATCCTAGGAGTATACTGATGATGAGACGTCCTAGTTCACGGTCAACGATAGGTTTAGGAAGGTGTGGGTGTGTACATAGAGGTTAGTGTTAGGGTGTGCAGATATTAGGTAGGCCCGACGATAGGTTTAGGATGTCGGCTGTATATACTCAAGTCTTAGAATAGGTGTTTTTGCGAAGTGACTTGAGCGGCGGTAGTGTCTGCAGTAGTGTATGCAATGCGAAGAGTGTTAGCTAAGTAATATTGATGCCATGTTTTGCGCACAGCCCTTACTAGCTGGAAGGTGTTTACCTAAGATTATGGAACCACTAGTGGCATGAACCTGAGGGTTGTCCAATATTGGGTACTGAGCTAACGGTGATTTGAAATATTACTGCAGTGTGCCACGCGTGTTTGAGTTTATTGGACTTCAGTATTTTTATTTATTTACGGACTTAATTGTTTTGTCGTTCTGACGTTCGATTACTTTGCTAGTGTGCGTGTTGACGCTCAGTTTATTTATGGGAGACTTGAGTTACGAATGCGGGTTCGATTCGTCAGCAGGTAATATATTTTATTTTCAATTGATTTCGTTCTTTCATTCATATACGTAGTTGATTGTGGTCGATCAATAATTTTGTAGGTATTTTGTTAGGACAAACATTAAGTAGATGGATCTGTAATGGTAGTCGTTGTTGTAAAGGAAAGAATTCCTAAATTTTTATTTTATTTTACCATGTGGACTTGTAATTTTATTCAGCGTAACGCAATCATTTATAACCTGAAAGTTGGTTTTATAATAATATTTTTCAAGTGATTTACCACTTTTTATTTAACTTTGTTTGGCATTTCTTCTAAATGCGTGATGAATAAGTGCTTCCTGTATTTCGCAGTATTTGTTACTTCAGAACGATGTAACGTAAGATCCTCTCGGATCGTGTTGTTGTTGGTTCCTTCTGAACAGATGTTTGGGTGATGCACGTTTCAGCATCGGGATTATTTTGTAACTTAAGAGTGTCACGAGATGACAATACATGGTGGAATTTTATTTTCAATTGTGAATGCTGCTGTTAACTTGTAGTGAACACCATGCTTTCCAGTAATATTTCGCAACCTATCCAAAGCAACTGATAGTCAATTTGGTTCGATTAAGGGTCCATTCGGCGGGTGTTCCCATATCCGATAGGGTATTTGACTGGTGGATAACCTTAGTTAAGAGTAAATCTGGCATTCTACTTGTTGAAGGTCAGATTTTTCACGGATCGTGTAGATTAATTCTCAGTTATCGTTTGGATCAATAGGTGCCCGATTTTCAGGTTTTCTTTCCACTTTATCTGTTTCGTCGTCCACTAATCTGTGATATTTCTATTTTTCTCCGAAGAAAATTCTTCGATACTGTAATCAACAAAACTAACGCCATGCAATGTGACGGCGTTTGAAACATTAAATAATTAAATTTTTCTTGATCAAGGATTTTATATAAATGATTCTCTTTTGTGCAGTTAATTGATTCAATAAAAGTTAGTAAGCTCATATTTGCTCCTCATTTCAAGTAGTTAGGCTCTCTTCTGAACCCCATCGTTTGGTTAAGATCGTGACCGAATTATTCCCGCTACGACCCCAAGATTTAAGAGTTCGATATTGCTCTACTGCAGCAGCTGTGGCCGACGAACGATGGAATGGTAAGTTCAAAGGGTTCAGTTTAGTAAGTGAGATTGAATCAAAGTGCAGTAAAGCTAACGCAGTGAGCTCTCAGTTGCGATTAATAGTAATCTGTAAGAAGGAAGTCAGCTCCCGGACGAAACTATCTATTCTTCGGTCTGTCTGTTCTCAGACCAACTTTGATGTATGGGAGTGAAAGCTGGGTGGACTCAGGATATATTATTCATGAGCTAGAAGTGATAGATATGAAAGTAGCGAGAATTACTGCCGGTACAAACAGATGGGAACAGTGGGAGGAGGGTATTCGGAATGACGAGATAAAGGCTAATTTAGGAATGAACTCGATGGATGAAGCTGTGCGCATAAACCAGCTTCGGTGGTGGGGTCATGTGAGGTGAATGGAGGAGGATAGGTTACCTAGGAGAATAATTGACTCTGTTATGGAGGTTAAGAGGGGTAGAGGGAGACCAAGACGACGATGGTTAGACTAAGTTTCCAATGATTTAAAGCTAAGAGATATAGAACTAAATGAGACGACAGCAATAGTTGCAAACAGAGGATTGTGGCGGTGATTAGTAAATTTATAGAGGCTTGCAGACTGAAGGCTGAAATGCATAACGCTCTATAAAGAGATGTATGTATGTATGTATGTATTATTTATTGTACCCTTGGAAACGTTCAGGTGGCGGTTATTTGACGTGGCAACTACTGAAAGTGGATGATCAGTATAAGGAAGATTTTGGAGTTGCAATCATGTATGCTGCACGAATGTATTACAGTAAAACCTGTCTTCAACGGACCCCCTATGGAGTAGTGATGGGACATTCGATTCATTTTACTGAATCGATTCATTTGATTCCGTTCACGTTACTGAATCGATACAGTGATCCGATTCACGGCACATTAGTCACCGCTCCTACTGCATCTGTGTAGTACTCTGTGTGCTGGTAAGACAGCAGCAACAGCATTCAGTGCTCGCAGCTGCCATCTGGTCTTCATACTATGAACTCCTTTCTTAGAAAAAATGCTAGTCAGTCTAATACATCGAAGGTTTCCGGCAACGCAGGGGTGGGAAAGGTTAGGATTAGGAAGGTACCAGCCATGGCCTTAATTGAGGTACAGTCCCAGCATTTCCTGGTGTGAAAATGGGGAAACTACGGAAAACCATCTTAACGGCTGCCGACGGTGGGATTCGAACCCACCATCCCCCGAATACAAACGCATAGCTGCGCGATACTAACCGCACGACAACTAGCTCAGTCATTTTTGAAAATATGTATTTTTCTATCAGCTGAGAATTTTTTTAATCGTCATATTTTGTATAGGCTACCCGAGATGTACAGTAGCCCGCTGGTTTTCTGATTCAACATACTGTTGGTTAAGTTATTGCGTCTGTCCACATATGATTGAAGTCTTGTGCAACGATGTGACATATGAACTGAGAGAATACTGAGCCGTTCTTCCCAATATAAAACAGGTACTTTTGAGTGGTCATGAGCATGACTCATAGTCATAGGGCAGGCTAGAGTCGAGTTTAATTGTCAAATGTCAACAAAGTTACAATACTAAGATTCATTAAACTAATAAATAGTATAACCTAATAGCCTACCTACTTACTAGCTACTTCAGAATTATGTTTTGACTACCTTTCTAACACTGCAAATAAATCCATCCACCTCCCTGTAAGAAGTTTTTCTTTTTTTGCCATTTGCTTTACGTCGCACCGACACAGATAGGTCTTATGGCGACGATGGGAAGGAAAGGGCTAGGAGTGGGAAGGAAGCGGCCGTGGCCTTAATTAAGGTACAGCCCCAGTATTTGCCTGGTGTGAAAATGGGAAACCACGGAAAACCATTTTCAGGGCTGCCGACAGTGGGGTTTGAACCTACTATCTCCCAAATACTGGATACTGGCCGCAATTAAGCGACTGCAGCTATCGAGCTCGGTCCCTGTAAGAAAAGGACAGTGAATGCAAATGGGTATTATTTTCAAATGAGCTGAGCTCGAGAGTCCGTTATAGCATACGATTCTTTCATTGTACCATGGCTCACTGTATGTCTCGCTGCAGCGGAAGCTCGGCTCCCCGTCAACGTCCAGTGAGTGCGCCACTCAGCACTGTCCGCTGGGAGTAAGCTGAATCGTGTGCCGTGAGCTCGCCGTTCCTGTGAATCGATTCACTCGGACACTTGAATGAATCAATACACTGCTTCGAATCATGCATTCAGTAGCCAGCTCTACTATGGAGCGTAAACATGCCTTTAACAGATTTGGGCGTGCAATGCAATGCAAATTTGATTTGTTTATTTGTCATCAACAGAGTTAATACTTATCCTATTACAGATGATATAATAAATACAAGCAAAACAATACTACTATTTCTAATAATAATAATAATAATAATAATAATAATAATAATAATAATAATAATAATAATAATAAAGCTTTTTTATTTGCTGTACGTCGCACCGACAAAGATAAGTTTTATGGCGACGACGGGACAGGAAAGGGCTAGGAGAGGGAAGGAAGCGACCGTGGCCTTAATTAAGGTACAGCCTCAGCATGTGCCTGGTGTGAGAATGGAAAACCATGGAAGGGCTGCCGACAGTGGGGTTCGAACTCACTATCTTCAGAATGCAAGCTGATAACTACGTGACCCAAACCACGTGGTCAATTACTCGGTAAATAATAACAAATTAATATACAATATATTAGTACATTATGTCTATAATAGCAATAATTAACATACGAGTGTGTTTATAGGCGAGTTGCATACGACTGTTTATGCCCGACAATAGTTATAACTCTATTTTTTAAATATTCTTAAATTTCTGTCGAGATGTCGCTTGGCAGCATGCGCTGGGTTATTGATTTCCCGTGACTAGATCAGAGACCTTCACAATGTCATATGTTTTCAAAGCTTTGATAGACGGTTATCATAGCCTAGCTTTATTTCAAACTAGCTGATGTACCCGTGCTTCGCTACGGAATTCTACACTGTATACAGAATTCTAGGTTAGACAGTGTACACGTTGTGAGCAAGATTGTATTAAATTGCATAGCTCTTAACGTTACCCTAGAAACGCGACTGGGAAGTCTTTTCTCCTGTGAAGACTGGGTTAGCGAATTTTTTTATCGTAATGGTAGGCCCACTTTCCTACCATCAGTCACGATCATGTTGGGGAGTTTTCATTAAAATGGCAGACACACACTCTCCACCTGCCTTTTTAATCCTCAGAAAGACTGTCTTAGTGGATTTTCCCAACTGAAATTAACATAGGTCATAACAATGACGTCAGTAGGAATGGCGCGATTAAAAGCAATGTTTTCATATGAAATACTCGATCAAATGAAAAACCACACATTTTCTCACTTTTAACAAACAGTACTATGCTGCCGATCTAACAGTCCAAAGTTCCAGAGCTTGAATGACCAAGCCGCTGACTGTCGTCGTCCGTGAATAGTCAGCAGAACTCGATCAACAGGCTCAATAGAGACACTGGCCTCATATGTGCGGGAAAAGGCGGAGTAAATGAATATGAGTGAATTATTCACAATCACCAATATGCAGGACAGAACATGAAAACACAGGATCCCCTCATCCAGAACAATCACACTCGGAAAATCAAACCTTCAACCTTCACTTCTCAACCACTTAGTCTGGTTTAAATTCTCATGTCAGCTTCACACCTCTGGAAACAATTTTTAAACCCACCCACAGGTCTTCCAGTTTAACAACTGCTTTATCTTCCACGAAGTGTACACTTACCAATGCTGCCACTTATATCCTGTTCATCGTAAGTTGTAAGTTTACTAGGAAAACAAAGGTAGCACAAACTAGCATGTTTACAAATTCAATTGTCTCCTTTTATATTAGTAGGCGTAGGGCTCAACGAAAAACGAGCAGTCAGTTCCTTGTTCAAACAGTATTTTTGTACCTGCAGAGTAGCAAAAAAGTGTATAAAACAAACAATGACCAAATCGGAAATAACAAAATAAATAAAACAATAAATGCTTAGCCCAGAGGGTAGATAACCCCTCCCATCTCCTATTCATTCACATCCTTTTACCTACCTTACTTTTCCCTCACATCTCCCCCAGCCCGCCCACATCTCATGGTCAGAGAGAGGGCGTATCCCTCTAAGTGGCCCGCCCTACCCCTTCAGGTTGGCGTACGAAAACTTTCGCGATAATGATGCAAGAGCCACTTTTCACGTTTTTCCAAGAAGTCCTCGGGACTCCTGGGAGCCTGTGGGTGGAAATATAGTATAAGGCGAAGCATAGAGCCTAGCTTCGTATCTGGGGAGAGTAGGAGTACATCACCACCTTGTTAAAGAATACTCTAACGGATTAGAAACGTCGACAACTTGTGCATAATATAACAACATGGGCCAACCAGAACGAACAACGTAATCGTTGTTTAACAGACCGTAGAAGCTTCAGCTACGGTATGAGTAGCGGCAATTGGGAATTAAAGGTGCGGGGGCAAAAACAAAATGTACAAACAAGAAACAGTACCCGGGTTTGTGGGATATAGAGGACGGTGTGGGGTTAGGGGGTTATATACATCAAAAGTGAAGAAACAAGCTACACAGTGGTAAGTGTTTTGGTGCTCTCTGAGCCAGTGGCGTATGCTGCTAACAAGACGTGGGCTACCACTAGACTTATGTTACCCCTTTTCGATAGTTGGTTTATGGAACGTCAAGCCTTAAGCGTTTTGAGCTGTAGGCAATAGCCAACGGAGAAGCATGCTGTGTTGTCAAGGCTGCTTCACAAGCTACTGCCCCTACCTCTGCCACTGCCAATACTCAACACCTGATCAATCGTGTTTGTAGCCTAAGGTTTAGCAAATTGCAGTCCAGCTTTGAGGCCAAATGGATATAATTTTTGCCTTTGGTCCGACGGCCCCGAATCAATTTTCAGAATCAAACCCTCATACTCTTCATTTCCCTGGCTTGGGGACTGGGTATTTATGACGTCTTCGCCATTCATTTTATCCCTATTAGGTCACCACCAAGCCTATACAGATGCCATACACCATTATTATTATTAACATCATCATCATAATCGTTAAATATAATGTCGAATATTTTACAGCGGTCGTACCCATCGTTCATCGGTTAATTATCTTCCTCGGAAGATCAGTGGTGGTGTCCGATTCCAACCAACAAAAGAGAACACTAAACCTAAAAGATTGCAATTCATTTTAGCAGATCTACGTATAAAAATAAAACTACATTACTCGTATTAACATCAGGCCTGCAGTGTCTTCCTACAGGGATGTAGAAGTAAACGGGAGTGAAATACCAGCACTCCGTTATCTACATAATTAAGTCAGAAGGATGAGGTGAGGAAGTATATACGATGAGTAACGCATGGTTGATAGTATTTTTTTAAAAAATAGCTGTGGCGATCTGATGGACGGAAACCTCCGCCTCCGCCGGTCCCCGCGCCTGTAGGCATACAGCAGCAACGCGCTTGAGGCATGTCGCGGGGAGAGGGATGAGAGTCTGGGCTGCAATATCAGTCTCCGAAGCCTTGTTCTCAGAAATACGTGCGACGTCTTTTCTCAATTGCTTTCAAGTCTGCAAATGAAACAATGTGTCAGATGCTTACAATATAATGTGCTTTAGATTTCCATTGCTCGCACTTGAGGTTTGGGCTTCACTGATAGCGTTGGTAGCCCTCAGTATACGCCACTGCTCTGAGCGAATTTCAACAGAGAGGTTAAGGTTGACAGTTTACCAACTTAAGTGCGGTGAAATGAAATAAAATGGCGTATGAAGACTACACATACACCCAGCCCCCGTGCCAGCGAAATTAACCGATGATGGTTACAATTCCCGACCCTGCCGGGAATCGAACCCGGGACCCCTGTGGCCAAACGCCAGTACGCTAACCATTTAGCCGTGGAGCCGGACGTAAGTGTGGTAACGATAGCTTTTTAAGATTTTGATTCAATAGTACGCAGTAAAACTTTCGCCAAAGTAACAATATTACGCATTTATTACTATTAAATAGAAGTATGGCGTGATTATACAATTAAAATCATTTAGTATTTGACAGCACACTAAGAATTTTGAGACACTAAAGAAACTGGTAGGTTGACGAATGCGCGCGGCAAGCGGGTGAATCATGCCTCATTGTCCATGATCTTGGCAATATACAGAGGGAAGCGAAATTCGCGCACTCGGACGTCGCAGCGCGACTCCTCACATGCCAGCAATAAAAAAAATATCTCTCACAAAAGTTCGTCCTGCGAGTATATCCGGAAGAAAAAGGTCGTTGTAGAGTGGCAATCTTGCAACACTGTAACCACATGTAGGGTAACTTCCTCTGTCAGCACGTATTAGTCGTGCTGTACAGTTGCTGCAGTGGATAGAGATTTGGGTCAGTATGCAGGTGATCGGTGGTTCGATCCTGGGTTGAGGCGCGTTTTTTATTTGCTAATTTCCATCGGACATTACATACTCTAACACAGTAAGATACCGTTCCTTAGGTCACATGTACCCTACATTTACAAAATTTAGTAACGCTGAACACGTTGTAACGCATCTAGTAGATGAAGTGGTGCGAAGAAATTCACGCCCACGACGTGGGAAGGGCGTTTTTCAAAGCTGACCAATGAAAACGAATGTTCGTCCATTTTTAGGATCGTAGTATGTAAGTGCAAATTGTTTCTAGAGAACCCGCTGCAATCGCTGTTGACGATTAAGATGCCATATACCATACCACCTGGACTACATTTACGAAATAAAAAATGTACGCTTCCACCCAGGACCGACCCCTCGACCTCCTGCATGTTAACCCAAAACTCCATCCACTGCTCCACCTGTACAGCAGAGCTAATGCGTGCTGTCAGTGGTAGTTACCCTACATGTGGTTTCAGTGTTGCCAGATTGCCACTTTTCAGCGACCTTTTTCTC
Source organism: Anabrus simplex (assembly GCF_040414725.1). Taxonomy (NCBI): domain Eukaryota; kingdom Metazoa; phylum Arthropoda; class Insecta; order Orthoptera; family Tettigoniidae; genus Anabrus; species Anabrus simplex. The sequence goes on from NC_090268.1 coordinate 46,065,929, forward strand.
CCGGATATACTCGCAGGGCGAATTTTTGTGAGAGACTTTTTTTATTGCTGGCATATGAGGAGACACGCTGCGACACCCGAGTGCGCGAATTTCACTTCATTCTGTATATAGTCTACCCCTACTTCTTTGACTATTTCCGTAACGGCAAAACATAATCCAACTGGTTTAAAGAAACTGAAAAAGACCTAGTAGAATTAAAAATTACAGAAAATTTATTATTCGATCGAACAGCTACAGTAAAACTTAAGACAAAAATATAAGGTTCCAAGACAAATGTACATTAAAAACCAAACCTATTATCTCGTAAGACGAGAGGAAACGAAGATCAGAAAGAATGAAGAAATACTGGGCACTAAGAAAAGAACAATATATAGAGAAATGATCAATTCAACGTATCCCAAAGAAGGTGAAACGAAAGAAGAAAATACCCCTGCTACCCTTCCTCACAGCACGTGCAACTACTTGCTGTGGCGCCATACAAATCGGTTAGCAGCGACGAACGACATTTTGTTAATAATAAGAAAATAAAGGAAATACATAAGACAACAGGACTTGTACAAATAGCTTTTTTAAATAATTCCTATAATTCCTAGCTTTAGCCGGGTAAAATTCGAATAAAAATGTAATCTTTTACTACCGCTTTCCCCACACCTGTGGGGTCGCGGGTGCGAACTGTGTCACACTTTTGAATTTGGCCATGTTTTACGGCTGGATACCCTTCCTGTCGCCAACCCTATATGGAGGGATGTAATCACTATCACGTGTTTCTGTGGTGGTTGCTAATGTAGTGTGTTGTCTGAATGTGAAGAGGAAAGTGTTGGGACAAACACAAACACCCACTCCCCGGACCAGAAGAATTAATCACAGGCGATTAAAATCCCCGACCCGGCCGGGAATCGAGCCCGGGAACCTCTAAACCGAAGGCCTCAACGCTGACCTTTCAGCCAATGAGTCGGACACGAATTAAAATGTAATATTCTTCTTCGCCGCTAGTGTACGGTATATCCGATAGTTCGACAGCAAAGAGAGAGGTCATATTCGTGTGAGGAGAGTTACTACCACAGGATGAAAGAAGATACAACTTAGCTATTACTCTATTACATAATATTCTGGCGGCAAACTGCGTAATAGCGTAAGCTACACATTTCCTTATCTTGTCTGCTGTCGTATCTAGAAATTCCTTCCGCGATAAAACGTACATTCCACTGCGATAAGCTCCATAACATCCGGTGTTTTACTCTCTGGGATTTTGTTTAGTCCGGATGGACGCGGTATTTTCCCTCTCCCCAGCCTCATGTACACTCGTATCGAGTAACTCTTCTGAGAAGAATTGTGTAGTAGCTACGCGCACTCTGTTCCTCGTTGAAACAAATCTTCATTAGAACTCTTCTCACTCGAATATGGTCTCATCTCTTCTTTTCCATCTAACTATAAAATATACAGAGTGAAAAGAAAAATCCTCAGTTCTAGCCCTTCGGGCAAACGACTCAATGTTGCAGACATCCGAGGGATATGAGTAGAGGCATGATTTTTTCGCATTAACGATAAACGCGACAAAAAATATTTTAAAGCGATTTTGCGATATCTTTACGAATCATATGTTTCCGGTTAAGAAAATATGGATATTATGTTCGTGAATTAAAGCGAATTAAAGCGATAAGGCCATTTTAAAGCGAAATTTAATGATTTCGCGATAAGTGCGATATTGCAGCGAAATCTGTAGTGAATAACGAACTGGACATTTTGTTCCAAGATTATGTATGAAAAGAAAACGAAGAGCGAACAAAGATTCAACAGGAAAGAAATATGTTATCATTAATGTTCTGGAAAATCCCTTTAAGACATGGCATCAAAGAAAAGGGGTTGGCTCCAGGCTTCTTGCCAAACGAAATAACTCCTCACGCCATTTTGCAATCCTGTAATCCCTAATGACGTCTACAAGCGGCACAATTGACTGGTGTAATTCGGCTTCGTGGTCAGGTAAAATGAAGAAAGTGATCACAGACAGTAGCGAAGATGGGTCGCTCGACAAGTTTTACGGTGCACAGCAGACCTAAACAGCTTGCGAGTGAAGGTTTATACGTTTCGGAAAGAATATTTTAATGTGTGGATTTTGTAATGCTCGTATCGAGTGGGAGAAAAGAGATACTGTCTCAAAACATTGTTTTAAAAATAAGGAACATTCAGAACGTAAATTTAGCACTCCAGCAGTGAAACGGCTGGCAACAATAGAACTCCCATTAGATGCAAATGAAAGCTAAGAGTGAAAAAATAGAATTTATTCACGAAACAACAGCGATGCTACTCAAAGCCTACATCCCGCTGGAGAAGGTAGACGACCCTGCAGTCCGGAAATGGCTTCAAAAGTATGTACCAGGTATAAACAGTCCATCAATTAAACCTCCACAATCAACGATCAGTGATAGTAAGACTAGGTTTCCTAAGACCTCTTTCTGATAAAGATTTTCTTTTTGTATTGGTTAGGATTTTGAGACCTTCCCACAGCCAACCGACTAAGGAAACAATGATTAATTTTAGAATTTCATTAAAGCGAAATTAAAGCGATACGGCAATGTCTATTTCGCGAAATAACGCGAAAATGAGTATCCTTCTCGCGAGATCGTTCAAAAATTAATGCGAAAAAATCATGCCTCTACTGTAGATATGAGCTACGAATTTTAGGTGAATAAAATAAGGTTGGTTTTTTTTGCTAGTCGCTTTACGTTGCAGCGCCTCAGATGGGTCTTATGGCGACGATGGGATAGGAAAGGCCTAGGAGTTGCAAGGAAGCAGCCGTAGGCTTATTTAAGGTACAGCCCAAGCATTAGCCTGGTATCAAAATGGGAAACCACGGAAAACCATCTTGAGAGCTGTCGACAGTGGAATTCGAACTCACTACTTCCCGGATGCAAGGTCACAGCTGCGCGCCCCTAACCGCATGGCCAACTCGCCTGGTATATAATTAAGTACGAGTAGGGATGCCATATGTCCTCTTTTTAACAGTACGAAAAGCGTCCGGTCGGATTTTTTAATAACTTGACAAATGTCCTATTTTTGAGGTTTAAAAAATCTTATTTAAACTTCACGTGGTGTTTAGTTATCAACTTCACCGCCACATTTAAATAGACAGCACTTTTTCGTTACAACAATTGTTTGCTTCCGTTGTTTACAGGTTGTGTCTGTGCACAAATCTATATAAATAAAATCGTAACTACCGCTTGTCTGTAAATTGACTCTTTTGGCGAAATTTCTCTTCAGTTATCCGTTTCAGGTGTCATAATGACCATGTGCATATTTTTAGCATTGGTGTCTGTCGGTTTGTCTGTCCGAGTTCTTATAACTTGAAAACCACTGGATATATTTCTGCCAAACTTGATATTTAGAATGCACCTGTCCTTGGGTAGGTTTCAAGGCCAATATTATTTCTGAATACCTAAATTTACTGGAGGTTTATTCGAAACCGAAACTTTAATTTTGCACTCCCGCAAAATATGCGCATCCAAAATTAATGGAAATCTACTATCCTTAATGGAAATCAATTTCTAAAACTTTTTTCTCATATGCATAATTTCAATAGACGGATTAATAAGGGAGATATCATGAACGGTCGGTTTTTCAGGTTAATTCCAGCGGACATAACCCAAATATATTGTACGTGGAGCAGATTCCTTATCTATCTACTGGATATAAATAAAATCTTAACGACCGTGTGTCCGTACATTGACTTTTTGGCGAAATTTTCGTACACCTATCCGTTTAAAGAGCAATAATGACCATCTGCATATTTTGTGGCTTTAGCAAAGCAAAGTCACCTCCGTACAGGTCATGAAGGCCCTTGGAGGAGTGGAAGGTAAAGGCTTCCACCATTGTTAACCTCGGCACGTGATGGGGAAGAGTGGTTAGCTCTACGCCCGGCTGCCTTTGCCCCTAGGAATTAACCTGGTACTCATTTTTGGTGTAGACTGAGTGAACCTCAGGGCCATATGCACCTCCGGAAGTTTACGACTTCCTGACTGGGATTCGAACCCACGTCCTTCCGGCCGAACCGAGCACGCCTTTACCGCCTCGGCCAGGCAGCAACAATTTTTTTGGCTTTAGTTTCCTGAAAGTCCTAATTTTTACCACCCTCCCCCAAAATCAAGAATGCGGCACAATCTGCCTGACGAGCTAGAACATTGAAATTTGGCAAAATTATACGTTTTAGCCTGTAACCGACGGAAAACTTCCCAGATCTTTAAATTTGTAATTTGTTATCCCGATGAATATCGAAATATCAAGGCAATTCTAATGAAGGTGCAGGCCTTCGTTTCGAGGCATTTTCTGGATAAACGGTAAGTCCTATCACAAAACGGATGGCACAATCTCGGTTCAATTTGGAGTGATCTACAACTTTGGTCCTATGACTTATTGTCGAATCTCTCTCCCTTATACGTTAGATTTGGCTGTATTTCTCGATCGTAAGTAAATTTTGCACATTTTACACGCATAATTCCTAATTTGAATCACTTATAGGAGAGATAGAATCATCTAATTCTACACGAATATTGGCCCACGCAGTGTCCATACGTGAGCCAAATTCTACGTATGTAGCTGTCACATTCGTACCCAAAAGTAATGCACTGTGTGACAATCTTACCCAATTTTCACCCTATTCACCGTTCCTAACTCAATCTGACCCATGGATAGATGAGCTGCGAGAAAATATCATAGGACCAACCATTTAGACCGCTAAATACGGCGTCTTATGATATACTCCGTTTGTCGATATGACGCACCGTTTAGTAGCAGTTAATCTGTAAATGATGGTCTGCAATATTTTAAACATGCATATACTTTTGTATGTCGATTTGTAGCGATCAAGAAAGGGTGTGTCTGCTATTGTAATCAGCACTCCCCACATTGACTTTGACTGGCGGTAGGCATGTAGTCCACGAACCTACTACGCTGGCGTAGCAGAGGAAGAGGTGATACTCCCACGTGGCGCGTCCCAGGTGGCGGATAGGGGGGTCCTAACCGGCTTGCCGGCGGACATGAGGGAAATAAAATACCTCTCGCGGACCAAACACACTACCCCCTGCGGGTGGGGGACGCACATGTAGAATACACCCGCGGTACCCCCTGCCTGTCGTATGAGTCGACTAAAAGGGGCGACCTAGGCGTGGACATGGATTGCGGTTTGGTATAACGTGTTGGACCTCCTGTGGATGGGAGGGGTCGAGTACATTCACAGGTAATCCCTGCCTGTCGTAGAAGGCGACTTAAAGGGTCATGTGGCCATGGTCCCCTCTTTATTTTTTATTATTTTTCCGAGGGTCAGATGCAGACCATTCGAAATTTTGATGTGCGTGCTGCTCGGCGATGGAGCTCCTATGTGTGCGACTACGCTCGAAAGCCCGTGCCAGCAACCACCCAGGACGCGGCGGGTGGGAGTGTCATGTACCCGGGCAGTAGTATCCGCCTGACAACGCAGGTCCCCGCACAGCCGAATGCCAGAAGGACATATTATTATTAATTATTTTTTCATTTTTTCTCTATATTTAGTGCTCTGTACACGCTATGGGGTACATGCTATTGCGGGTGACTGGAGGAAGGGAGTCTTAGTGCTCAGTGCTTCAGTCATCCCGTATTAGGCATCGTCCAACATCGGACCCCGGGCAGTACCTGCTATGACCAGGTGGGTATTGCCTTGGCTGCTTGGTTCGGCTACAGAGACCCCTGATCGGAGTGGGTGGCATTCGGGGAGGAAGCTATCGGGCATGGCTTCCAAACGAAGTCGGCTCTCTCAAGGTGGTCCCCCACCTAAGTCTTTAACTTTTGCTTCCCTGAGGGGTTCAACTCCCTGGGAACATGCGCAGCGTGAAGGAATGGGATCCAGCTTCCCTAGGTTTCTGGTCGCTACCAGAACCGATGGGCACGATTTTAAGCTGGTGAAGTCGATCCTGTTTAGTAGGCACATCGAAGGCGTCTACGGCGAACTGGAGGAACTTTAAAAAGTGCGCAACGGTAGTTTGCTTCTAAAGACTCGTACAGCACTGCAAGCTGATCAGTTGCTTAAGTGCGAGCACTTTGGCGAATTCCCCGTCGAAGTGGAGAAGCATAAGTCCTTGAACCTGGTTCGCGGAGTCATCTTTCACCGCTACCTTATTTTGAACACTGACGACGAGTTGATGGAAGACATGAAGAACCGTGGCGTGACACACGTCCGGCGCATTACGCGCAAGGTCAACGGTGAAGACGTTGCCACTGGTGCCTTCATTGTCTCTTTCAAGTTGTCAGTGTTACCAGAGAAAGTCAAGGTAACAACTTATCGTTGCGATGTGAGGCCGTACATCCCGCCTCCTATGCGTTGTTATCAATCCCAGCGATTCGGACATATGGTATCTCGCTGTTCGAATCAGGCTGTATGTGGTACATGTGGACGAGTGGCTCACGGCGCGGAGGAGTGCACAACTCCATACAAGTGCACTAACTGCTCCGGTTTTCATTCTCCTCGGGATCGGAATTGTCCGACATACCTGAGTGAGAAGAAGATCCAGGAGATCAAGACCCTGGATGGTCTTTTCTACCAGGAAGCGCGCCGTAAGTTTAATTCTGCGAATACCCCTGCCCGTACACTCGACTATAGCTTGATAGCTCAGAGTCTTCCAGGTTCGTCATTTTCAACCTCGACACCTGTCCAGACCGCTGCGCCCAAGGCGACTGTTGCTGCTCCCAGTAACGTCGCAAATAGTCAAAGCTCGAAGGGGGGGACCACCGCACCTTCGACCAACCAGAAGTCTGTGCAGGCTGGGAGTTGCCAGTCGGCACAGCAAGGGGGAAGACTAAGTCTCACCCCCCTAGGAGGTCGACGAAAGTCGTGCCCCAGCCGGCGGAGGCGGCATCGTCGACCAGGGCTGGGAAACCATCTCCCAGCCCGTCTAAACTAGAACAGAAAAAGGGGAAGAAGAGCGCCCGTCCTGAGCGCTCTCGGACTTCCCCTGCGAAGGAGAAGTCATGCCCCCCATCTGGGGGGTATTAGTCTGCGCCAGGGGGCACTCCTGCTCCCAAACTTGCGCGCTCTCCTCGTAGGGGACCCCCTCGCGCCCGAAAAGCGTCGGGCACCCCTGCCATCTTTTTATGACGGGATGGATGTCGCGCTGTCCTCTACATCTACGGATGTAGAACTAGATAGTGTTTAGGCTTACGAGCATTTTGTCGCTCATAACCTAACACTCCTTTTATAGTCCACACTATGGCACTGTTACAGTGGAATTGTAACGGTTATGACAGGCATCTTGCTGAGTTACGTCAGCTCATTAGTGAGTACGCAGCGAGTATAGTCTGTATTCAGGAGACCAACTTCAGACCTGGTCATCATACGGTCTTGAGACATTTCAGACTGTACTCGACAGAACGGTACTATGCTCACCGGGCGTCCGGTGGTGTTGGCATTTTTGTACGTTCTGATACCTACAGCGAAGAGGTTTCATTAAGAACTCCCCTCGAGGCTGTAGCTGTTCGCGTTCCGCTGCCTGTCATAACAACAGTGTGTAATGTTTATTTTCCACGAGGTCATGCTCTTAACATAACTGATGTCACTGATCTTATAGATCAGCTTCCACCTCGCTTCCTCTTATTGGGCGATTTTAACGCCCATCACCCCATATGGGGCTCTGAGACGCCTTGCCCCAGGGGGAGAGAGCTGGAAACATTAGTAACAGAGCTGGATTTATGTATTTTGAACACGGGGGAACCAACTCACTTTAGTGTGCGTTACGGCAAATATTCTCGCATAGACGTAAGTCTATGCAGCCGAACGTTGGTTCCACTGTTTCGGTGGCATACACACGATGATCTCTGTGACAGTGACCATTTTCCCATCATTCTTACTTTGATGAACCAAAAATCCGTCGAGGCTCCCCTTCGATGGATTTTGAAACATGCTGATTGGCCAAAGTACTCATCGTTAGCTGCCTTTAACGATGATATCAGGCGGACCGTCGGCGAGGAAATAACTTACATCACCCGAATTATTCTTGCTGCTGCTGAGGAGTCCATTCCGTTCTACTCGGGGACGCCTCGCCGACAGCTCGTTCCTTGGTGGAACGAAGAAATAGCAGCAGCTATCAAAGAACGCCGTCGCGCTCACAAACGTTACCGTAGACAGCCTACTGCGGCCAACTTGGTAACATTCAAGAAACTCCGCGCTAAGGCGCGAGTTCTTATTCGTCAAAGTAAGAAGGCTTCATGGGAGAGATATGTGTCGTCTATGACGTCACATACTCCATCATCTCAAGTGTGGACTAAGCTTCGACGTATTTCGGGTATCCAAGGATCATCTTCTGTACCGGGAATCTCCATTTCAGGCAATATTGTCACTGAACCCCTCCTGATTGCTGAGCATCTAGCTAGTCATTTCGCGGATGTATCTGGCTCCGGGAATTATCATCCTGATTTCCTCGCTGTGAAGCGGGAGGCAGAACGTCATCACCTTAGTTTTGCCTCTCAAGCTTCAGGGACTACAACGTGCCCTTTACGGAGTGGGAACTCCGCAGCGCCCTAGCGCTTTGCAAGGACACGTCTCCTGGACCGGACAACATCCATAACCAGATGATGAAACACCTTAGTGATGATAGTCTACTCTATCTCCTTCGTGTGTTCAAGCGTATCTGGATGTAGGGTGATTTTCCGTCTCGGTGGCGAGAGGGCATAGTCATTCCTGTAGTTGTCCGTGCGCGTAGAGGCAGCGCGGCTGTGAGCTTGCATCCGGGAGATAGTAGGTTCGAATCCCACTATCGGCAGCCCTGAAGATGGTTTTCCGTGGTTTCCCATTTTCACACCAGGCAAATGCTGGGGCTGTACCTTAATTAAGGCCACGGCCGCTTCCTTCCAACTCCTAGGCCTTTCCTATCTCATCGTCGCCATAAGACCTATCTGTGTCGGTGCGACGTAAAGCCCCTAGCAAAAAAAAAAGTCATTCCTGTCCTCAAGCCTGACAAAGATCCTAAGTATGCAGGAAGTTACAGGCCGATTTGTCTTACCAACTGCCTGTGTAAACTATCTGAGAGGATGGTAAATCGCCGACTCGTGTGGTGTCTGGAGAAACAAGGCCTCTTGTCCGAATACCAGTGTGGTTTCCGAGCCGCTCGATCCACCACTGACCACTTGGTCCGCCTGGAGAGCTCTATCCAGGATGCGTTTCTCCGTAAACAGCACTTGGTAGCTGTTTTCTTTGACTTGGAGAAGGCCTACGACACCACATGGCGATATGGTATCCTTTCAGTCCTGCATCAATGGAGATTCCGAGGTAACTTGCCGGGTTTTTTTTGCGAATTTTTTGTCCCTCCGTCTATTCCGTGTCCGAGTAGGGAGGACATAGTCGCAATATCACGTTCAAGAAAATGGTGTCCCACAGGGATCGGTCCTTAGTGTCACTCTGTTCGCGATTGCCATAAACGGTATTGTCGCTGCTGCTGGTCCAGCAGTAATACCGTCGCTATATGTGGACGATTTTGCTCTGCACTATAGGTCGTGCAGTATGGCAGTCGCAGAGCGACAATTACAGCAAGCTATTAGGAGGGTGGAGAAGTGGACCTTAGAACATGGCTTTCGGTTTTCTGCCGCAAAGACCTCCGTTGTCCACTTTTGTCGTCAACGTACTCTTCACCCACATCCTGAGCTTTATTTAGGAAATGTCGTTCATCCAGTTGTTGACACTTACCGATTTCTTGGGCTCCTTTTTGACAGTAAATTATCGTGGGAGCCACACGTGCGGGAGCTAAAAGTGCAATGCACCCAGAGGCTTAACCTCTTGAAGTTTCTTAGCAGCACTAATTGGGGAGCTGACCGTGTAGTGCTCCTGCGATTCTATCGGGCACACATTTTATCCCGGTTAGACTATGGCAGTGCAGCATATGGCTCCGCAAGACCAAGCGTTCTTGCGAAGCTGAACAGTATCCACCACAGCGGGGTTAGGTTGGCGACGGGAGCTTTTCGTACAAGCCCCATCGCTAGCCTGCTCGCTGAGTCTGGTGTGCCGCCTTTACACCTGAGGCGCCAGCAACTGCTACTTACGTATGCTGCAAATTTGCGACAGATGCCACTTCATCCGAGCTATCCCTGCGTGTTCAACAATGGCAACCGTTTGTTGTACGCTGCTTATCCTCGTGCGACGCGGCCGGCTGGGATACGCTTGGATAGCAGTTATGAATTGTTTGACGTACCTTCGATTCCTTGCCTTGTCAGATAACCAAGTGGGGTACCTCCGTGGGTTGTACGACGACCTGAAATCATCCTGGATTTGAACACTGGCCCGAAAGGAGACACGGACTCTTCGATTTATCGGAGGCTCTACCTGTCCGTTGTTGGCCGCTATCCAGGTTCAGTCGTCGTTTACACGGATGGTTCAAGGACAGATACGAAAGTGGGCTGTGCGTTCGTTGTCGGAAATGATCGGTTTCTTTTTGCTCTCCCGGAAACCTGTAGTGTGTACACAGCAGAGCTTTATGCTATCTGTGGGGCTCTGCGGTACGCACTGTACAATGAACGCCGACACTTTCTCGTGTGTACTGACTCCTTGAGCTCGCTCCAGTCTATTGATACATGTTTCCCTCGGCACCCTCTGGTGCAGCGGATCCAGGACCTGCTGGCCGGGTGTTCGGATGCCGGCACCAGAATCACGTTTGTGTGGCTCCCCAGCCACATGGGCATAGAGGTAAACGAGTTAGCAGATCAGGCTGCCAAGGAGGCAGTTACACTGCCCCCGTTGCCTTTCAAGGTTCCAGCCAGTGATATTCGCTCTCAGCTGAGACATCTGGTTATGTCTCATTGGGAGATGGAGTGGCAGGCCATTCCACTTCCCAATAAGCTGAGAGCGATAAAAGGAACAACGAAGGTGTGGAGGACTTCCCTTTGGGCTTCGCGGAGGGAAGCCGTGGTATTATGTCGCCTCCGGATCGGCCACGGTATCTTAACGCACTCCCATCTACTGAAAGGAGAACCCCCTCCGGTGTGTACCTGCGGCGACCATCTTACCGTGGTACACATCCTTACGGAGTGTGTGGACCTGGTCGATCTGCGCCGTAGTCTTAACCTTTCGAGTACAATCTCCCTTATCTTGCGAGATGACGAGCAGTCAGCAGACCTCGTCATCCGCTTTATGAGGGATAGCGGTCTGTTTTATCGTGTGTGATGATGTCCTTTGTCCTAGTGTTGTTTATGTCAGTTGCGCTTTTATCTCATTGACTTCATTTTAGTTTGTGTTGCGCATTTTAATGTGTTATTTTAACGTCTAAGATAAATTATGTGTTAATATCTGTACTACTGGGCAATGCATTATTCCTTCGTTTTCCTGTATTTTCTCTTATTTTAATAGAACATAAGGCATTGCGTATTAGATCCACTGAATGTTTTAATCTCACTCTCATTTTTCTTCATCACCATTTTTTTTAACTCTAGTCAGTGGATACTTTTTAAATTTTAACTTCATGTCTCATGTCATTCATTTCGTTCCATTAGGGGCCGATGACCTTCGATGTTAGGCCCCTTAAAACAACAAGCATCATCATCATCATCATCAGGCATGTAGTCCTTTTCCAACTCCTGTGTAAGTGGCATTAAGAAGGAAGGCCCGCCATTGTTAAGAATAATTCCCTTCTCGATTACACTTACAGAAGGCAAGGGAGCATACAATTTTGTTCAGAACTCCCCTACCCCATTGTGTTTGGCTGTGAGCAAGGGTGTCCGCCATTATGATCAAATGTACCCATCTAAAATGTGACTGGCATTAGGCATAATGGCGTACTATTTTAATGGAAACTCACCAACACGGTGTTACTGGCAGTAAGCTGGCTGGCATTAGGAAAAGGGGCCTGTCATTATAATGATAACAGCTCAACTCAATTTTGACTGGCAGTAGGCAAGTTGCCCGCCATTATAATAAACACTCCTCAACAGTAATCACTCTGGAAGTAGGAAAGGGGGCCTGCTATTGTAACGAAAACTTCCCGAATCGATTATCACCCCGCATTAGGCAACGGGGCCTGCCATTATAATGAAAACTTCCCAACTCCATTGGGAATGGCAGTAGACAAGTGAGCCTGCCGCTATTATCACAACTCCACAATTCGCCCTTTACATTGGAAACAACGTATGGGGACTTCGCCATGCTGTTTCTCGGATAACGTTAAGAGACATGCAATTTAAAAAATCTTATTCACTGCACTACTTCAATATCCGTATACAATGTAGAATACTGTAGCGAAGCACGGGTACATTTGCTAGTTGAGTATAAAATGAGTTCGGTAAGTTAAGTATTACTTCGCCGTAAATACGGATTATTCTTTTGTATTCCAAGTAATAGTGCAAATACAGAGTGAATATTTTCATTGGTTAATTCACAATGGGTCCGCCTCTGTGGTGTAGTAGTTACCGTGATTAGCTGCTACCCCCGGAGGTCCGGGTTCGATTCCCGGCTCTGCCACGAAATTTGTAAAGTGATACGAGGGCTGGAACGGGGTCCACTCAGCCTCGGGAGGTCAACTGAGGAGAGATGGGTTCGATTCCCACCTCAGCCATCCTCGAAGTGGTTTTCAATGGTTTCTCACTTCTCCTCCAGGCAAATGCCGAGGTGGTACCTAACTTAAGGCCACGGCCGCTTCCTTCCCTCTTCCTTGTCTATCAATTCCAATTTTCCCATCCCCCTACATGGCCCCTGTTCAGCATAGCAGATGAGGCCACCTGGGCGAGGTACCAACCCAACGTCTCACGCTCCAGGACACTTCCCTTGAGGCGGTAGAGGAGGGATCCCTCGATGAGTCCGAGAGAAAAACTAACTCTGGAGAGTAAACAGATTAAGAACGAAAGAAAGAAATTCACAGTGGACTAAGGACAGAAACAGGTTCACAGCTGAGACTGTGAAAGGTGTAGTGTGTTTCCACTATAACTTGAAACATATCAGATGCATCCAGTTTCACCACTACTTGTTAGATAACAAAATAATTTTACAGAAGACTTCATCTTCAGAAAAGTACGGATGGAACAGGAATAAACCCATTAATGAGACAAGTGATTAAGGTGCAGTGAATCCATCACTAGGCTGTCCTCTTTTCTTAGGTTGGTGACATGGCATCCCTAAGTACGAGAATATATTCTTTATTTATTTCTAAAAATTATACTCATTTTCTTAACCATCGTTATCCAGTCAATTAGATTAGCATTTTGCCCCTTTCTACCACTACGAGCGTTGGTGTTAGTCAATGCATCATTTCACTTAAACACCACTACGAGCGCTAATGTGAGTCAATGCATCGTTTCACTTAAGCACCACTACGAGCGCTAATGTTGAGTCAATGCATTCTTTCACTTAAGCACCACTACGAGCGCTAATGTGAGTCAATGCATCGTTTCACTTAAGCACTACTACTAGCGCTAATGTGAGTCAATGCATCGTTTCACTTAAGCACCACTACGAGCGCTAATGTGAGTCAATGCATCATTTCACTTAAGCCCTTATAACTACATTTGGTGGGGACATTTTTCAAAAAATCAAAAAAACTCCTGAGGTTATTGAACCAAGGAACACATTACAGAAAGAATGATGTAAAGAATTTAATTTGGCTAGGATTTGAATAAAACAGAAAACGAGTAAAGAAGCAAGCGATTTTTGACTGTTTTTCCGGAATTGTATTTAGGCCGGAAGTGATTTTCGAAATTGTTTTTTTTTTAGTCTGAGAGAGCTATCCAAGACTCACAATTTTAAACTTTTCGGATCCTTTAGCCCTTCAATTTTTGGCACAATTGAGGAAATTACTTAATTTTACGTTTTTCGTGGTATGGGCCTGCTAAGAAATGTTTTCAAAATTAAAAAAGTGGGCACAACTTCCAGGTGTTGATTCCACATACATAGAGAAGAAAGAAAGGTTTCAACATCATGGGTTCAAAAGTGATCCATTATCCGTGTGATCACGATATAGTGAAAAAATGTAAAAATGAAAAGTGAAAGTGAAGGGTTTGATTAAAATAAATTATACGACCTTAAAAGATTGACGACAACAATCAGGAAACACACGCACTGTACCAACATCCGGGTCTGTAGTCGAGGATATACACGGGTATACGCCGTGTACCTTCTTCTTAACTCCATTCAGTAAAACCTTCCGGTTTATTGCGTATACTTTCTGATTTTATTTATTGTTTTAATTTATTTTCGCTATTCTGCACTGAGTTTTAACATTCCTACTTAAACATTACGTTCAAAATAATAATAATAATTGTTATCGTGTTTGGTGGATCAGCAGAGGTGAAAGAAGGTGCGGGCTAGAATGGGTCTAACTACAAGTCCGAAAGATGAATTAAAATTTCAGTAAAGGTTATATTTTCGAACATAGCAAGATTTAACAATTAACAATACCAACACATCAACAATCTTTCACTAGGTGCGATTGCAATAACATATCAGGTACCATGACAAAGTTTTTACAAGGTCAGTACATCCAAAATTTAGTAATCCGGGCTTCCAGCTCCTCGCTTAGCATTTCTTGAGCTCACGGCTCCCAGTTACAAGAAGGTACAAAGGTTCAGGGGCAGAAAACCCCAAGTTCACGGAGCAGTTGCTCCCACCAACAACATACCTAGCCTCCAAGAGGCACACCTTATAAGTACAAAATTTTAAGGAAAGAGCTATCAGGCTCTCAAATTCTCAACATAAAAAATTTACAACACTCTGGCCTTCTATGACCCAATTTTACAATTTGAAACAGCGGTATCTCGTACCCAACCTCCAAGGGCCTTTATGAAAAGGAACCGGTTAATAAAATGACCCAAAATAATAAGATGTCTGGAGGCGAGTACTTGCACTCCTACATAAAAACTTGTTAAAACCTAAGGGGCACTAGGCCGATTAAACAGGGGCTATTCCCACACTAGGGAGGTGATTCGTATAAGAAAATTTTAATACATTAAGAATAGGAAATCGGTTATGCAAACGTAGTCACCTCCAATCAAAAATGAAGGGGAACTCGAGAGGGTAAAGCACTCTCTATCCCCGATTTACAGTTAAAGACTTTTGAAGTTTTTACATTAGACAGAAGAAGGTTACATTTAGAAACTAAAGTTACATGTTTAAAGATTAGGACCTTCCCTTCGGGCTAAACTGGCGAAGAAAACAATAAAGAAAGATGTTATGTGGCCATTACCTTGACGGAGAACTGCTGCTTGATGAAAGAGGTGCCTACCCGCCTCCTGCTTTACACCCGCACTCTCAGAAATACGACGATGAAATGGCCAAGAGGCCTGAAAAGCCACGGTATTTAAACCCTCAGGGAAGATTCGAGATCTTTCATTTTTCATTAAGACACACCCACATACATTTTATTGGCTGATACAAAAATGGAAAAGAAACACAGGATAGGTTAGAAATTAATTACAAAAATTCGGGATTGGCTAAATTCAAAACTGGCGAAAAGGAGGGAAATATTGCCAACCCAGAAATAAATGAACATCACTTAGTTACCAGAAACCTAGAGATACAAAACTTCTTCAAAAAAACAGTTCATTCACTTCGCACCAGGGTGCAGAATCCTAGGTTTTAGTAGTGACACCTTGAGACAAAAGTTCAAATTTATTACATTATCAGTTGCACATTTTTATCAGTAGGAGAGTACTATTAGGCGCAGAATTAGAATGCGTGGGATAGGGGTGTACCTCCCGGTACAATAATAATGAACGTTGTAACATTTGTTCGTTCGTTCGTAATCTGTTTACCTTCCAGGGTCGGTTTTTCCCTTGGACTCAGTGAGGGATCTCACCTCTACCGCCACAAGGTCAGTGTCCTGGAGCTTCAGACTCTGGGTCGGGAGATACAACGGGGGAGGATGACTCACCTGCTATACTGAACAGGGGCCATGTGGGGGGATGGGAAGTTTGGAAGGGATAGACAAGGAAGAGTGAAGGAAGCGGCTGTGGCCTTAAGTTAGGTACCATCTCGTCATTTGCCTGGAGAAGAAGTGGGAAACCACAGAGAACCATTTCCAGGATGGCTGAGGAGGGAATCGAACCCCCTCTACTCAGTTGACCTACCGAGGCTGAGTGAACCCCGTTCCAGCCCTCGTACCACTTTTCAAATTTCGTGGCAGAGCCGGGAATCGAACCCTTCCAAACTTCCCATCCCCCCTCAAGGCCCCTGTTTAGCATAGCAGGTTAAAACGCCTGGGCGAGGTACTGGTCATCCTCCCCAGTTGTATCCCCGGACCAAGAGTCTGAAGCTTCAAGACACTACCCTTGAGACGGTGGAGGTGGCATCCCTCGCTGAGTCCGAGGGAAAAATAGAGGCTGGAGGGTAAACAGATAAAGAAGAAGAGAAGAAGAAACAAACAACACGCTTTTTAGCAACAAGAAAGATGGCTAGTTTGAGTCGAAAAAGAAAATCTGAAAACAAAGATAGTGATACTAAGAAGAGTAAGTCACCATATTGCGGAAAATAATTTGTATATGAAGCGTCAACCACTAATTTTAGGGACAGTGTCGACCTGAAGATCGGGATTAGACATGGTCTAACTTTATAGTCTGTCTGTCTGTTAGGTCATCAGCCCAGAGGCTGGTTGGATCCTCAAATAGCACCACCAAAGGTTATGCGGTTATAAGGAAACCGCAAAAACCAATGGCAGCACCAAAATGAGGCGTACTAGGCAGGACGAGGAGTGAGTTAGTTTGCCATTGCTTTCCTCACTGGGTCAGAAAGTGCTATTGCAGCACGACTGATCCTATGAGCAACACCTTTCATAACACTCAGACACTAATTGTGCCCCAAATGTCATTACTCAGCACCACCCATACCCCAGCAGCTTCCATATTGTCACAGCCATGGATGAGACTGGAACTTCGGTGAAAGCTACACTTTGCTCTGGCCTGTGCCAAGAATGGATACAAAAGTACTGTATCCATCAAGAAATGGCAGCAGGCAATTTATAGAGTATAACTTGTAGAGATTTTGGGACTTCAGCCCTGTCAACATCATCTACATGTGATTACTGATTGTGAGTACGCAAGGTCAAAAGGACATTAAGCAGAATAGGAACGGGAGACTACTCGGACGAAAAGTAAAGATGCTGAGTAAGCAGGTAACCGCAAGAGTGAGAAATATGATTAAGTCGGAATGTAAGGCCAAACTAATAATATCTGCACCTGCGAGCCAAACCAACGTAAGTCTCATTTTATGAAACTTACAGCCTGGCTCTACCCGTGGTGTAGGGGTAGCATGCCTACCTCTTATTCGGAAGCCTCGTGTTCAATGTACGGCCAGGCCAGAGACTTTTACCTGTGTCTGAGGGCTCGTTCGAGGTTCACTCAGCCTACGTGATTAGAATTGAGGAGCTATCTGACGGTGAGATGGCGACCCCGGTCTAGAAAGCCAAGAATAACGCCCGAGGGGATTCGTCGTGCTGACCACACGACACCTCGTTATCTGCAGGCCATCGGGCTGAGCAACGGTCTCTTGGTAGGCCGAGGCCTTTCAGGGCTGTAGTGCCATGGGGTCAGTTAGGTTGTTACAGCCATATAAACGGAAGTCCACTGTCATTTGATTTTTATGGCAATAAAATACTTATTAACCATTTTAGGGTGTAAATTATATTAATGAATGTGTCCAGTGACAAAAATTACACAAAATATATCAAGAATAACGATGAACATATATATTGCTTAAGTCATAATGCAGCAAAGAATGCTCTTCAACTGACGTTTTCCCTCTCACATGTAAAATGACTAGAATGTGATTTACATTGGTAAGATATTAGAACTCTGGGAAATTAGCAAAACAATAAAAAGAAAGAAAGAAAGAAAGAAAGAAAGAAAGAAAGAAAGAAAGAAAGAAAGGAACAAAGATTCACAAATAGAGAAGTAAGAGGAATAAAGAAAAACTTAGGTTATTACTGGTCGAGTCAAGGGTTTCACAAGCAAAGTTACAGACTATTTACAGTAAAATAGGTACCGAAAAAAGAAAGAAAGAAAGAAAGAAAGAAAGAAAGAAAGAAAGAAAGAAAGACCGACTTACAAATAGAGAAGTAAGAGGAATAAAGAAGTACCTAGGTTATTACTGGTCGAGTCAAAGGTTTCGCAAGCAAAGTTACAGACTATTTACAGTAAAATAGGTACCGAAAAAAGAAAGAAAGAAAGAAAGAAAGGAAAGAAAGAAAGAAATAATTTTTTAGTTCCCTTTTCACTTCGTGTGATAGAATCCAACGTGGTCAGCTTCTCCATTAACTTGATATGTGAAATCTATCACAGCATCGTTGTGGTACTCATAGTGAGTTTGTAATTATTACATAAATCACCGCAGGTTTTGTGTAAGTTTGTGAACTTATCTTGTCATAATCCGCAAGTTGTTTGTGCCATAGCTCGTTATATGGTTGTTACGACATCATATGAAGTCATCTTAGCCGTAATTACTACATCCTTTGACACGCTGAATAATCTCCAAGGCTAAGAGGTGAACTCGACAGAATAGCACCGTTTTTAGCAAACCTTGTAGCTATGCTACTAAATCAGAGGTAGCAATATCCGGACAAGATTCTTTTTTTATTTGTTGTAAACTTAGCAATAATTCAAACAGACTGAAGAAAAAATCTAGTCTCGTATAGCCCAAATTGCATCATCGTGAAATAATAATCTTTCTTTCTTAATTTGTTTACTATCCAGGGTTGGCATTCCCCTCGGAATCAGCGAGGGACCCCACCTCTACCGCCTTAAAGGCATTGTTCTGGAGCATGAGACATTGGGTCGGGGATACAACTGGGAAGGAAGACCAGTACCTTGCCCAGGTGGCCTCACCTGCTATGCTGAACAGGGGCCTTGTGAAGGGATGGGAAGATAGGAAGGAATAGACACGGAAGATGGAAGGAAGCGGCCGTGGCCTTAAGTTAGGTACCACCCCGGGATTTGCCTGGAGGAGAAGTGGGAAACCACGGAAAACCACTTCCAGGATGGCTGAGGTGGGAATCGAACCCTCATCTACTCAGTTCACCTCCCAAGGCTAAGTGAACCCCGTTCCAGCCCTCGTACCACTTTTCAAATTCTGTGGCAGAGCCGGGAATCGAACTCGGACCTCCAGGGATGGCAGCTAATCACGCTAACCACTAAACCAGAGAGGATAATAATAATAATAATAATAATAATAATAATAATAATAATAATAATAATAGGGGAAGGTCGGGGGGTATCGGACGGCGGCTGGTATCGGACAATTCACAGATGTCTTTGTTAGCAGAATGTGGCAGAACCTGTTTAGCTACTCACAGGTCCGCCTGCATGTTTGAAGGGTGGGTACATCCTATTCAGTCGAAAGGCAGGGTCGTTTATGAGTGGTGGTGTATTTTTGCCCTTTGTGTGATTTTCGGCCGGCACGGATTTATTTTTACCAAGAAGAAGCAGCAACAAGGATAAGTTGCATTGAACTTTAAGTACATTAGCAGAAGCAGTATTATTTACTCTGTAACATCGTGGGTTTAGAATCAGTTTCTTTTCGAACGTTCTCGTTCAGTTCCAGTTGTTTCTTAAGGGAGTCATTCGGGCGGTATCGGACACGAAACTGGCGTGCGGTATCGGACAGATAGGTTGCAGTTCCGTCCGGGTTACTGATAGTACTATCCTTTGTTTTAGGTAAGCATGGGGAAGATACAAGGATAATGGGAAGAAAGCAATATCATATTAGCCGTGAATAGTGTCAGGGACAATAGAATGAGTATTAGAGAGGCCAGTCAATGTTCCTCTGTTCTACAAAAGCACGTTAGATGATAGAATTAAAGCTCTTGAAGCTGGTAAAGAGATTCCAAAAAAAGCGTGTACGGCGAACAGTGAGACTTTTCAGAGAACATTCTCAGATGAAGAAGAGAATGACCTATACATGCATATCAAGGCCCAGACAGTCAGCTCATGCCACTCATCAAAACAGAATTTTTAAAACTTGTGTATCAATTTGCTGAGGAATCGAGAGCTGAACATAGGTTTAATAAAACTAAAATTATGGCAGGAAAGACCCTTTTTATGATTTTATGAAGAGGCATTAAGACCTCCGTTTGAGGACGGCTGAGTTTATCAGCTTGCAGCGAGCAGTAGGCTTCAACAAGGAGCAAGTGGACATATTTTTGATAAATTAAATGATGTTATGACTACATATTTGTTTAGTCCATCAAGAATCTTCAACGCTAATGAGTGTGATATTTGCAGAATGGCTAAACGTTAATATGTTTTATTTTGAATGTGAAAAAAATTAAAAATTTTAAAAAAGATTGACCGTCCGATACCACCCTCCATACAAGCAAAACAATACTACTATTTCTAATAATAATAATAATAATAATAATAATAATAATAATAATTTTGCTATTTGCTTTACGTCGCACCGACACAGATAGGTCTTGTGGCGACGATGGAATACGAAAGGCCAAGGAGTTGGAAGGATGCAGCCGTGTCCTTAATTAAGGTGCAGCCCCGGTATTTACCTCGTGTGAAAATAGGAAACCACGGAAAACCATCTTCAGGGCTGCCGACAATGGGGCTCGAACCCACTATCTCCCGATTACTGGATACTGGCCGCACTTAAGCGACTGCAGCTATCGAGCTCAGTAATAATAATAATAATAATAATAATAATAATAATAATAATAAAGTACCAAACAGATCTCTTACTAAGGTAAAGGCTAGAGAGTCTTGAGAGTTGGAGCTCATTCTCCTAGGTTATTAATGAAGCTCTAAAGCTTGAATTGTAAAATACTTGTAAACACCTTTTCTAAATATTAATTCATGTTATCCATTGTTAATTGTTTTTGTTGTTGTTGTTGTTGGGTTTGAATCAGAAAAGAAAGAAAAAATACATGTTTAGAAAAAATATTCAAATTTCCAAGTTTTTTCTAGAAACCTAGGGGCTGCCGCTTTATTCCCTCTACTACCCTTGTGCGTAACAATAATAGTCTGGTAAGTAAGGGAGTGGTGTAGTCAGTGGCTCCTCAGCAAGGCTGCCGTAGCTCGAGTCCCATTCAATGCATGAGGGATTATTGAAATAAAATGCCACGTCCCTATTGTTCAAATTCCATGTAAAACTGGAGGGCCTTTTGTCCTTTCTTGTTTTATTCATTCATTCAACAAAACATTAAACATCCATCCAGCCACGTTAAACTTCCGGTGTGAAACAACTTCCCAATGCTCACACGAAGAACGTAAATGCAGTGATTATGAGTGAGCGGTTGCAACCAGCAGTAAATGAAATGAAATGGAGTATGGCTTTTAGTGCCGTGAGTGCCCGAGTACATGTTCGGCTCGCCAGATGCAGGTCTTTTGATTTGACACCCAGCCCCCGTGCCAGCGAAATTAACCAATTATGGTTAAAATTCCCGACCCTGCCGGGAATCGAACCTGGGACCCCTGTGAGAAAAGGCCAGCACGTAACCATTTAGCCATGGAGCCGGACGCAACCAGCAGTGCGGTCTATGGATATGATATACCGGATCTTGTATTGTGGGGAGTGGGGAGTGTCTGTGGTTAGTAAAAGGTCGAGGCCTATCGCATACCTTCGCGGTGATGACAAAGGAATGTTTCTCCAGGATTAGTGGAACAAAAGTAGGCGAGGGAGCACAGAGAAAACCTGCCTCTTATCCGCTTTGCCAGCTCATATTTCACATGGTGCAGGCGAGTTGTGAACCAAGAATAATGTGGTGAAATGTGAAAGTCTAAACTTTTCAGCCAGGGTAGGGCCATAATAATAATAATAATAATAATAATAATAATAATAATAATAATAATAATAATAATAATAATAATAATAATAATAATAATACAATGACAAGAGTGGTATTGAGAAACTACCTACGAGAATTGTAAAATGAGTTATTACTTCGTAATAAAAACTTATCACTTTAAGGTTCGGTAAGCGGATAACTATCAGTAAATTATTATTTTAACATTAGCTCATTTGGTTTATAGAGATTAATTTAAACGTAGGACTACATTACAGTTTTGAATGGAATAACCATTTCCTTCCCACAGTTCTGTACTTGTTCCAAGATTAGGAATAATCATTACACCACGTAAGTTTACAGCCTCATTACTGGATTAAATCTCCAGGTCCGTCACTATTTGTATAATAATATTATTATTATTATTATTATTATTATTATTATTATTATTATTATTATTATTATTGCTGATGATGATGATGCTTGTTGTTTTAAGGGGCCTAACAGCGAAGGTCATCGGCCCATTATTATTATTATTATTATTATTATTATTATTATTATTATTATTATTATTATTATTATTATTATTGTACCGGCTGGTACACCTCTACGCCGCACATTTGAATTTTCCGCCTTAAAGTACTCCTCTACAAGAGGAACTCTGAACTTTAACTACTGTATCAACTCATAAGTTTTCCCAGAAGATGTCACCACCGTAAATTTTGTGATTACGAAGTTGTCAGTACTGTGTGGAGTTCAACTTGTTTTGTTTTCTATTGATCAAGAAGTGTGGACATTCTCTGATAGATGTCTCTACAAAAAACTATGATCATGCACCCTGGTGCGAAGTTAAGGAACTTTCTGAAGAAATTTTGTATTCATAAGTTTTATCTTTACTAAATTTCGTTTTTTTCATTTGTGGGTTGGCAATATTAATCTTTTCTTTCCGCCAGTTTTGAATTGAGCCAATCCAGAATTTCTGTAATTAATTTTTGACCAATCCTGTCCTTCTTCTTCTATTTCGATGTGTAACTGTAAGCTACCCAATAAACGACTGTGGGTGTGTCTTAATTATTCTTGAAAGGTCTCGAATCTTCCCCGAGAGTATAAAAACTGCTGATTTTCCTGTCTCTCGGCCACTCGAACAACATCTAGCCTAGTGTATGGAAGTGTATCAGGAGGCGGGAAGCGCCTCGTTCATCCGGCAGCAGCTCTTCAACAAGGTAATGGCCACTTAACCATCTTTATTTCTTGCTGGCTCAGCAGTTTAACCCGCGGGGAAGGTCCGAAACCTTTATTATGTAACCTATCTTCAAACATGTAAATTGCCGTCACTTTCGAAAAACTTCATATATCTTTAACTGTAAATCGGAGATGGAGAGTGCTTTACCCTCTCGAGCTCCCCTTCATTTTTGCCTTGAGGTGACTACGTTTTGGTAACTTTTTCTTCCTTAATGTATTAAATTTTCTTATACGAGTCACCTCCATAGTTTGGGAATAGCCCCTGGTTCATCGGCCTAGTGCCTCTTAGGTTTAAAAAGATTTCATGTAGGAGTGCAAGTACACGCCTCAATTCTACTTGGTGTTGCGGGCCATTAACTTAACCAATTATTTTTCTACTAAGGCTCATTAGGTTGGGTACAAGATACCCCTGTTTCTTTGTAAGTGTGCCTTGAGGGCAGTTAATAGTAAAGTCCGTTGTGGCCTTTGATAGGCTTGAAAAATTGAGAGCGGGTCAGCTCTTTCTTGTATTTGGATATGTGCCTCTAGGAGGCCTGACAGTGCTAGGTGGGAGCAAGTACTCCAGGTTATTAGGGGTTTTCTGCCCCTTGATAAATATGTGGTTGTGAGCTGAGAGCTCAGAAATTGTAAAAAGTGGGGCTTGACGCCCAGATCGTTAAAGTGTCTCTAAATCTTTGGCTCTCCTGGTCTTGTACCTGATTTGTTAACTTGTTGTTATTCGTTGAATGTTCAAATTCTATGTCAAAATTGTTAAGTTTTTCTATTTTTGAAAATATAACCTTTAATTCAATTTTAATGAATATATCAGCTTTGTAGTTAGACCCATTCCAGCCCGCACCTTCTTTCACCTCTGCTGTTCCACGGGTATGACCGTAACAATTATTATTATTATTATTATTATTATTATTAATGGTTCATGTTTGTGTGTTACTGTAGTCACGTCCTAGTTCGTGAACCATGGGCAACGGCTGAGTGGCCTAGTAAGTGGTCCTGAGAGTCGGGATACCAGTTACTATGGAATGGGAGTGGGCATCTCGGACATATTCTGAGTCGTGGCCTTCCTTGTGCTCAGGCGGCTAGGACTATACAATTCACCGGTGGTCCATAACCCGTTAGAGGAGAGATCCTCACTTGGACTATGTGCAAGTAGGGCAGCATCCTGCTTCATGAATTTACCGAGCTCAGAACACTTTAAGCAAGCCTCGGACCTATGAGAGTAATGGAGTCCCACTCCCATTTGACAGGCGAGGGACTCCTTGGAAACAACTTGGCGAACGAAATGGAATTCGATGGGGAGCTATCAATATTAATGGGGCTTATGGAAGAAAGAAAGTAAGTAGAACTGGCTGAGTCAGCAAAGAGGATGCATCTGGATGTGCTAGGAGTAAGTGATATTCGGGTAAGGGGAGATAATGAGGAAGAGATAGGAGATTATAAAGTGTACTTGACTGGTGTTAGAAAGGGAAGGGCAGAGTCTGGGGCAGGGTTCTTTATCAGGAATACCATTGCACGCAACATAGTTTCTGTTAGGCACGTAAATGAGCGAATGATGTGGGTAGATCTGTCAGTGGGAGGAATTAGGACAAGAATTGTGTCCGTGTATTCACCATGTGAGGGTGCAGATGAGGATGAAGTTGACAAGTTTTATGAAGCATTGAGTGACATCGTGGTCAGGGTCAACAGCCAAGAATATAATAGTGCTAATGGGCGATTTCAATGCGAGAGTTGGGAATAGAACTGAAGGATACGAAAGGGTGATTGGTAAATGTGGGGAAGATATGGAAGCTAAAGGGAATGGGAAGCGTTTGCTGGACTTCTGTGCTAGTATGGGTTTAGCTGTTACGAATACATTCTTCAAGCATAAGGCTATTCACCGCTACACATGGGAGGCTAGGGGTACCTGATCCATAATAGACTATATCTTAACAGACTTTGAATTCAGGAAATCTGTTAGGAATGTACGAGTTTTTCTTGGATTTTTCGATGATACAGAAAACTATCTGATCTGTAGTGAACTAAGTATCTCTAGGCCCAGGGTAGAGAAAGTGAAATCTGTCTGCAAACGAATACGGGTAGAAAATCTCCAGGACGAGGAAATTAGACGGAAGTACATGGATATGATTAGTGAGAAGTAGACAGTAAGCAGGTTCGGGATATAGAAAGTGAATGGGTGGCATACAGGGATGCTGTAGTAGAAACAGCAAGGGAATGCCTAGGAACAACTGTGTGTAAAGATAGAAAAAGGCGAACATCTTGGTGGAATGATGAAGTGAGAGCAGCCTGCAAACGTAAAAAGAAGGCTTATCAGAAATGGGTCCAATCAAGGGCCGAGGCAGACAGGGATTTGTATGTAGATGAAAGAAACAGAGCGAAACAAATAGTTGTTGAATCCAAAGAGAAGTCATGGGAAGATTTTGGTAATAACCTGGAAAGGCTAGGTCAAGCAGCAGGGAAACCTTTCTGGACAGTAATAAAGAATCTTAGGAAGGGAGGGAAAAAGGAAATGAACAGTGTTTTGAGTAATTCAGGTGAACTCATAATGGATCCCAGGGAATCACTGGAGAGGTGGAGGGAATATTTTGAACATCTTCTCAATGTAAAAGGAAATCATAATGGTGGTGTTGCAAACAGCCAAGCTCATGAGGAGGAGGAAAATGATGTTGGTGAAATTATGCTTGAGGAAGTGGAAAGGATGGTAAATAAACTCCATTGTCATAAGGCAGCAGGAATAGATGAAATTAGACCTGAAATGATAAAGTATAGTGGGAAGGCAGGGATGAAATGGCTTCATAGAGTAGTAAAATTAGCGTGGAGTGTTGGTAAGGTACCTTCAGATTGGACAAAAGCAGTAATTGCACCTATCTATAAGCAAGGGAACAGGAAGGATTGCAACAACTATCGATGTATCTCATTGATTAGTATACCAGGCAAAGTATTCACTGGCATCTTGGAAGGGAGGGTGCGATCAGTCGTTGAGAGGAAGTTGGATGAAAACCAGTGTGGTTTCAGGCCACAGAGAGGCTGTCAGGATCAGATTTTCAGTATGCGCCAGGTAATTGAAAAATGCTACGAGAGGAATAGGCAGTTGTGTTCATGTTTCGTAGATCTAGAGAAAGCATATGACAGGGTACCAAGGGAAAAGATGTTCGCCATACTGGGGGACTATGGAATTAAAGGTAGATTATTAAAATCAATCAAAGGCATTTATGTTGACAATTGGGCTTCAGTGAGAATTGATGGTAGAATGAGTTCTTGGTTCAGGGTACTTACAGGAGTTAGACAAGGCTGTAATCTTTCACCTTTGCTGTTCGTAGTTTACATGGATCATCTGCTGAAAGGTATAAAATGGCAGGGAGGGATTCAGTTAGGTGGAAATGTAGTAAGCAGTTTGGCCTATGCTGACGTCTTGGTCTTAATGGCAGACTGTGCCGAAAGCCTGCAGTCTAATGTCTTGGAACTTGAAAATAGGTGCAATGAGTATGGTATGAAAATTAGCCTCTCGAAGACTAAATTGATGTCAGTAGGTAAGAAATTCAACAGAATTGAATGTCAGGTTGGTGATACAAAGCTCGAACAGGTCGATGATTTCAAGTATTTAGGTTGTGTGTTCTCCCAGGATGGTAATACTGTATAGTAAGTGAGATTGAATCAAGGTGTCGTAAAGCTAATGCAGTAAGCTCGCAGTTGCGATCAACAGTATTCTGTAAGAAGGAAGTCAGCTCCCAGAAGAAACTATCTTTACATCGGTCTGTTTTCAGACCAACTTTGCTTTACGGGAGCGAAAGCTGGGTGGACTCAGGATATCTTATTCATAAGTTAGAAGTAACAGACATGAAAGTAGCGAGAATGATTGTTGGTACAAACAGGTGGGAACAATGGCAGGAGGGAACTCGGAATGAGGAGATAAAAGCTAATTTAGGAATGAACTCGATGGATGAAGCTGTACGCATAAACCGGCTTCGGTGGTGGGGTCATGTGAGGCGAATGGATGAGGATAGCTTACCTAGGAGAATAATGGACTCTGTTATGGAGGGTAAGAGAAGCAGAGGCAGACCAAGACGACGATGGTTAGACTCTGTTTCTAACGATTTAAAGATAAGAGGTATAGAACTAAATGAGGCCACAACACTAGTTGCAAATCGAGGATTGTGGCGACGTTTAGTAAATTCTCAGAGGCTTGCAGACTGAACGCTGAAAGGCATAACAGTCTATAATGATAATGTATGTAATGTATGTATGTATTTTATTATTATTATTATTATTATTATTATTATTATTATTATTATTATTATTATTATTATTATTATTATTATTATTACGTGCAATATGTGTATGTTGGGTATTCAGCCCGAAGGCTGGTTTGATCCTCCACAACTATGCCAACAGCTGCCATCGATGGCCTAGGCGACTCTGAAGAGGCGTACTAGGGAAATGAGGGGTGAGGTAGTTTCCCGTTGCTTTCCTCAGTGAGCAAGATGTTGCTCCCATATCAGTCTGCCAGGCCCACTGAAATGCACGCACCAACCGACCCTATGAGCGGTATTTTCATACCATTCATAACAGGGACGGGCTGCATAAGGAATGGTAGCGATGCTACTCATCGCTCATCGCTCATACCTCAGTCACTTTCATGTTGTCAAAGACAAGGATGTGAACTGAGACAGGTCAATGAAAGTAACAAATTTATTCTAACCTATACCAAAAGACAGAGTGCACTGTAAACACTACATCTCGCCAGCAAGGGCATAATAATAATTATTATTATAATAACAATTATATTAGGTCATAAGAAGGAAGGGCTGGTTGTACATTGCCTGGCCTTTGCTGACGACATGGTATTGTTTGCCGATTCGCTGGACGCACAGCAATACAGATCAATTGAATCAGAAGACAGGCAGCCAAACAGGGTCTTCAAGTGTCTTTGGAGAAAACAGAGTTCTTTACCAACATCAAAGAAGCTAGCAGAGAGATACTGCTAGAACGGGGGAAAATCAAGGGGACTGATAAATTTAAGTATCTCGGCGAATGGATTGAACCCAACTTATTAGAAAGAGCATCATTTTGCATGAGAGTCAACAAGTTGAAACTGGCTGTCGACTGACAAAGAACACTTATAACAAAAGCATGCTTATCACGTAATCTGAAACTGAAGCACTACACGTCAGTCATACGACCAGAAGCTCTGTGTGCCATGGAGTGTCATTGAACCGAAGAGGTCTGATGGAGAAACTGGAAGTCAGAGAGAGGATAATTCTCAGGAAGATATTAGGTCCGGTAAAGGAAGATGAAGAATGACGTGAAAGACACAATTCCGAACTCTAGGAACACATAGAGAGGCTCCCTGATTGTGCTAGGAGAAGGGGAGTAGATTTGTATGGCCATATAGTAGGACTGCCTCCCGAAAGACTGATTAATCGCCTGTTCATCTTCTGGCAGAACAAGAAGATCCATACCACTTGGCTGACAGAAATTGAGAAGGACGATGAAGAACTGGGAATATCAGATCTTCAAGATAGACGATCTATACAACGTACCCTGAGGGAAGTCCGTGGATTTCAGGAAAAAAACCTAGAAGAAAGGTACCCCCTGGATTGATGAAAGAAAGGAGTTACACCGGTAGAAAATGCGCCAATACAGGCAGAGATCAAAGCCCAATGGTTCATCAAGCGTGGTCCGAAGTAGGCCCATTCGAACCAAGAAGAAGAAGACCGAGCCAGTTGGCTGCATGATTCGGAAGATGGTCGGTTCGAAACACCCTGAAGATTGTTTTCCGTAGTCACTTAAAGCACCCGTCTCACACGAACTCCGCAACTTTTACCTCCTCAACAACAGAGAGCAGAGTGCGTAGGTTGCGGGGTGAAACCAGGGACGCGTACTTAAAGCGTAAGTGGAACTGGTGCAAGCGGAACATTCAGATTATGATTAGAAACCACAGGCAAGCAGCCTGGCGGTCTAGGCTAGCGAGCCTGAACGTGGGTGATAACCGATAACCCCCTCTACAGGCTGGCTCGGAAATATAACAACAATAGGTCTGGCGTACGTACTTTCCACGCTAGGAATGGAATCGCTTATTCAGACAAAGACATGGCCGACGCTTTAACGGATACGTTCGAGAGTGCGTGCATTCATAACGACAGGCATTGCGACGAAGATTTCGCAGAATTCGTCGAAAACGTTGTGACTACTCTTACTATTAATTTTCTCCACACAATATACTGTAAATTGGTTGAGCGCCAGTTGCTGTAATAAGCAACGAAATTCGGAGAGCATGCCTCTTATCTCAATTATCTCAAGACGTGAGGTGATAAACTCACACATCTGGAAATATACAGGAATATGGATCAGAGCAATTGTAAATTACGGTTGCATTTCCACAATTGAAGATTGTACGTGGAAATAGAATCACCTATTATTATTAAAAAAACTGACTTGATGACTATACTTTACGTCACAATGAACTAGCATTGACGTACTTTAATATACCCTGTGAGATTTGTTGTTACATAACCAGAAAATTTAATCTGAAAAAAGAAAACTATTGACATGAACTTGAAGCAAAATATGATATCGCCGCCGATTACATTCTTCTTCATGTTATTAATGCATAACATGTCTGATGCTGTGATTACCTGATGTATGCACACACCACTGTTGAACTTGAAATTCCTGGAAAAACCATCGGGTAGAAGTGGGAAGCCGTCTGCTATTATCTTAGATTATTATGTAACCTGGAGTTGACCTACATTCCCTGTTCGAGTGTAGCAACCTTCAATGCGGTTACGTCCACTAAATATTTATTGTTAGAAATTGGAAAACTTTACTGAAAGAACCTTTAATATCCAGGCATACTATCTAGTTTTGCATTTCCTGATAGCTAATATAAAGTCTGTTGAAATAAATACAACAGTTCTACGCTATGTTAGATGTATCTACGTTAGATTCAATTCTCGAACAAAGTTCGCGAATTGCATAGTAGAATTCAATAAAGAATTCGAAGTACCATGGCGACTGTTAACTGCATATATCGGTTACATTCGATAAATATTTCCTGTACATCTGCAGACCACGACACTAAATCTCTGGTGAATCTACTGAAATAAACTTACATAGCCAACTTCTACCTGCTGCTTCACTATTAACCCAGTACAAGTCTCTACTCAGATCAGTCCACAACTCTTACACCTCTTCGACGATTCTTAGACCACCTCTTCGAACACCTATTAGCATACTTAGAACACTTAGACCACTTCTTAACTTTGACCACCACTCTTAGACGGGCCAACTAATCTTACCTCAACTTTTATAAACTCGTGATGACCACTCAGCTCCCTACTATCTGGTCATCCCTTCCACATCGACACACGGTAGCTGGCGACGTATTTTTCACGAGGGCCGCAATATTTTGAGCAACAAAACAAATAAATTAGAGAACTGAATGCTAGGTTCTACAACAAGGAACTGCAACTGTTGGCGTCTTCGGGTCAGTTGCGCAGAGGAGCTAATGTGCACTGGCTGATAGACGGAGAATTCCTTCAACGCAGACGACAAACAGAACGCTAACTAAGTTACTGACCGAGAAGACACATTCCGCGAAGATAGGATGATATCACGATAAATTGGGGAGAAATACTAATAAACTTGAAAGGTTTATTTAAGCAATGTATTAAACTACTTCCTTCTCGTAAATGTGATAATTAAAAAGGCTAGTTCCAGTCTGAGCACAAACCACCAGGTACACGGTCCGAACAGTGCAGCCTACTCATTCGATCATCATCATCATCATCATCATCATCATCATCATCATCATCATCATCATCATCATTCTCTATCCAAGTTGTACGCAAGGCTTGGAACCAAAAATTCTTGACAAAGCAAGGCCTTCTCCATGCAGGCAATGAAAGCGTCTGGACGAATGGAAGGTAAAGGCTAATCGTAACCTCGGCACTTGGTGGAACAGAGAGGCTAGCTCTATGCCCGATCGCCTTGCACCCCCGTACCCATGGCATTCGGTGGAACATAGAGGTTGGCTCTATGTCTGGCCGCTTTGGGCCCCCGTAATCTCGGCACTTGGTGGAATAGAGAGGTTAGCTTTATGTCCGGCCACCTCGTCCTCCGTAGCCTCGGCACTTGGTGGAATAGTGTTTATCCCTACGCCCGGCCACCTCGACCTCCGTAACCTCGGCACTTGGTGGAATAGAGTGTTTATCCTATGCCCGCCACCTCGGCCCCCGTAACCTCGGCACTTGGTGGAACAGAGTGTTTATCCCTTTGTCCGGCCACCTCTGCCCCCGTAACCTCGGCACTTGGTGGAATAGACTAGTTAGATCCATGCTCGGCCCCCGTAACCTCCGCGCTTGGTGGTATAGAGTGTTTATCCCTATGCCCGGCCACCTTGCGGCCCTGTTACCTCAGCACTTGGTGGAATAGTGTAATTAGCCTATGCTTGGCCACCTTGGGTCCCATTTACTCATTCTTAGTGTAGACTGAGTTAACCTGAGAGCCATGTGCCTCTCTCTTCTAAAAGTTTCAAATTCCGGGTGAACCGAGCACACCTCTACCGCTTCGGCCAGGCAGCCTCCTCAGAACTGCTTTACAATATTTTTATTTCCGACCCTTCCCTTTGTAAGATGAGGAAAATATTATATTGCCAATTTTCCCTCTATTTTGTAGTCACTTTATAAAAGAAATCATACTTTCCGATTTATCTGTGTCGACCGGTTTATAAGTTTCCCGATACTTAGGACTGTATCATTTACTACAATACATTCCATGTCTTCAAACAATGTTGCCTCCGTGGGCATAGGGATAAACACTCTATTCCACCATGCTCGGTCCCCGAAACTTCGGCACTATCTAATAAATCGTGACACAAAAATCGACTAACTGCTAGCGAATATCTTTCTTTCTTCTTTCTTAACCTGTTTACCCTCCAGGGTTGGTTTTTCCCTCGGATTCAGCGACGGATACCACCTCTACCGCCTCAAGGGCAGTGCACTGGAGCTTCAGACTTTGGGTCGGGGTGATACAACTCGGAAGGAGGGCCAGTACCTCACCAAGGTGGCCTCACCTGCTATGTTGAATAAGGACCTTGTGGGGGGAGATTGAAAGGGATAGAAGAGGAAGAGGCAACGAAGCGGAAGAGGCATTTGCCTCGACGAGAAGTGAGAAACTACGGAAAACCATTTCGAAGGCAGCTGAGGTGGGAATCGAACCCCCTCTACTCAGTTGACTAACTGCTAGCGAATATCTTTCTTTCTTCTTTCTTAACCTGTTTACCTTCCAGGGTTGGTTTTTCCCTCGGATTCAGCGACGGATACCACCTCTACCGCCTCAAGGGCAGTGAACTGGAGCTTCAGACTTTGGGTCGGGGTGATACAACTCGGAAGGAGGGCCAGTACCTCACCAAGGTGATCTCACCTGCTATGTTGAATAAGGACCTTGTGGGGGGAGATTGGAAGGGATAGAAGAGGAAGAGGCAAGGAAGCGGAAGAGGCATTTGCCTCGAGGAGAAGTGAGAAACTACGGAAAACCATTTCGAAGGCAGCTGAGGTGGGAATCGAACCCCCTCTACTCAGTTGACCTCCCGAGGCTGAGTGCACCCCGTTCCAGCCCTCGTACCACTTTTCAAACTTCCTGGAAGAGCTGAGAATCGAGAGCCCAGGCCTCCGGGGTTGGCAGCTAATCACACTAACCACTACAACACAGAGTTGGACATTTCTGGAGTTACTGGATCCAATCAAGTTCATTTTGGTTTTGCCCGGTGGCAAAACGTCCAGTGACATTCCTGACGCCACATGGGTAGTGAGATGAAAATCGCAACCTAGGATTGACCGGGATTCGAGCCTCAGCTTTTCGGGTGGGAACCCAGCAGCTAAGGCACTGAGCTAATAACGCACCCTTCCGACAAAAAATATTACTGATTTAGAAAAAAATCAGGAAAATTGCCACATTTCTCTGGGTTACATTTTAGTCTCGTTCGCAAAGGAATTATCTGTAAAAGGAACGTCGTGGTTAAGACATCACTCATCAGGAAGAATATTCTTTGCCTTCGTCGCATGACTGGAAGTCCCCTAGTACTTGGAATATGCGATTTCATTTCCTTCTCCGTTATTAATGGTACCAATAGTGACAAACTGAGTGCTGTTGTAATATACAATTCTACAGTATTGGGTTTACGTTACACCCAGACCACTGTTGAACTAAAACTGGGGTACATCTTTGGACTCCACCCCAGGAAACAACACATGATTAAGATAATATCTTATTTTTCTTTCACAATTAGGACATCCATAACGGCGTCAGTGAGTGACCACCCCCCTAAAAATGTATCCGTCCACCGAAAATGTAGTACTATCATCTTTCTATATATAAAAATGGATGTATGTGTGTAAATTACACATCTCCTCCTAAACCACTGGAATAATTTCAATAAAATTTTGAACACTTGTTATTTGCTATCTGGAGACGAGCACTGTAGGGGTAAGCCATCCCTAACACCCTCAGGGAGATAGTGGGTTCGAATCCCACTGTCGGCAGCCCTGAAGATGGTTTCCCGTGGTTTCCGATTTTCACTCCAGGCAATGCTGGGGCTGTACCTTAATTAAGGCCACGGCCGCTTCCTTCCAACTCCTAGGCCTTTCCTCTCCCATCGTCGCCATAAGACCTATCTGTGTCGGTGCGACGTAAAGCCACTAGCAAAAAAAATGTACGTACTAGCTCGCGCCGCTAGTGCGTTGCTAAGATAGCTCATAATAAACTACTTCGTTCATTTGTACGACTTCGTTTATTGAACGAAGACAGTACAAATGAACTACCTCGTTCATTTGAACGAAGTGCCGCGAGAGCTGTTTCCATGAAGACAGCACATTGAACTACCTCGTTCATTTGAATGACAAAATGAGCTCGCACGCTAATGGCCAATGGCCTGCCGTGTTAATGGTCACATGACACCACATCTCCTCTCACAACCCTGAACTGGGGGAGAAGAAGTTATGCAAAATTAGAAAGCTTATCTACCTCCCCGTCTTTCGTAGATACCATTTCTCCACTTAGGTAGACTGGCGGTGGCACTGGGTAGCTGTTTTCTGCTCGTGCTCATAATAAACTAACTCGTTCATTTGAACGAATTGCTGCGAGAGCTGTTTCTGTGACATTGCCTCATGAATTATCTCGTTCATTTGAACTAGTTCATTTGAACGACTCGAAGCGACAAAGGTATCGAATGAACTGGTTCAAGTAAATGAACTAACTCAGACCTTTCCAACTCGAGCACTTACTGCTGGGACGCACCAGCACTGCACTCAGCAGCACCGGTACATTGTTTTACATTAAGAACAATCTTATGTCCTTCGCAACTTTAAATCTGTTATGGATACTGTGTCAAAATGTATAAATTTCAGCAGAAAGCAAGATTTGAACCACCGGCAGTTGAAAGAATTTTTAAAAGATCTCGAGCCAGAATGAAGCGACATTCCCTTTTATTGTATTGTGCGCTGGTTAAGTTGCGCGAAAATGCTAGCAACCTTCTTTGCAACTGTACCGGGAGGTACACCTCAACTCCGCTCATTCAAAATCAGCGCCTTAATAAACTCCCCTATCGATCAAAAAAGTGAAAATAATAACACAACAATTTGGAACTTTCAGAAGATGACACCACTGAAATATTAAGTAATTGTGTTGTTGTGAAGTTTCCTAAACTGATTGAATTTGGTTTTGTTCGCCATACATCAAGAAGTTTGGATATTGTTCCACAGATGACACTACCAAAAAAAAAAACTCTGATAATGCACTCTGGTGCAAGGTGTAAGAATTTTTAACTTAAACAAGTTTCGTATTTCCAGGTTTTTATAACTGAATCTATGTTCATTTATTTTTGGATTGGCAATACTTCCTTTCCTTTCCGCCAGTTTTGAATCGGGCCAATCATATATTATAGTAATTAATTTTCAACCAATCCCGCATTTCATGCTCATTTTGAATCTACCAATAAAAATTAAGAGGGTGTGTCCTGATTAGTCTTGAATTCTCTCGAACCTTCCCTGAGGGTATATAAACCGCGGCTTTTCATGTTTCCTGGTCATTTGATCATCGCCTTTCTGTGTGTGTGTGTTAAGGCAGGAGGCGGGGTCGCCTCTTGCTTCGGTCAGCTGAACATCTATAAGGTAATGGCCACGTAACTTTGTCTTTCTTGCTACCTCCGCAGCTTTCTTCGAGGGGAAGGTCCGAGTCTTTAATTATGTAACAAACTTTTCTAAAATGTAAATTTTCTTTCGGCTAATGTAAAACTTCATAAAATCTTTAATTGTAAATCGAGGATAGAGAGTGAGTTACCCTCTCGAGCTCCCCTTCTTCTTGGTTTGAGGTGTCTGCGATTTAGCAACTTTTTGGTAATGTATTACCGTTATTTCCATGCGCGCCACCTCAAGTAGCTTGGGATTAGCCCTTGTTTTATCGTCCGAGAGCCCTGTAGGATTTTACATTTCATTATCTGGAGCGCAGTTTTCGCCTCCATTCAGGTTGTGTTCGGGCCGTTTTTTTAACCTGGTTTTTCTTTCGCAAAGGCCCTGTAGGTTGGGTACTAGATACCCCTGTATTAAACTATTGCTATTTGTAATTCAGAGAGTGTAAGATTTTGAGGTAATATTGCCTTGAGCGGGCTGTAAGAAACTGAGAGCCTGTTAGCTCTTTTCAAGGTTTTTAGAATAGTAAAGAGTGCCTCTGGGAGGCTTTATATTGTATTTAGGGAGCAAGTGCTCTTGAATTAGGGGATTTCTGCCCTTGAACAAATGATTCCTTAGTTTGAATTAAAGTTTCTGTAAACTGGATCCGGTATCTCTGACATTGTAAAACTAGGGACTTGAAGACCCAAATTGTTAAAGTTCTGAATCTTGGATTTCTCCAAGTCTTGTTTCAAGATGTTGTTAATTGTTAATTTTTGAAATTCTAAAGAAATATTACCCTTTTTAATTTTTTAATTCAATTTTGATATTGTAGATAGACCCATTCACCCCGGCACCTTCTTTAACCTCTTTCTGCTCCACGGGTATCCCCGGAACAGCAATAATTGCAGAAATTGTTCTGTTCATGGAGATGAAAGGTGCTGACCTGACTTTCTTGGCTGTCATAGCGTCATTTGTATGCTTTAAATATTTCATTGCAAGGGAAAAACACATTGATTAGCACCATGTGTGGTAGAATTAAGGCTTTCAAAATGCGGAGTTTGTTATTGAAAAGTCAGCTTGAAGCCGGAATTTTGACAATTTTAACTTCATTAAAATCATTGCATTTGTCCACTTACCGGTACAAAAATCTTGGAGACTATCAGACGTCGTTACAGACTTTGCACGATGAATTCAATGCCCGATTCAAATAAATGAATGATATGGCACCTCAACTTGAAATATGTATGACCCCATTTTAGGGTCGTCCTGAAAAACAATCTTATTTCCAAACAGAGCTGATAATAATAATAATAATAATAATAATAATAATAATAATAATAATAATAATAATAATAATAATAATAATCGTATGGCCTCAGCTACCGTGTGCAGACATTTCAATTTGACGCCATCTGGCTGTCTGCTCGTCAATTTCGACGTTCCGTTTTACTCTAGGCCCCCACTAGATGGCAGACCGAGTAAATCGAAACTCTCTTGGGCGTCTATGGCTGAGATTTAATGAATTTTGTCGGGCAAACACCAAATGTGTCACCAGAGATCTTTTACATGCCGACATCGTACGACATGGAGTGTCGAATGGACTTTTTTCCGCCCTTCAAAAATCCGACTACCTCTGCCGGGTTTGAACCCGCTATCTTGGGATCGGGAGGCCGAGACTCTACCGCTGATCCACAGAGGCAACAGAGCTGATAAAACTATAGTGCAACGCAATCCTAAAGGACAGGTACTACACATACTACACAACAACGGTGATTCAATTTCCTTTTACAAAGGTGTTCATCCACAAGAATTTCCCAGACTTCATGCACTTGCCTTAAAATTTAGGTCAATGTTCGGTACAACAGATGCGAACAGATGTTTTATATTCTGAATTTTAATAAATGTAGAACTAGGACTTCTCTGTCTGATGTTGTCTTAGAGGCTGTACTTAGAATTTTTACTGGCAAATAGATTGTAGCCAATATTGGTAAATGAGTTGCCGCAAAACGATGTTAACAATAGACTTCAACGCTAAATGCACATTAAGGCAAACGCAATGTATCTACAGAATAAATTGTTTATTTATGTGTTCACAGAATTGTCATAAATAATATTGTTTTCGTAAGCTGCGCGCTGACTTGACGACCTATAGTTCTGCCTCTGCCACTTCTCCTCCTTCCCCCACCACGTCTCCGGTGCTACAGCACAGCACCGGGGCTACTGCCGAGGCCGGGGCCGTGGGAGCACCTCAGTTGGAATCGTTTGAACTAACTGAACCATGGCCATCTCGATAGGACGTTCCGGCCTGCTACACTTGACAGTTCCATAGGGATGACGTCACACTTTTATTGCTTCGATATGGAGGCATAAATTCATGGTGGTTTGGTAGTACGTTATTGTTATTTCAACATTATTGAAGCTGTTCGTTAGTGTTTTGAAATGACAACTGTACGAAAAAGCATCAGTAAAATATGTCAGTAGTATGTGTTTGCTACTATAGCAATATAATTTGAGCAGCCTGATGTTAGGAAGCATTGCTAGGTTATGTGATAGGTTACGTAAACCTACTGAACGATTATTGTCTAACGTACTTTAAAGTTTAACGATTCATTATTTAATCATGATTAGTATTATAATGTGTTGGTGTACGCTCCTCTTTGCAATACGGGACGAACGTGTAGTGTGCATAGTTTTACGTCTAATTACCCTTCAAATAAGGAAGGGGCTATCTCAACATTCACGCTTCCTAGCGATAAGCAGAAGCGAGATAAATGGCTTCATGTTATACACCGAGCTAATTTTGAACCGAGTAAATATGACTGTGTCTGCATCGAACATTTTCCTAAAAATTATATAATTCGGCTAGACATGGCAAAAAGACCAGACAGTTCCGTTCAACTGTGCTCAGGGGAAAGCCAAAATTATCTGATAATGCTGTAACAACGATATTTCCTGGGCAGCCGTTATTCATATCACAACACAGTGGAAAGCTCAGGGGTTTCTTTTAATATTTTGAAAATGAAAAGTTGAAGAACCTGGCCGATTTCTCTGACAAACGTGGGTGTGTGATGTAAAATTAATGAATGTTATGCCCAATATGTCATATTTTGGGGAAACTTTTAACAGCTATTCTTAAATTATTAACAGCAATATCATGTGCTCAGGCAAGCAAGAAAAAATGCCATTATTTCCAGAGATAATTCCCACAGTGACAATCATAGTACAATCCGGGGGAGTAGCCTTCATTCGAACATTTTACAATACCGGTATGTATATACACTACTAACTTAAGTGCAAATATTTGTATGTAATTTCGTTTGATAACGTTTCTTCAATGTTATGCGTTTATGGGTTTATTATTGCATTTCTTCTGCCATATTACGATTAAAAGTCTCGTATCAATGGTATAGGACGTACACGCGATGAAGCTTTAGCACTAAGCGTGTGACGTCACAACTCTTGGTAGCAGGCTTCTATATCAAGATGGCTTTGACTGGACCCATCCCTAATCGAAGATAGGCTCAGGAACACAACACAGTATTCTGAAAATTAAGAGATTGTATTTCTTAGCTTTTCTCAAGCAAGAGGAATGCATTAGCCTTCGCCCCGCTCCTATAGTCAGTCATTCACTCCCGCGAGCCAAGAACAAATAAAAACGAGAAGGAATTGGAATTGGAAACAAACTTTCAGGGACGATGGAGGACAGTAAATGGATCAATTTGAGATAAGGATCCATATTCCGGAAACGATCGACTCAAAATTTAAGCAAAATTTTACTCATTAAAGTCTGTTTACATGCACAAGTTTCACAAGGTGCTCCATCTATAAGAAATGTTCGAAATGGCGTCCCCTTGCGTCAATGCAGGCATGGCATTGTCGCATGAAGTTCTGTCGTACCCATCCGAATATCCCCGGTGTTGGTCTGCTAATCCCAAGTTAACGGTCGGTGGCTTTTGGGGTGTTTAAAGGTGACAACCCCATTTCATTGGCTTCCAACACGTTAAAGAACTACTGCGCGACGAAATTCTGACACCCCGGCGACAGTTAAGAAGGGACGGACGTTAAACAACTTGGCTCGAACGTTTCCGGACTACGGTTCCTTTTCTCAAATTGGTCCATTTGCCGCCCTCCATCATCCCTCAAAGTTTGTAGCAACACCACGGATACACCCTGTATAACTTTCCGCTTCAGCACAGAATTATCCTCCCAGGTAGTTCTTTCTTTCTTTCTTTCTTTCTTTCTTTCTTTCTTTCTTAATCCGTTTACCCATCACTGTTGGTTTTTCCTCGGACTCAGCGAGTGATCCCACCTCTACCGCCTCAGGGGCAGAGTCCTGGAACGTGAGACTTTCCATTGCCTCAGGGGCAGAGTCTTGGAGCGTGAGACTTTCTATTGCCTCAGGGGCAGAGTCCTGGAGCGTGAGACTTTCTATTGCTTCAGGGGCAGAATCCTGGAGCGTGAGACTTTCTATTGCCTCAGGGGCAGAGTCTTGGTGCGTGAGACTTTCTACCATCTCAGGGGCAGAGTCCTGGAGCGTGAGACTTTCTAAGCCTCAGGGGCAGAGTCCTGGAGCGTGGGACTTTGTATCGGGGGGATACAGCCTGGGAGGAGGACCAGTACCTCTCCCAGGTGGCTTCGCCTGCTATGCTGAACAGGGGCTTTGTGAGTGGATGGGAATATCAGAAGGGATAGACAAGGAAGAGGGAGGAAGCGGCCGTGGCCTTAAGTTAGGTACCATCCCGGGATTTGCCTGGAGGAGAAGTCGGAAACCATGAAAAACCACTTCTAGGATGGCTGAGGAGGAAATCGAACCCACTTCTACTCAGTTGACCTCCCGAGGCTGAGTCGACCCCGTTCTAGGTCTCGTACCACTTTTCACATTTCTTGACAGAGCCTGGAATCGAATGCGGACCTTCGGGGATGGCAGCTAATCACACTAAACAATACACCACAGAGGCTGACAACATCCGCCTCTCCTAATAAATATACGAGGGATGGATATGACTTGTCTTAACCTCTATAACGAGCACGTCCCTTACACATTGACCTTCAGGTGGGCGACAGTCCTAAATGCAGGTGATTGATTGATTGATTGATTGATTGATTGATTGATTGATTGATTGATTGATTGATTGATTGATTGATTGATTGATTGATTGATTGATTGATTGTCATTCTAGGTAGCTTTTACAAGAGAAAAAAACAAATCACGTGTGTACTGCCCGTGGTATATATCCGCCTCACCTGAGCGCCTTTCTATTCCATGTGGTACAAGAAGTAGGCCCCTAATAGGCGAAAATACACTGTGAAAGCCGTTAAAAGGCATATATTTCGATTATCCATCGCAACAATACGGACCGAGCAAGTGGCCACGTGGTTTGCGTCACGTACCTATGAGCCTGAATTCGAGAGATAGTAGGCTCGAACCCCACGCCGGTGCGACATAAAGCAAATTGTAAAAAAAAAAAAGGATGGAAAAATTCCACTTACGACAGGGAGAAGGAAAATAAATATTGAACTCTGTCGGGAACCTGTTAAAAACTCCTGAAGGACAAAATTCTGACAACCCTCGTGCCAGGCTCCTCACTTTCTTCTATCCTATCCGAACTCCCTTGGTCAACTCTTTCCTTTTCCGACCCCGACGGTATTAGGTATCGAAGCCTAGGAAGTCTTTCATTTTGACGCCCTTCGTGACCGTTGCCTTTCTTTGGCTGACACCTTTTCTCTCTGATTAGTGTTATATAGAGGATGGTTGCCAAGATGTACTTCCTCTTAAAACAACAATCACCACCACATACTACCACACACAATGTTCCGAGAACAAGTTAAGAAACTACAGATATTTAAAAATCCATTTATAAACGATATAAGTATAAATGTATTCATTTCTTCCATAACCTCACAGTGCTTGTCGTTTCGTAGAATTCGGCAAGAAAAAACTTACGGGCTCGTCCGGGATTTGAACCCGGGACCTCTCGCACCCTAAGCGAGAATCATACCCCTAGACCAACGAGCCGCCTACACTGCTGCAATGCACAGTAAAATGAGCCTTGCTGAACGCAGTAAAGTGGACAGCGCTTTTGAGCAACTTGGCACGCAGTCAACTGTTTATAAATATATGACGTGTCCTCCAACGGAGTTTCAGTTGTTTACTTCACACGCAACTCTCAAGGAAAGTCACTTCAGACTGAATTCGAATCTTGACTCGATTACTTGCAATTCTCTCCTGTTTTAATATCATCATCATCATCATCATCTGTTTACCCTCCAGGTTCGGTTTTTCCCTCGGACACAGCGAGGGATCCCACCTCTACCGCCTCAAGGGCAGTGTCCTGGAGCTTCAGACTCTTGGTCGGGGGATACAACTGGGGAGTATGACCAGTACCTCGCCCAGGCGGCCTCACCTGCTATGCTGAACAGGGGCCTTGTGGAGGGATGGGAAGATTGGAATGGATAGGCAAGGAAGAGGGAAGGTAGCGGCCGTGGCCTTAAGTTAGGTACCATCCCGGCATTCGCCTGGAGGAGAAGTGGGAAACCACGGAAAACCACTTCCAGGATGGCTGAGGTGGGAATCGAACCCACCTCTACTCAGTTGACCTCCCGAGGCTGAGTGGACCCCGTTCCAGCCCTCGTACCACTTTTCAAATTTCGTGGCAGAGCCGGGAATCGAACCCGGGCCTCCGGGGATGGCAGCTAATCACGCTAATTTAATATCCAGAAGCAATCAAACGTTCGTATACTGGAAAATGACTAACTCGAATAAGAAATTTGCCTTAAAAAAAAAAAGCTTTCTTCAGCTTAACCCAGTTAATTCTGGTTTTCTGGAGCAACCCAGGGTCATTTTGAATCCGGGGTCCACTCAGTCTCGGGAGGTCAACTGAGTAGAGGTGGGTTCGATTCCCATCTCAGCCATCATGGAAGTGACTTTCCGTGGTTTCTCACTTCTCCTCCAGGAAAATGCCGGTATGGCACCTAACTTAAGGCCACGACCGCTTCCTTCCCTCTTCCTTGTCTATCCCTTCCATCTTCCCATCCCCCACAACGCCCCTGTTCAGCATAGCATGTGAGACCGCATGGGAGAGGTACTGGTCACCCTCTCCAGTTGTATACCGAAATTTTCACGCTCCAGGACACTGCCCTTGAGGCGGTAGATGTGGGATCCCTCGCTGAGTCCGAGGGAAAAACCAACCCTGGAGAGTAAACCGATTAAGAAAGAAAGAAAGAATGAAGAGAGTGGTGTTACGAATATATTGTGAACTACCTTTCTTTCTTTCTTTCTTTCTTTCTTTCTTTCTTTCTTAATCTGCTCACCCACCAGGGTTGGTTTTTCCCTCGGACTCAGCGGGGGATCCCACCTCTACCGCCTCAAGAGCAGTGTCCTGGAGCTTCAGACTCTGGGTCGGGGGATCCAACAACCATCCCGGCATTTGTCAGGAGGAGAAGTGGGAAACCACGAAAAATCACTTCCAGGATCGCTGAGGTGGGAATCGAACCCATCTCTACTCTAGTGGTTGGTGTGATTGGCTGCCACCCCTGGAGGCCTGGGCTCAATTCCCGGCTCTGCCGCGAAATTTGAAAAGTGGCAGGAGGGCTGGAAAGGGGTCGACTCATCGCCCGGAGGTCAACTGAGTAGAGGATGGTGTGTGTGTGTGTGTGTGTGTGTGTGTGTGTGTGTGTGTGTGTGTGTGTGTGTGTGTGTGTGTCGGGGGGATTCTCTCCTCAGCCATCCTCAAAGTGAGTCGTTTTCTGTGGTTTGCCACTTCTCCACCAGGCAAATACCGGGATAGTACCTAACTTAAAGGCCACGGCCACTTCCTTCCCTCTTATCATCCCCCTACAAGGCAGGCGAAGCCACCTGGACGAGCCACTGGTCCTCCTTGCAAGTTGTATCACCCGACCCAAAGTCTCACGCTCCAGGACACTGCCTTTGAGGCGACAGAGGTGGGATCTCTCGCTGAGTCCGAGGAAAAAACCAACCTTGTAGGGGAAACGGTATTTCATTACTTCCCTTCTGAGGCGTTCCCCTGGGGCTGGCCTTCCGACTCCAACTTAGCAGGTTCGAT
This sequence comes from Anabrus simplex, assembly GCF_040414725.1. NCBI lineage: Eukaryota > Metazoa > Arthropoda > Insecta > Orthoptera > Tettigoniidae > Anabrus > Anabrus simplex. The sequence continues at coordinate 46,109,099 of NC_090268.1, forward strand.
CCTGCCTCAGTCTGGTGATATGTGAAGGTGCTCAAATACGTCACCCTCGTGTCGGTGGTTTACTGACACGTAAAGGAATTCCTGCTGGACAGAATTCCGGCACCTCCGCGTCTCCGAAAACCGTCCAAAGTAGTTAGTGGGCCGTAAAAACAATAACATTGTTATTATTATTATTAATATTATTATTATTAGGAAGGGGGAGGGTAAAACTCGCTGTCGACATAGCCTAGTGGCCGAATAGCATCAAGTGGTCTGCACAATGCTTAGTGTCTCCATCCGGCGGACTAATCAGCAGCAACAGCGTATACCACCACCTCTCCTACCGTGCCGCCCCACATTCTGATGGTAAAAGTATTTTCGTCCAACGGGATTCGAACCGGCTAATCACGGTGTCGGACGATGTAGACTTACCGCTTTAACGATCGCAGCGATCAGACAGGGCACGGGCGTCGAACATATTATGTAGGAATATTTTTATAATAAATGTACCAAGAGGTGCACCTGAACCCCGCTGATTCAAAAGAAGCGCCGTAATGAACTCCTCTATCAACCAAAAGGTGAAACTGCTACTACATAAAGTTGGAACTTTAATCAGAAGATGTCACTACTGAAGTATTAAGTAACTGTGTTATTGTGAAGTTTCCTAAACTGCTTTGGATTTCTTTTGATTTTGTTTTGCTGTACATCAAGAAGTTTAGACATTTTTTCCACAGATATCACTATCAAAAAACTAAGGTCACGCACTCTGGTGCAAGGAAGAACTATTTGTTAGTGAAAGAACTTTTATGTTTATAGGTTTTCCCAAGTAAATTAACTTTCATTTGTTTTTCTGATGTATTTCAAGGTTTGCAACACTTATTTCTCATTCTGCTAGTTTTGAAGTTAGCCAATTGGAATTTTCTGTAATTATGTTTCAGCCTATCACAGACTTCTTTTTGGATCTTTGGGTGCAATTTTTGTGTTTGCCAATAAAATTGAGAGGGTGTGTCCGGACTAGTCCAGAATCCTCTCGAACCTTCCCTGCGGTATATAATCTGAGACTTTGCTGGCTACCTTGTCTCTGAGTGTGTGTGTTAAGGCAGGAGGCGGGACGCCTCATTCTTCGGCAGGCAGAACACCAGCCAGGTAATGGCCACATACATTCTATCTTTCTAGCTGTCTCCGCAAATTTATCCGAGGGGAAGGTCCGAATTTCTAACTATGTAACCGTTTTAATGTAAACTTCTTCCTTTTCATGTAAAATTTCACGAAGTCTTTACTGTAAATCGGGGATATAGAGTGGGTTACCCTCTCGAGCTCCCCTTCATCTTGGTTTGAGATGACTACGATTTCGTAGCTGTTTTCTTTCCTGTAATGTATTAAATTTATTTTCATTCGAGTCACCTCAGTAGCTTGAGATTAGCCCCTGTATCACTGGGTTGAGAGCCCTCTTAGGGTTTTAATACTTCATTATCTAGGAGCGCAAGTGTACGCCTCCATTCAGTTTGTGTTCGGGCCATTTATTTAACCTATTCTTTTCCACAAAGGCCGTGTAATTTTTTTTTTTTTTTTTTTTTTTTTTTTTTTTGTAAATGGTGCCTTGAGAATCCAGAGATCATAAAGTGTTGTGTAATGTTGCCTTAAGCGGGCGGTTAAAATTGCATGGATGTTGGAGTGCACGTAAGCTCTTTTCTAGTTTACTGTAATATTGAGGAGTACCTCTGGAAGGCTGTAAATTTGTTGGAGCAAGGTGCTCTTGAATTGGGGGATTTTTGGCCCTTGCCTAAATAATGCCACTTTAAAACTGTAAATTTGTAAGCTAGGGGCTTGAAGCCCAGAATTGTTAAAGTTCTGAATCTTGAATTTTTCCAATTTTTGAAATTGTCATTGTACCTGTAACCTCATTGTTTCACTGAGTGAAAAAATTGTTTAGTTTGAAATTCTGAAAGAAATATAACCTTTATTTAAAGTTTTAACTCAATTTCTGATATCGTAGTTAGACCCATTCAACACCCGCACCTTCTTTCACCTCTTTCTGCGATCCACCAAAACACCGTAACAATAAATAATAAGAAGATGGTGCGCTCAGTTGAGCATAGTACAGAATCTTAGTCCTTACTGTAGTCTGTGATCGACTTCGTTCTTTTCGTGCACTTTGGTATGTGGTAAGTGTCATAACTTTTACCACACAGCACACACACGCAATCGATATCTAGTTTGTAGAATCTCTTGTTAATACACAGTTTGTAGTGATAGCCGTGTACTGAAAGTCTGGCTATTACATGTCTGTGCTTCTGGCTCCCTCTGGTCCAGGACTTCTCCACCATAGCAAGCGAGCTCTAGAATTTCGGCTGTATTTCTTCTCTCTTGTAATTTCGGTTCCTTAGTAGCTCTTGATATGGTCCTGTTGATGGTAGGTTGTGTTGGATCCTGATGTCCTCTACGAAGTAGGTTTCTCCCATCATCTCGTACAGAAGTCGTGATGGGACTGTCTTCCCTATTCTCATTGCTCTTTTCATGTACATCGCCTTCACCTTTTCAATTTTGGTTCATTCGCCTATTTTTTACTTTTCTCAGATGATCTGTATGTCGTAGGTGATGATCGGGACTATTGCACTTCTAAACAGTGCCATCGCCGTGCTGATAGACAGGTTCCTAATATTCTGAATGTAGTATATTGCCCTGATTGCTGCCGCCGTTCTTTCTTCTATGTGAAAACTATATGATGATTCTGTTGTTTGCAGTGTAACCCCTGGGTATTTGAATTAGTTAACTCTCTCTAGTGAAGTGCCTGAATACACTATTTTGGCGGTTGCTGCTGCTTTTCCACCCTTCCTAAAAGTCATCTGTACAGTTTTCTCTTGGTTTATAGTGACACCTTTTTTTTCCTGACCCAATTCTCCAGCCTGTTAATTGCTTCTCGTACTTCTGTCCTGATGGGAGACCCGATCACCATGTCATCTGCAAACAGTATTATAGTTGTATTCGAGTTCTCCTTAATGATTTTCATGATATCTGTTGTATAGATGTTAAATAGTGTAGGACCCCCTGCAATACGCCGATCGTTTGAGTAATCCGTTTCGATGTTTCCACGTTGTTACTTATACATATGTAGTTATACTTTAAGAGATCTTCCGTTATCTTTGCAGTTGGGTGGTCCTTTTGCAATCATTCCTTTAAGTTTCTCGATAAGCTTCCTCCTGTTTACGAGGTCGAACACTTTCCTGTAGTCTACAAATACCGCATTATACTTACCCCGGGGTGGCCGATGGAGTCCTCTATTTGCTCTGATGGGTGGGAAATTGCTTGTAATGTATTCCTGCTTTTCCTGAATCGAAATTGATATTCTGGGATTTGATTGTCGACAATTTCCAGTAGTCTTTCATTTAGAACTTTCGTGAACATCTTGAATGTAGCACTTTCCAATACCACTCCTCTGTATGAGTCTAGGCGTGTAGTACTTTCTTTCCCTTTATAGAGAATCCTCATTGTTACTGTTCTCCAGCTTACAGGTATCTCTCTTAATTCAATGCATTTGCTCATTAGATTCACCCAAAGATCTTGCATAATATCCACAGATTCCTTCAGATGCTCGATGTAGATATTGTCTGGTCCCGCTGCCTTTTCTTCCCCTCCTTTATCGCCCGCCTTGCTTCCTCCTTCGTTACTGGATCATACGTGTGAACCTGTTGCGTTATTGGATCATATGCCTGAGCTTTCTGTTGCTGGTTAGAATTTCGCTGAAATGGTTTTCCCGTGCCTCTATTAGTACGTCTCCTGTAGTGGGTGGGTTCCTCTTCCTTAAAGCTATGAAAGGGTCAGTCCTCGCTTCCACTGCCTGTTTCCTTGCTTCTCTCTCCATATGGTCTGCTATTTTCTGTTTTAGTAGCCGTTTGTACTCTCTTCTTCTCTCGGCGTAGAATGATAGGTCCGCTTGCTGTTTAGATGTTTCGGCTCCGAATAGTGTTCTCAATGTTTCCTTTCTGTTCCTGTAGCACTCCCGGTCGAACCATTTTTGTGCTCGCCTTATCCTCTTTTCCAGGTGGCTGTTTGCATTGCTTTTGTGGATATTTCTAAAGCAGTATCTAATTTTCCCTTCTCGATAAGGTCCCTTGCCTTCTCTATTTCTCCCGTACTATTCTTCAGGATTTCGAGATCTAGTTTCCTCGAGTCTTTGATTCCCTCCAACACATTTGCCTTTGTTTGTTTAGTTTTCCTTTGAAACAGCGTTATAATTGGGATATGCTTCCTTAGGGGTGCTTCTGAGGAGGTCCACACCACTTCCTGTTTCTTTAATTGTAGCCTGTTTCCTCCGTAGAAGACGAGGTCGATTGTACTAGTTCCATTTGGGGCTATGTATGTAGGTACATGTTTGTTGTGTGCTGTTTTAAAACTTTGCTCTTCTAGAGCTTCCATAAGCAAGTCTCTTTAGTGCAGGGTTTGTCATTTCTGAAGTTGAAATTCTCAGCGATAATTAAATTTTCTTCGTTTGTTCTGTTACCTTAGATACCGTTTCTATTGTGTTTTCCGTTGGTTCGTCCAGTGGGATGTATATTCCTATGAGAGTGACCATTGTAGTCCTAATTATTACCATATTCTCTTCTCTAGAGGTACCCACGAGGTTTCCCAAATTTCCTTTATAGTAGCTGTGACTCTGGCCTCCCAGCTGTCGATGTTGCCAATGCATGTACTGCGTAGAATGACTGCAGATTCAGTGGTTCTGTAAGAAATGTCTCGGTGAGTATCGCTCCGTTTATGTCCTTTAATGTACTTTCCTGTATGTATGGCAATGCATTCCTTAATCCTTCGATGTTCTATATGAGTATTTTTATGGGCTTAATAAGTGATCCTCCCTCTTCCTCATCTCTTCGCGAGTGTCCCCTCCGAAATCGAAATCACCTCACAAAGACTCCCTTCGGCCAGAAACCCGGATTCTCCACGTCAGAATGATTTTTGGATGGTATTCCCACCTTAACGCTTTTTAGTTCCCCTTGGCATTGAGATCCTCACACGATATACCCTCTGCAATTGCACTTTTATTAAGGAAACGCATTAGAGATTTTTTCTTCTTCAGCCGTTTCACATATAACCAAGCAGTCTTTTCTCCTGCTTGTAGGTCTTCGTCCTCCTTTATCTCTACTATTATTGGTGGTCTCGGAGAGATCCGTTCTTTTCTCTTCCTTTTCACCACATGAGTCCAATGGCTGGAATTTCCCTTTCCCTCTGCATCTTCTGTCTCCATCCGTTTGTCTGCTTCTCGTTCTTCTGTGCTGTTCTCGTATTCATTCGGTCTAGTCATCCTATTCTCTTCTGTTCCTCCTCCGTTGTTATCCTTTTATTCTGTTGGTTTAGCTTTTGGTTTTGGGATCCTTTGCGTTACTTGTGGTCTCTCCTTATTCAGCATGTTCCTCATACAGCCTGGATTTCTCTTGGACCTGTCATTTCCAGTGGCGAAGCTATTAGTTAATGAACGGGTAGGCAGGAAATCTTACCTTAAAATTTATTGTAGAGTAGTTTCAAACGTCGAGTTTTCTTAGTTGCAAAGTGGCCAGTCTGTTCATAGTATTACACAAATGTGTTTTATCCTCTTCTGAGTATTTATACTCCTTTCAGAGGAAGCCGTGGTCACACGAAATGCTACTATTAAGCGAATCAATTTTGGCACTTTCACATACACTCGTTCGAGGTCATTGAGGACAATATAATGTGAAGTTTTTGAGAGGACAAACATATTTCTGTATCTGAATAAATGTTTATCAATTCATTTCCAATCCTTCTCTATTAAAAAAGAGGTGTATGTTCATAAGATGGTTCAGTTTAATAGCAGGGAAGCTGTATTTGTAAACTACACCGTATGAAGTGAGTTGGATCATCCAACAATTCAGCAAACTAGATTTTCATAAGTAAGGTGTCAAGAACTTAATATGTTAAAATTTTGTGCATTTGAAATGTCCCATCATCTACTTTTATCTCACTATTTATTTTACGACATTTTTCGATGCAAGAGGATACCGCGTTTACTGACCGCATGTCCTTGAGGATACCAGTGGTTTTTCCTAATATTAGTATTGAACAGAATTACGTCAGATGTGGTTTTATGTTGCAGCAGAGCATTGTATAAATAAAAATTTCTCGATAGAGACAGAGAAAATAAATGAATTGGGCCTTCTTGAGTGTGTTAAGCAACCCTACAGCAGAATTGTTTGACTCGCCGTCCCAGCCCTCATCTTTCTATATAATGCCTTCAAAAACCTGCCATAGATCATCAGTGTAAAAATATTGTATGGACTGCTCTGGAATAAACGGTTGTGCATGCTTGTGGAAGTCTGAATACTTTGGATTTCAGAAGATGAGCTCTATTTGAGGATCTACTAAAAATGAAAGACTGTCAGATTATGAATGAAGAGCCTGACATATTTTATTGTTTTGGAGCAATGGAGAAGAACGAGGTTTAACTTGCCGGCGTAACAGTGTAGAAATATTGCCCTTGGACAAACTTCTTTAACGCAATGCTGAACACCCCCATGCTTTTCTGTCATTGTGGAGCACCCATCATATATTTGACATACAACTTTATTAATCACTCCCCACTTTCGCAGAATATCTACAGTGAATTTTGATAAGTCATGCAGTCTTATCAATCGAAACATCATAAAAGCCTATGCATCTTTCTGTGGGATCCTGTTTTGAGCAGAACCGGAATACTACACTAACTTGAGATCTGTTTGATATATCTAAGGTCTCATTTGCTGGAATACCAATTGAATCATTGTCTCCTGAATTATGGTTGTTACAGACTCAATTAATTCTTTATTTCGCTTGATGTGCCTTTAAACCCCGATGTGGACTGGAGATGATCTCGAATGAACTGTTCCTGTTTTGAAAGAAGATCTAACAACTGTAGATAATTGCCCCTGTTGATTGAGTCTTTTCCTTCAACATGACCGTGAAATAAAGCTTCTGCTGCCCAAGAAAAAACAATATCAACGTCTCTAAAAACAAGCCTATTTTGTTTCACGACTTCGTTATGTTTAATGGCTTGAATTCTTGCACCTTCAGATAGAGAATGTTCTCTCCTCCCACGCCCCTGTAAACGGAATCTCTCTCATTCTGAATGTGTTTTAATGTTGATGCTTATCCGCTTTTCCAAGGAAGAGTTTTGTAAAAATTACCCCATTTAAAGCCCATTCCTTTTCACCACAATTTTTTTAAAAAGCTTCTTGCTTTTGGAACAGGTTGTTAACCACGATTATCGTGTATACCAAGGAAATTGAAATTTTCTTGCTATTTCACCGTCAAAATACTTAATATCTGAATCAGGCATACATCTTTTGTTTTTGGCTTCAAACTCCTCCTCGTAATTCCAAGAAGAGAATGGTTTACATTTTAAAGAGGTTAAAAGATTCGTAAAGTTCCCGAAAGGGCCTACTTCTCTCATTGTTTGAACGCGAGTTTCCACCATTTGATGTCAGTCTTGTTTTACACAACTAACAGAAACTCAGAATTTTAATTAGTTGTTTCCATGCCTGAATTGCCACTAAGAAAGGCAATAATGCGCTGATTGCGTACGAATTCAAAAGAATATAGCGTGCGCACTTACACAACTATTAACCATATGGTATTTCATTGTCATCTTCGCGCTGGAGTTTCTATACACTCAAATGGCAGAAGAGCGTTGCTTCATTTTGATCGCCTCTTAGGCTGGTTTCACACCAAGGAAGTCTTTACAAGTCAATCCAGTCACGTCTGGGTGCGTCTAGGTCCGTCAAGGCCAAGTTCGTCTAGTCAAATGCTGTGGTTTCAAACCAAGCACGTCCAGTCCAGTCACATCCCCAGAAGAAAGGACAGGGTGTGGATAGAATTTAGTTTTCCTTCTGCCTTGGAAATGGAAGGTGAGCTAGTTAAATTTATAGTTTTGCGCCGGATAGTTCGCCGAAAAAGAAGCAAGATCGTGATCGTGGGTTCATCCGATTAATTTCAGAAGATATATCTATGGTGCTTTCTATCACTTGTTTCCCGACTTGGGTGAACGATACCTTGCAAAGTTTATAATTTATTCCGAATGAGATATAAAAGTTTTGTGAAGATTAATGACCTGGTTCGAAAGGAAGTTGAAAAGCGAAGCACTAATTACCGAAAGGCCATACAACCAGAGCTTCGGCTAGCAATATTGTTAAGGTAAGTTAACATAAATACTACTTTTAATGCAAATTAGTATTTATTACACCACACAAAATAATTTCAATACAAATAACTTTATTTACATAAATATTATAATTACAATGATATTAATATAATTACAAAGCACATACATTTAAGACAATTTTATAAAAGAAAATCCACTTTTCCAGATTCATGCACAACACGAAAGAAGAAAAAAACGCTAAATAACTACACTGCTCAGAATGTGACTCGTGTTGTTAAAACAATAAGACTGGACTGGACTGGCGCATCAGAATCAAGATCAAGCCCGGTTTGGTTCCCCTCCCACTTGACGGGACTGGGTTAACCTTGACTTAACTGAGACTTGGTCTGTGGGAATGAAATATATCTGCGGTAGCCTAAATCAAAGGGAGATTTCCGTGTTGGATTTTCCTGTTGACGGACTAGACGTGACTGGACGTTTTTGGTGTGACAATTGTGATGGGAGATTTCAATGCGAAAGTGGGGGAAGGTAGGACATCAGACATTGTAGGACCGTTTGGACTAGGAGAGAGGAATTCCAGAGGGGATGATCTTGAAAGTTTTGCGATGTCAAATGATTTAGTGATCATGAACACTTGGTTTAAACTCCCACCTAGAAGACTATATACATGGAAGTCTCCAATGGACAAACCCGGGAAATGTGTGAGAAACCAGATTGATTTCATATTGGTAAATAAACGTTTCAGGAACAGTTGCACCGCAGTGAAAACCTACCCTGGTGCAGATGTCAACTCAGATCACACACCACTTGTTGGAGTTTTCAAAGTCAAAATGAAGAAAGTGAAGAGGAAGAACAGGCAAAACTACAATTTGAGGAAAATCAAAGACCCAATAATGAAAGAGAACATGCAAGTAGAACTTAACTTGAAGATTATCACAGAGGAAAACATCACCAGCAATAATGTCAAATTAGAATTAACTAAAGTACAAAACGCCGTTCAGCAAATAAAAGAGAAGTACATGAAACCAGAGGAGAAAAAGAGAAAGTCATGGATGACAGATGAAATTCTGAACCTAATGGAGAAAAGAAGAGTCAATAAAGGAAAACCTGCAGAATACAGAAAGATAAATGCAGACATCAGAAGAAAGATCAGGGAGGCAAAAGAAAAAGAAAAAGAAAAAGTGGAGCAATGTGAGGAGATTGAGTTATATCAAAGTAGGTATGACAGCTTCAATGTACACAGGAAAGTAAGAGAAGTAACAGGGAAATACAGGAATGGCACTGGTGGAAAGTTAATAGATGAAGCCGGGAACTTGATGGTGGATTTAGAAGACAAGAAAAAGATCTGGAAAAAATATATAGAAGATTTATTTTATGACACTAGATGTGCTTTTACACAAAATACAAATGAAATAAGTGGCACAGATATATTAGAAGAAGAAGTTCAAACAGCCATCAATCAGATGAAGGACGGAAAGGCAGTGGGACCAGATAAAGTAGAAGCAGAGTTCTTAAAACTGATGGATGAACATCATGTAAAATGGTTGACCAAAATTTTCAATCGAATTTATGTATCCGGGAATATTCCATCGGAATGGCTCAAATCAGAGTTCATCACCTTGCCAAAAAAAGCAAAACGCAAACCAATGTGGAGATTACCGCACAATAAGCTTGATGAGTCATCTCTTGAAAGTGTTCTTGAGAGTGATACACAGAAGAATATACAGACTGTGTGAAGATCAGATAGCCCCTAATCAATTTGGGTTTATTAAAGCAGTAGGTACGAGAGAAGCCTTGTTTAATGTGCAGGTCCTCTTTCAGAGATGTAGAGATGTAAATAAGAATGTATTTGCTTGTTTAATAGACTACCAGAAAGCCTTTGACTGTGTAAAACATGAAAAATTTATGGATATTTTGAGAAATATTGGAATGGAGGGAAGAGATCAGCGAATCATCAAGACGCTGTACTGGAATCAAACAGCGGTGTTGCGTGTTGAAGGAGAACACACCGAAGCAGTCAAAATCCTGAGAGGAGTGAGGCAAGGATGTATCTTGTCACCTATACTATTTAATTTGTATTCAGAATACATATTTAGAGAAGCCTTGGAAGATATAGAAGAAGGAATTTTGATAAATGGAGTGAGATTAAACAACATCCGGTATGCTGATGATACAATTGTATTTGCTGATACTATCCAAGTGCTACAATCACTAATGGATAGAATTGTAAGAGTCAGCAGCCAATACGGGCTTGAAATAAACACCGCAAAGACAAAACTCATGGTTATAAGTAAGGAAAATATTTCCGGAATAAACTTGGTTATAAATCAAAAGAGTATAGAAAGGGTAAAACAATACACATACCTTGGAACCATAATAAATGAAGACTGGGATTGCTCACAAGAAGTCAAGGTACGCATTGGAAAAGCAAGAAGTGTGTTCCAGAAAATGAGTAATGTGTTTAAACAGGGGCGTAGCCAGGGGGGGGGTTACTGGGGGTTAGAACCCCCCCCATTGAACTTTCATAAAAAGAAAATAAATAGAAACTGACAGTAAACAATAAACTTCTTTTATGTGATCAAGATAAACCCCCTGCAATCTACTGCTTGTTGAGAGTGTTTGCCACCCTACCTGTCACCACTGCAGCCAGTGAGAGATCATTTTCAACATTAAGACGCCTTAAAACCTACCGTACCTCAGAAATACCACAAGTGAAAGTCGACTCAGCGGGTTGGCTCCCTTGAACATTCACAGAGACAGTTGTAAAACCAACAGATGTGTTAAATTTATTTTCTAGGAAGCGTCGAAAATTAGATTTTAGATTGTAAACTGAACATACCGTTTGAGATAAAACTGCTGACCTCGATCATATTGTTCTTGTTCTGTATTTCAAAGTAAGAATTTTGTAGTGTATTGCAATCTGAATATCACATACAGTAATTCACTCTTGTATCAGTATCCTTATGACAGTCATGCATGCGCGTACCAGACACGCACAAGCACAAGCACTTTCATTATGTTATATCTTAATTTTGTAACTGTAACCCCCCCCCCCCCATTGGCCGATCCTGGCTACGCTACTGTGTTTAAAAGCCACAATCTAACTTTAGGGACTAAAATCAGACTTCTGCACTGTTATGTATTTTCTGTTCTTTTATATGGTGTAGAGACATGGACCCTAAATAAAAACACAGAGAAGAAGCTGGAGGCCTTTGAAACATGGCTTTATAGGCGGATCCTGAGAATATCTTGGACCCAGAGAATTACAAACGTGGAAGTAATGAGAAGGATGAACACAACACCTCAGTTGATGAAGATAGTGAAATGCCGAAAGCTGCAGTATCTGGGACATATAATGCGCAACACAGATAGATACAACCTACTCCAAAAAATACTCCAGGGGAAAATCAACAGCAAAAGAGGTCCTGGAAGAAGAAGAATATCTTGGCTTGACAATCTTAGAGGCTGGTGCAATATGTCATCAGTTGAACTGTTCCGCTCTGCCACAAACAAGACGAAAATAGCCATCATGATCGCCAACATCCGAAACGGATAGGCACCGAAAGAAGAAGAAGACGGTATAAGAACCAAGCATCAGGTTAAGTTTTAAAAAGTACACACAACAGGTTCAATTCATTAAAAATTTCGCAGAGATGCACACTGTCTATTTGTGGACTTCCAAAAAGCATATGATAGTGTGAACAGGCACGCAATATGGCAGGAACCGTAAAGGGCACAAGTTCCCAGGAAACTAAAACGAACACAAGCATGCATACAAGAAGCAACATGCTCAGTGCAAGTGAATGAAAAGAGGTCGGAGAAGTTCGAAGTGAGGACTGGAGTGCGAGAGGGAGACTGTTTCTCCCCCCTTCTGTTTAATCTGGTACTAGAGTACTGATGAAAGTAACAAACCTAGAGATAGGAATTCAACTGGGTAGAAGAATCAACACCCTGGCATACGCGGATGATGTAGTCTTGATAGCACAGAAAGAGCAAGATCTTGTTAAAATCACAAGGGAAGAAGCAATTATTGTGGGCTTAAAGATGAACATAGAAAAGGCCAAATACCTTGTAGTGAGCAGAGAAAACAATAACAAATCCACGGATGTGGATGGAAAAGTCTTTGAAAGAGTAAAAGCATTTAAATATCTTGAGGCAATACTCAGTGAGAGGAATGAGATAGACCAAGAAATAATGGCTAGAATTCAAGCAGGAAACAGGTCAAGGTTTGCAGTCGGAAAGCTGCTCAAGTCCCAGCTTCTATCGAGACACGCGAAGGTAAGGATCTACCGGACTGTAATACAACCCGTGGTCCTATACGGAGCAGAGACCTGGACTCTGACCCAAAAGACAGAAATAAAACTCATGACATTTGAGAATGCTGTGCTGAGACAGATTTTTGGACCAGTGAAGGATAGAGGAGAATGGAGGAAAAGGAAAAACTTAGAACTTCAGGAATTGTACAAATTGCTACACATTGTGGCAGTGATTAGAGGAGGATGAAGTGGTATGGACACGTAATGCGTCGAGGTCAGATAACAGGCAGGTGGTGGAAGAAAACATCAGAGGCAAAAGACCAAAGGGAAGAACACGACTGAGATGGATAGATGGGGTCAAAGAGGAGATGAGTAGAATGGGCCTAACCGAAGAATACACGGATCGAGAAAGGTGGAGGAGGCTAATTGGCGAGGCCAAAAACCGCCTACGGTTTTAAGTAAGTAAGTAAGTTTAAGGGGCGTATAACTGGGTAACATCTTTGGCATCTCAGCAGGAAACCAGCAGTCAATGTAAGCAATATATGTGGGATTTTCTTGAACCGAACCGTCACACCCCTGCTCATTACTAACACCGTATCAACAAAAACATATAAATACAGGGTAGCTTAATTACAAATGTTCATACACTGGGGAGGAAATAGTTTTAGTTTCCACGGAAACAGTTCTGATTCTTTGAATAATATTGTTATTGATAACTTGTTTATTATTCGACTATGAAGATTCTGAACTAATTACATTTGCTTAGACCTTCATGGGACTTAATAATGTATGATTATATGACAGAAATACTATGAGAAATAGTAACATACGAAAAGTGATACTTAACAGTAAAATGCAAATAAATGCCGAATAGATTTACATTCAGTTTCAATGAAAATCCACCATGTTCTGTATTTACTTATAGTATTTACTGCATACTGGCATAGATTTGTTTAAATATAAAAGAAATATCTGACATAAAAAATGAAGGAACCCCTAAAAGACTTTATTCTCTGGGAACATTTAACGCCCGAAGTAAATAATAAACTTATTATTGCCGTGCGTTGCTGTTCACTGTACGGTCCACACCTTGATTACATAAGGAGTACGATCTTCAACAACGCATGTCAATAATGTCATACGAAGTATTATACCTGCTGTGAAGGCTTAGGGGCCTTCTCCATGTCGGAAGTTACACTGCTGTTAGAAGAAGAACCAGGTCAGCGAGGTAGTTTTATTTCTGTAACCGGACTCTTTCGATAGCAGAACTGCTGTATGCAACCAACATCCTTCCAAGTTGTTACCAAGATGGACGTGAAGTTGACTGTCGATGGACATCATCAGATGAAGTCTCCACCTGGCCATCAGAAGATTTTACAGTCGCCAGCTTATCAATAAGAAGATTTTGTAGTCGCTAGCCGACCATCAGAAGATTTTGTAGTTGCTAGCTTATCATCATAAGGTATTACAGTCACAAGCTGAACATCAGAAAATTTTGGAATCGCCAGCCGATCAGAAGATTTTGGAGTCGCCACCCGGCCATCAGAAGAATTTGGAGTCGCCAGCTGACCATCAGAAGATGTTGGAGTAGCCAGGTGACGAAAGAAGATTTTGGAGTCACCAGATGATCATCAGAAGATTTTGGAGTCACCAGATGATCATCAGAAGATGTGAATTAGCCTAAGATGTGTGTTTGTGTGTGTGTGGGTGTGGGTTTGTGTGGGTAGGTGGGTTTGTGTGGGTAGGTGGGTTTATGTGGGTAGGTGGGTTTGTGTGTGTGGGTGGGTTTGTGTGTGTGTTTGCGGGTGGGAGCGTGGGTGCTGGGTTTTACCGGAAGTAATGTACGAACGTCATTATGTAACAAATTTCATACATTAGAATATTATTGGGTAAGGGAGGGTTAGAGTGTCTGGCTGTTGTATGGGTGGTACTGAGTTCAATTACGAGCCCTTTACAGGGTTCTTCTCGCCTAAGGTGGTGCCTGCTGTGCCAGGACTCACACAGCCCAGAATGAAATAATTGAGGTACTACTCATGCAATCGGTACAGAGCTCCAAGGGCTAGCAATGTAGAAGGGTCTATCTATTTGGGGCTGATGACTTAGATGTTAGGCCCCTATTATCATCATCATCATCATCATTATCATCATGAAAAATACCGGCGAAGGATAGCTGCAGTACAGTGGAGATCAGCTTTGAGAACTACAGAAGGTGGCTTATGGCAAACGAATGGAACGATGGCATCAAAGATGTCAGGAAGATTCACGAGGAGAATGGATTAAGCGGCTGATAGCACGTTTAGCGAACTGGGTAGCACGAGCTCACGGAGAAGTTAATTACGTATTACCTTACGCAGCTCTTGACAAGCCATGGATACTTTAGAAAATTTCTACATAAAACAGGCAAGCGAGCAGTCCGTTGTATGTTTATTGTAATGATGCTAACGATGTACTCAACATCTTTTCTTTTTGTAGGCCTACGTGAGCATTGATCTACACGAAGAAGATGTTTAGAAATTGAGCAAGGAGAACTGACACCAGAATCTATTGTCCTAGTGATGTTACGGAACCAGGAATATTGAGATCATATAGCTGCGTAAGCAGAAAGTATCCTACGAGAGAAAGAAGAGGGTGATTTGGATGCTCATGAACATCAGTAAAGAAGAAACGAAGAAAGAAGAAGCCTGAGTGGGCAAAAGCACGATGCCGCCCTGAAGTAATGCGAGAGCGATTCCGGGGCGGAGGTGCACAACGAGGGAAAGGGTGTGTGGTTTTTAGTGGGTAAGAATCCCACACGCTTGTGGAGTGCGGACCCTTCACAAGTGTCTCATGAAAGATTTTCCACACTCCCTCGTAAAAAAAAAAAAAAAAAAATCATCATCATAATACATTTAATTTAAAATCAACCCAATATCTCCCTCCCACCTTCAGAACTTCATTGTCCTTAAGGTTCTTCGTATGATGATATACGGGCAGGCGACATATTACACTGGTTGGTCGCCACGCTTCTGGGAGAGCGGGGTGCTGCTCTCCCAGCCACACAACACTCAAACGTTTTGCATTTTCTTCACAGTTTGTATTTGAATGAAATCTGTTGCTATTTAGAAAAGTATGCCAATCTATTGCTGTGCTAAACTATGATGTCAGAAGACTTAAACCGAATGTAATATTCTCAATAAATCTAATGTTTTTACATGTTTTACACTGTGACTATAAAATTGATTTTATAACTTTAACAACATGTATTTCTATTTTATGCGTAACATATTTGTGTGTGATTAATTAGTACAGAGAAGATCACATTTACAATTTAAATAAGGTGGTGGTTGACGTAGAATATAAATGCAAACGTTGATACGTTGAGTGAATATCGATGACCTACTTCTAATAACACGTACCTGAGAATGCACTTCCTATCCACTAATTTTCTTAAAACTCTTCACGCTTCCCAGCCATATATGGCTATGCAATCTTCCAGAACAATTTTCGTTGTGTTCCTTTTTCTCCTCACACGTGTAAATCGTTGAAATCGTACGAGTTAAAAACCCAAAATCTATAGCATTCAAAGTAGAAACAGGCGTAGTTCAGGGTTCCGTCATAGGGCATTTTCCCTTCCTCGTGTATATAAATGATATTGTGCAGGTTAGCACTCTATGCAGACGATATCGCTGTCATAACAAGTGGTAAGGAGTTAACAAACGTGGAAAATAAAAGGTTCGAGATGCTACAGAAAGCATCCAATTGGTTGCAGGCTGATAAACTACTTCTGAATAGTAACAAGACAGAAGTTATTTCTTTCCACTTAATTAAATGAACTTTAAATGAGAATGAACATAGTTCTGTCAAGTTATTGGGAATACATTTGGATTCTAAGTTAACCTGGTATACTCACAAAAGTTACGTAAAAGACTGTCTAGAGGGATTTTTTACTTCGAAGGCTGAGAGAATCAGTTAATTGTAATCAGATGTTGTGTGCATATTATGCTTTCTTCCATTCAAATTTGGCATACGGTACCATATTATGTGGAAATTCGACAGACGCACAAGATGTGTTTAAATAGCAAAAGAAGGCAATAATATGTATAAAAGGAAAGGCCGTGCAGGCCTATGTTTCAAGAACTTGCTAGTATGAATCTCCCAACACTATACATATTTCATTACATTCTTAATTTCAAAGAAAAACTAGATTATCTGGCATCTCGTAGAAATATTAATTAATACGATACACGAAGAAGGAATGATTCAGATTTACCACACGTTAGACTGATAAAGACACAATAAAATTATAAATATAATGGGAATAAATTGTTCAATAAGCTGCCTAACCAATGGAAAGATATGTCCTTAAGTAACTTCAAAACATATCTCAAAAATGGCTGTTTTTATTCACTATCAGAATATGAAGAAAAAGTAACGCTATTTTCAAACGGAGAATATGAAAGTTAGCACCTTCCTAATAGGTAGATAACACTGGTAGTTTTGATCAGCTCCAAAGACTACTATTCAATAGACAAATAGCCCAAAGTGTCATGATAAGCCTTTAGTTTACTTCCCATATCCGCCGCTTGACAATAGCGATACTTTTTCTTCATATTCTGATAAAAATGAAAATCCACAGACTGTTTCCTGTCATTCGACCAGGTCAGGAATGGGATGAATGAAGCCCCCATCTGGCGGCGAGGATACGAATTGTGCCGGCTGCCGAAACCTGTCGCACTCCTCTGGGGAAAAATTTAATGACTGACATATGAAATTAAATGATAATGGAGAGTGTTGCTGGAATGAAAGATGACAGGGAAAACCGGAGTATCCGGAGAAAAACTTTCCTCGCCTCCGCTTTGTCCAGCACAAATCTCGCATGGAGTAACCGGGATCTGAACCACCGAACCCAGCGGTGTGAGGCCTGAGCAACGGAGGCTCCTTCACATTCTGATAGTGAATAAAAACTGTTTGGTAACAGTCAAATTTTTAGATATGTTTTGGAGTTTCTTAACGGCATATCTTTCCATTGGGTAGGCGGCTTATTGAACAGTTGAACCCCATTATTTCTAGAATTTTCTTGTGTCTTTCTCAATCTATATGCAGTGCTCTGTTTAGAGGCATTTAGATGTATTTATACAGGGTGATCGTAAACAACGTGAACCGAGTATAAGAGCACCAGAGCGTTTGTCATACTGATAACTAATTTGAAAAAGTTACGTGCATATCTCACGCCATTCTCAATTCATCAGCTGCTGAACATAGCCAATCAAATCGCTTCACGGGCGAATTCAAATGGTCTCTGCACGTGGCTTGGTCGGGCTTGAGAGACATGCCGAGAAATGAACACTAACACCAAATACAGTAGAGACAATACGCGACACTCAGCGAGATATCGAGGGACAGCTATTAGAGCTCTCTCTAGCGGATTGACCTGAGAAATACTGATTCTGTCATAAGCGCACGTGTATTTGTGTGTGAAGTTTTTGGTGTTATTTATCCGTTTTCAGTGAGTTGACATAATAAAATAGTAGCGTGTGTCATTCCTTGATATCTCCTCTCAACATGAGGGGAAAGGTATGTGCTGTGTTTGGCTGCAGTAACTATGAAGTAGAGAAGAATGCGCGGTCTTTCTTTCGTTTCTCTTGTGACAAGAAAATGTAAGTAATATTGTGTTTGCATATATATTCTTCCAGTGACAAAGAGATTTTTATAGTACTTCATAATCTTCCGACCTGATCGACCTATATTTTAACTGGCTTGAAATATAATACGCATATTTTATTGTACAATGCAGCAGTTAACCTTCAATACCGATGTGTTGTTGTAGGTGTGATCTGAGGGTTTGATTTAATTCAGGAAAATACATATGCATGTGTGTGTGGCTGGTTGTGCTCCAAGTTATCCCATTTGGAATGCCGTAATGCGTTGTCAAGCACTGAAGAAAATATGGGTGATTTAAGAAATGTACGTATTTTGTTGAAACAATATGATGATGCAAATTTGCTTTACCCTAATGTAATGGCAAGTACTGCTTATAGGGAAATTTGAATGTTTTTGAGGCTAAATTTATAGATTTTTCTTTCTGTTAGTAGGCTTAAAGTTAAAAGGAAAATTGTCCAGCTCTTAAATCTAAATTCATTGAATCATGTGTGTAAGGAATGTGCTGATATTTTTGTTGACAAGTGTTTTTAATATGATGATACAATGCTTTTAAATGAGAAAAAAGAAAAATCTAGCCTTGAACGTTCAGGTAGGAATTCTAAAGCTAAAAAAGTAATGCATAAATGAAAGATCAAACCCTTTCTCAGCAGTCCATTTCACATCTCGATTATATGTCTAATTTCAGTCTTTAAATAATAACCTGTTAAATAATTCTTCATTCATTTATCCAGAATTGCTTTAGCAACTTTGAAGTTAATATCTTACTAACACTTTCTTTTTAGATGTAATTTATTTATCCATTTCGGTATATACATTTCCATCGATATTTGAATTTAGCCATGGCCGTGATTTAGCGCGAATTTTCAGGGCAAGCCATTAGGAGCGCCACTTGCGACTTATCTCCCATTTTAACCAGGCTAAATCCGGAAGTGTCGCGTATTGTCTCTACTGTATTTTCTAACACACAGTGGGTTTCAGCCTTGCTCAAGTCTCCCCGGAAAAGTTTATTTCTTGTATTGGCGCTCTCAAGACGGACGTAAGCCTCGTGCAAATCTAGCAACACCGCCTCGCAGAACCCATCTGAAGTTTCCCGCGAAGAGATCTAACTGGCTAACTTCAGCAGCTGGTAAAATGACAACGGCGTGGGATATCCAATTTTTTTTCCCAATTATTCATCAGTATGGCCAACCCTCTAACGCTCATATTCCCGGTTCACGTTGTTTCCTACCCCCCCCCCTGTATATTTTAACTGTATTTGACTTTGTCTATTGCAACTGTATGTTGTGTAATGGCAATAAACTATATTATTATTGTACCGGTTGCTACATCCCGACCCCGCAAATTTAAATATTGCGCCAGTTGAAAACGCCTCTACAGGAGAAAGCCTGAACTTTAACAAATTGTATTACCTCAACAGGTTCTCCGAAGATGGCTCTATGTGAATTTCGAGGTGTTTCTGTTTTTCATGTATCAAGAAGTGTCGACATTCTCTACCAGATGTCTCTACTAAAAACTATGATTACGCACTCTGGTGCGAAAGAATGAACCTTCTTGAAGAAATTTAGTATTCTTAAGTTTTGCTTTTACTATATTTTGTTCTGTTATTTTTTGGTTGGCAACATCAATCCTTTCTTTTGACGGTGCATCTTTTATATTAGTCATTCCTTCCGTGTTTTCAAACGATATCTGCAGGCCAGTTTGTTCGGCGAATCCCTGTAACAGTTCCATGAGGATCCTAGCGGTTTCTACGTCGTTCGACAGAATGGCGATGTCATCAGCAAATGCTAGACGGTCTACCACGATTTCCTTGGATTTGGTTTCCATTCTCAGTGGGCTATAGCTATAGTCGCTTTCCGTTAAACTCGTTCGGCAGGTCCGTATGATATTCTCAAGGAAATAAATCCACACCCTGTTTCCAGTCCTTTGACCCTCGTTGGCTGAATGGTCAGCGTACTGGCCTTCGGTTCAAAGGGTCCCGGGTTCGATTCCAGGCTGGGTCGGGGATTTTAACCTTAATTGGTTAATTCCAGTGGCACAGGGGCTGGGTGTATGTGTTGTCTTCATCATCATTTCATTCTCATCACGACGCGCAGGTCGCCTACGGGAGTCAAATAGAAAGACCTACACCTGGCGAGCCGAACCCGTCCTGGGATATCCCGGCACTAAAAGCCATACGACATTTCATTTACCGGGTCAAGAATGGAATTAATGAAGCCCCCATCTAGCGGCGAGGATAGGAAATGTGCCGGCTGCCAAAGCCCGTCCCATTCCTCTGAGGCAATGATAAATGACTGACGGATGAAATGAAATGTTAATGGAGAGTATTGCTGGAATGAAAGATGACAGGGAAAACCGGAGTACCCGGATAAAACTGCCTCCACTTTGTTCAGTACAAATCTCACATGGAGTGACCGGAATTTGAACTACGGTATACAGCGGTAGGAGGCCGGCGCGCTACCGCCTGAACCACGGAGGCTTCGATCTTCTCAAGAATACAGTAGAAAAGCATGGGAGAGAGTCCATCTCCTTGTCTGACTCCAGTTTTGACCTCAAAGAAATCCGAGAGACTTCTTTGGAACTTTATTTTGGATTATTATTATTATTATTATTATTATTATTATTATTATTATTATTATTATTATTATTATTATTATTATTTTATTATTATTGTTATTATTGTTTTTTGTTGTTGTTGTTTTTGTTGTTGTTCAAGGATAACCATGTAATAGTAATACTAATTAGCCACGAGACATACGAGTTTACGTGAAATTCGAACCACTGGGAATTCAAATCAATTTGATTCAATTTTCGATTCAAATATTATGTATACACTTATCAGCATATAAACAGCAGCCGCTGTGATGAGAAGCTAACACAAAAGTATACAAACAATCGACGTTCTTGTTGCTGAATATGTGCCTAATGTCTCTGACCTTCTGACGGTATGGACGACTGTCTTGTCTTTCGCAGAGTAGGGAAACATGTCTTGAAGATGCAGGAAAGTCATCAACATTCTATAATGCATTGATGTAGTGTAGTATGTTTGGTCAATTTGTAATTCCCCGGTCGACCGCCTGCGGTGTACTGTGCGTGCGGTTTCTCTCGTGGCCAGCACGAGCTTCCTCATCCATTGGCAAGATATCGCGGGAGAGTACGTTCTTCGTAACTAGTACGCCTTACGGCAGAAGTACGACACTCGTACGGAGATGGAATGTGTTGACATTTGCACGGAGCACCTAACATTCCAGGAAATTACTAAGCATGGGTATGTCTAGGGCGACTAGATGCATATAGATATAAATTAAGACAAAGCTATTTAAAAAGGAGGACAAAGTCAGAAAAAAAAAAGCACACAGCCATTCTCCACTGACTCTCAATTTAGACATAAATTCTAATTTTCATATACATGTATCCGTTTCAATATTATGTAGCCAATTCTTACAAAATTAAAAAAGGAGGACATTTTGGGTTTTTAAATGTCCAACCGGACTCCGGACAACGGTCTGGTCACCCTAGGTATGTCAAACAGTGGCACTTGCACGGAGGATCAAGGTTTGGAATTCAGGATAGATAGTTGCGTTTAGAGCTCACTGATACAGTTTTTAGCTGGTAACAACATGCTGAACTGGTAAATAATTTCGTGTGGCTATTTCTAGCTGAGTGTAGCTCTTGTAAGGCAGACCCTCGGCATCTGCCATGTGTAGGTAACTGCATGTTATTGTGGTGGAGGAATTGCAGGGATGTTGGGGGCAGCACAAATACTCAGCCCCCGGGCCACTGAAATTAACCAATGAAGGTTAAAATCCCCGGCCGAGAATAGAACCCGGGACCCTCTGAACCGAAGGCCAGTACGCTGACCATTCAGCCAACGAGTCAGACGTTGAACTGGTGATAATTGTTCTGCAGCTATGGAGTTCACCAAGACCACCAATGGGATGCTTTGTTGAATTAAAACGGACATCAGCACATTATGGACTATACCAATAAAGATCAACTGGTTTATTGGCGGTGCGTAGATTTCAAGAAAAGTAAATGAAAGGGAAGAATAACAAGAAAAAGTAATATAGTGTTAGGCGAGGCAAGTTGTGTTTGCATTCCTGATGACGCGGCGAATGAAGTAAGGAAAAGTGTCAGAGAAAAACATGTGCGAGGGAAACAGAGAGTATTTCAAAAATGTACACCGAGGAGGTAGGGAAGCTCTTCAATCGAGAGAGAAGTACTGTACGTGTCTTAATGCCGGAGTATGTGAAAATTGAGACTCTGTGCTAGTTGCACGTTATAAACTTCATATTAGAGCCCGTATTGTCAAAGTATCAATTTGTGAAAATTTGAATTTCTAATTCCACCTTTACAATACTGTAATTGTCTTTATTAAAAAGACTACATTAAATTATATTCGTGAAACATGTTTCGTCCTCTTATGGGACATCTTCAGTCACAAATACAAAACATTAAAAATAAGGCGAGGACACGTTGACATAAGTGAATAAAAAGTATATGAATCCTGTGACGCGGCGTGATGGCGTCTTGTCAATCTTCAATGTTAAAATGGTGCGACGTGAACATGATATGAAGCATGAAGTCCAATTAAAATCACACATTAAATTGTTGTTCAAAACAACGAATTTTCAATTATAAAACAACGTGAGTGGCTGTACGAATAAAATTATATGCATATTGTACATACAACAGTGTGGTGATAATGCCACATTAAAATAGCTTTCTTGATTAATAGGTGGAATTATACTGATGATGCAAGTTGAACTTGATTATGTGTTGACAATAGTGGCCTAAAAAGAAAAAAGAAAAATATGAAAGAATTGAGGAACAAGTTCAATTAAAATATGAACTAAGTGCCCATCCAGTCACTCGCCTCCTTGCCCGTCTTACGTCGACCACTTCACCTCAAGTGCTAAAGCTAACTGAGTGACGTCCTCTAAGGTCGTTGAGGACTGACTGTGAGGGGAGGTTGAGGGGAGTTTGGTGTAAGGGGAGAGGCGTGAGGTAGAGTACTACTCACGCGCCTTCGTGAAAAGAATTTATTGATTAACTCCGCAAAAAGCATATTGATATCCTCCGATATCTCATTAAGATTATAAATTGGGTTGCATTTTTTATCAATATTTATAACAATGTTTTCCAAAATATTCAATAGATTTCCTTTCTTACATAAATGGAGAATTTACAGATCTTGTTGTATGCCTGTGAATGTATGATTGGTATCGTCCATATGTGAACAGAATGCTGAGAATCTGCCGTACTTTGACGCATTAACATGTTCATTATACCTTATGTTAAAATTGCGGCCTGTCTGTCCAATATAACTGGCGGAACACTGCTGGCACTTTAATTTGTAAACACCTGATTTCTGAAATTTGCTAATGCCGTTATTGATAGTGTGCTGATTAAAGAAAAGATGGGCGTTGTTATTGGTTGTTTTAAAATAAACTTTCATATTAAGTTTCTTGAAAACATTCGTGATTTCGTATATTTTACTGCGACTATAGGTGAAAACTCTGTGCTAGTGTCACTCCGTGCAAATATCACCATCCTACACCCTTGTGAGAAATTAATGTGAACAGAACGATTTCTCAGGCAACTGCTTGGGTGCCGGACATCTACAGTTTAATTAAACCGACCTTCCTCCTTAATACTTTGTATATCCTCCCTTAGCCTTAAAAAGCATATCAACCCTTTTAGATATTAAGTCCAACAATACTTTGCATATATCCTCATTTTCTTTGTCATTTCACCAGGTTATAAAGAAACTATCTTTGGTTGAGCATTCCAGTTTTCCCAGTCTTTCTTTGCATATCCTCATACTTTTTCGATCGGATCCATGCCAGGGAAGTTCTCAAGCCAATAGAATACTTGAATCGCAGATTCCTCGATGAATGCCATCACCTCCCTGGAAACACAACAACTGGCACAGTCCTGACGAAAAACAGCCCCTCCTTCAGGATTTAATTTCTGCAGCTCTAGCTTTTCTCCGCAGTATTTCTACCCTTAGCAAGGTAATAAGGGACCAACATCCTTATACGGAAAACCTACCAAGAGGATTTATTTGTCTGGATGTTTCATTCTGATATATGTGTCTGGGATAGAGCTTTACATCGTCAGACCTTCGCAGGTGTTGTACTCTGATACTTTGTACAATAAATTGAGAATGGTAAAGATATTCCAACAATGGAAGTATTGTAAAATTATAGTTGGGCCCACGAGGGTTGAAGTCTGACCGTCTGACTTTTAGCGCCACCGGCGAGAAAAAGTTGACTAACGCTGCTCAAAACGGTCTGTTGCTATGGCAACGATAAGAGCGATGCCACATTAAGGATGCTATCGCCACGTGGGTTGGCTTGCTCTCAGTCGCTGTGTTAGTCGTTGCTGGTTTATGTCATAATTTGAGTGTTTCGTGAATATTATTTTCATTGTTAGTTTATTTCTTGTAATTTAATCAGTGGCTAGTTGTACCGTTCTATTCTCTATTTAACATGAGCAATTATTGAGGTTATTGTCAGTTAGTGAATATGAAATCTCATATTTATCGGCAATGACGTGTTCTGTCTTAAATGCCGGGATTATTAACACGAGCTTAGGAATGGGTCAAAGTGTATTGAATAACATTAGGCCAACATAGTTGATTAAATATTCAGCCTGTATGAAAGAGTGATATGCCGCAGATGGAGGTAACTATGACAACGCAGCTAACTTCTTAGTTACTGCTTGCGCCGCTCAAATGTCAGACTTCAACTCTTGTGGGCCCAACTATAGTTCTAACTGTTGAATTAGGCTATTAGCAGGAAATAATAAACAAATGGAACATCGGTACTGAAGATATGAAGTAATGATATTTCACTTGCTGTTGATAATTTGCACAAGAGTGCAGTTCTGACTCACCAAGTACTGTTAGGTAGAGTGAAGGGCTCCTTGCAAGTGTTCCCACCCCCTACGGCATAGCAATACCCTTCGGCGAAAAGCAGATATCGGCGAGAAGGATACTTTGGGAATCAGTTGTAAATGTGATGTGGTGTTCGGAACAGAGAATCCTCGGTATCTGACAGTGATTAGGCTGCACTATTTTTCTAATTTATGAAGAAGAGGAGCATAGAGTGGACTCTCACTTTTAGAGAGACTGCAGCCTAGTAAATTTAGTTCCAACGAATTTACTCGTACAGTAATTACTCTTCCATTTTTTTTAAAGTTCATACATTTAACTAACACACAGCAAGTATTAATAATTAAGCATCGCACGCCTTTGCTGGCGAGACCTCGTGCTTACAGTGCACTATATCTTTTGGCACGAGCTAGAATGAATTTCCTTTCATTGATCTGTCTCAGTCTCATCCTTGGCTTTGATAATATGAAACTTGTTTCGGAAAATCCGTGGCTTACGGAGGTGTAAGAACTTAAGAAGGTGCCGGGGTGAATGGGCTGACAAGGAAACGACCAGAGCATAAGTTAAAGTACTAAATTTTGAAATTTTATTTCTTTCCTTCCTTTTTTGACTTTGAAATGTGATAAATGTCTGTCTGTCTGTCTGTCTGTTAGGTCATCAGCCCAGAGGCTGGTTGGATTCTCAAATAGCATCACCAAAGATTATGTGGTTATAAGGAAACCGCAAAAACCAATGGTAGCACCAAAATGAGGCGTACTAGGCAAGACCAGGAGTGAGGTAGTTTGCCATTGCTTTCCTCACTGGGCCAGAAAGTGCTATTGCAGCACCACTGACCCTATGAGCAACACCTTTCATAACACTCAGATGCACTAGTCGTGCTCTGAATGTCATTACTCAGCACCACCCATACCCCAGCAGCTTCCATATTGTCACAGCCATGGATGAGACTGGGACTTCGGTGGAAGCTACACTTTACTCTGGCCTGTGCCAAGAGGTGGATACAAAAGTACTGTATCCATCAAGAAATGGCAGCAGGCAAATGTGATAAATAGAAGATCTGAATAAACAGTAACAATATAATAATGAGCTCATCAGCTCCAACAACAGCGACTGAAAAACAGGTACAGAACTCGAGAGAATTATCAACACGATAACATACAGGGAAAGAGCATTATAGTTCTGAACAGGTATACGTTACTGTCATATAAGAAGTCGTTTGCTCCACGAGTTAACATAGCCCAGGATCTGGGCTGCAAACGTTAATGCAGTCCAGCCCCTCAGAGGCATAAGTTTCTTACAGCGCACAAGGGCTTACTTGACAGTCTTCAAAATAGGTTATTTACAGCCACTTAACCCTGTTTTGGGCTTATCTTTTGCTCAACAGTTATTCACTTTACTTTACAGGAATATAAACGGGGGCCGTAAGTGCCCACACTAAATGCCCTTAATGTAAAGGGAAAGGGTTGAACATGATTGGCCATGAACAAAAAGGTAGGAGGCGACACTTGCACTCCTAGAAGTTTCTAAAAGCCTAAATGGGCTTATGGCCCTATGACACAGAGGCTAAACCGATTCTACGCCCGGGTGACTAAATGAAAAACATTAAATTCCAAGAGAGTATTAAGAATTTTAGATGATTAGAAACACGCCATACCAAGTTGAATGCGGATCAACAGAGGGAAATCACTCTTTGTTCCCTTACGTTATATGTTTCCCAGCACGGATTTGAACAGTCCCCAGACTTGCCGAAAGTGTAGATTTAAACTATGAAATTAGAACTTTACATGAATAAAAGAAGTATGAAACCTTCGTCTCAAGTTATCTGCCGGAGCTATCACATGTTAAGAAAATTCTGCCATTACCTTGAGTTGCTGGGCCTTCCGAACACCGACCTGCGGCCCCTGCCTCCTTATTACACGCCGCACACAACTCTAAAGTGTCCAGCTTTTATAGCATTTCGAGGGGAAATTTCCAGAACTCTTTACAGATAGGCTGAATGCCTGTACACACCCCCAGTTTTCATTGGACAATTCCAAAAATTTCTGATTGGTTGGTAACTAAGGAACAAGGAAGCAGTAGGAGTGTTGACAACTTTGATACATGAACAAAACAATCTTCAAAAACTAAGGTTAGCCAACTTTGAAAATTGACTTTCCCTTAAGAATTAATTGTCCTTAATCCCACCAGAGGGGGCACTTAGGCCGATGGTAGGGACATCTAACATTTGCAAACCCAAGTATCTTGCCTAACATTAGTTCAAGTTCAGTTGCATAGATGGCCTGATAGAAGGCGCGCAGTTTAACTGGACAGAGAAGGTACAAAACTGACTGAGGTTTGAGCGATATTACAGTTCTAATAAATTAACTTTCCGAAGCCATTTCTCAGACAGCCCAGTTGCTCGTGAAAGCGAAGCGTTGCCTAGGCAACCAGAACTATCGTTCAAGGCAACCAATCATCTTCTCTTGCTCCACCTTAACCTCCCTTACCCTTCCGTCACTGAAGGTCAGCCAGTCTACGTTCAACTGTCTGAAGTACTAAGTAAGTTTAATTCTACTGTAGTAATGGCGTGCCAGCCCCGTGGTGTAGGGGTAGTGTGCCCGCCTCTTACCCGGAGGCCCCAGGTTCGATTCCCGGGCAGGTCAGGACCTGAGGGCTGGTTCGAGGTTCTCTCAGCCTACGTGATTAGATTAGAATTGAGGAGCTATCTGCCGGTGAGATAGCGGCCCCGGTCTAGAAAGCCAAAAATAACGTCCGAGGGGATTCGTCGTGCTGACCACGTGACAGCTCGTAATTTGCAGACCTTCGGGCTGAGCAACGGTCGCTTAGTAGGCCAAGGCCCTTCAAGGGCTGTAGTGCCGCGGAGGGTGGGGGAGGGGGTAGTAATGGCGTAGCCAGTCCCTGTAATGAATGATGTGAAAATGTCGCTATTAGAGTAGGTTGGTGCGTGCCTGGCGCACTGGCAATACCATCTTCTGGCTCGGCAATGAAAGCAACAGGAAACTACCTCACTCACAGATAGGTCTTATGGCGACGATGGGATAGGAAAGGGCTAGGAGTGGGAAGGAAGCGGCCGTGGCCTTAATTATGGCACAGCCCCAGTAGGCCTATTTGCCTGGTGTGAAAATGAGAAAGTACGGAAAACCATCTTCAGGGCTGCCGACTGTAGGTTCGAACCCACTATCTCCCGAATGCAAGCTGATGGCTACGTGGCTATTTGCTCGGTTCTTTTCCTCTGATAAAGCTGAGGATTTAAACATACGACAGTTATACGCAAAAGTTGCGACAGCTCACATGGTAAAGAACTACCGCAGTTTTCCGGATCAGGAACGTACATGCCCCAGACTACTAGTAAGATCTGCATTACCAGGCCCAAGTAAAAACACACTCCTTGGACGGAGAAACGCAGCATATCTCGGACCACGTATTTTCAGTATTCTGCCCCCAGACGTAGTAAAGATGAGGGGCGGACCAAAGCTAAAAGTAAATAAATAAATACTGAAATACTTGGCTTCTTCAGACAGACATGAGTCACATAATAAATTTTCACACCGAGCTCGATAGCTGCAGTCGCTTAAGTGCGGCCAGTATCCAGTATCCGGAAGATAGTGGTTTCGAACCCCGCAGTCGGCAGCCCTGAAGATGTTTTTTCCGCGGTTTCCCATTTTAACACTAAGGAAATGCTGGGCTGTAACGTAATTAAGGCCATGGCCTCTTCCTTGCCACTCCTGATCCTTTCCTCTCTCATCGTGGCCATAAGAACTATCGGTGTCGGTGCGACGTAAAAAAACTTGTAAAAAACGCTACAGGCTATTGGAAGTCATACTATCAATATTATGAGAATAACAAACTCTGCATCTAAACAATTATAACCACTGCAATACTTCAGTACCTAGATCATACAACGTAAAACAGATTACGTCCCCCTGTACAATAAGTATTACATATCTTGTTATGTTGTTTTAACATGTAAAATGCGTAAAACCCACTCCGCATGACAAGCTTTATTGCCTTGCTGGCATTGCACCTCCTGACATCCGTAGAGAGGTAGCGGCACAACGTGAGATGTTCAAGGTGCAAACTTCTCAAGCACATCCTTTACATGAATTTCAACCAGAAACCCTACAGCTAAAGTCAAGGAACAGCTTCCTCAGAACAACAGAGACTCTTGCCGGGACACCACAGCATTCCCGAACTGATCTCTGGCGTGCAAGGTTTAACAGCCCTGAGGGATGGCTCACACCCTGTGATATACTTCCCGATGGATACCCAGAGAAATGGACCACATGGAGATCGCTCAATAGATTTCGGTCAGCTGTTACTAAATACACTTAAGAAAATGGAAATTGCAACACCATGAAGGCATTGGTCGTTTGTGTTGATTTTCAAGATATGGAACGATGCCATGTAGGTATGTAAACGATCAAAGTTTCAGACTCATTGGATTGTTGCTACAGGTCTCCCCACGTGATTGGTCGCGGAGGAATCAACTCCAGTATACGGACTCTGGTGTAGCATAGTTGACTTGCAGTCTGTGCATTGTAGTGTTCCCCGTCAAATATGCCTCGACGACAGAGAAGAGCACGCTATCAACAACTGTCGCCGTTTGAGAGGGCTCGGATAATTGGGCTGTGTGAGGCTGGATTATCGCTAAGGACTGTCGCTGCACGTGTTGGCCGACAGGCATCTACAGTACAACGTGTATGGCAGCAGTGGTCAAATGAAGGTACCCACAGTCGTAGACCTGGCACAGGCCCAGCGCGACAGACAACTGTGAAAGAGGATCGCCGCATCATTCGGATGGCCCGGACGGAACCCCATGCAACAGCAGCGCAAATTCGAGCAGCTGTAGCACCCCACGTTACATAACAAACAGTTGGTAATCGCCTGCGTGCAGCTGGCTTACGAGCTCGTGTCCCTGCGGAAGGTGTTCCATTGACCCAACAACAGCGACGTGTAAGGCTGGCCTGGTGTCGAGAAAGATCGACGTGGGTCGACGAACGGCATAGGGTCATCTTTAGTGATGAATCCCGCTTCTGTCTTGCCCGCAGTGATCGCCGGAATCGTGTGCGCCGACGTACCGGGGAGAGG
This sequence comes from Anabrus simplex, assembly GCF_040414725.1. Taxonomy (NCBI): domain Eukaryota; kingdom Metazoa; phylum Arthropoda; class Insecta; order Orthoptera; family Tettigoniidae; genus Anabrus; species Anabrus simplex. The sequence continues at coordinate 46,139,103 of NC_090268.1, forward strand.
GGCCGCCCAGATCTTATTGTCGAGAGGTACAAGGGCCAACACCAAGCATTATGGTCTGAGGAGCTATTGGCTTTAATGTGAAATCACAATTAGTGCTTGTTGAGGGCACTATGACTGCTCGACAGTACGTTGATAGGGTACTCAATCCAGTGGTTGTCCCTATGACAGCGAACATTGCTAATGGGATGTTTCAGCAGGACAATGCCCGGGTTCACACTGCACGCATCTCCAGAGAAGTTCTCCACAACATCACAACCTTAGAATGGCACGCCAGATCCCCGGACCTCAGTCCTACTGAGCATGTGTGGGACATGATGGGTCGACAACTGGCCAACCGTCCTCAGCCACCCACAACTTTGGAACAACTGACCCGTGCAGTGCAGCAAGCATGGGCCACAATTCCTCAGGAAGCGATCCAGGGCCTTATTGACTCCATGCCTAGACGAATTCATCAATGTATGGCAGCACCTGGTGGGCACATGCTGTATTGATTGTTGTCCAAACTTGCGATCAGAAGGACCTGAAAGTGTAATCATCGAATCACAACCGAACACTCGTCCTGCGTATTCAATTGCAGCAATGTAGCACCACTCCTTCTGTGTGTTGCAATTTCCATTTTCTTCAGTGTACAAGAATGATTTAATGAAATAGGTTTTCCGTACGAAGTCGCCGCTATATGAATGTGGCGAAGTGCAGACGTCCTCCCACCTGGTCCAATGTAGTCAGTGTCCAAAATCATGTATTCTGGAAGACCTGATTTGTGCTACACCAAATGCAATCGATGTTGCTAACTTCTGGGCGACAATAGTGCAAACAAACTGTCAATTCAATGTTATATTGCCCATGTATCATGTACATACTATGCATTACTACCATATTAACTTCAATCATCGTATGTGCTTCTGACACGAATAAATAAACATATAAAAACAAAGCAAAGTCATCCCCGTACAGGCTATGAAGGCCCTTGGAGAGGTGGAATGTAAAGGCTTTCACTATTCGTAACCTCGGCACTTGGTGGGGTAGACTGGTTTGCTCTACGCCCGGCCATCTTTGACCCCAAGAATTAACCTGGTACTCACTTTTGGTGTAGGCTGAGTGAAACTCAGGAGCATGTGCACCCTCGGAAGTGGAAATCTCGTTTCTTAAATTTTACGACTTTATGACGGGAAATCGAACCCACATCCTTCCTGGAGAACCGAGCATGCCTTTACCGCTTTGGCCAGGCAGACCCTTGTTTTATCATCCAAATAACTGTTTTACATCACTATTATCTAAAATGTAATTTTTCTCAAATGTGCTAACCATCTATATATATAAAATAAGAGTTTTGTCTGTACATTGCTCAGAATTTTAAAAGGATGGTATTTCTTTATCAGTCGTGCCCACAGTAACAAGGAAATGCACTTTTTACGTTTCCGTAATGTCTGTCTGTCTGTCTGTCTGTCTGTCTGTCTGTCTGTCTGTCTGTCTGTCTGTCTGTCTGTCTGTCTGTCTGTCTGTCTGTCTGTCTGTCTGTCTGTCTGTCTGTCTGTCTGTCTGTCTGTCTGTCTGTACACGCATCACGACAAAACGGCTGAAGAGAATTTAATAAAAATCGGTATACAAAGTCAGGTAATAAGTCGCTACAATCTAGGCCATAAATAATTTTATTTACGCTGAATAAAATGGTAGTTTAGTGGTAGGCCTAACATTTAATTCCCAAATAATTATGTTACTTGTGGTCGTATCGATAAATACTACATAACTAAAGTTATATGGTATTATACACTGACTGACAGAGCAAATGCAACACCAAGAAGGAGTGGTTCGAAAGGGATGAAAGTTGGGGAAAAACAGAGACGGCACGGACGAATAATTGATGTTTATTTCAAACCGATATGCAGGTTACACAATGCGCACGGCATCGACTCAGTAGGTTGTAGGACCACCGCGAGCGGTGATGCACGCAGAAACACGTCGAGGTACAGAGTCAATAAGAGTGCGGATGGTGTCCTGAGGGATGGTTCTCCATTCTCTGTCAACCATTTGCCACAGTTGGTCGTCCGTACGAGGCTGGGGCAGAGTTTGCAAACGGCGTCCAATGAGATCCCACACGTGTTCGATTGGTGAGAGATCCGGAGAGTACGCTGGCCACGGAAGCATCTGTACACCTCGTAGAGCCTGTTGGGAGATGCGAGCAGTGTGTGGGCGGGCATTATCCTGCTGAAACAGAGCATTGGGCAGCCCCTGAAGGTACGGGAGTGCCACCGGCCGCAGCACATGCTGCACGTAGCGGTGGGCATTTAACGTGCCTTGAATACGCACTAGAGGTGACGTGGAATCATACGCAATAGCGCCCCAAACCATGATGCCGCGTTGTCTAGCGGTAGGGCGCTCCACAGTTACTGCCGGATTTGACCTTTCTCCACGCCGTCGCCACACTCGTCTGCGGTGACTATCACTGACAGAATAGAAGCGTGACTCATCGGAGAACACGACGTTCCACCATTCCCTCATCCAAGTCGCTCTAGCCCGGCACCATGCCAGGCGTGCACGTCTATGCTGTGGAGTCAATGGTAGTCTTCTGAGCGGACGCCGGGAGTGCAGGCCTCCTTCAACCAATCGACGGGAAATTGTTCTGGTCGAAATTGGAACAGCCAGGGTGTCTTGCACATGCTGAAGAATGGCGGTTGACGTGGCGTGCGGGGCTGCCACCGCTTGGCGGCGGATGCGCCGATCCTCGCGTGCTGACGTCACTCGGGCTGCGCCTGGACCCCTCGCACGTGCCACATGTCCCTGCGCCAACCATCTTCGCCACAGGCGCTGCACCGTGGACACATCCCTATGGGTATCGGCTGCGATTTGACGAAGCGACCAACCTGCCCTTCTCAGCCCGATCACCATACCCCTCGTAAAGTCGTCTGTCTGCTGGAAATGCCTTCGTTGACGGCGGCCTGGCATTCTTAGCTATACACGTGTCCTGTGGCACACGACAACACGTTCTACAATGACTGTCGGCTGAGAAATCACGGTACGAAGTGGGCCATTCGCCAACGCCGTGTCCCATTTATCGTTCGCTACATGCGCAGCACAGTGGCGCATTTCACATCATGAGCATACCTCAGTGACGTCAGTCTACCCTGCAATTGGCATAAAGTTCTGACCACTCCTTCTTGGTGTTGCATTTGCTCTGTCCGTCAGTGTATTTTCGATCATGTATGTCTTATACATTGTTACCATACCGGCTACGATCAGAAATATTCATGAATTTGGGTTTTTGTTACTAAGTCCTTATCAGGGCCGAGTCATGAGAAAATCGGTATGTAAAGTCGGAGAATAAGGAATTACTGTCTACGCTATAAATAATTTTATAAGAAGCCCTAAGATCACAGAGTTGAAAGAAAACTAAATGGGAAGGCCTACAATGTAGAAAGCTCATAAAATTGATCGACAATAACATTACATTGACAATTGTGTGTTGTGATGTGCTTTGTCTTCTGTTGCCTCTCATCTCCGATAGATAGGATTACTGCTGCATACCGAGTATTTTTTTAAATACTTGCCTTACGTCGCACAGACACAGTTAAGTCTCATGGCAACGATGGGATAGGAAAGTGATATGAGTTTGAAGGAAGTGGCCTTGGCCTTAATTAAGGAATAGCTCCAGCATTTGCCTGGTGTGAAAATGGAAATCCACGGAATAACATCTTCAAGGCTGCCGACAGTGGGGTTCGAATCCACTATCTCCCGGATCAAAGCTCACAGCTGCGCGCCCCTAACCATACGGCCAACTCGCCCAGTCGTACGAATGTAACAGTATTGACGGGAAGTAGCTGGGGAGTTAGGTAACTTTCTTCCTTAGCATGTCATTCCTCTGTTTCATAAATTTCCCGATACTACTGGTACGTAACACACTGGTTCATCATAGTTTTCGAGCTATTCAATCCCTACTCTGAGGCACTGATTGGAATGAGAAGTGTACAAGTTTAACGGAATAATGGCAGAGAAGTGTTCACGGCTGTCTGCAGCCTGGCCATTGCAGCTCTGGAACTCTGGACTGTTAGATCGGCATCGTAGTACTGTTCGTTAAAAGTGAGAAAATGTGCAATTTTTCATTTGATCGAGTATTTTATATGATAACATTGCTTTCAATCGCTACATTCCTACTGACGTTTTTGTAATGACCTATGTTGACTTCTGTTAGGAAAACCACAAAGTCAGTCTTTTTGAGAATCCCGTAGCGAAGCACGGGTACATCAGCTAGTTAGGAATATAGTTATATATGAAAGGGAAAAACTGGAAATATATCTATATTTTTATATGCAGCTAAGTTGTTCCATTGTTTCAGTTACTTTCATATCTGCATGTTAAGTCATCAGCCCAGAGGCTGGTTGCATCCTCAAATGGCACCACCGAAGGTTATGCGGATATAAGGAAATTGCAAAAACCAATGGCAGCACCAAAATGAGGCGTACTAGGCAAGACGAGGAGCGAGGTAGTTTGCCATTGCTTTCCTCATTGGGTTAGAAAGTGCTATTGCAGCATGACTGACCCTATGAGCAACACCATAACACTCAGATGCACTAGTCGTGCTCTGAATGTCATTACTCAGCACCACCCATACCCCAGCAGCTTCCATATTGTCACAGCCATGGATGAGACTGGGACTTCGGGACTTCGGTGGAAGCTACACTTTACTCTGGCCTGTGCCAAGAGATGGATACAAAAGTACTGTATCCATCAAGAAATGGCAGCAGGCAATTACTTTCATAATTAATTAAAATTATTCTGTTTTCTGGTAAACATTCGAATGGTAAATGTAAAATTAAACAGATAACTAATGGCTGTACGGCTACCATATTTTCACTTCCCTTTCGTAATACATCCCTCTTGGTCACTCATTACTTAAATTATTATTATTTTATGAGTCCACCTCTGTGATGTACTCGTTAGTGTGATTAGCTACCATTCCCGGAACTAGGGATACGATTCCCAGCTCTGCCACGAAATTTGAAAAGTGGTACGAGGGTTTTTCTTTTTTTACGATTTGTTTTACGCCGCACCGACATAGATAAGTCTTATGGCGACGGTGGGATAGGAAAGGCCTAGGAGCGGGAAGGAAACGGCATTGGCCTTGATTAAGGTACAGCTCCAGCATTTGCCTGGTGTACAAATGGGAAATCGAGGAACACCATCTTCAGGGCTGCCGACAGTGGGGTTTGTACCCATTATCTCCCAAATGCAAGTTCACAGTTGCGCGCTCCTAACCGCACGGCCAACTCGCCCGGTGGTACGAGGTTTAGAACGGGGTCTACTCAGCCTCGGGGGGTCAGCTGAGTAGAGGGGGGTTCGATTTCCTCCTCAGCCATCCTCGAAGTGGTTTTCCGTGGTTTGCCACTTCTTCTCCAGGCAAATGCCGGGATAGTACCTAAGTTAAGGCCACGGCCGCTTCCTTCCCTCTTCCTTGTCTATCCCTTCCAATCTTCCCATCCCCCGCCGAGGCCCCTGTTCAGTATAGCAGGTGAGGCAACCTGGGTGAGGTACTGAGCCTCCTTCCCAGTTTCATTCCCCGATCCAATGTCTCACTCTCCAGGACACTGACCTTGAGGACGTAGAGGTGGAATCCCTTTCCGAATCTGAGAGAACACCAACCCTGGAGGGTGAACGGGCTTTTTTTTTTTTTTTTTTTTTTTTTGCAAGTTGCTTTATGTCGCACCGCCACAGACAGGTCTTATGGCGACGATGGGACAGGAAGGAGCTAGGAGTGGGAAGGAAGCGGCCGTGGCCTTAATTAGGGACAGCCCCAGCATTTGCCTGGTGTGAAAATGGGAAACCACGGAAAACCATCTTCAGGGCTGCCGACAGTGGGGCTCGAACTCACTATCTCCCGAATACTGGATACTGGCCGCTATTAAGCGACTGCAGCTATCGAGCTCGGTGGTGAACGGATTAAGAAAGGAAGAAAGAAAGATATCTTCCTGGTCTGGATTGCTCAAGGCAATCGAAAATATTTAACTACTCTAATGCATGTGGACGAAATACTATTTTTATTTATTTATGTACTGTTTTTTTAACTATCTGACGGTGAAATGACGACCCCGGTCTAGAAAGCCGAGAATAACAGCCGAGAGTATTCGTCGCGCTGACCACATGTCACTTCATAATTTTTGCACGCTTTCGGTCTGAGGAGCGATCACTTGGTTGGCTAAAGGCCTCTCAAGGTCGGTAGCGCCAGGACAAGAGTTGGAGACAGTCTGGTGCGCTTTTCGACACAATCACGAAAATTATTCCTCTAACAATATTTTCACTATAAAATACAGTCATTAAAGGAAATCAAAGAGAAATGTGGAAAGGGAATCACAATCCAAGGAGAAGAAATCAAAACCTTGAGATTTGCCGACGATATTGTTATTTTATCTGAGACTGCAGAAGATCTCGAGAAGTTACTGAATGGTATGGACGAAGTAAATAAATAAGTAAACAAATAAGTCCAAAACAAAAGTAATGGAGTGCAGTCGAACAAAGGCAGGCGATGCAGGAAATATTAGATTAGGAAATGAAGTCTTAAAGGAAGTAGATGAATATTGTTACTTGGGTAGTAAAATAACTAACGATGGCAGAAGTAAGAAGGACATAAAATGCAGACTAGCACAAGCAAGGAAGAGCTTTCTTCATCATCATCATCATCAGTTTACCCTCCAGGTTCGGCTTTTCCCTCGGACTCAGCGAGGGATCCCACCTCTACCACCTCAAGGGCAGTGTCCTGGAGCTTCAGACTCTGGGTCGGGGGATACAACTGGGGAGAATGACCAGTACCTCGCCCAGGCGGCCTCACCTGCTATGCTGAACAGGGGCGTTGTGGAGGGATGGGAAGATTGGAAGGGATAGGCAAGGAAGAGGGAAGGAAGCGGCCGTGGCCTTATGTTAGGTACCATCCCGGCATTCGCCTGGAGGAGAAGTGGGAAACCACGGAAGACCACTTCCAGGATGGCTGAGGTGGGAATCGAACTCACCTCTACTCAGTTGACCTCCCGAGGCTGAGTGAACCCCGTTCCAGCCCTCGTACCACTTTTCAAATTTCGTGGCAGAGCCGGGAATCGAACCCGGACCTCCGGGGGTGGCAGCTAATCACACTAACCACTACACCACAGAGGCGGACAAGAGCTTTCTTAAGAAAAGAAATTTGCTCACTTCGAGCACTGATATAGGAATTAGAATGATGTTTCTGAAGATTTTCATCTGGAGCGTGGCACTGTATGCAAGTGAAACATGGACGATAACTAGCTCAGAAAAAAAGAGAATAGAAGCTTTTGAAATGTGGTGTTACAGAAGAATGCTGAAGATGAGATGGATAGATCGAATCACGAATGAAGAGATATTGAATATCGAATTGGTGAGAGGAGATCGATTTGGCTAAATTTGACGAGAAGAAGAGATAGAATGATAGGACACATCTTAGGACACCCAGGACTTGTTCATTTGGTTTTTGAAGGAAGTGAAGGTGGTAAGATCGGTAGGGGTAGACGAAGGTATGAATATGACAAGCAGATTACAACAGATGTAGGATGCAATAGTTACGTAGAAATGAAAAGGTTAACACAGGATAGGGTGGCATGGAGGGCTGCATCAAACCAGTCTATGGACTAATGACTCAAACACACACACACACAACAAAATGCAGTATTTCTGAAAATTGCTGAGGAAAGTAAAATGACAAATTTCATGAGAATAGCTCGCGGCCCAATGTAATCATTTATAGCACGGCCCGGTACTCGCGAAACAGTGCCTTAAAAGATGGGCAAAAGTCTGGCTAGCGGAAACTGAGATAATGTATCGAATAGATGAGAGGCTATCTCAATAGTTACGTAAAGGGAAACTTGATCCAGACTGCAAAGAAATCCTAGAGAAAAAGCCTGGGAAGAACCGTAATAAAGGAAGTTCAACAAGAAGAGCCAAGCAGGAAATTAGTCAAACCAGTTCTTTCGATAAGACGGTCTCCAAGTTACATTCTCCAGTTTTGTGTTATCCTGACATCAATACCTTTTACGGTTTTCCTTATTCGAACATCGTGTTGTTGTTGTTGTTGTTTCTACTATGCCATGCAAACAGCTACACAATCTCATAAATTTAACGGCAACGCGGTATAGGTCGTGAAGCGGTAGGGTTGAATTCCAGAAATGCTGGGTTCGAATCTCACTGTCAGCAACTCTGAAAAAGGTTTTCCATGGTTTTCCATTGTCTCACCAAACGAAAGCTGGACCTTAATTAAGGACATGGCCACTATCTTCCCAGTCCTCTTAGTACTTTCCTCTCCCGGCACCATCAAAAACCTGCCTTGATGCGAGTTTAAGCAGACGAAAACCTACAATCTGTTTTCCAGTCAGTGGCCGGGTCAGGGATGGAGCGAATGAAGCCCCCATCTTACGGCGAGGATAGGAGTTGTGCCGGCTGCCGAGGCCTGTCGCACTCCCCTGGGGCAACGATTAATGACTAACAGATGAAATGAAATGATATTGGAGAATGTTGGTGGAATGAAAGATGACAGGGAAAACCGTAGTACCCGGAGAAAATTCTGCCCTGCCTCCGCTTTGTCCAGCACAAATCTCACATGGAGTGACCGGGATTCGAACCACGGAACCCAGCAGTGAGAGGCCGACGCGCTGCCACCTGAGCCACGGCGGCTTACAGTTTAAACAGATATCGAATGAAAAAATGATTCATATTAAAATTGTCTCATCTGTGCGATTATGATGTTTGTACTGATGAGGTGATCTGTACTTAGCTGAAGTTAGGATTGGAAAATATCTAGCCTCGTCGTAGAGTATATGTAGGGTGAAGGGGAATGTTATATCCCGATAACAGAGAATGATATTAGCAAGCCATACTAAGACCATTTTTATTTTTCAGACATACTGTGGGCACTGTGATGGTACGTTGTAAAACGCAATAATTTATATAAAAGAGCTAAGAACATGCGTCGCAGTACAGTGGCTTGCTTCTGTACGCTGTGAGTCATTGAGGTCGTAAGAGTAAGCGACCTGCTGTGACAAACACAACACACCTGGACCAAGGTAAGAGCGGTAGAATGAATCACAGCAACCACACGAACCGGTTATCTAACTTGATGTTTACAAACACTCCCTGTGTCACAGATACACACACTAAAGCCGTGGTTCTATTGTTATTTGCTTTAAGTCCCACTAACTACTTCTACGGTTTTCGGAGACGGCGAGGTGTCAGAATTTAGTCCCGCAGGAATTCTTTTACGTGCCAGTAAATCTACCGACAGGAGGCTGGCGTATTTAAGCACCTTCAAATACCACCGCACCGAGCCAGGATCAAACCTGACAAGTTGAGGTCAGAAGGCCAGCGTTTCAACCGTCTGAGACACTCAGCCCTGCTGCCATGGTTCTGTGGTTGATGGTCACCTATGTGTTCACAAGCACTCGACATGTGTCAAAGTAGAACGGAAAACACTGGCTTTTGTCCTTTTGACATGTCTTACAGCTGGGGTCGTCTGAAAGTTTGCGGTCGGAAGTGTAACCCTAGCAACCGTGCAGGTTATGATGTAAGGTGCGGATGGATGACCAGACAATGTTACCTAACAACTGTGCAGGTTGTGATGTAAGGTATGGATGGATGACCAGACAATGTTACCTAGCAACCGTGCAGGTTGTGATGTATGGATGGATGGCCAGACAATGTTACCTAGCAATCGTGCAGGCTGTGATATAAGGTATGGATGGATGACCAGACAATGTTACCTAGTAACCGTGCAGGCTGTGATGTAAGGTATGGCCAGACAATGTTACCTAGCAACCGTGCAGGTTGTGATGTAAGGTATGAATGGATATCCAGACAATGTTACCTAGCAACCGTGCAGGTTGTGATGTATGGATGGATGACCAGACAATGTTACCTAACAACCGTGCAGGCTGTGATATAAGGTATGGATGGATGACCAGACAATGTTACCTAGCAACCGTGCAGGTTGTGATATAAGGTATGGATGGATGACCAGACAATGTTACCTAGCAACCGTGCAGGTTGTGATGTAAGGTATGAATGGATATCCAGACAATGTTACCTAGCAACCGTGCAGGTTGTGATGTATGGATGGATGACCAGACAATGTTACCTAACAACCGTGCAGGCTGTGATGTAAGGTATGGATGGATGTCCAGACAATGTTACCCAGCAACCGTGCAGGCTGTGAAGTAAGGCATGGATGGATGACCAGACAATGTTACCTAGTAACCGTGCATTTTGTGATGTAAGGTATGAATGGATGGTCAGACACTGTCACCTAACAACCGTGCAGGCTGTGATGCAAGGTACGGATGGATGACCAGACAATGTTACCTAGTAACCGTGCAGGCTGTGATGTAAGGTATGGATGGATGACCAGACAATGTTACCTAGTAACCGTGCAGGCTGTGATGTAAAGTATGAATGGATGGCCAGACAATGTTACCTAACAACCGTGCAGGTTGTGATGTAAGGTATGGATGGATGACCAGACAATGTTACCTAGTAACCGTGCAGGCTGTGATGTAAGGTATGAATGGATGGCCAGACAATGTTACCTAGCAACCGTGCAGGTTGTGATGTAAGGTATGAATGGATATCCAGACAATGTTACCTAGCAACCGTGCAGGTTGTGATGTATGGATGGATGACCAGACAATGTTACCTAACAACCGTGCAGGCTGTGATATAAGGTATGGATGGATGACCAGACAATGTTACCTAGCAACCGTGCAGGTTGTGATATAAGGTATGGATGGATGACCAGACAATGTTACCTAGCAACCGTGCAGGTTGTGATGTAAGGTATGAATGGATATCCAGACAATGTTACCTAGCAACCGTACAGGTTGTGATGTATGGATGGATGACCAGACAATGTTACCTAGCAATCGTGCAGGCTGTGATGTAAGGTATGGATGGATGACCAGACAATGTTACCTAGCAATCGTGCAGGCTGTGATATAAGGTATGGATGGATGACCAGACAATGTTACCTAACAACCGTGCAGGTTGTGATGTATGGATGGATGACCAGACAATGTTACCTAGTAACCGTGCAGGCTGTGATGTAAGGTATGAATGGATGGCCAGACAATGTTACCTAGTAACTGTGCAGGCTGTGATGTAAGGTATGGATGGATGGCCAGACAATGTTACCCAGCAACCGTGCAGGCTGTGAAGTAAGATATAGATGGATGGTCAGACACTGCCACCTAACAACCGTGCAGGCTGTGAAGTAATATGTAGATGGATGGTTAGACACTGTCACCTAACAACCGTGCAGGCTGTGATGTAAGGTATGGATGGATGACCAGACAATGTTACCCAGCAACCGTGCAGGCGGTGAAGTAAGGTATGGATGGATGTCCAGATAGTGTTACCTAACAACTGTGCAGGCTGTGATGTAAAGTATGGATGGATGACCAGACAATGTTACTCAGCAACCGCGCAAGCTGTGATGTAAGGTATGAATGGATGACCAGACAATGTTACCCAGCAACCGTACAGGCTATGTCTTATGGCTGGTATCATCTGAAATTAACAGCCGTTGACAGTTGACCATGACCAAGAGACTTGTATAGTTGAATCTCGATATCTCGAACCTCCATTATTCAAATTTTCATTATCTCGAAGTAACTTAAATTTCCCGGCCATTTGTGTATTTATTTTCACGTGTATTTATTTTTCTATTACTCGAAATTCAGTTACACGAATTTCTCGCTTTCTCAAAGAAAATATTTCCTCCCTTGAAGCAAATAGTACTCTGTAACTCGAATTTTGTGCAACATTAACTGTGCAATACGGCATTTTGTGATTTATGAGGAACAGTTAACAACTAAAGAAAGGGTTACTGTGATGCTGGGAACTGATATGACGAGAACCGAACAACTAAAACTTCTAGTGGTCGGAAAATCGGCGAAACCTCGCTGTTTCTTGGGTGTGAATTAATTAGCGGCCACGTGCGAATGCAACCCCCAAAGTCGTGAATGGCAAGCTCCATTTACGAATCTCGGCTGCGTAGTATTGACGAGAAGTCTCAGCGTGAAGGGAGGAAAGGTTAACAGTAACCAACAGAAGAGACTAACGGATTTTTTCCAAAAGTGTTAACAAAGGTATGTTTCTTGTTTCACTACTGTATTGAAATTTCCTAACTCCTTTACTGAATTTACAAACATATAAAACTGCATTTAAATTGTAAAATATGAAATATCTGCATTTAAAGTGGAAAAATGAAAATTAATGTTCATTAAATAAAATACACAATCGTCGAACCTTGTACTCACACTTACTTCCTACCTGCTTACTTACACATACGTTATTACCGAGCTCGATAGCTGCAGTCGCTTAAGTGCGGCCAGTATGCAGTATTCGGGAGATAGTAGGTTCGAACCCCACTGTCGGCAGCCCTGAAAATGGTTTTCCGTGGTTTCCCATTTTCACACCAGGCAAATGCTGGGGCTGTACCTTAATTATGGCCTCGACCGCTTCTTCCCCACTCCTAGCCCTTCTCTGTCCCATCGTCGCCATAAGACCTACCTGTGTCGGTGCGACGTAAAGCAAATAGCATACGTTATTTGAAGGGCTCCAGCTACCACTCAGTGGAGCAATAATAAAATGAATATCTTGACTATCTCTAGGGTGTGGGGTAATAAGCTTACTTTTGACAACATACCATATAAGTTCTGGGAAAAGGAGATTGGCGTTCGGTTTCCCCATTAAATTTGAGGTTAAGTAATTTTACTGTAGAAATGAAACGCTAAATTAATTTGATAGAAGAAAATATATTCTTGAAACAACATATAAAATAGTGAGAACTGCTGCGATTAAAACAGACGAGAATATGAAATTATGACATTGCAACTGAAAGAAACTAGGCATGAATTTGGATTTTTCTTGACCGGACATTCAACAATTTATACGAAATATATCCCTCACTGTTTCACTTGACTGCACCTTCAACACTTTGAGTGTAATTACGACGTATTCCTTAGATCTGGTGTTTACTGTAGATGTGTCACGCTTAATTTGGTGATGTATCCATATGACTGCTTCTTTTCCAAATCATATGACTTCTTTGTAAGTCTGTATGGTATGACATTATTGCAAGTGTATCCTTCTATGACTCCATCACTGTTCACCATCCACTTCTTCTCTCTTCACCTTCCGTTTAACTAATGACTCCCGTTGACTGACTGAGGCCACTCCATCTTCGTTCACTTAATGGCCAACTGTGCCTCTCCTTCCAGTAGAATAATGACTGACGCTACAATATGCAGCCACCTTTTATAGACGTTGGTTGACGCACCTACGTTACCTCCAGAAATAACTATTATTTACTCCCACCTCGCGACAAATATTACATGTAATGGTGAAATAGCCTGGAGCGGCCAGGTATCTCCAAGACCGTGAGCGCAGTGCTAAATACTCACGATGACGTAGCGATGACTTGACAGTAATGCCAGCAGTATTGCACAATGTAACAATGTCACATCCAACATCTGATATATGACAATTCTCACTGTACATGTCTTTAGTGTTAATCTACCACACATACTGTATATATGCATACATTTAACTACAATCATGCAAGCTACAAGCATTGCAGAATTGAATTGAATAAGAATGATAATATAATAATAGTAATCTCACAGATAAAATAATAGTAATACGTACATAATAATAATAATAATAATAATAATAATAATAATAATAATAATAATAATAATAATAATAAAAGTACAGATAGCATGCTGTAACGGGATTTGAACCGTTACAGTATGTACTGTATCCTCTCTTCTAAAATTTTACTGTAATAAGGGTTATAATTAAAGTGATGCCGTAAAATAAAGTTAGTATATTTTTAATTACTGTTAAAAATCATGTATTCAGTATAAGTCCATAGATACATATGATTCAAATATGTACTACACATACTCAAAAACGATATTTTCTATATCTTGTAATTTCGATAAATCGAAATAAAATTTAGCTCCCGATGTGATTCGAGATAACCAGGTTCCACTGTATGATAATTTGATTTTCGCAAAGGGAAAAGTGGTTTCTTTTTTATTTTGGACCATAACAGGACGTTGACAACTATACCACAATGTAATAATACATTTCTAATACAGCCCTGAGTTTTCTATATAAATATCCCTTAAAACCTGTATACTAGTTGCCATCCAAGCATACACATGGAGATGAAATGGGATAGCTGGAAGAATATTTCTAGAATGGCGGGGAGTAGGATTCGAATCCAATGTTCTCCTCTATTGCAGAGTAGGTAATTAATATGGCAGTACATAATGTCTCTCTATTAAGTAATCAGCTCGGAGGCTGGTTGAATCCTCAAGCAGAACCACGTAGAACCACCAAAGGTATATGTAATTGTAGGGAAACTGCAAAAGCTGATGGTGGCGCTCTAATGAAGTGTGCTAGGCAAGATGAGGAGTAAGATAGGTAGCACAATGACCCTATGAGTAACATGTTTCATACCAGCAAAGCCACTGATGAGAGTGAGGCTTCAGTGGAAGCTACACCTTTCTCTTACCTATGCTAAGAGATAAACTCCAATATTTGCATCCGGGAGATAGTAGGTTCGAAACCCACTATCGGCACCCTGAAGATGGTTTTCCGTGGTTTCCCATTTTCACATCAGGCAAATGCTGGGGCTGTACCTTAATTAAGGCCACGGCCGCTTCCTTCCAACTCCTAGGCCTTTCCTATCCCATCGTCGCCATAAGACCTATCTGTGTCCGTGCGACGTAAAGCCCCTAGCAAAAAAACTCTAATATATTTCATCCGTCCAGAAATAGCAACAGTCAGCACGTAATGAAAGTTGCTTTACGTCGCACCGACACAGATAGGTCTCAATGGCGACGATAGGACGGGAAAGGGCTAGGAATGGGAAGGAAGCGGCCGTGGCCTTAATTAAGGTACAGCCCCAGCATTTGCCTGTTGTGAAATGGGAAACCACGGAAAACCATCTCCAGGGCTGCCGACAGTGGGGTTCGAATCAACTATCTCCCGAATACCGGATACTGGCCACAATAAGCGACTGCAGCTATCGAGCTCGGTAGCACGTAATGAAAATTATTAATATATTATACCCTCGTCTTAAATGAACCTCTCACAGGTCTAACAGTTAGTGTCGTAAGTTCGAACAAGAACACGATTTTACGAACAAGGTTAGAACTGGAAATATAAAATCCACAATTTTAGGTAAATAATCATAAAGTATGAGAATATATTCTTCATTTATTCCTAAAAATCGCAATCTTTTCCTTAATCACCGTTATCCTGTCGATTAGATTAGCAGGTTGCCTGTTTCTACCAATACGAGCGCTAATGTGAGTCAATGCGAGTTTCACAAGTAGCCTACGTTCGGTGTGAATATTTTTCAAAAAAAAAAAAAAGCCTGAGCATAATGAACCAAGGAACACGTAGCAGAAATAATTGTATAAATAAGTTAATTCGGCAGTCGCCTCTCTGGTGTAGTGGTTAGCGTAATTGGCTACCACTCACGGAGGCCCGGGCTTGATTCCCGGCTCTGCCACGAAATTTGAAAAGTGGTACGAGGGCTGGAATGGGGTCCACTTGGCCTCGGGAGGTTCACCGAGGTGGGTTCGATTTCCACTTCAGCCATCCTCGAAGTGGTTTTCCGTGTTTTCCCACTTCTCCTCCAGAAAAAATGGCGTATGGCTTTTAGTGCCAAGAGTGTCCGAGGACAAGTTCAGCTCGCCAGATGCAGGTCTTTCGATTTGACTCCCGTAGGCGACCTGCGTGTCGTGATGAGGATGAAATGATGAAGACGACACATACACCCATCCCCAGTGCCAGTGAAATTAACCAATTATGGTTAAAATTCCCGACCCTACCGGGAATAGAATCCGGGACCCTTGTGACCAAAGGCCAGCACGCTAACCATTTAGCCATGGAGCCGGACGTTCCTCCAGACAAATGCGGGGATGGTACCTAACTTAAAGCCACTGCCCGCTTCCTTCCCTGTTCCTTGCCTGCCCCTTCCAATATTCCCATCCCTCCACAATGCCCCTGTTCAGCATACCAGGTGAGGCCGCCTGGGCGAGGTACTGGCCCTACTCCCCAGTTGTATCACTAGCACCCCCGACCCAATCATTGGCGCTCCAGGACACAGCCCTCGAGGCGGTAGATGTGGGAGCCCCGTTGAGTCCGAGGAAAAAAAACCGACTCTTCCAACAGTTAAAAATATATAATTCTACAGTACTTGGCGTAACTCAATAAAATCAGGCGACGTATATCATATTAGCTACGGGAGCTCAGGAAAAAAAAATACAGAGGTCTAGTAGCACAATTTTAGGCTCGAGATAACATTTTATGATTTTTATGTTGTCCTAAACTTTTGACCGGTAATGTATGCTGAACAGGGGTCTAGTTGGGGGGAGGGGGGATGGGAAGATTGGAAGGGGTAGACAAGGAAGAGGGTAGAAAACGACCGTGGTCTTAAGTTAGGTATCATCCCAGCATTTGCCTGGAAGGGAAGTGGGGAAACCACGGAAAACCACTTCGAGGATGGCTGAGGTGGGAATCGAACCCCCTCTCTGGTCAGTTTACCTCCCGAGGCTGAGTGGGCCCCGTTCCAGCCCTCGTACCACGTTTCAAATTCTGTGGCAGAGACGGGAATCGAACCCGGGCCTCCGGGGGTGGCAGCTAACACACTAACCACTGCACTACAGAGGCTGACCTTTAAAATGTTAACTTAGATATTTCTGTTGTAAAACGGACCCAAGTGTTCTACGGTATGACTCGTAGCCCGTACTCCCTTCCGGGAGCTGAACCAGTATTTCTACAGCTCAGCAGTCCGGTTTCTTGGCAGAATTGTCTGCGTCTTGGCCCTCGGTTCAGAGGGCTGCAGGTCTGATTCCCGGCCGGGTCAGTGATTTTAATCTTGAATTGTTTGTGCTGTCCTCAACATTTCTGCAACTCAACACTATCTTATACCACAATAACACAGTTTTCGCATACGGCAGGTCACCTTTAAAAGGTCTGCGGGACCACAAATACAGTAGTCTCAAATTGCTTCCTCTTGCTTTGTTCCAGCTTCTCTTAGCAGCGTGGATGTAGAGGAGAGAAGTGTGGGACAGAAGTATACCGATATAGAAAAGGCTAGGAAAACAACAGATAGGGAATCTGCCACTTGGGCGACTGCCCTAAATGCAGATCAGTAGTGATTGATTGATTGATTGATTGATTGATTGATTGATTGATTGATTGATTGATTGATTGATTGATTGATTGATTGATTGATTGATTGATTGATTGATTGATTGATTGATTGATTGATTGATTGATTGATTGATAATCGAAATCAGAAATTATAAAGTCATCGTACGACTCTTGCACTTGGATAACCCGTGCTAAACTGTGTTAGCTGTCCAATTTCTAATCTGAGCTTGTCCATCTTTCCTTCAATTCTTCTCTCTCCTGTTGACTTCTGAATGGGTTTCTTGTTGATGATGTCACTCCTTGCCGGAACGGGCGGATTATGGAGTTCCAAGATAATACCAACTCCAACGAAGATTAGATCTCTGATATTTTTACGGTCGTCATTATTAGAAATGTTGACTGTCATGACTTCATTCACCTTATGTAACATCTCCCCTGTTACAAATATTTCTGCTTTTGTCTGCCGAACATCTATTTCTTTTTATTAGCTATTCCTGGTGAGGACTCCAAACACTGTTTGCATATTCCAATAATGGACGAACCATACTTAAGTAACCTTTCTCTTTTAATTCTTCGTTGCATCCTTTAAGTAGCCTCATTATGACATATAACGATCTGTATGCTTTCCCAACAATGTCATCAACATGACCCATTCTGAGCAAATTACTTTCAATCTTAGTACTTGCACTTGCCATCTTTTGATACAATTACCTCATCCGAAGCATATTTAAATTCAGTTTTTAAGTTCGTGTTTGTAAATGTGTAGGTTATTGTAAATAAATATTTTTTGTAAATAAATTAATTACATCCCCTAGTCTATGGAGATTTGGACAGCCGAAATAGGGGACTGCCTGTAGGGGTAAAGTACAGTGGGGACTTTGAGGGCACTGGGACAGCTACGGTAGCTGTGAAGGCCCTTCAGAAACTCTGAAAAGCGGTGGCAAAAGGGGCTCTGGTAAAGACGCAGCAGGTCGTTCTGCACGTTAGGTACCAAAATGAGTTAAAAAAAGCAATGTGAATTTGAATCTTGTAGTACTTGTATAGTACTTTTTGAAGTGATTCCACATACGTTTTATATGAGTTTATTATATAAGTACAGAAGATATTAAGTTATGAGCAGAATTTTGTAAATAATATAAATTTATTAAGGATGAGCTGTGTGTTTAATAGAAAAATTTTAAATTGTATAATACTGTATTGTAGGAAAATATCTTCTTTTCTTTTTAATTTAAAATGTAGTTGATGAGAATAATGTATTTTTGTGTATCATTTGCCACCGAGGAAGAAACCACATTTGCAGACAAAGTATTTTGATTTGATTTTGATTAATTTCGCTCATTTAATATAAGAACGTTATAACTCAAAAACAGCCTATTCTGAGTTATGTACCTATACCATTTTATTGGTTCTTGTATGCACTTTTAGTTTGTATACGTAACCTAAAACAGGAAGTTTTTGAGTTATGATGTTGTAGTACTAAATGAACGAAATGTGCGCTTAAAGACGTTCAGTACACTGTCAACCGACTGAATGTCCACTTGTGTTCTTTCATATCACTGAAGCTCAGTTACTTGTACTTCAGGCATCTGCACTTCAGACCATTCTCCACCATTCCACGTTCTAAAGCTACCGCCTACCTGATCTTCTCGATACCATCAGAAGTACAGTGGCTACTGACAAACAACGGACTTGTTTGATCAAAAATATTCTTGGTCCATTCTATGCCCAAAAGGGTTGACACAAGTTATACATAGGAGTGACATAAATACGAAGTAATAAAACCTAGTGTGGCATTGTTATATTTTCAGTGAGTGTTATGAACACGTACTGTATTTCGCAGAACAAAAGAGCACTTGACAGCGAGTTTCTGTATTATGTTTTGCAAATGCTTGTTTTTCTAGCTGCAGAGCTATAGGTATGAATAGGTCCCGGATATTTATGACATGTCATATTTTATCTCTTTATATTATTCGTTCGTAATCGGTTTTACCTCCAGGGTCGGTTTTTCCCTCGGACTCAGCGAGGGATCCCACCTCTACCGCCTGAAGGGCAGTGTCCTGGAGCTTCAGACTCTGGGTTTGGTAATACGACTGGGAAGGATGACCAGTAGCTCGCCCAGGCGGCCTCACCTGCTATGCTGAATAGGGGCCTTGCGGGGTGATGGGAAGTTTGGAAAGGATAGACAAGGAAGAGGGAAGGAAGCGGCCGTGGCCTTAAGTTTTTTTTCTTTTTTTTTTTTTTTTTGCTAGGGGCTTTACGTCGCACCGACACAGATAGGTCTTATGGCGACGATGGGATAGGAAAGGCCTAGGAGTTGGAAGGAAGCGGCCGTGGCCTTAATTAAGGTACAGCCCCAGCATTTGCCTGGTGTGAAAATGGAAAACCACGGAAAACCATCTTCAGGGCTGCCGATAGTGGGATTCGAACCTACTATATCCCGGATGCAAGCTCACAGCCGCGCGCCTCTACGCGCACGGCCAACTCGCCCGGTGGGCCATAAGTTAGGTACCATCCCGGCATTTGCCTGGAAAAGAAATGGGAAGCCACGCAAAACCACTTCCAGGATGGCTGAGGTGGGAATCGAACCCACCTCTACTCAGTTGACCTCCCGAGGCTGAGTGGACCCCGTTCCAGCCCTCGTACCACTTTCCAAATTTCGTGGCAGAGCCGGAAATCGAACCCGGGCCTCTGGGGGTGGCAGCTAATCACACTAACCACTACACCACAGGGGCAGACTCTTTATATTATTTCCATGGAAAATACAAGTTAAGCATGATTTTATCTACGGCTACTAAAATTATGCAATTTTCACGGGTCATAAAGTCATATTAGGCTCTTTTAAGTTTTTTGTAATTTTCCAGTAATTTTTCATATCAGGGTCATATTTCCCCGTGAATTCTCGTATTTTTGTCATGTGTTTATATTTTTATTCCATTTCCGCATACCTGCTTCAGCCGTCTCAAATACGGATTTCTAACATTATCTTTCTTAGAAATATATTTTTATGTGAATCAGGAGAGTAAGCTGTGACAGATGCATATAAAGCGACAGAATAGTGAGCTTCAGTTGAACTCTAATGATTTGACGCACTTCAAATATGGCCCAATAACATTCTGCGATGTTGAGCGGTCTTTTTCCCGTTACAAGTCAATGTTGCGTGAAAATAGAAGCTCGTTCCTATTTGTAAACTTTAAAATACAGTATATGCCATTTGCTATTCGAATTACAGTATTTCTGATCGCCCATCAAATTGTTACATTTATTTCATTCTGTGCAGAGTCAAGAGTTAGCTCTGGAATGAGTAATTAAATAAATTCAAAATATAATAATAAAAATATTATTACTTATTTATCATCATCATCATCATCATCATCTGTTTACCCTCCAGGTTCGGCTTTTCCCTCGGACTCAGCGAGGGATCCCACCTCTACCGCCTCAAGGGCAGTGTCCTGGAGCTTCAGACTCTTGGTCGGGGGATACAACTGGGGAGTATGACCAGTACCTCGCCCAGGTGGCCTCACCTGCTAAGCTGAACAGGGGCCTTGTGGAGGGATGGGAAGATTGGAAGGTATAGGCAAGGAGGATGGAAGGAAGCGGCCGTGGCCTTAAGTTAGGTACCATCCCGGCATTCGCCTGGAGGAGAAGTGGGAAACCACGGAAAACCACTTCCAGGATGGCTGAGGTGGGAATCGAACCCACCTCTACTCAGTTGACCTCACGAGGCTGAGTGGACCCCGTTCCAGCCCTCGTACCACTTTTCAAATTTCGTGGCAGAGCCGGGAATCGAACCCGGACCTCCGGGGGTGGCAGCTAATCACGCTAACCACTACACCACGGAGGCGGACTATTACTTATTTATCATTATTGAAATTTCTAGATTCTGAAAACATATTTTCAATATAATGTTAATTTAAACAGGGGAAACATTTTGAAGATTTCGAAAAACGTGACCAAAAAATTTTAAAGTCATATTTATTGTCATATTTTAATACATTTTTCGGTCATAAATGCTTGCATATTTCTAACATTTTTAGGTCATAAACATCCGGGCCCTAGTTATGAATGAACAACGTATATGTTACAAATCCAATGAGTATTTCTGTTTTCATAGTGTCAAAAATTAAAGTTTACTTTTCTACACTGCAATGGATAAATATTTCTTTCCATGACGGTATCTGTTCTGCCCTTGAGACGGTAGAGTTGGGATCCCTCGCTGTATCCGAGGGAAAAACGAAATCTGGAGGGCAAACGGACTAAGAAAGAAAGAAAGAAAGAAAAGAAAGAAAGAAAGAAAGAAAGAAAGAAGACTCTGTCAGTTACTGACGTTAAAAATAGAAGTAGCCCTGTCCATAGTTGCCTACATTATCGCAAAATGAGCACCTTGCCGGCGTATTGACTGATAAGCAGAGAGTAACGGTAGCGCAGGTACTTCCCCAGTATCGATTCATGACTCAGAGTAATTTGACTAGTCATGCTGGAGTACAGTCCCCTTTGAACTTAGCGAAGGTTATCATCTCTGACGTCCAGTAAGACCACGACTTCATTCGAATGAACATAAAACATATGTTACATTACTGAACTACAGGCTTCTAAGCGGTATTATCATAGGCTGTTGAATTATAGCAAGTTTAGATATTGAACAAAATCGTGAAAAAATTGGTAGGTCAGTAACTGAGAGGCTTAGTCATTTGTCCGCGATGGATTCCATCTCGTTCGGGCGCTTGCTCCCCAGGTTTCATCAAAGTGACCGAAGCTACCACCTCCCACGTTAGACAATATTTAGGACAGAACCAAGAGAGTTGTTCGCGTGATTTGTACCACGTAGCCGCGAACTTGCATTTGAAACACGGTGGGTTCGAGCTCACCTCTCGGCAGTCGTGAAGGTTTTCCATGATTTCCTATTTTCACACCAGGCAAATGCTGGGGTTGTGACTTAATTAAGACCACGGTCACTTGCCTCCTAGACCTAGCCCTGTCCAACTCCATCGTCCTCATAAGATGTGTCTGTGTCGGTGCGACGTAAAACGATTATCTTAAAAATTAACATCATCTTGGGCTACAGGAGGGAATATACCCAAAATTCAATAATAATACACTGACTGACAGAGCAAATGCAACACCAAGAAGGAGTGGTCAGAACTTTATGCCAATTGCAGGGTAGACTGACGTCACTGAGGTATGCTCATGATGTGAAATGCGCCGCTGTGCTGCGCACGTAGCGAACGATAAATGGGACACGGCGTTGGCGAATGGCCCACTTCGTACCGTGATTTCTCAGCCGACAGTCATTGTAGAACGTGTTGTCGTGTGCCACAGGACACGTGTATAGCTAAGAATGCCAGGCCGCCGTCAACGGAGGCATTTCCAGCAGACAGACGACTTTACGAGGGGTATGGTGATCGGGCTGAGAAGGGCAGGTTGGTCGCTTCGTCAAATCGCAGCCGATACCCATAGGGATGTGTCCACGGTGCAGCGCCTGTGTCGAAGATGGTTGGCGCAGGGACATGTGGCACGTGCGAGGGGTCCAGGCGCAGCCCGAGTGAGGTCAGAACGCGAGGATCGGCGCATCCGCCGCCAAGCGGTGGCAGCCCCGCACGCCACGTCAACCGCCATTCTTCAGCATGTGCAAAACACCCTGGCTGTTCCAATATCGACCAGAACAATTTCCCGTCGATTGGTTGAAGGAGGCCTGCACTCCCGGGGTCCGCTCAGAAGACTACCATTGACTCCACAGCATAGACGTGCACGCCTGGCATGGTGCCGGGCTAGAGCGACTTGGATGAGGGAATGGCGGAACGTCGTGTTCTCCGATGAGTCACGCTTCTGTTCTGTCAGTGATAGTCACCGCAGACGAGTGTGGCGTCGGCGTGGAGAAAGGTCAAATCCGGCAGTAACTGTGGAGCGCCCTACCGCTAGACAACGCGGCATCATGGTTTGGGGCGCTACTGCGTATGATTCCACGTCACCTCTAGTGCGTATTCAAGGCACGTTAAATGCCCACCGCTACGTGCAGCATGTGCTTCGGCCGGTGGCACTCCCGTACCTTCAGGGGCTGCCCAATGCTCTGTTTCAGCAGGATAATGCCCGCCCACACACTGCTCGCATCTCCCAACAGGCTCTAAGAGGTGTACAGATGCTTCCGTGGCCAGCGTACTCTCCGGATCTCTCACCAATCGAACACGTGTGGGATCTCATTGGACGCCGTTTGCAAACTCTGCCCCAGCCTCGTACGGACGACCAACTGTGGCAAATGGTTGACAGAGAATGGAGAACCATCCCTCAGGACACCATCCGCACTCTTATTGACTCTGTACCTCGACGTGTTTTTGCGTGCATCGCCGCTCGCGGAGGTCCTACATCCTACTGAGTCGATGCCGTGCGCATTGTGTAACCTGCATATCGGTTTGAAATAAACATCAATTATTCGTCCATGCCGTCTCTGTTTTTTCCCCAACTTTCATCCCTTTCGAACCACTCCTTCTTGGTGTTGCATTTGCTCTGTCAGTCAGTGTAATAATAATAATAATAATAATAATAATAATAATAATAATAATAATAATAATAATAATAATAATAATAAGTCCGATCTGTGGTGTAGAGGTTAGTGTGATTGGCTGCCACCCCTGCCATCCCCGGAGGCCCGGGTTCGATTCCCGCACGAAATCTGAAAAGGGAAATGAGGGCTGGAACGGGGTCCACTCAGCCTCGTGAGGTCAACTTAGTAGAGAGGGTTCGATTTTCACCTCAGCCATCCTCGAAATGGTTTTCCGTGGTTTTCCAGTTCTCCTCCAGGCAAATATCGAAAGAGTACCTAACTTAAGGCCACAGCTGCTTCCTTCCATCTTCCTTGCCTATCCCTTCCGATCTTTCAATCCCCCGACAAGGCCCTTGTTCAGCATAGCAGGTAAGGCCGACTGGGCGATGTACTGGTCTTCCTCCCCAGTTGTATCCTCACAACTCAAAGTCTGATGCTCCAGGACACTGCCCTTTGGCAATATAGGTTGGATCCCTCGCTGAGTCCGAGAGAAAAAACAACCCTGGATGGTAAACAGATTAAGAAATAATAATAATAATAATAATAATAATAATTGTACCGGAGGTACACCTACACCGTTCATTTAAACTGAGCGCCGTTTAGAAAGCCATCTGTAAATTGAATATGAACCTTGAACTGTGTATCAAAAGAAGTTTCGAACTTTATCTTCAGATGTCTCTATTGTCGACTTTTGTGCCCCTTCTGGTGGGAGGATGGACAATTAATCTTCAAAGAAATTTGTAATTTCTATGTTTACTGAAATGTTTGTAGATTGTTTTTTTTGTGTTCTAAGGTTACTAGCACTGCTATGTCTTCTTTCTTCACGAAATTATCAACCAATCAGAAATGTTGGATATTTATTAAATTAGCCAATCAGAATTGAGGGTGTGTACAGGCCTTCGGCCTAGAGAGTTGTGGAATCTCCCCCCCCCCCCCCCCGCTTTTGGGCCATGTTGTCTTTCCATCGCTCCAGTCAGGAGGTTTAGAGTGCGTACGTAGTGGAGGCAGGGTACAAGCCTTGACCAGCGTCGGAAGGCTCACCAGATCACGGTAATGGCAGACATCTTTTATTTAGGTGATAGTTTCAGAAAGCTGACTTGAGGGGAAAGTTTCAAAATTCTTTCCTAATGTAAAATTCTAAAGTTAAACATCATCTTTTAAATGTAAATTCTCAAACAAGTTTAAGGACTTTATTTCAACTTAGGGAATAAAAAGTGCCCACCCTCCTTTAATTCCCATTCAACTTGGTATTGGTGTGACTATGATAACACTTAAAATTTATCTCTGTAGCATAGGCTTAGCCTCTGTTAACTTAGGGCCATGAGCCCAAATAGGATTTTAAGTGTTTCGAAGTGAATTTCAAAGGAGTGCAAATGTTCGCCTTCTCGCATTTTGGTTTATGGCCGATATCTTGAACCTCTCCTTTTTGATCACTAAGGCCATGTAGAATGGGCACTTATTGCCTCTGTTAAAATTTAACTATTCATAGCTAAGTGTAAATCAGACTGTCGAGCGGGAAAGGCGGTAAATCTATTTTAAAATGGTCTAATTGTAAAATTTGGATTAGCAAATTGTGCCTTGGAGGGGCTAGATTGTAATAAGTTTAGGAGAGCTATGTACTAGCGTACGGTAGTAACTGAATGGAGCAATGGTGATCTTTTGAATAATGTAACTTGGAGCTACAAGCTCATTTCTGCAACTTATTGTGTACCTGATCTTTCTTGTTAATTGAGCCAACGAGCTCCTGATTTCTTGTTGTTTACCAAAGTTTAAAATCTGAATGAAAACAAGAAGGGAAAGAAATAAAATTTCTTATTTTAGTGTTTTAAATTACGCTTTGATCTTTTCTCTATCCACCCATTCACGTCCGCACCTTCTTACACCTCTGAAATCTACCATAACACGATAACAACATAATAATAATAATAATAATAATAATAATAATAATAATAATAATAATAATAATAATAATAATACACTCACCAATTTTGAAATCCCACGTATTGGTGAATGCCAGATTGATATTAAAAACAAAACTAAGGCAGCAATTCACTCCCTCCTACCTACCCGCATGCTTTTCTATACCAAAACTAACGTTATGAAGTTACGTTTATACGTATACTTGTGCTGTTGCAAACTCGTGTATCACGGTTGGTACTCAACATCCACCTGCAAGCTAGTTGCTTTACGTCGCACCGACACAGATAGGTCTTACGGCGACGATGGGACAGGGAAGGGCTAGGAGTGGAAAGGAAGCGGCCGTGGCCTTAATTAAGGTACAGCCCCAGCATTTGCCTAGTGTGGAAATGGGAAACCACGGAAAACCATTTTTAGGGCTGCCGACAGTAGGGTTCGAACCTACTATCTCCCGAATTCTGGATACTGGCCGCACAATCGAGTTCGGTCCACCTGCAAGCAGCTCTGGAAGATGCATTCATTGAGAGCTGTATTCATTCTATGAAAGTTGTTCGAGGTTTATTAAAGTTTTTGCTCATTTATTTCGAAATAGAAGTTTAGAAGTGTCAGTTCGCGTGGCCACTTCCATAGGTGAAGAATAAGGGACGGGAGTTTCTAAGAAGAGGGACATTGCAGAATCCTGAGGGATGCACAGAGTGCAAAATTATAAGTCGTAATTCAGTCCTCGTCCGCCTCTGTGGTGTAGTGGTTAGCGTGATTGGCTGCCACCCCCGGAGGCCCGAGTGCGATTCCCGGCTCTGCCATGAAATTTGAAAAGTGGTACGAGGGATGGTATGGGGTCCACTCAGCCTTGGGAGATCAACTGAGAAGAAGGGGGTTCGATTCCCAAATCAGCCATCCTCAAAGTGGTTTTCCGTGATTTCCCACTTCTCCAGGCAAATGCTAGAATGGTACTTCACTTAAAGCCCCTGCCACCTCCCTCCCTCTCCCCTGTCTATTCCCTTCCAGTCTTCCCCTCCACCCATAAGACCCCTGTTCATAGCAGATAGGGCCGCCTGGGAGAGGTACTGGTCCTCCTTCCCAGTTGTATCTCCCGACCCAAAGTTTCACGCTCCAGGACACTGCATTTGAGGCGGTAGAGGTGTGATCCCTAGCTATGTTCGGGGGGGGGGGGGGGAATCAACCCTGGAGGATAAACGGATTAAGAAAGAAAGAAAGAAAGAAAGAAAGAAAGAAAACAAAAGAGAGCACTTTTATAACAAGTGGTCTTAAGTCTTCAAGGTAGAATAGAGAGAGACAAAAATATTTTGTGGTGTGTTTTTTTACGGGTATATTTCTAGAATCACATAATATATTTTCTTTTACTGGTTAATTGGATATTGTACCACTTCCTACTGAAAATTGTAAGCGCCGTGCTGAGTGGCTCAGAAGGTTGAGGCACTGGCCTTCTGAGCCCAACTTGGCAGGTTCGATCCCGCCTCAGTCCGGTGGTCTTTGAAGGTGCTCAAATACGTCAGCCTCGTGTCGGTAGATTTACTGGCACGTAAAATAACTCATGCGGGACTGAATTCCGGCACCTCGGCGTCTCCGAAAACCATAAAGTAGTTAGTGGGACGTAAAGCAAATAACATTATTATTATTAAAACTGTAAGCAAATAATAGTGTCTTACTTTTACCGGTGCGGTACTTCCTGATTTCACCTCTTGCCGTGTTGTGTGACTCAGTCGATTAAGGAGCTGGCTTTCTGAGCCCAAGCTGGCAGGTTCGATCCTCGCTCAGTTCGGTGTTCAAAAACGTCAGCTCTGTGTCTGTAACGTAAAAGAACTCCTGCAGGACAAAATTCCAGCACCTAGGCGTCTCTTTAAAAGTAGCTAGTGGGGCGTAAAACCAATAATGTTATTGTTACGGAGTTATCCGTGGTAGTTAGAGGTGAAAGAAGGTGCTGGGTGGAATAGGTCTCAACAACGAAATTAAAATTAATTAAAAATTTAACAAAGGTTATATTTTCTTTTCGAGATCAAGAAATAACAAGTATAACAGGAACTCAGTTGTATATCAACAAATTAAGAATGTACAATTACAATTTGTTAATGGTTTTGGGCTTCGAGCCCCCGGACACACAATCCTTGAGCAAAGAGCCCAACTTTACTTATGTACAAGGTTCAACAAAGGGGCAGAAAACCCCAATCATACCAAGGAGCACTAGCTCCCAATTGCCCAGTAAAGCCTCCTCGAGGCACACAGAACTCAAATTTAAGAAAGAGCAACCCGCTCTCAAAGTTCAAGCCCATCAACGGCCACACCAAACTCCACCTTCAAGCTGTCCTCCGGACACATAAAAACAGGGGTAAAAATACCCAACCTACTGAGGACTATTCAGTAAAGAAACAGGACAATGACATGGCCCCAAAATACCAACTTGAGTGGAGGCGTACTCAGCACTCCTAATACACTTTATTAAAACCTAATTTGGCTCTAGGCCGCTTATGCAAGGGCTAATCCAATACTAGATAGATAGATAGATAGACATGATTTATTTTAACTGGCAAAGTTAGGGACACGTGTCCCTGTCTTACACTTAACCAGTGAAATACATAATTAACATAAAAATATATAACATACTGAATAAATGAAAAAAGAGACTGAAACAAATTACTACGGTACTATGCTATCCTGCTGTACATAAAAATAACTATTATAATACACAAATATAAATTAACATTTTGCTTCCTGCGAAGAAATTAACATACAACAAAGAACGAATTACAATTTCAATAATAATAATAATAATAATAATAATAATAATAATAATAATAATATATAATCATAATATAATAATAATAATATACAGGGTGTTAGGTGTATACGTGCAGATATTAAGCTAGTCGGCTAAGAAAAATACATCTCATAATATATGCTATGTACTTTTTACCTTGTCCTATTAGTTTGCCCATAACTGAGCCAAATATTTCAGGACCTAATGTGTTTTGAACGGCCGTAGCAGGATACGCCGGTGATGTCATTCTGTCCACGCGTAGCGGAAGTACAGTAGCCGAGTATAGGGCTTGTTGAACCTGTTTCTTATCGCAGGCCAACACATGTTGTTGTGCACTTCCCCTGAAGGCTTGGCAAGTAGAAGAGGATGATTCACGTGCCAGGTCACTTGCTGTACTCGAAAACCGGTGTAGGGTACTCTGTGTGAAAAGTACACAGAATCCTTACAGTGACGTCGAAGATCCGTACAAGCACATACGTGCGAATCAAGTGTTGTGTATTTGTGTGCGATTTTTAAGACGTCAATGGCATTACTCAGTGATCCAAGCTGACAAAATGAAAGGAAATGGTTAATAAGTAAATGAAATATGGGCGCAACATTTCTGTGCTGTTATTGCGACAGTCTAGGATGAATTTCTGGCAATAGATAATGCGGGTTGTCTATGATTATTCATAAACTTTTTAGGTCATTGAAAGGACGGTGGACACTGAAAGAAAAGGCTATAAGTATTCAGTGAAATGTTTATTAATGAGACAAATGTCAAAAACCGTAGTTGCATCATCGTGAACATTGCTCGAAGGAAAAAGTCCTACTGTGGAATTGCCGCCGGGCATTTCTAATAGAAGGCTTATTCTTCTTTTTCCTAATTTGTTTACCTTCCAGGGTTGGTTTTTCATGGGACTCAGCAAGGGATCCTACCTCTACCGCCTCAAGGGTAGTGTCCTGGAGCGTGAGACATTGGATTGGGGATACAACTGGGGAGAATGACCAGTACCTCACCCAGGCGGCCTCACCTGCTATGCTGAACAGGGGCCTTGCGGGGGTATGGGAAGATTAGAAAGGATAGACAAGGAAGAGGGAAGGAAGCGGCCGTGGCCTTAAGTTAGATACCATCCCGGCATTTGCCTGGAGAAGGGGGGAACTACGGGAAACAACTTTCAGGATGGCTGAGGTGGGAATCGGACCACCTCTACTCATTTGACCTCCCGAGGCTAAGTGGACCCCGTTCCAGCCCTCGTACCACTTTTCAAATTTCTTGTCAGAGCTGGAAATCGAACCCGAGCTTCGGGGGTGGCAGCTAATCACACTAACCACTGCACCACAGAGGCGGACGGAAGGCTTATTACTGAACAGTAAGTACCGATAGGTAAAATGATGACTGTAATGGACCCGTTTAATTAGAACTTCGGTAAAAATACTACTACTACTACTACTACTACTACTACTACTACTACTAATAATAATAATAATAATAATAATAATAATAATAATAATAATAATATCTTTACGTTACGTTTCACGGTTTTTGGAGACGCTGAAATGCCAGAATTTTTTGATCGCAGTATTTTTTAATGCAAATAAATCTACAGACACGAGACTGACGTATTTGAGCACCTTCAAATACCACCGGACTGAGCCAAGACCAAGCCTCCCAAGTTGGGTTCAGAAGGCCAGCACTTTACGCAGTGCTGCACCAATCATCTTGCCGGGCTGAGTGGCTCAGACGGTTGAGGCACTGGCCTTCTGAGTCCAGTCTTGACAAGGTGCTCAAATACGTCAGCCTTGTGTCAGTAGATTTACTGGTACGTGAAGAACTCCTATGGTACTAAATTCCTGCAAATCCGCGTCTCCGAAAACCGTGAAAAGTAGTTAGTGGGACGTAAAGCCAATGACATTATTATCATCATCTTACCTGCACAGTTCATAGGGGTATCTTACCTGGAGTTCCTCATAGGTACGTTATTAGAGCTTTCAGAGGACGCTCCGTTTCGACTACGCCGAAACATGTGGTTTTTACACGATGGTCCACCACCTGATATAAGCCACTTACTGCGTGATCATTTGGATCAGTCCTTTGGTCTATGGCGAATAGGACGACATGGACCCATCAATTGGCCCGCCAGATCTCCAATGGATATTACGGAAGACTGGATTCGGAGAAGTGATTTTCTTTTGTTAGTTGCTTTACGTCGCACCAACACAGAGAGGTCTTATGGCGACAATCGGACAAGGAAGGCCTAGGAATGGTAAGAAAGTGGTCGTGGCCTTAATTAAGGTTCAACCTCCGCAATGCCTGGTGTGAACTTGGGAAACCACGGAAAACCATCTTCAGGGCTGCCGACATTGGGGTTCGAAGCCCCAATCTCCCGGATGCGAGCTCACAGCTGTGCGCTCCTAACCGCATGGCCAACTCGCCGGGTACGGAGAAGTGAAGCCTGCAGAGTAGTCCAGGGTGGTCACTTGAACAATTGCTACGTGTTTCACATTGGTATGTCAGATGTTACACCATTTCTGCAGCGTATTGAGTTGGGAGTTCAGTTCTCAATCGATGTAGTATTTTGAGTCTCGATAGTTCGATATTCTCATAAATCCGAGCAGAAAAATTGAAGTACCGGTAACAAAAATTATAAATCTAGAGTTTCAGTTCGCGATTGCCTTGTACGTGGCGCAAGCTGAACACAACACACGGAAGACGTGCTTGTTAAAACGCTAGATATTGACCTTGAACACAGCATGGCAGTCCTTCATTCTACACTGTACTGGTTTGGGTACATTGCGTGTGTATGTTTGATGTTTATACACAAAACCTGTTTGTCACACTTTGTCCTCTAGTGCTAACCACAATACGAAGATACACCTAACTCATCGCAAAGAGACCTGGTGCTGGACTTACGCATACTATCCTGTAGTAAACTACTGCGAGCGATGTAGGCACGGGTGAAGTACATTTCATCTTGTTTCCTCCTACACCACGCATATTTTACTATTTTCTTCCCTGCCTTTCAGCTCCTAATGACTTGTTGATAATAATACCGGTAATGTTATTTGCTTTACGTCCCACTAACTACTCTTACTGTTTTTGGAGGCGCTGAGGTGCTGTAATTTAGTCTCGCAGGAGTTCTTTTTACGCGCCAGTAAATCTACCGACACGAGGCTGACTTATTTGAGCATCTTCCAATACCATCGGACTGAGCCAAGATCGAGCCTGCCAAGTTGGGGTCAGAAGGCCAGCGCCTCAACCGTCTGAGCCACTCTGCCCGGCAGCAAAAATTATTATTATTATTATTATTATTATTATTATTATTATTATTATTATTATTATTATTATTACCGGGCGAGTTGGCCGTGCGGTTAGAGACGCATGGCTGAGAGCTTGCATACCGGAGATAATGGGTTCGAATCCCACTGTCGGCAGCCCAGAAGATGGTTTTCCGTGGTTTCCCATTTTCACACCAGGCAAATGCTAGGGCTGTACCTTAATTAAGGCCACGGCCGCCTCCTTCCAACTCCTAGGCCTTTGCTATCCCATCGTCCTATAAGACCTATCTGTATCGGTGCGTTGCACCGACACAGATAGGTTTTATGGCGACAGATATAAGGACTAGGATCGGGAAGGAAGCAACCGTGGTCTTAATTAAGGTACAGCCCTAGCATTTGCCTGGTGTGAACATGACAAACCACGGAAAATCATCTTTAAAGCTGCCGACAGAGGGATTCGAACCCAGTACATCCCGATTATTGGATACTGTTCGAACTTTAGCGACTGCTACTATCAAGCTCGGTGATGATTTAAGAGTGGATTTCTGCCGCTGGTTAATTGATCAAGCACTCAATCCAGAATTTCTGTCAAGTGTATTAGTGACACATGAGGCAATTTTTATAGAAGGAGTGTTTAATATTTAGTATACCAAGGCAACCTCTAGCACCGGCTCTCAATTAATATCTGGATGGATGCAGTGGGAAGTCTGTCTCTTTGACCAATCGTCTTTTTATTAGCGTTATTTTGCTTTACGTCCCACATACTATTTATACCGTTTTCTGAGACGCTGAGGTGACGAAATGTCATATCGCAGGAGTTCATTTACGTGCCAGTATTTCTACGACACGAGACTGACGTATGTGTGCCCCATCAAATATCATCAGACTGAACCAAGATTGAACCTGCCAAGTTGGAGGTCGGAAGATAAGGACCTCAACGGTCTCAGACACTCAGACCGGTACCAATCACCTTACTTGCATAAATTTGATCGGTGTAGCTTTCCTTACGGTGACGATGGGACGGGAAAGGGCTAGTATCGGAAAGGAAGCGATCGTGGCATTCATGACGTTACAGCCCCAGCATTTGCCTGGTGTGAACATGGAAAACCACGGTAAACCACCTTTAGGGCTGCTGACAGAGGGGTTGGAACCCACTATATCCCACTCATGAGCTGTGGAATATCCCCATTCAATAGTTTCCAGCACCGGTTCTAATTAATATCAGGATGGGTGTAGTTGGAGGTCGGTTACATCTTTTTAGTAATGTTATCTTGCTCCTGTACAGTAGATACAGTACGTTACTGGAGCTTTCAGAGGACGTGTCGCTTCGACTACGCCGAACCACGTGGATTTTACACGATGGTGCAGACATTTCCTCAACGGTAGACAGGACGATGTGGAACTATCAATTGGCCAGCCCTTATTCCAGTGGATTGTTATGCCTAGGGGGACATGAGAAACAAAGTATACCGAACTGAGGTAACCACTTCGGATGACCTCCGTGAACGTATGTTTAAGCACCAGAGGATATTCTGAACCACAGTGGTGTCTTGGCTCGAATGACAAGTTGCTTTACGTCGCACCGACACAGATAGGTATTATAGCGATGACGGGGCAGGTAAGGGTTAGGAGTGGGAAGGAAGCAATCATGGCCTTAATTAAGGTACAGCCCCAGCATTTGCCTCGTGTGAAAATGGGAAACCACGGAAAACCATCTTCAGGGCTACCGACAGTGGGGTACGAACCCACTATCTCCCGAATACTGGATACTGGTAGCACTTAAGCGACTGCAGCTATCGAGCTCGGTGTACCAGTAAATATACCGACACGAGGCTGGCGTATTTGAGCACCTTCAAATACCACTGCACGGGGCCAGGTTCGAACATGCGAAGTTGGAGTCAAAAGGCTGGCACCTCAACCGTTTTAGCCACTCAACCAGGCAGGAAGCACGAAATGTAGGTACGTTTAATTTACTTAGTTGTATAATATGTCCATTTTTCGTTTGAAACAAAACGTTCGATGTGCTTCGATAATTCAATTCTGATTCTACTCATATGGATATCCTATGCCATGCATTTGTTCGTTGGCGCAAGGAACTGTCTTCCTTCTTCTACCTTTACGCAATGCACAACGGGGATCGTACCGCATTTCACGTCCCGGCGTGTGTATCCCAACCAATAATTATATCACACGCTCGTACAGGTCGCGCACCGACACAGGTTTTCAGGTCATTTCCATACTCACTAGACCACAGGGCTGACGACCACAGATATCCCTATCCCCTAAAGGACGTAACAGCAAATGAACCAGTATTAACGCTGAGAATTCAATACATCTCCAGGGTCCGAAACCGATAACTAGTGTTGTCTGAAACCCCTAAGACGGAAACTAAATACTAACAACAACAAACCAGTCTGGCGATAATGTAACGTAACATGTTGTAGACTGGTAGCCTTCAGCTGTTACCGTAGGTCAGTTGCTCGTAAACATAAAACCAGTTTGGCAAGTATATTACGTAACATCTCGTGGCATTGATTAGGGAGCGCTCAGCTGTCACAGTAGCTGCTCTTAACATAAACAGAACAGAAACCAGTTTGGCAGGGATGGCGCGTGACTTGCCTGTTATCAAAGGAAAGCTATTCATTCACAAGAACAAGGCATACTACCTATTCTAAAAACATCGTACCCCTTTGCTCTCGAAAATAACTTCCGAGGATTACTAAAAGTTTGATATATAGTGGTTCGTCACATCGTTCTCTATTGCTACAATAAATATCTGCACGTATACACCTAACACCCTGTATATAATAATATAATAGTAA